>NC_134206.1:290503281-291147031 GCF_965140235.1 Caretta caretta | reverse complement strand
AGGGAGGGGCGACTGACGACATGGCTTACAGGGTTGGCTTCAGGGAGCTAAAATCAACAAAGGGGGTGGCTTTACATCAATGAGTATTTCAGGCAGGACTTCACGGAGGGTTCCAATAAGAAATGGTGCACCTAAGTAAATGTTCTTATTGGAACAAGCAGGTTGGTCTGGCCTCTGATTGATACATGGCTAGATTTACCTTGCTGCACCTTCTCTGTGAGTGACTGCAGTGTGACCTAGAGGAATGAGTCCCCTAGACAGGGGAGGGGGGGAAGCAAATGAGTACAAAACAAATCTGGTCTATTTCTTGTTTTGATCCACTCCATCTATCTTTTACATCTTTGTCTGGCAGCAGACAGTGCAGAAGGACTGCAAGCCATCCACATCTCATGGCTGCTCGGCAGAAGACGGTGCAATACGACTGCTAGCCATCCCCGTCTCTTGCCTGCCCGGCAGAAGATGGTACAGTACGACTGCTAGCAATCCGTATTGCCTGCCTGCTCAGCATAAGACGGTTCAATAGGACTGACTGCAGGACTAAAGAGAATGACCTGGTCAGGTCACTCCAAACTTAATCCCTGCGCCCATGTCGGTCCAGGCACTCCTGGCCGACGCACCCAGGAGCACCTCGGACATGACGATGACGGCTACCAGTCATATTGCACCGTCTGCTGCCAGAAGGCAATGGGTTGCTGCTACTGTGTAGCAATGCAGTACCATGTCTGCCAGCACCCAGGAGACATAAGGTGACGGTTACCTGAGTGGGCTCCATGCTTGCCGTAGTATGGCGTCTGCACAGGTAACTCAGGAAAAAAGGCGCGAAACGATTGTCTGCCCTTGCTTTCACGGAGGGAGGGAGGGAACAGGGGCCTGATGATATGTACCCAGAACCACCCGCGACAATGTTTTAGCCCCATCAGGCATTGGGATCTCAACCCAGAATTCCAATGGGCAGTGGAGACTGCAGGAACTGTGGGATAGCTACCCACAGTGCAACACTCCGGAAGTCGACGCTAGCCTCGGTACTGTGGACGCACTCCGCCGAGTTAATGCACTTAATGCACTTAGAGCATTTTCTGTGGGGACACACACACTTGAATATATAAAACCGATTTCTAAAAAAACGACTTCTATAAATTCGACCTGATTTCGTAGTGTAGACATACCGTAAGTGCTTTGATTATTTGGGTCATTCTCCAGTTAGCCCTGTGCCTGGCCTCTTCACACAATCTATTCCTGTTGAGACAGTGAATAAGTGGGAGCTTCCTTAGAGGTCATTGCTGGGTCGGGAGCGTATATGCAGGTACAGGTGATCAGTGGGTGTAGTCTCCATATTGTGTTACACCTTTCCATTGTTCCTGTTGAGTAGGATGGTTAGAACACTACCTCTGTGAAGTTTGATAAACTTCTCAATTCTTCTGCCAGCTGGGTTTTCTGCCACGCACTTGTATACTTCGGCAGGCAGAATTTGGCTCATTGTGTGCTGTGGATGTGTACAAGTAATGAATGTAATAGTAACAATTATATCCAGTGCTAATAACTTATATATTTTTTTAATTTTAAGAGGAAAGTCTGTTTATCCACTCCCAATCATTCTCTACTGCCAAAGCGACTCATGTTACAACCCTCTTTTTTCCGCCTTGGAATTATTAGTAAATATTGTCAAATGTGGTAAAGTCCAGAAAGTGCATTTTACCTAATGATACCATTCAACCTGAGCAAACACATTACTCACCGATAAGCATCCACTCTGGGGCTGGAGGGAAATTGTTTGTGTTTGGGGGGGGGAAGCGGGGGAAGAGATGGAATAGAAGTAATGAGAATGAAACCAAAATGTGCTGTAAATGTACAAAAATTAGCTTTTGTCAATCCCCAAACAATAGGCTGGTATATGTCACACACACCAAGGCTGACTTGCAATCCACCCTAGATATTTTCTCAGGCGCCTATCATAGCCTGGGACTTTCCCTCAACATTGGGAAGACTGAGGTCCTCCATCAGCCTGCCCCAGCACAAGTTGCCCCCATTCTCCCACAAATTGTCATCAGTGGTGAATGCCTGGAAAACATTGAGCATTTCCCTTACCTTGGTAGCCACCTCTACTCGTCAGCCCATCTTGATGTAGAGATCGAACATGGGATCTGTTGTGCCAACACATCCTTCAGAACATTGCTCCATCATGTCTTTGACAGAGATCTGCGAATGGAAATTAAGATCCTGGTCTACAAGGTAGTAGTCATCCCCGTTCTCCTTTCTGGGTGTGAGACCTGGGTAGCATATCCAAGCCATCTTAAGCGTCTGGAGTGGTACCAATAGTACTGCCTTGGGAAGATTCTCGGTATCAGAGGGGAAGAGTGTCACACCAATGCCAGTGTTCTCTCTGCAGCCAACATCACGAATGTTGAAGTGAAGATTATGAAGCATCACCTTTTCTGGGGATGTCGTTGAGTGCGGCTGGCTAATACTTGTCTTCTGAAGCAAGTCCTCTTTTCTCAACTTAATCATGGGAAGAGGATCCATGGGGGACAGAGGAAACACTGCAGACTCCCTGAAAGTATGTCTTAAGAAGACAGCCATTGACCCCATGAATTAGGAAGAACTGATTGTCAATAGAGTGCAATGGCGTTGCACCATACATCAAGCTGGAACCCATTTTGAAGAGAATCACCTTGCTAAAACAGGCTGAGAAATGGCGGAGGAGGAAGGAAAGTGTACAGCATCCTAATCTGCAGTTGTGCTCTCTCCACGCAACCACCTGTCACATATGTGGAAAAACCTGTAGTGCATGGATTGGTATCCTCAGCCATCTTAAGTCTCATCAAGGACTTTTCTCCTGGCAGACGTCATCCTTGTATCAAGAAGGAGCTGCCGCTGCCGAATACAGACTGTTTACAGAAACTTTTTGCCCTTAGCACATTATTTCAGTATTATGGTTTATTTATGTAAGCCTATTGTAAAACTAATGGATGATGGGAGACTAGAGAAATGATAGCACTCATTTTTAAAAGCCTTCAGAAAGTGAGTGGAGACAACAAAAGGACTGGCACTAATGAGCTGATGCAGTCCTCAGTAAGTGTGAGTCTTTCCTTTGACTTCAGCTGGCTTTGAATCAGGCCCTAATAAAGATGGATGAAGAAAATGCAAAGCCAAGATAAGGTAAATAATGTTGTAAGATGGACAGAGTAAAGTAGATGGTGGGTCAAAACAAGGGCAGAAAGAAGAAGAGGGTGTAAACTACATAATTTATCTTGTTAACCTAATTTTAAATATTTGGACTGGTTATTTGCCATGATTGTAACTTTTCTTTATAAAAGCATACCCAAAATGTTCAAATAATAGTAATTGTGTATATCTAAAGGATGGTTAGCTTGTTTCACGTCTTTGTAGAAAATGAGTAATAATTTGTACAATATCATGACATTTTAGACCTCAGATTTTTTTAGGATGTGAGCAAATATTTTCTAATTCGACCACAATTAAACACTAAACTGATATTCTGAATATAACATAAAAATGAGAACTGAAATGTTGCTACTGAGGCATCTTAAAATACTAAGAAATTGTAATCCCCAGTATACCACAGTTCACCCCCTGAGATGTAATCAATACAATTATACTTCATGGATAAACAATAGAACTGTTTCCACATGGCTGCATCTGGGGTTCTTGCCCTAAGGCTAAATGTGGCCTGGATTAACAAAGTTTGCAAGGCCTCAACACCCCTTGTGTGTTTTCAGAGGACAGGAATGGAGCTGCATGATTTGGGGTCCTCAGATCTTTTTGATCCTTGCCTTTAAACTGGATTCTGCAAGGTGTTTTGAGTGCCTTCTGTGATGTGCTTTGTATGCTACTGCCTGTGGGGTGGGAACCAAGTCAGCTCTCTGAAACTGATTGTCCTAGTGGTTCATTTTTTTCCTGCAGAGATTTAGACTGTGGTTTACTTCTTTGGTGGTTGTATAGGAAGGAACCCTACTGAGAACACCCGGTTGTTCTATACAATTACAGCAGGAGTGTGTGCAAAGCTGTTGGTATGTTCAAGTTTTGCAGAGGGCTGCAGATGTTTCAGGGTTGACCGCCAACATCTCAGGGGCAATAGCCACCCTTGAGATTTCTGCCGAGTTTTGAGCTAAAGAAAAGCAGACCCTCTCCATAAGGATCAGAGTTGACTGCAGCCATAAAGCACATTTTTGCCTGCCAATGTGGGAGGCAACCTGATGGGAATGCGAAGGGAAGGGGTAACTCTCAGTCCGTGAATTCTTGCATTCTGGGCCTGTCCATTAACATTACCTTAGTTACTGCAATGGGGCCAAATCCTCTCCTCCCACATGTAAATCAATGGACTTGGGGTGGGGTAGAGAAGCTGTATGGTGGGGACAGAATGTTCCAGCCAAAGCTTCACCGTTGCTACTGCCCTTCCCGGGTTTAGTGGTGTCCACTTCTGCTGTGGGAATGTGTGTAGTCACTGACTCATTGGCCATCACCATGCCACATCCGCACAGTGGTGTTGCTAAAGCCCCTGAAGAGCAGCTGGGCTCTCCACACGCAGCCTGCTTCCATGGCAGTGAAGAATGCTACTGCACCCACATAGCGAGACTGTGGTAAGAAACAGCAAAGGGAGTCAGGAGGGGGGTGCAGAGAGACAAGAGCTCTGAAGAAGCTTGAGCAAGCATGCATAGTATCCTAATAAAGAAGGAGACATTTTTAATTGGACCCTGAAATGAACAGGGCATCAGCAGAACTGTTTGAAGACAGGGGTGGTGACGTGTTCACACTTCTTTGTACGGTGTGCCTGGGCATGTGTTTAGCAATGTTCGGCTTGTGCGAGAATATGAGCAACTTGGACTTGGGGATGTTGCAGAGAAGGGAGCTGTAAGAAATGTGGGCATGGATGAGGATTTCGGGAGAGGCAAGCCAAAACAGTAAGGTACACAGGCATTATTCCCAACAAGGTGAAGACTTGCAGGCAGGCAGATCCAGGAGAGAGGGGAAGGTCAGGATGAAGGATGGTGCAAAGGTTACAAAAAGTGGAAAATGTCTCAAGTGGAATTGAGTTAGAAGTGGAATCTGGAATGAGAGAGTAGGTAGACCTGTATTTAGGGGTGCGCCTCTCATCCACAAGAAACACTTCCGTCTTTGAGACAGTTCGCTGAAGGCGTCTGTGTTAAAGCCACAGGTTTTATATTCCTGATGCACAGAAAGGGTAAATTAATTATCACTACATGGGTAAATAAGTAAATAAATATTTTTTCACTGTGTGAAATTTCCAAACTCATGTAATCCTATTAACCGAAAATGCTCTGGGAGATGATCCGTATTTTGGTAGCAAAGACATTGTCGGCAGATACCTTACATAGTTACATCTTACCTTCGCTATACAAATAGCCATATAGTATTTAAAAGCGTGTTGAGTTTGTACAATATAAATGAATCCAGGTTAGGTGTAGGCTGGTGCTATGGGTTAGGGTTTGAGGTAGAATCAGAGGCAGAATTTAGAATGGGCTGTTCTTGTGCGTTTTTATTATTTCTTAGGGACCCAAAATACGCTCAGTGATTTGCAGTACACATAGTCTTTGTCTTGAGAACCTTACACTCTAGAAACTGCTCACAGAGAGAAGGTTAGGCCCATTGGTGGGTGGTAACTTAGAGTATGTCTACCCTGCAATAAAAGACCCATGGCATGGCAGCGGTTGCACCAGGTCAGCTGACTCAAGATTGTGGGGATTGGCTAAAAAGATTGTGGGGATTGGGATTGTGTGGCTAAAAACTGCAGTGTAGATGTTCAGGCTTGGGCTGGAGCCCAGGCTCTGAAACCTCACAAGAGGGGAGGGTCTCAAAGCCCAGGCTCAAGCCTGAGCTCAAACATCTACAGCGCAATTTTTAGCCCCACAGCCTGAGCGCCGCAAGCCTGAGTAAGTTGACCTGGTCTGTGAGACTTGGTGTTGCAGGTTTTTTTATTGCGGTGTGGACATACCCTTAGATTTTTGAAATTCTAGTCTCAGGCTCTTTTCCTTTTTATGGTGTTGAGATGGCGAAGGCCTTTAACATGGGACCACAGAACCAGAAAATAGGTTTCTTATGGTCAAACCGAGAACCAAACTATCAGGTTGTGTTTAGATACAAGGAGCTGAATCTGAAGGCTCCCAAAATCCAGATAGGTTTGGATATGAGGTTCCAGTTTTGGATCTTCTTTAGCTATCAATTCTGATGAATCAAGAAGTAAATTACACTGACAAACAGTAATATTTTAGCTGAACACATTCTCCACATGGTTAGCTTATATCACTGGAATATCTTGCAACTTCAAAGACTCAGCAGCAGAGTTGCTGGGAGCAGAAGGCTTGCCTTATCCTAATTTCTCAATTATATCCAGGTATATCAAGGTAGATCTCCATTTGAGCCAATTACCTAGTTGCTACATCTTTGAGGCTGACCTAAAAGGGAAGGGACATTTAAATGGCAGCTGAGTTGCTTTTGGCTTAGCTGACTGGAAACACCGACAGTTGTGACCCTGTAAAATAGATTGTAAGTAATTTCAAGAATCCTACTGCACCTTCCAAAATGGTTCCAGAGAGTCACTTGGGACAACTCCAGCAGCATAATACTGCCAATATTATACCACTGCTGTAAAAGCTAACCTCCAGTTGCTTGCCGTGCTGTAAGAGGAAAATAATTCAATCCTGTACCAGCTTGGTCAGCCCAATCTTCACATGAGCATGTGTTTGTGAGTGCAGAAAAATCTCTACCTGCCATTTCATATCTTTCAAGATATTTGTGACGATTCTGAATATCAGGTGGAAATTTTAGCCTAATATTTCTATAGTTCAGTTAGCCAACCCCAACATTTGAATTAGTTATAGTCATTGGGCTGGATTGTCTCATTTGGTGAAAGTCTCTGTGAGGATCTCCTTGCAGCATTCCTTCCTTCCATTGGGGCAGGGATAGAGGTTATTGTCCCCTCACAGAATGGGCCATGGAACTCACCCCCAATGCTAAAGAATTCCCAGTGATCTATTTGGAAATCCTGTACCTTCGGCTCTGTGCCTCCCATTCTGAAGCACAGACTGCAGGAAGAGAAAGCTGGCCACTCAGAAGACAAGTTCTCTGCCTCATTGAATAAAACAGAAGAAGAACAAGGCTGCCAGTAGAGGAAGGAAAGACTCATGGAAATCAGGAGAAAGAAGAGGGGACAAATAAGGGGAGTGACTGAAGATTAAAAAGACCTCTAATGACTTGAGGTGTCAAAAAATTCTCTACCTAGTGCCACCCTAAACCTTAATTTTCTTAATTATTGATGGTTGGCAAAGGCATGATTCTGTTGGCAAAGTCTATCTTGCTGTTGACTCTTCTTCCAGTCAAACGTATAGTGGATTCATATCCCCAGGTTTTTCACTCAGAGTTTTTGGCAGAATTTTTGCCGGTGAAATACCAAACAAGTCATAGTATGTCTGATATATGAATTAATTTTGTTTCTGTGATTTCCAAACACTTCACAAATGCACTAGGCACTGTTTATGTAGCGTGTCAGCAGAGTTTACTTTCAAATAAATACTAAAGTGAAATGAAGTACAGCACTGTCTTTGAATGCAGTGCATGATTTTACACTTCATTAAGTCTATTTTTTGTACTAGTACATAAGTGGCAATTGTACAGGTAAAACACGCAGTGGGGTGAACAAAAAGGTGTTCCTCGGTTGAACATGCTAAATAAATGTATCCATTTTTAATGGTGACATTTGACAAAAGGACCAGTGCTATGACTGTTTGCACAAGTTTTATGAATCTGCTTATTTTGTAGTTGAGTAAAACTATTGTTCTGTCTCAGCCACTAAAACAATCTCTTGTACGTCTGAAACCTATTATATTCAAAATACCTCAAGGAAGAATACATATAAATAGCTCTGTAATGGGAACTTTTCTTCTTTTCCAAGTTTGAAGAGTTTTTATAAAATGCTCAAACAGACTTCCCTGTTATTAGTTAACTGAGGCTTGAATTTTAACAAACCTGTTAAATAAAAATGGCTACCCTTTGTTTTGATATTTTAAAATTCACTTACATTTCTGGGATAGACCCAAAAAAAAATCTTCCTCAAGAAAACCCTCATAAACAAGTAAATAAACCACAATAAAAATGGTTACCTTAAACTACTAAACTCAAGGCTAGTGAAGACAATGGGGTTGCACAGGCAAAAGTGAGGCATAATTTGGCCTGCAGTAACTTTAGTTACTGGTGGTGGTGCCTGAAAACGAAAAAAAAAATCATAGCTTGACTTTCATCTCCTAGAAGCTGAGTTATGTCGTCTTGTATTTCATGCTCTTGTATAGCCTGGTTTATTGTTTGATTTTTCATTTATAAGAAAGTAAACTAAACCAGTAATATGAATTTCTCAACAATTAAAAAGTAAATTTAAATTAATAGGTGGCAGCAGAAAAGCAGATATTAACATACATTTTGTTTAAATTAACATTGTTTATATTACTTGTGACATGAAACGACTGTGTTTGTATAATATATAATCTATATATTTAATGTAAAATCTGTTTATCTTAGGCATTTATGAAGTGCCAGTCTACGTAGGATGTAGGTAATGGTCACGTAGATAACCATACAAGAGCAATATTAGAAATAGTATTTTAATCTTTATTTCAAGAGTGAGGAATACATAAACTAGGAGATTACGTACAACATCTGCCCAGCTGAACCATAAATCTGAATCCTTGGATCCATCACATTTTTTTAACTTCTGTTTTTGTGTTAAGACAAATACAACACAGACTCCATTGGGTCAATTTGACATCTATTTATAGTTCTCTCTCTATCCTCTGCAGAGGTCATGAACAGGCAGTGGAGGGTTGCTTGCACTATTCTGCCGATATGTCGTTCTTTTGATCGGGAGGGATCTCCTTCAGAGGTGACAGAGTAGTGTCAATCACCATTCAAGCATTTGTTCTCTCTCCAGGGATCGCAGATGGGAGTGCCAAGAATGAGGATGTCTTTTGTCATTTGGATACCTGATCACTAGGAAATGAACTGAATCACCAAATTATTTTGCATAAGTCCTTTTAAACAAATATAAATCAACATCTAGACCATGAAAGGGACATCAGAGGAGAAATCCCATTGAAGACAATGCTAAAACTCCTGTTGATTTCACTGGGGCCAGGATTCAGTCCTTGGTGATTATTATCCTGTTACGACAGACATCTTTTTAAAGAGATTAGAAATAATTCCACAATTGACAAGTGTAAAGATATGAGTCAAAGTTTATAACTTTTACAAGGGAGGGGAAACTGTATCGCATCTCTGACATAAACCAGCCAACCAGTGACAGGGAATTAGGAAGAAACATAATGGACATTTTTACACCTCTGAAGGACCTGGTACTAGCCAGTGTTGTAGATAAGATACTCGATTAAATGGACTACCGTTCTGACCCACTATGGCAGCACCTATGGAGTCTATATCACTGTTTTATTTTGCTGTGCTATTCCTTTGCACCAGAAAAGGATTTTTTGCACGCAAGAATAAAGATGTAGCTGCTGGTATAGGGAATATAGAAGTCTTGAGGCTTGAATCTACAAGGCTGAGAGTGAATTAGACATTCTTCTTCCAGCTGCTGCTGTTCACAACACTTTTGACAGGTAAAATACATCACGCATTCTCTTGTCCATTTAATGTAAACAATTACTATTTTAAGTCCATAATCAAACCCAAATAGAAGGATGCAGACAGACAGTTCAGAGATTAAACTAAGCAGTAGATTAAATGAATGTAAAAGTAGTTTAAATATAATATAAAATGGAAAAAAAATCGAAATCAGAATGTAAGGTTTCGATCAACCCAAAACACAATTTTTTTCAGTTTGGGTTCATGGATAATTTCATTTTTTTGTTTCGTTTTTGTTCTGTTTGTGAATAGATGAGATTTCAAAATAGTGACACTCCCCCTGAAATGAAAAATCTGATTCCTGAGCAGCTCTAGTTTTTACAACTTTGTGCCAAAAGACAGCAAGAATTCTGGGCAAGCACAATTTTAAAAATATTTTAATAGTTTAAGTGTCCTAAAATGCATTCTGCTGATTACAAACAACTAAACATTGCTTATGTGAATTAGTAAAATTGTACTGAGAACTCATCAAAGAAGTAATTGAAAACTCTCCTTGCCCCACACAGAGGCATCCAAAATGGGACACTATTAACCCACCAGCTCTTTATTTTAAATGCTGTATGTGATGTTGAACTGAAGTGGCCAGTCATGCTGTGTATCCCCAAATAATCATGTTGCCAGCTATTGAGTCTAGGGCTTGATTTGTTGCATTTCTGAATCCAAGTAGAATACTGATAATGCTAGTAAATAAATTTAAGGCTCAATCCTGCTAAATGCTGAGCATTATAGCCCAATTCAGCAAAACACTTATGCATATGCTTAACTTTAATTCTTTGCTTCACTTTCAGCATGTGAGTAGTTCTGTTGACGTCAATGGGACTGCTCACATGCG
Organism: Caretta caretta; assembly: GCF_965140235.1. NCBI lineage: Eukaryota > Metazoa > Chordata > Testudines > Cheloniidae > Caretta > Caretta caretta. The sequence continues at coordinate 291,136,536 of NC_134206.1, read as the reverse complement.
TAAAGGTAAGTATGTGCTCAGCTGCTATGCTGAGCGAGACCAGAGTGCTCAGAACCATTCAGGATCAAGCCCACATAGCACTCTTCATATTCAAAGCACTTACCAGAAAGTGTCTGTCCTCACAATAGTGTGTGAAGAAGATATTAGAAACACATGCTGTGGATGGGGAAACTGAGGCAAAGGTTACATTTTAGATTATAAACTCTTTGGGTCAGGGACTGTCTTTTATTATATTTCTGCACAGTGCTTAAATGAATGGAGTTTTGACCTGATTGGGGCCTCCAGGCCCTACAGTAATATAAATAATAAATAAATGACTTCCCCATGGCCACAGAGGGGAGATCTTGCCAAATATTTGAGTAGTTTTGAATTGTTCTTTTATCTCAAATGCAACAATCCCATGGCACAGGAGAATCTGGGGTAATTTGTTTTTGCACCTTTAAAAACCAAAAACAAAGTGTGTGGGGGGGGGGGGGGGGCAGGGGGGAGAGGGGGAATGCAAGAAGGAAAACTTGTTCAGTTTCCTGGTTTGTTTAAGATTGTGGTGCACTACACACAAATTCATCAAACCCCTTTCCTGGTGACAGTACTTCATTAGATTAGTTGGATTGGGTATTCACTCATAAAATTCTTTTATTTCCTAAACAATTTCCTGTGTCTGACTGGAATTTCATGTCTGTAGGTTTAGCTGGGCTCCTTGAAGCAGTTACTTTCTAAATTACACTGTGCTTCATATCTCCACGTAATACCTGGAGAGCCAGGTCACAGACTGACTCCTGTTTTTCAAGAAAATTGATCCCCTTCAGTACCTTACCTGTAGTCATTTTATTCAGAAATGTGTTAAATCTTTTTGGCTTCTTCCTTTCATGACAACAATGATTTTCACTTGCTGCCTCTGCAGTTTCCCCATGTCTGCTTATGAATATTTGTGTCTAATTCTGAGCATGCACCCCAATGATTTAATGTTAGTATGTCGCTTGCAGGCCTTTCCCATCAGGTTTTCATCACTCACATGGTGGAAAGGAAAGAGAGAGAGTTACGAGTATATCGGACCGTTTAGCGATTGATGAGAAATGCCTTTTCCCTTCTTGTTTTAGTCTTTTACTACTTTTGAAGGGGGTGAAAGTCAGGTGAGGTTGGAATACCAGAACCTTGTGTGTTCTTGTTTTGAAAGGTTCAGTGAATTGAAGATGATACTTTTTGGCATGTGAGTTCCAGAAATGTTTAGACCGATTGTAGTGTGAGCGAGTCCTGCTTATACAAGGAGTTTCATCTGTGTGTCTCTCTCTACGTGTAAAATGACTATGCTTTTGTGAGAGTTATGTGATCTATTTGAATGTCCTTAAGCTGAGAAGACTGAAGTGTAAGCCTAAATGCCATTTAAAAATGAATTCAACTTCATTCGGCAAGATGACAGTTGTAAAGGATCCTCAGATCATTGTACTTTGGAAGATGCATATAGCATAGCATGATTCAAAACAGCAAAGAAAGTGGTCTTTTGAGGTAATCAGCAAATTTCTGATTTAAATATCTAAATATTCTGAGCTGACTGTTTAGACCCTGATATAAATTTGTGACAGGAATTCTTGTTTTAGTGAAGACTGTAGCTATAAACCAAAACTCTCTAAGAAGTGTCCCTAGCCTCTGTCTGCCAGAAGCTTGGATTGGGTGATGGGGTATGGATCACTTGATGATAACCTGTCTATTCATTCCCTTTGGGGCACCTGCCATTGGCCACTGTCAGAGGACAGGATACCGGGCTTGATGGATCTTTGGTCTGACCCAGTATGGCCGTTCTTATGTTGTTCTTACAAACAGATTCCTTGCTTGTGTAATTATTTCATTTTTAAAAGAGTCACAGATATATTAACAGGTTTCAGAGTAACAGCCATGTTAGTCTGTATTCGCAAAAAGAAAAGGAGTACTTGTGGCACCTTAGAGACTAACCAATTTATTTGAGCATGAGCTTTCGTGAGCTACAGCTCACTTCATCGGATGCATACCGTGGAAACTGTATTAATAGTACAGTTTTATTTATCAGATTGTTTGGTCTTAATCCTCCACTCTTACAGTAGTTTTACACTAACATTATTTCACTGAAATCACAAGAGCTACTTCAGTATAAATTGTTACTCTGTACCAATGGAGAATCTAGTTTCACATTTGTTTATAATAGTTAAAAATCAGTAATATAGCAGAGCAGTTTTAATCAGCATCAAAAGCTTCACATTAAATAAAGGGCCATAGTGTCTGAAATTAAAAATTGATATAGTGAATCACAGACGCTGACTTTGTCCTTTTCCGAGGGGTGCTCAACCCCCATTCCGCCCCAGGACCTGCCCCCCCCTTCCCACATCTTCCCTCCCCCTACTCTGAGCATGCCCCACCCTCACTCCTTCCCCCCTTCCTCCCCAGAGCCTCCTGCACACCACTAAATAGCTGATCCATGGCAGGGGGGAGGCACTGGGAGGGAGGGGGAGGTACTGATTGGCAGGGCCCACCAGTGGGTGGGAGGCATTGAGGGGGGGAACTGATGGGGGGACCGCTGGTGGGTGCTATGCACCCACCGTTTTTTCCCCTGTGGGTGCTCCAGCCCCGGAGTAACCCACAGAGTTGGCACCTATGTAGTGAATACTTTTTTGTGATATTTACTTTGAAAACCAAATGAATAAATGAATTGCCGTATACATGTATACAACAGTTTTAAATGGCTGAATGTAGCACATATGCTAGCATTGCATAATCTATATCCATATGTTAAAATGTTAGGGCCTGGGAAAGTTCTAGGGTAAAATTATTCTCGTCTTCAGGAAGATTAGTGAAAAAATATAGTTAAGAAAACAGTCATTTATAATTTATGCCATTGTCACAATCCACTCACACCCCACCTCCACATTTTGGTGTTAGAACTGCATGATTTGCTATAGATGTGCTTTCACAAACACAGTTTTAGAACAATCCTCTTATATTTCTATGTAGGCCTTTCTACAAGTCCTGTATTAGCCTGGGCAAGTGGGTTTACTTTCCCTATCAGCAGGTGGAGACAGGAACAAAACTTTAGATGTCACTCTTTCTGGAGCCTGCTTGCTGGATCTCATTCACCAGTTGTTTACTGTCACTACCAGGGGGGACCAGCTCTGTGCTATTTAGTGATTTTCTTACGTGTGTCACGCTTCTGACCTATTCTAGACAATCTTGTTCATGTTGCTAGTAGTGTCCAATTTTAGGTGAGCACCTTCAGCTTCTGGTTCTACATTGTGAAAGCTCAATAGGCCTGGGTCTAGCATTGCAGGTCATTCTCAAATAGCATCCTCACATGTCAAGTTGGCAACTCAGCAGACATTGTTCTTTCTTTGTTCTTCTCCTTCACTGTTTAAAGAGGGGGAAAAGCTAAGATCTTATTAAGGGGCAACAATTCTCTATGCTCCCCTCATGTTCAGTGGTTGAAAAGGCCAGGGAAGGGGACTCTTCATTCCTGACACTGTGGAAGATGTGATTGTATGACTCAGCGTGCTGAGAATGTTTTGTCCAGATTGGGTAGAGACAAATACTGCTTGCAGTAAGAAACTTTGAAGGCAGTGCACCAGGCAGCTTCCAGATTGTTTGTGGCAAATAATTCATTTGGCAATTCTTCTGATTATGGAAATCTGGAAGAAGTATTATAACTTGCTGCCTAGACCCTACCACCATTCATTCACTCCAGAACTGTGACCTGGAGTTAGTTAAATATTTAAAAAGGACCTTTCAGATCTGAGGGCAAAATTCTCAGCTCCACTCAGAAAGAAATAAGTGAAGCTACGTAAGATCTTCACTCTAGATGTTAACATGCACTTTTCTCCCTCAAGAGGAGTGGTCTTGAGGACAGTTGCCTTTCCTTTGTTTTTTCCTTCCTTTGAATTCTCTCCCACCGCCCAAATAACGGCATATCACTTCATTTTAATTTAGATTAAAATGTTGTTCAACTTTTTTCTTGATAGAGAATGTAAGGTGTTTGTGCTGCTTGATACATTCCTTTCAGAATCTGACTACCTTCTTGTTGTAGTGTGAGCAAGTTAAAATAGATCCAGAACCTCTTAGAACTGGTGGGTGTTTGGCACCTCAGAGGCCTGCTAAACCAGCAGCTTCTAGTTCTCTCAAGCAGGGATTCATATAAGAGAGATAGTGTCCACCTGAGCAAGGAAATTGAACTTGTTCTGGAGAGATCTGTGGAATAGCCATGTTAATATTCATTTATTCTTTAGCCAAATTCAACAGAGTAGGTGGTTTTCCTTCTGCTGAGACTACTTTGGATTACAGGATCCTCAGAGCAATGGCGCCTCGTTTTTCACTCTCTTCCTCTTGGGCTTTGTGAACTGATTTGTCCCAGTGCAGTTTTCTTGGTAGGTCATGGGTGGAAATTGTCATCGGTTGACTTCCTAAGTTTTGTTCCAAATTATGAAAAAATGTCCTTGATGAGTAAGAATATTTTGTACCTTTTAAGTTAATTGTGACGTAAGTATCACATAAATTCTCTTTCAAAGACATCACATTTAATAGGTAAAGTAAACAGAAGGAAGGGAGCCTTACTTTTTTATCATTACACATAACTCTTTCCCTTGTTTAATAACCTTGTCTTTGTACCAAGCTCCATGTTTGTTCAACTGTATGCGGGAGTGTGTTTGTGTGGAATGATGTTTTATGACATGTTGCTCAGTAACAAGGCACATTTTGACTGAGTGTCTCTAATCTGATGATATCCTACCAACTACTAGGGGGTCAAAGCAATTTTCTTATCAGAATTACATCACTGTGATTCTAGTTTTTCTCTCTAACTGAACTGTGATTGTTCTTTCTAAAATAAATTCCATAGATCTACAGAATATTACAGCCAAAATATTTTAGCACTTTTTAAAAAACAATTATAGATATTCTGTTCTTGAAATAGTCCAAAGCAAAGTTGTCACAAATGCAGGCCTCTCAAAGGATGAAAACATGCTTGAATTCCAATGAAGTAGGCTCTGTGCACAGTTGTTTGAGTAAACATAGAAATCAGAGCATTACATACTTGATTACAGCTGGTAAAAAGGGACTTTGTTATATAAGCTCATCAATAATTATGTCTGATGAATCGTGCTGTTTGATACTTGGTCCTTTTGTACAGGTACTAGTTTGGAACTCAGGAGACCTGGGGTCAAGTCCCTGTTCTGCCACAGGCGCCCTGAGTGACTTTGGGCAAGTCACTATCTGTGCCTCAGTTTCCCATCTGTAAAATGGGGATAATAGTGCAGGGATATTGTGAGAATAAATATATGAAAAATTGTGAGGTGTTCAGATACTATGGTAATGGGGTCATCTAAGTACCTAAGATTGATATGTTGCACCAAATTGGTGAAAACGAGGAGAGAATCAGGCCCATGAAATTTGAGAGCCCTCAAATTATTTTTCCCTTGCCACCTCAATGCAAAATCTTTTTTAAAAGAAGTAACAAATTATGAAATATTGCCCAATTAATGTGGCATTTTGCAATGTCTCTTATAAATGGATTTTTTTTAAAAATTTGGTTTTAATATGGATGGCCAGGAAGATAAGAGGTTAAAGATACTTGCCTACCTTTTGTAGATTGCTTTCAGATCTGTAGAAGAAAAATGCTATATAAGAGCTAGGTGGTGGTGATGTTAAAATATTAATACTACTTAGGAAAAATCTTTGTGATTTTAGTGGGAGCTTTTCTTGAGTAAATCTTGAAGGATTGGGCTATATAAGGATCTAAGCTCTTTGGGGCAAGATCTGTCTTTTTTTGGTCTCAGTTTGTACAGCACCTAGCACGGTTAGGGTCCTGGTCTCTGACTAGGGCTCGTAGGTGCTACCACAACATAACATAATAATAGTTTCATTTCTAGTTGGATTATGTTGATGACTGGGCTGTATTTATTTTATTAATTTGGTTCTTCCCATTAATGCATTATATCAGGTTGCTGTCAAGGCTAACTCACTTAAATAACTACACAACTTGCAGTCACAATTTGATACTGACTTATTTATACTGGATGAAAATTGTGGTTGATTTAGTGAATTATGGCGCTAATACATAATTATGTAAATCACAAGCCACTTGCAAGACATACATTTGCTTTACTGTTCGGGCTCTTATAAGAAACATAAATCCATTGTCCAAAACTGAATACTTTTGGATTGAGGATATCAGGTCAACAGTAAATTTAAAAAACTATCTGAGACATTTCTTAATCACATTTTTAAATTATAGGTTACACTGCTACACATGATATTATTCAGATCCATTGCTGCTGCAGATCTACAACTGACTTATGTGTCAGATACATGTTTAAAAACAATAACCATGATTTAAAGTTACAAGAGGCACTGTTCAGCTGAGGGGAGGAAAAAACCCTTTTGGATGAAGGGCATTAGGTTCAGTAGTTTTACTGAATCTCAACCAAAAAGAAATCATTCTAAGAACACTGGGGAAAAGATCAGTGCTCCTGCCTACCTGTTGCATTTTAATAAAGTCCACGGTTGGAGATGTCTGATGTAGTCTAGAGGAAATGCAGCCCATTCCCAGCCGTTATGTATATATATATATTGAAGTATTTTAGAATATTGCAGAAGGGTTAATGAAGGAGGCATAGCAATAGCTGTATGCTAATATTGTTGTTGTTTTCTAAAGCAAACAGATGCCGTATGTTTTCATTGACCCAGGAATATCTGGGTTGCTCTTGTCAATCCAATTGTTCTGAGTTATTCAAATGTCAAACAAGATTGTAGATGTGAAGTTTCAGACTTCTCTCAGCAATCATTTTAAACAGATTTATCATGCCAAAACTAAGCAAAAGAAATAAATCCAGATTGGATACATTGTTGTGTAAAGACCTGTTTTGACATTCAGAGAACAGCGATCAAAAGAAAAAAATCATTGTCTTTATTTATGACTTCCAATCCTTTACTGCCCAAATGAGAGACAGAACAGCAAGATGGTGATCCTCTCACATCAACAATTATTTTGTAAAATTTCCTTCAGACACAATTCCTAAGCGTGATATTTCCTTGTTATGGTGGCACAATTCTGCTGATCACAGCGAGTTTGTTAGAGCCCATCCGCTTCTCTTTCCAAACTCCAGGCCCTACTTTTTCCTTATGCTCCCCCACATTCACAGCCTTGCTCTCAGCCCAGCTCCCTACATGTCCCTTCCTAACAATATGGTCTCATGGTCCCGCTGAAAGCCTTATGCCATAGGAATTGGACAATTGGGATTGTTTCCTTTTCAGTGGGATGTATATAACACTTGATTATAATCCTGGAAGCTTACAAGATTTCTGTGCCTGATTCTGCTTATAGATACGCTGGTGTAAATCGGGAGTAACTCCATTGAAATTAATTTTCCTTCACTGTAAAATGTGCATAAATGAAACCATAATCAGGCCTACTTTATCCAATACCATCCCAGCAAGTAGTATTTTGAATCAAGGACAGTATTTCAAATCTGGTACAACTTTTTTACTGAAGTGTAATCAAGATATAGTATAAGAAATATTTTATTTCCTGTAACTGTTCACTGCATAGTCATCATCTAGAAAATGCTGTGAAAATAAACGTGTAAAGCTCACCAAATTAACCAAATCACATCTTTTATTTGCAAAGGCATTATATATAACAAAATTACAGCTGTTGTACCGTTTTTACATCTAGGTTGTGTGTGTGAAGTTAGAGGCTGGTATATGGATCTCTGTCAGACTCTGTCAGGTCTTAGTATAAATGTGTATGGGGAGAGAGAGTGAAGTAACTTAAAGACCTACAACTGTTTTAAAGTGGAAGATTTATTACTGTATTTAAACCTTGTATGCTTCATGTTTTTACAAAGATGTAGTTTCTCAGTGGAATAAGACAAACTATGAGACTCCACATTAAATACTGTGGTTTACAATAACAAAAATTGTGTTTAAAAAGCTTAAGAGTTCCAAAACCCATCAGAGAAACCAGGCATTTTTCAGGTCAAGGCCCTTTTTCCTCCTGCTCTGCCTCCCACCAGCTGGTGCCATTTTGCAGCCCTAGCATATGCCATCACTCTCTACCTTTCCACCTGCAAACAGCTTTCTGAAGGAAATGCTTGGAATAATTTAGCAAAAAAATGATGAAGTGCAGCCTACCCTTTACTGTCTCTGGATTCTAAAATGGAAAACATAACTGTAAAAATCACTGCTATGGAAGACAGAGAGGAGGTCTCCAATTCACAGGTATCTGAATGGGGCACTAATGCAAAAACATGAAATGGTTTGTGATTGCAATTGTGCTGTTCAGGAAATTATCAAAAGGAATATTCTGGACCAAAAAAAAAACCCACCAAAAACAAAGAAACCACGCTAACTGGGCCTGCTTTTCTAAAGCAGCCTGCAGTTTTGCTTCTGCAAATAATTACAAGCTCACATTTTAGCAGTTAAACCTCTAACTTCCTAATTCGTGGACGCAGGCAGTTAGATGTCTAAATGCTACAAAATGTGCCCCAACTCACAAAATTGGAAGCAGGATTGAGACTTTCCTTGAAAGATAAATAACAAAATCCAGGGGGTAGACTGTTTTGAAAATATTTATCATGTGTTACATTTATGCTGTAATTTGATGGTTTAAGTAGGAAATATGTTGTGTACTGTATAGGACTATGCCCAGACGTCAGGATCACCTTATGAAAATATGCCCTGGGAGTGCATATGTTAAGGATTTTCTAGAATTTTCATCTTCATGGAGAATAAGCTTCCTTCTGTCTTTTAACCTTAATGTGATAGAGATCATATGCCATCCGCTGCAACAAGTTTTGATTTCTCTGTCACACACACACACGAGACTATGAGTAGATTTTGTGGGTTGCACTAACAACATCAGACATACTGTATGAGCAGAAACATTTCTGTTCCTTCCTGCTCTTAACCTGGCTGCCCAGGGCAGTCATCAGGTGTTCTCTGTTCTGAAGAAAGCATTCCCTGATGAAGGAGTATGAGCCTCCATCTTCTCTTCAGAAAATTAAGGGTCCTCAGTAAAAACAAATGATCCCAATTTTAGGGCAAAAGCCATGCAGCTTTACAAAATATTTGGGAGAAATCCCAGGTGGAGGAGGTGGAGAGAAGTGTAGCAAATGACTGATTAAATATGTGAAACCTACTGGTTTAAGAGTCTTTTTGTTATTCAGGGCCAAGTGCAAATGACCTGTCTCTAATGTATGGTTTATACACCTTTTTTAGTGAGGTAATGGATAGAATAACGTTTCATTGTTTTGTATGTTTGCACTTTTGGCTCAGAATGGATGTTCACTATATCGAAACAATTAAATCTGGCATGTAATATATCAGAAACCCACAGAACCAAGGATAAATGGGCCTGATTCTCATTTACACAAAGGCCCCAGGGCCTTAAAGTGAGTGCATATATATAATATATTCCTGTTTTAAAGCCCCTTTCCACTGTCAGAGTGGTGTAAAATGACCTTAGTAAAGATAAGAATTAGACCCATTTTAAATGTCTATAATGCAATACAAATTACTAACAAACAAGGAAAAGGAGGACTTGTGGCACCTTAGAGACTAACCCATTTATTTGAGCATGAGCTTTCGTGAGCTACAGCTCACTTCATCGGACGCATACTTATGCTCAAATAAATGGGTTAGTCTCTAAGGTGCCACAAGTCCTCCTTTTCTTTTTGCGAATACAGACTAACACGGCTGTTCCTCTGAAACCTAACAAACAAGGCTGTGTGTAACATTTGCATCAGTCCCTCTCAAACTGCATCTTGAGTTCAGGGATCAATGTATTCACAAAAATTTGCAAACTTTGGTTAAGTTGTTCACTTAGTTGGGAAATCCCAAACTCCCTGTTCCCAGCTTGTCTCCTGCAATTACCCTTCTTCCCTTCCCCCCAGCTGCTGTCCTGCTCTACCCACCAAGCTTACTGTTTTTCAAGGGAAAACACTCCTGCTATTGCGACCAGCTAGATCTGCTGAGCTGGAGCTGATAAACGTCCAATTTTAGTGTGCTACTCTTCTAAAGAAATCACGCGTGAACATTAATGAGGTGTTTCTTCCCGGGCACAGTCTTTACAATGCAAAGGATTACAGTTCCTCTCAGCCCCAACTCAGTAGAACCAGCAGAGAGCAGAAATGGGAGAGCTTTTTCTCCCCCGTTACTATTTCCCTTTTGGAAGCATCCAGCCCCGAAATGCCCTTTGAAAAACTGAATGAAGCATGAGTCTATAGCTTGCAGCCACCTGAAACCCATGGTACTGCAGCCACTCTGCACCACTTACAGACTTTGGGAGGGAGGAGGAGGTGGCAGGCAGGGCCGTCCTTACCCATATGCAAAGTACACAGCTGCGTAGGGCACCAAATTTCCTGGTGCCTCGTGCAGCTGCGTGCTGCTCCAGCCCCTGGCCCACCTCTTCCCCATGGCCCCTGCCCCTGCTCCCCCCCCAGCCCCACATTTTCCCACCCCTACCCCAGCCCCACCTCTTCCCGCACCTGAGGACTGAAGCAGGGCCTGGCCAGCACTCACCGGCGGCAGGCAGTGCAGCGGTCCAGCCCCAGCCACGCAGCTGGTGAGTGCTGGGGGTGGTTCTCCCCTGTCCCCCAAGCCAGCCCCACCCCTACTGAGGCCTGGGGCCCCACCCCCACAGAGGGGCTGTGTAGGGCCCCAGAATAGCTAGGGATGACCCTGGGTGGCAGGGCTTCGGTCCCAGGAGGAGGGAGCAGTGATGGGAGATTATAACATCCAAGGGCTGATTTTCACTACTGGGAGATCCACACTGCTGCAATCGATGCAGCAGGGGTCAATTTAGTGGGTCTAGTGAAGACCCGCTAAATGGACGGCAGAGCGCTCTCCAGTCGACCCAGGTACTCCAGCTCTCAGAGAGGAGTAAGGGAAATTGACCAGAGAGTGTGTCCCGTCAATGCAGCACAGTGAAGACACCAGGGTAAGTCGACCTAAGCTCCATCGACCAGCTACTTTATTCACATAGCTGGAGTAGCGTAACTTAGGTCGACTTATCCCGGTAGTGAAGACAAGTCCTAAGGGTATGGCCATGCAGCAAAGGAAGAGTAGGTGTACCCATCCTAGCTTTATTCTAGTGAGTGTGAGTAACAATGGTAATGAAGATCTAGGCTGTTCTCAGTGGTAGCAGATGACAGAACAAGGAGTAAAGGTCTCAAGTTGCAGTGGGGGAGGTTTAGGTTGGATATTAGGAAAAACTTTTTCACTAGGGGGGTGGTGGAATCTCCTTCCTTAGAAGTTTTAGTTGGGGATTGGTCCTGCTTTGAGCAGGGGGTTGGACTAGATGACCTCCTGAGGTCCCTTCCAACCCTGATATTCTATGATTCTGTGGCAGCAGAGGCTTCAGCATGGGCTTGAAACCCGAGTACATACCCAGCAACCAGCATCCCAGACAGACATTACTGTGGCAGCTAGCTTGCAATGAAGCCCATGCTGCCACATCTTGACTCCTATTGTTACCTGTGCTAGCTAGATTAAAATTAGCACACGTAGCTTACTTGAGCTACAGTTACACCTTAAATTATAGTGTAGATGTACCCTAAAGCAAGAAGAGATCTTCTGGAGGTTGCTGGGAAAGGAGGAGAAACAAGAAAGCCCCTATTGTTTTGCTAGTTACACAATACAGACAATAAGAAGAAGCCACATGGGTACAACTGGGTGCCAGATAAGTGTGTTTACTAAATATACACAAACATGCCAGGTCTAGCTAGATACATAATCCAGCTCTGACTGGTTTCTGGCTGCTTTTGAAACATAGTACACAATGAGCACTACTAGAAGGCTCACAAGCTATCCAAAGGATACCCTTCTATTCCTGGTTTCAGAGTAGCAGCTGTGTTAGTCTGTATTCGCAAAAAGAAAAGGAGTACTTGTGGCACCTTAGAGACTAACAAATTTATTTGAGCATAAACTTTCGTGAGCTACAGCTCACTTCATCGGATGCATTCAGTGGAATAACAAATTTATTTGAGCATAAATTCCACTGAATTCATCCAGTTGAAGTGAGCTGTAGCTCATGAAAGTTCATCCACTGGAATTCCACTGAATGCATCCAATGAAGTGAGCTGTAGCTCATGAAATTTTATGCTCAAATAAATTTGTTGGTCTCTAAGGTGCCACAAGTACTCCTTTTCTTTTTGCCTTCTATTCCTATATGCTACGTTTCCTGCAAGAGGGAGTGAGAGAGGTGAGGGGGAAGGGTACTGGTATGCCTTGTAAGTTTGACCAGTGAATTCAAACTTTCCATCAAACATGCAGCGGTTAGTTTGGTTCCATCTCCAGGCCAACCAAATGATGGTGCCCTTCATGAACTGTACCCTGCAGGTTTCACACAGTTATACTACCAACCTTCTTAATGTTATTAGTTCATCATAGTAATACTATAAGAGACCCAAAGAGGCGACGAGGTGGAGGAGATATCATTGAGGTGGAAATGCAACAATTTAGCATTAAGTGGTTGAAAATCTGAGGAACCACTGCTTGGATTTTCGAACTATGTTGTAGTCACTACTTTGCGGGAGCAGATGCCTCACTGGCAGAATCTATAGAACAAGTGACATTCTGAAAAAACAATGTGTACACTGGAAATTAATAAACTAAATTCTAGTCACTCCAGTTGGGTACAAAGGCTGCTTTAAGGGAGTTCAACTCTGTTTGTACAGGTTTTCAGCTGACTTCACTTTTTAAAAGTGCATGGCATGCATCCAAAACAAATAATTTTTTGTGCTAGATGGGAAGACCAAAAGGAAAAGTCTGGAGAGAGGAGGATGGATGATCTTCCTTTAATGTCAAAACTGACATAAACATATCCCCCCAACCCCTTTGCACAAGATAATTTTCTCAGCAAGACACAGATTGCTTCAATCTCTGCAGAGCAGCCTTTGAAGCTTTCTCCTTATTGTTGTGCGTAGGGGGAGGGAGGGTTACCTTTGAGGATTTCTACAACAGTGAAGAGTTCCTCCTTCAAATACTTTCACATTATGAGGAAAATGCTCTCTTCTTTGGGGCTTCTCTTCCTTAAGACTTAGGGCTGGCCAGAAAACAAGAATTCTGCTTTGCAAAACATTTTGGTTTTGACAGAAAAGGTTCTGTTGAAAATTATTCAGCCAGGTCTGCTTAAGACCTCACTCATCATTAGGTGGAGTTCCTTCTCAGGAGATAATTTGCATTGTTGGAGAGGATCCACCAACTGGAAGATAACAATTTTTGACAGGTTCCCATTCTGCAGAATTTTGTAATAGGCTGCTTCTTGTTTTGTTTGTGAAGCTATGTGCATTGTTTGGCAGGGACGGTTTACAGTGTGGAATAATTTATAAAGACATTTGTTACTTTGTAACCATTCTTTTTAAAGATTGACATTACTAGAGGGATTCCAGGTGGGTTTCTCTCTCGCAGGATGTTTGCCTTGTTCAGAGTATTTGATCTTCAGCTTTGTCCATTTTTTCATTGGTCACACTTGGATAACACTTTTAGCCCCTGATACCCCAATGAGCTTTGTGTGGGTAGACCCCATGGACTTCATTGCAGGTCCTGGTGGGCTCCTACTTGGAACTCTAATTAAGATGTTACTGTATTTATCCAAGTTTTTCCAAAAGGGTGAGAAATGAACCATCTCGGGGAGGGGCTGTTTCGCTCTTACATGGTTTCTTCCTCAAAAGTTTTCATCTACACCTTACACAGTAAAATGTGACTAAAGATGTGCAGTATTGTTCCGCATTGACATGCTTTCCCTGCACATATTGAGACCATTTGATAGCTTCCACACCTCCCTTTACTAAAAATCTTGTGGGAAATTCTGTACATCCTGTATTCAGCTGTGCAAAGTGATTTGTAGCTGCAGCTACATTCTTTAATGACTTACTGCAAGGCATTTTATAAAACCATTAATAACAAATGTTTAACAGATATTAGGAGAAAGAACTTTGGTATGTGCGAGCATATATACACACAGAGAGACTGGTGTGTGTATGTGTATAATGTATGGGTGAGTGACCTTAGGGGATTGCATGAGAGGGGCAGGTATCTGGTGGTGATCAGGTGTGTATGGGTTTTTAGGTGACCTTTCAAGTCTCTCAGGCAGATTCTTATGTGGAAGCCCAGCTATAAGCAACACAGCCCTTCGATTGCTATTTAGGTGAACTAATCAGGCTGTGTGAGGGGAATCTGCTGGGACACTGTAGTTGCAGGGGCTTGGGTTCCCCAGTCCCTGTGTTGGTGAGTAGGGGGAGACTAGGGAGCGAATAGTTAAAGAATGAAGGGTCATTCTTCAGATGATGATGTGCAGCCATGACTTATAAATAGGGGTCACAATACAGTGCTCTTAATTGTACCTGAGGCTGCTACAGAAGGCTCAGATAGCAGCTGTGCTGAAGATCACGTGTTTCCATCTGGGCATGGCAAAGTGAAGTGAGGTCTTTTGTTTTGGATGTAGGCCTTATGCTTATCCATGCCTTTGTTGCCCTGAGATTAGACCCCTTAATGCTCTCTACTTGGGGCTGCACCTGAGACCATGCAGAAGCTGAGCTATTCCAGAATTCAGGAGCCCTTTAGTAAGTGGGGCTTTCCACTTGAAGCACATAACATGCGCATCCCATGAGCTAGTGTGGTTGCCTCTGGGCAGCTGAGTGGAACTCAAAGTATTTTTTTATTGATCTTTAAAGGCTTGCATGGTTTGAATCTGTGTCCGGGTTACCAGAGCACCCATCTCTTTACCTGGGCTAGACTGCCGCAGTTGCTGTCTGTGGAGGTGCATGCCAGGGAGCTCTGCAGGTGCAGAAGAAGGGCAGTGCTGGCAGCTTGTTCTCTGAGAGGGTCTAAATGTGAATAATGTATTATAATTGTACATGAGTAATAATGTATTATAATTGTACATGCAAGGTAACGGGTGTTTCTGAAAATGGTACTTAGGCTCCTAAGTCACGTAGGTGCTTTTGACAGTGGTCCCCTCAATTGTTGGTAACGCAATCTCACACAAAGATACTGAAGCTCTTGATTTCTCTTGTTCCTTTTTTCCAGGTTGGCCTTCATTCTATGATGTGATCAGTCCTGATGCAATTACGTTCACCGATGACTTCTCTTATGGGATGCACAGGATTGAAACAGGCTGCAGTCAGGTCAGTATATAGCACTGAGACCATTCTGATAGTAAAGGCTGCAAATATTGTTACAGCACCCTACCCTTTCCCTGTGATTTACAAAGCTTTTAGTTCATTAAATACTAATAATCTTAAAATTGCGTGGTGGATTGCAAGTATGACAGACAAATGGTCCAAGCAAAGTACAAAGTGCTAATAAGAGTATGCTTAAACACTGTTTAACAGAGCATACATCATTGGCTTGAATCAGTGGTGCCAAGTATACAGAAATTGTCTTGTTGAAAGGAATCCCGTCAATGCTCATCCTTGAGCTCCGCTTCTCTACCTCCATGTACAAATGGTTTTGACAGAGGTTGGAAGCATTGTAGCGACTATTTGTGTGCTGATACCATCACTGTGCATTACTGAAGAGCAGCACTAACTGAAATCCAAGACCCATTCCCAGGTCAATCTTAATGGCCACATCAGGTAATCCCATCTGCCATAATAATGAACTCAATAATAATGCCAGATGCTCCGAACTTTCATTATCTGTCTTGTTCTGCTTGCTTTCATCCATTATGATGCCCAGCTTTCTGTGAAGTGAATGGCATAATCATTATATAGAAGGGAGGGGAACTGCTGACTTGACATGTTACAAAAACACCCAGCAACTCTCAACCATCCAGTTCTAAATCCTCAACCTCCTTTTGGTGAGGGTGCAACAGCTTCATTCATGCTATATAAATCTGCCTTTGTGTTTCCAGACAGGACCAAGGCTGGGATAACCGATTTCAGCATTGCTGAAATATATCCTGATTATTCTGTGCTCATACAGGAATGCTTAGAGCATGTTAAGAAAGAGGCTCTCTGAAATGATGATGTAGTCTTCTGGGGCCATTTCTGCTCCCACTAAAGTCAATGGCAAAATCTCAGTGAACTTCAGTGTGTGCAGGATGAGGCCCAAATTGCCAGTGCCTGAATCAGTCTGAAGGGAAATATCTACTGATATAAATGGAGAGAGGCTGGGAACAGGTATTAATACCTGGTGGCATGGGCCCCCTGGTGAGGGCCTTACATGCTAATTGCACTTCCTCCTCTCTCCACTGTGGAATATCAGAGCTAATTTTGATTCCATTAGGAGTCTAGTTACAGGCTGCTGAGCTGAATTCACTTTGCGCTAATGGTACACCAGCACTGTGGCTCCCCTACTACAAGCTGAAATCACAAAAGAGCTGAAATCACTGAGTGTTGTGTTAGGTAGCGGGGGAGCCTGAAGCTATATGGTAGAGCCGTTGGCAGCACGGTGAGCGGAGCGGCTGGTGGAGCAGAGCAGTTTGTGGGATGCAGAGCAGCTGGCAGAGCGGAGCCCCATGGAGAGGTGGGGCCATCAGTGTTGGTTTTTTTTATAGGGGGGGAGGGATAGCTCAGTGGTTTGAGCATTGGCCTGCTAAACCCAGGGTTGTGAGTTCAATCCTTGAGGGGGCCATTTAGGGATCTAGGGCAAAAATTGGGGATTGGTCCTGCTTTGAGCAGGGGGTTGGACTAGATGACCTCCTGAGGTCCCTTCCAACCCTGATAGTCTATGATTCTATGAAATTGTATTATTCTTATCTAGGTAACATGCTGCAAGAAAGCCATTTAACACATTTTTGGTAGCTATGCTGTACACATTTTAGGAATCTCAAAACCTCTGCTATGATCTCTGATTGCTAAAGAATTTTAACAACTTGCTGGAAAATTTACTGCATAAAAAGATATTGCTCAATATTAGAGGAACTCGGGCTGTGTCTTTTTTATTTCATAATAGACTGAGGAACCTTATGAGCTTCTAATCATCACTTTACTGAATTGCTTTGTGGAACTAAATGATAACTATAAATAGGCTTGGAAGGATTTTATTTGTATCAGTAAATGTTGGTAAAAGTTAATTTCCTTATGTACACACAAAGCAATGAAAACATATTTCCATCAATAATTGAAATTCACAGATAGCCAAAATGGAAAAAATAAAAGTGTGCATGAGAACTTAAGAGTTTGATTTAAGGATATTTAGTTTGCATATTTTGAAATGTGATATTGACAATTTGTATTTTAAAGCCCATGTCTGGGGTACTGGATTGTGCCAATGATGCCAGGATTCAAAATCTTTGCTTCCTGCCCTTGCTCGTTTTCACTCAGCAATGAGCACCAATGCTGTCTGTACTGCCTGGGGGAAGCCTGTGCCGCATCCAGGTGAAGTATCTGCCTCTAACTTCCCTGCCCATACATGGGATGGCCAAGCCCTCCGTTGTAAGAAGCAGCTCATGGAGGTTGCCAGGGGGCCTCAGTCGGATCCTGGCAGGGACCCCCCCATATATCGGCCTGAACAATCCAAGAGTGCGCCTCCTACCTTGGAGCCTCAGTCCAGCTCTGCCAGTACCAGTGCTATGGAACCCATGCTGGGGCCTAGCCATGAGTCTCGGAAGCATGCACATAAGTATGGCAGTAAGTCTTCCTCTAGATCCAAGAAAGACACCACACCATCCACGAGTTCCAGCCACAGAGGAACGCTGCCTTCAAAAGCCCACAAGAGCGACAAGAAGTTGCATCGCTCATCAAATCTGCTGGTCCTGGTTCCAGCGCAACATGCCCCGCTGGCATCTCGTGATTCGTGGGTCCTGAGACAACTCCCCTTACCAGCCCCGGGTCCATCCATAGACTGCAGGCCACTGCCTCTGGGGAGACTCAGAAATGTCCCTTGGCCTCAGGAACTGTTCCAAGTTTGCTCCGGAATGCCCTTCCTTCTGTCCTCGCCGTGTGAGACAATCATAACAGATGCATCGCTCAACGGCTGAGGTGCCCACAGGGGAGATTATGTGACACAAGGCACTTGGACCTCTCAGGAAGTCAGGATACCTATCACCATCCTGGAACTTCAGGCGGTACGCAAGGCATGCCATGAGTTTTTACCAGCTATCCATTCTCTTTGTGTTCTTGTCATGTTGGACAACACCACTACAGTTGACTACATAAACAAGCAAGGAGGCACAAAGTCCCCAACGCTCTGTGCACAAGCAGTATGCCTCTGGAAATGTTGCATTGCACATTGTATCCATTTGTTGGTAGCCTGCCTGTCAGGAACCTGGAATGTGATTGCCGATGCTCTCAGCAGGAACTTTGCCGCTGACCATAAATGGGAGTTGAATGACACAGTAATTGTGGACATTTTTGGTCACTGGGGAACTCTGATCAGGGACCTCTTCACATCTCATGCCAACACCCAGTGCATTCAGTACTGCTCAAGGGGAGGACTTGGTGCCCATTCACAGGGCAATGCCCTGGTCATCAACTGGTTGGACTGGATCAGCTACTCCTTCCCTCCCCTATTACTCTTGCTGTGCATCCTTCA
The DNA here is from genome assembly GCF_965140235.1 of Caretta caretta. Lineage (NCBI taxonomy): Eukaryota > Metazoa > Chordata > Testudines > Cheloniidae > Caretta > Caretta caretta. Next base: position 291,118,047 of record NC_134206.1, on the reverse strand, counting down.
CAGACTCCAGTGGGAGATGGTTATTGTCATCCTGATTGCTCCGTTCTGGCAATCACTAGTTCTGGTTTCCTCTTTTTCTCTGCATGTCGAAGCATCCTCCATTCCTGCTCCTGATGTTTCTGGAACTGCTCACACAACACAATGACAGACTCCGGCACCCCTGTCCACAGATGCTGACAGCTTGCTTTTTGGATGGATGCCTGCACTAGCATGGGAGTGTGCGTTGGCAGTAGAGAATGTCCTTTCCAGTAGCAGTAAGGACTCCACAAGATGATCCTACCAAGCCAAATGAATGCGTTTTGCTTCCTGGGCCCAAGAACAAGGTCTTGCCCCCAAAGCTGTGGACATCCCAATGCTCTTAGACTATTTCCTCTATCTGAAGGCCTCAGGACTTGCTCTCAACTCCATCAGGGTGCATGCAGTGGCTTTTAATGCTTTCCACCTTCCCGTTGAGAAGCATTCCATTTTTACCCCTCCTTTGACTGCCCAATTCTGGAAGAGCCTGGTAAATAAATACCTACCCATTCAGCCTATCACTCCGCAATGGGACCTCAGTCTAGTGCTTACATCATTAATGAACACTCCCTTCAAACCTCTTGCCTTCTGCTCCCTTTCTCTTCTTTCCATGAAGGTCGCTTTCCTGGTTACTATTACCGCTGCAAGGAGGATTGGCAAACTGAGGGCCATGATCGCAAACCTCCCTCTCACCGTGTTCCATAAGGACAAAGTTTCACTGCACCTGCATCCCAAATTTCTACCAGAAGTGGTTTCTTGCTTTCACCTTTACCCACCCTACATTTGCCCACTTTCTTTCCCACACCTCAACTGAGGAATGCCAGCTTCACTCCCTCGATGTACGTAGGGCCCTGGCCTTTTATCTACAAAGAATGAAGCCATTCTGGAAGTCTCCCAGATTATTTTTTGTCATAGCAGAGAGAATTAAAGGGCAGGCCATTTCCACCCAGGGAATCTCGAAGTGGGTCTGAGGGTGCATTATGCTCTGCTATCAGTTATCGAGATGATCCCCACCAGTTGGGATATGGGCCCATTCCATGAAAGTGCAAGCATCAAATTCCACCACACTCCAAAATGTGCCAACTTGTGGACGTATGTAAGGCAGCCACATGGAGTTTGGTACATGCCTTTTCTTCTCATTATGCTCTAGTGTATAATTCTGCAATGGACACCTTGTTTGTCACAGCGATTCTCTGCTCCACAGTTCCATCATCTTCCTTGCACCCTTCTCCTAGCTAGGTACAGCTTGTTACTCACCTTCAGTTGAATACAGTAGGGACTATCACTCAAACAAGAAGGGGAGGTTACTTACCTGTAACTGGAGGTTCTTCGAGATGTGTGGTCCCTGACTGTATTCCAATCCCACCCTCCTTCCCTTCTGTTGCGGATCTGGTAGATTCGTGGTAGAGAAGGAGCCAAAGATGCGGTCAGTCTGCCCCATCCTTCATTGCCTTGGGAAAAACCATGAGGCAGTGCAAGGGCGTATGCACGGACAGCCGGACATTTCTGCTTTGAAAAGTTCCAGTGCCGGGCACAGGCTGCTTGCTCATAACCCTCAGTGGAATACAGATAGGGACCACACATCTTGAAGAACCTCCAGTTACATGTAAGTAACCTCCCCTTCCATGCATGCTGGGCAATGTGTGGAGGGAACAAGGACTAATTCTTCCCTGGCTGAGTTTAGGGCAGTACTGCTCACTGAGGTACAGAAGTATTGAGAATACTTTGTGTCACAGTCTGTGCTTAGGACCCTGTCCAGCTGGTAACTGGTGCTATTTAACAATGATTTAACAGTTCCACAATATAATTGCAGATACCTCACACTTTTTCAGTTGAATATTAACATGTGCTTTGGAAGAAACTATTTTAACAAGGCTTGTCTACACGACAGAGCAAAGCATGCTAGAGGGGTGCGATTTGAAAAGCACAATAACATGCTCTCCAACTGCCCTGTGTAGACCCTGCTCTAAAGGTCTGAAACAGGACTACGTCAGTGCGAACCAGGTACCTGAAAGAGAGTGCCCCAGCTGGGTCTAAAGGGGCAGCTAGTGCATAACAGGTTACAGCACTGTACAAATCACAACCCTCTAGGGAGCTTTGCTGGCGCCATGTAGACAAGTCCGTACTCATACACATTCATGGGTTCTAAATTAACTGAAACCACTCAGGAAAAAGACCTGGACTTTACTGTGGACAGCTCAGTGAAAAGATTTGATCAATAGATTTTGGTGGTTAGAAAAGCAACCAAGATGTTAGAGAGTATTAAGGTATAAAGAATAATACTTCAAATATTATAATGCCATTCTATAAATCACAGGCGTGGCCTCACATAGAGCACTGTTCATGTTGGATCATGCTATCTCGAACAGGATGTAGTACAAATAGAAAAAATCCAAGGAAAATCAATTAAATTAAATTAGAGGCATGGAAAAATTTCCAGATGAGGAGATACTAAAAATTATTAGGGTTGTGTTTTACCAGCCCCTAGCATCTGAATATCTTGGTTATCTGAAATCCATATCTGGCCATGTATCTAATGTTCATATCAAAATAGTAACTGTTCTTTTTGAAGCATTCCTTTGAGATCTTCATCTTATCAGAGCTTACTTGTATTTAGTATAGATAAGAAATAAATAAGAGGTGACATAGTAGAGATCTATCAAATAATGAATAGTAAAGAGAGCAATGTCTGCTTCTCTCATAATACAAACACAGGGCTGCAAATTGAAAGCAGGATCAAATAAAATACTTTCACATGATGCATAACTCACCTGTGTCCCTCCTAGAGAGCTAATTGCCCTATTCTGGATCTACAAAAAATCTTGCTTTGTATCATCGTTTCATCTGTTCTGTTTCTCTTAGCAGAAAATGAGAAGGCAAGCCAGCGTCATCTGGGCAGGCAGCTCTCAGTGAGCCACTAGCAAGGTCCCTGTGGGACCAGAATTTGAGTCCTTTATTCAGTGATTACTGACATTCGTTGAAAATGCAGCCTACTCAGTGCCACCTGGCAGGACGTGAGTACAGCCAAATGAAGCCTGTGGCCAACGTATGGGTTGGAATATGACGATTCCCTTCCAGAGAACCCAAAGTTTTTGGATTCATCTGACTGGAGCCCAAAGCAGCATGTGGTTAGGGTGGAGGAGTCTGAGAATGTCGTTTACCTGGCTTCGGAGAAACTAGGACTGGCAGATTTCACAGAATGGCATTAGTAATGCACACACCAATTTAAAACACACCAAAACCTAAATTTACTAAACAATGTAGGAAAATATGAGGCTAAACCCCACAGCAAAGTTCAACAGCAGCTTCCCATCAGTGACTTCCCACCAGTAGAACCCACGTACTTGGCCCAGCAGATGCAGCAGATCACACAGGATGATAGCCTGGGGGTGGGGAACAACTTGCACAAGGCACAACTAAACCCTCCCATATAGTGTACCTATAACACAGCCATTTCCTCTCCTCCCGTGGATGCTAAGAATGTGAATCATGTATCCAGCAGCAAAAAAGACCACAATTTTACTGCAGTGCAGTTCTTGGTAAACAATCCCTCCAAACACACACACACACATGCTCCAAACTGTATTAATCTCTTGCAGATGAAAAAAGTTGCTTTTTCTGTAAATGTCCCTCCATCTGTTTGCTTCTGTGTAAATGCCAATATTTAAAATGTTCTTCAATTTAGAGATCAAACGCTGGGGGTGTTACCTTACTATAAAACAAAAGCATCCCTGGGATTATCTGAGAAACAATGTTTACAGTTCTGTTAGAAACACATCATCCTGGAAATACATATAAGGTCATACTTGTGACAGGTAAATGTTAATTGCAGGCACATTTAGGGAATAATATTAAATTAGTTGCACATTCTGTGTCCTTCCTTTTCCTTTCCTGTGCAGGGGGTCCTTCCCCCTAGGGTCTCTCTAGCTATTATGTTGTGCCTGTAAAAACCAATAAAATTCTTTAATCACAAAAAGATTGGTTGCAAGTTGATATGCTTTGAATAAATTATTAACAGCCGATTGCACAGTGCTTTTTTCAGCTCATGGCAACCAACGAGAACCAGGAGCCCAGAGAGACCCAACCATGCTGTCAGTTGGCTGTGGTCAGCTCTGCTCCCAATCTGCCAAAGGCCAGAGTTACACTTGGCATTCCATCATCTTGCCACGTTCTGCCCAATATATAAACCAGCACAGGATGATTTTCATGGGGAGGCTTTACCAACTTTAACAGTCACCGAAGAAAAATAGTCAGCACCCGTGATGGTTGAAATGTTGTATGTAGTGTAGGGACAGTTGGTCTTTCATGCTTTCAAATAACAGCCAAAACAATTCCTTTCTGGTGCAAACAATTGAATTTGAGTTATTTTCATTGCACACTAGTACTAGCACATGTTTACATGGAATCTATACGTAAATTTTAGTGAGAGACAATGTCACAAAATATAACAGATTTCTCAGTAATCCAATCCTGGTATGACTGCTACCACAGAAAAATATAATGAAACCACCTCTAACCGTGTTGAGGCTTTAGTATTCTTTGCCAAGTTCTGTTGTGATAGGTTGACTTGGTAGTCCATAAATTTGTATGTCAATGTTTCCTGAAATCTGCTCCTCTGTGTAATTTCTTTCTCTGTTCCTTTACATTGGAGAATGAGTGATCTATAAATAATCTTTTGGTAAATGTTAATTTGGTAAAGACTTTGCTATTGAGCCATGAGGTTTGAAAACTTTCTCAGTCAAGAAGATTAATTGCCATATTTTTGATTTGTACAAATACGTCGGAAAACGAAATTATTATGATTGATTTGTATTATGTTGATGTCCAAAGGCCCCAATTGGAATAAGATCCTCATTATGCTAGACCACATGCTGTAAAAAACAATAAGATGAGGACAATCCCTGCTTCAAAAAACTTACACACTCCAAGGACAAAAGGGATCAGGGCTAGGAAAGAGGGATACAAGCAAGTGATCAGTCATGAATAACATCAGACTCATTAGTTGTATTATTTTAAAGCATCATCTTTGTTTATATTATGCTTTTATTTTTTTCATTTAACCCTCATTACCTCCTTTGTTTTTCCCCCTCCTGAAAAAAATAACTGTAGGTAGTTATACTGTCCCCAGCCTTACCAGTGCTGTTAACCACTTCCTTAACCACCTCCCTAAAAGTCCTTCCTGTGCCTTCCCAACGCTCATTTGCATAACAGCAGCTACTGAAAGCACTTCCTGATGATGCCACAGGGTGGAAGCAGTCTCACTGGCTAATGGTGTGTTTCCACTGAGCTACCACTGCCATTTCCGCTGCCTTGCCAGGGCAGAAGGGCTTTATCATGGGCTGCCCTCAGGAAGCTGGTGTGGTTTTCAGTGATCACTCAATGCTTAAGGTGCTTGCAAGAGGTCTGCTTTTTTTCTATGGCTGATTCCAACTGGTTGTGCATAACAACAAGAGTTTCACAGAGCCCTTCCAAAACTCTCTGTCTGGGAAGTTTAGCCCTTATGGTGCCATTCCCAATACCACAGCTGGAGCCTGCCACTCACAGGGATCCGCCCACACAGCTCTGGTTGCAGGATTGGAGTCTTAAACTTTAAACTCTTCATGGTAAGGACTGTCTCTTTATCCAGCACTAGGTTATGCACATGCCTACGACCCCTGCTCCTACAGTCTTGTGTCGATCAGAATTAGAGCAGGTGGGGAATTTTTCAGTAAAACATTTTTTGTCAAATATGTTTGTGAATATGTTTGAGATTTTGACTTTTTGTCCCAATTTGAGGTGAAAATTCTTCCCCCTCCCCCTCAAATCTGGAAAATATTTAAGGGATGGATAGGAAAGCAGTTTCCTGCCCAGCTCTAGTCAGAAATTCAGTTTTCATTTGGGACGGGGAGTTTTTTCTAGCCATCACGATTGTGAAATACCTCTTGGAAGCATGAAGAGAGTATAACCTGCAGCAGTGATCTCTGCCTGCTCCTACAGACGGCCTGAGTGCATGCTTAAGTGCTTCGGTGAATCGAGGACTATAACATGAGGAGGACACTGCAATAAAAGGGACCAAAGAGAGCAAAAAATTATCCCCAGTATGCTGAGCTGTTCGGAACTTAGCCAACATGCATAATTATTCACAGCCAGGAATACTCAATATTGCTGGTATGTGCTTTGGATACTGTGTTAGAAATGAATTAAGCGTAAAGAATAATTCTTTGCCTTAATTTCTGTTATCTGGATGTCCAGCTGGGTGACTGTCTGTCTGTCTGTCAGGCTGCTAGCCCATGAGGGGATATGTTCTGAACTGTGACACCGCTAAAAGAAAAGGAGTACTTGTAGCACCTTAGAGACTAACCAATTTATTTGAGCATGAGCTTTCGTGAGCTACAGCTCACTTCATCGGATGTATACCGTGGAAACTGCAGCAGACTTTATATACACACAGAGATCATGAAACAATACCTCCTCCCACCCCACTGTCCTGCTGGTAATAGCTTATCTAAAGTGATCATCAGGTGGGCCATTTCCAGCACAAATCCAGGTTTTCTCACCCTCCACCCCCCCACACAAATTCACTCTCCTGCTGGTGCTAGCCCATCCAAAGTGACAACTCTTTACATAATCAAGTCGGGCTATTTCCTGCATAGATCCAGGTTTTCTCACATCCCCCCCACCCCCATACACACACAAACTCACTCTCCTGCTGGTAATAGCTCATCTAAACTGACCACTCTCCAAGTTTAAATCCAAGTTAAACCAGAACATCTGGGGGGGGGGGTAGGAAAAAACAAGAGGAAACAGGCTACCTTGCATAATGACTTAGCCACTCCCAGTCTCTATTTAAGCCTAAATTAATCGTATCCAATTTGCAAATGAATTCCAATTCAGCAGTTTCTCGCTGGAGTCTGGATTTGAAGTTTTTTTGTTTTAAGATAGCGACCTTCATGTCTGTAATCGCGTGACCACAGAGATTGAAGTGTTCTCCGACTGGTTTATGAATGTTATAATTCTTGACATCTGATTTGTGTCCATTTATTCTTTTACGTAGAGACTGTCCAGTTTGACCAATGTAAATGGCAGAGGGGCATTGCTGGCACATGATGGCATATATCACATTGGTGGATGTGCAGGTGAACGAGCCTCTGATAGTGTGGCTGATGTTATTAGGCCCTGTGATGGTGTCCCCTGAATAGATATGTGGGCACAATTGGCAACGGGCTTTTCAACTCATGTTGGAATCAACCATTCACTTTAATGGGAGATGCATTGGGGCCCAAGCAAAGCAGCATGACTCCCTATTCAAGGTGAATGTTTGTACAGTGCAGGGGTTTGTTTTTTATTCCTCCTGACCTGCTGGAGAAATAAGAAAGAATCGGAGTGGCTAATTACAGCATGCTGTTGGTTTCAAGATGTTTGTTAACCTAATTCTCCCCCATCATGTGCCTCTACAGCAGTCTTAGTTCTTCAGTAATGGCTCAGTGGATCAGTTTCTTCAAAGGTTATGTTCTCTATGTAAAGGAAAGTGAATGTTACCTCTGTTATAGTCAGCAGCATGGCTTTTTCCATGCTATTATACATATCTGACATCCACTCATCCAAAACAATACTTCTCTCTGGGGTGACAGCACATATACTTTCACATTCCTTGCAAGTAACAAATTAAGCATCAATCCGATTTATAAATTATTCCTGGCTTAATTATTTAGCCAAAAAATCTGAACATACCTGAACTATCATTGTTTCTGAATGATTCTGGATATGTACAGTTCCACTATTCTGTGTTCCCTCGTATGCATAGTACAGCCCACAGAGACATCGACTAGGGGTTAGGCTAATGAAAGGTACCTAAGAAATTCTTCAATCTAGTTTCCTGTGTAAACATTGTCCCACTATAGACTAACCTTCAGATGTTAGTATTAATAGCATTGCCGTGCCATGTAGTTGTATAGAAATACAATGATACTCTGTTGTTTTATTTCAGTGTGGTGCTCACCTGGGGCATATCTTTGATGATGGGCCTCGTCCAACTGGCAAAAGATATTGCATAAACTCTGCCTCATTATCTTTCGAGCCTGTAGATAAGAACAATGCTGGAGAAGGCGGCAGTAGCACCAGTCCTGCCCAAACAGACAAAACCGAGCTGTAGGATAAAGGGCGGTCTTCAGAAAACTCACAGCTTATGAAGAACGTTTTTTCTAACTTGCCTGCTATATTATACCATATTTTAAAATGTATAAAGGCATTCTGTACCATCAGGTTTTTTTCTTTGTTGAAATTGAGGCCTTGCTTGCCAATGTATTTTACTATATAATAGGATCTAAATATTTGTTGATTGACTCTCCTGGTTTTGTTTTTGGAGATTGCTTTGGGGAAGGCTTAAAACAAGAGACTTTAGCCCCATTAGTTATTAGTTTCTTCTTCATGCTTTAAGAAAAGGAGTACTAGTGGCACCTTAGAGATTTGTTACTATAGATCTGAATATTTTTCCTTTTTTTTTTTGTGAAGAAAAGGGGATTGTGGTTATCTTCAGACAACAGAAAACTCCTGAGTGTAATAAAATTCTTGAGATCCCAGCACATCTGTGGTGGTTCTGATTTGTGAGGCATGTGGCCTTTGGTCATGTGTATTCAACCATCTCACTGTATCAACCACACCCTGCAAAAACTTGGACTTAGGCAATTCCCTTCCAACTAAAAGTGATGGATGAGATGTAAAGCCCTTCCTTTGGCTAAATTACTGCCAAAATACAAAGGGTGTAGTTGCAGGGACATATATATTGCATTATAATAAATATTTTCCCCTTGTTGGATGTTGGAATGGGGTATTAAATCAAGCTCAAAACTATTGAGCTTCACTTGTTCAAGGTTCACTGAATAGCCTTTGCTTTTTTGTGAGGCCCTGTCTTCTTCCGCTACAACAATTAGAGGTCTGGACTTGAATTAAAATATAAAGGGGATTATTTGGCCAGGAGCCGGTAGAACTTGTAGGGAATTGAAGTGGATGTGGGTTGACATAGGTGGGCTGTTTGCCCTACCCAAGGCAAGGAATCACTACAAGGTATCAGCAGGCTCTGCGGAACTGTGGGACTGCATAATGAAAAGTAACACCCTTCTGAAATACTCCATTTTTAATTTAAACTGGCCTGGGACCATAAAGCCTCGAAGGGCCAGGTCTTTATAACAGGTAGCTATGGTGAGGGGTGTTGGTGGGGAGGTGGATGTAACAAATGAGCATGAAAAAAGCTGGCAAAAAGCCAGACTCTTCACTTGGTGAGTTGCTGATTTCCCCTGGCAAGAAGTTGTCCGCAACTGCTCTTAGAGTTTAATTTAGTAGCATATAATTGCGAGTAATGAGGTTTTCTAAGCTTTAGTGAGACAGTATTATCTAATATCACTTTGCCTTGAAATGCTCAGTGACCAATCAGATCAAGTGCTCCCTTTGTGAGTATCCTGTTATGATTGACATCGGGTCCAATCCTATTCCCGCTGGGAGCAAAATTCCCCTTGATTTTAATGGAAGCAGGATTGAGCCTATTATATCAATAAAACTGAACATACCACCTGAAATGTAGAAGGTGGCTGCACTCCGAGCTAGGGGTGGCTCCCAGCTGCATGGGCCGTACACCCAGTAGCTCTGTTTTGAGCTACCTTGCTAAAAAGAGAGCGTAGCTGTGGGAGCACAAGTGAAGGGAGGGGTACCCAGCCCAAGTCTGCACTTAGCGCCTCGTCCGGGTGCAAACTCAGGGCTTGCATCGTAGTGGCTACGCTCTATTTTTAGCCTGCTAGCTCAATGCCAATGGGAATCACACCCCCAGCTTGAAGTGTAGACACAGTCGCCCTTTATTTTAAAAACAGCCTCTGTAAAAGCGTATAGAAAGGTGAGAATTGCCCCCATTAGCACTACTACAAAAGTAGGGAGGCAGCATAAAATGCTTTAAAGTAAAATGAATACAAATCAAGGTGCTAAATATTTAGAGCTGGATTGTTCAATCCTAACATTAATGAGCCACTACTCAGGAGTAGTCCCACTGATGTCCTGTAAACAATTACTCACTGAAGTAGGTAGAGGTTATACAGGCTAGTCCTTAGCGTATAAAGGCAGTCAAGCTTTTCAGGGTCCCGTGATTCTTTAACAATTTCTTAGAGAAGGGCTGTTCTTATTCCTTACCTTTGTTTGAAGAGAAGTAAGTTTTCTCCTACCACATTTTCTGACACAAACGTAAAAAATGCAACATTATAAAAATGTGGTGCATGCATGTGGTTTAATTTCAGATTGCTCTTGGATTTGTTATCAAGTTTCAGTGTATTTCTGTCTTATGTTAGAGAAATATATTGTTAAATCTTCAGTGAGCAATAATGTCAGCTGTCCTACAGTAGATTTATTTTGGCAGGATATGGAATGCAATGAACTGAATCAATATGGTGAGGTGTATGTGATCTGTGGGAGTTACACCGTTTAACATAGGAAATTCATTGTTCTCTCTCTGCACCACCGCACAGTGCAAGGTAAGTGCTGTTACAAAATGCCAGCATTGGCTGGTATTAAAAAGTCCAAATTTAGGTCAGTCAGCGTGTGGTCATGACAAATGGATCTTGGGAATTGAGCACATTGTCTAATGTAACAAGTGAGCATTTCTATCCGGTTAAACTTTGTACAGTCTGGAGGCTTATATATACTGAAAGCAAATGATGCCGAAATAGAAAGCTGTCTTTTATAATATCCTCTCTGTATTGCAACTTGGATGTTTGAACAGGATAACTTTTTAAATGTTACCTAAAAGGTACACATACATATTATAGATATCCAATGATCATTTCACCCTTCAGTACCTTTTAATACCTAAAACCTTTCCTCAGAACAGTTCAATACTTTTAAGAAATCGTATATAAATTTTTCAATGAAAATTCTTTTCATATATTTATCATATATGAATATACAATAAAATTACTTTCTGAATACACACTGCCCTGTTTTCTTTCCTAAGTGTATCTGTTTTTGCCATGGGTTCATCTGCTTTCAACTTCAGCCAATCCTAAGGTGCTTCCTTTATCTGGGTCCCCTTATGACAGTCTGCATTTTGTGTATTTTTTTGATGTATCCAACTTTTTATCACAAGCAGCTTTCTGTAGTAGAGGCCTAAGCAGTGTAGTGTACTCTGATTCCCTACATGCACCAGTCCCTGGGAAAGTATTTGAGAGATCCAGATATAATTGAGGGGAGAGTGCTCAACCTTCACCTTAGCAAAAATCTTCAGCCACTTCCGTATGTTTTTGTGTGTAGTGTAGGACTTTGGGGAGTTCTATGCAGATAACACTTTGCAAATTATAAGAGTTATACCATGCGAGTGCATAGACTGCAGCTGAACAATTTGGCTGAAAACTTGCATTTTGTTAAGGATTCGTCTCTAGGGAAACAGGTTTGGAATGCCTCATTGTTCACAGATTAACTCAGTTTGATAAATCAACTCTACAAAAAATTTTACAAAAATTAGGGGGGGGCGGGGGTGGAGATGGAGAGCTTTCATGTTGTTTTCAGTCCTGCTTTCATGTTTACATGCCTGGGAACCTAAGTGGTATTGGTGCAATAATTCAGTTGTTAATTGTTCTCAAGTATTGCAGGGCATCTAAGGACAATCTGTGTGACAATCAATTAGAATGTCAGGTGACATTCTGAGGACTCATTTTGCCACATTAGTATAGTCTAAACCAACCCATTCTAACCCCTCCCCTTTCTGCCTCCTTTCATAACTGAGATCATTTGGTGCTTCTGGGACTGAGGGACTGATAATACTGACTAAAATGTGACACGGGGCCAGCTTCTCTCTCATGCTCTGATTGTTTTGTACTGTACTGCTGGTATAATCTGACCCTAACACCAGTGTATCCCAGGCAGTGCAAGGAAGATCCTCTAGTGGCTTAGAGCTGGTGTAGAGGCTTTTACATCAATACCCTTCCCTGCTGATGGCATAGCGGAGGAAAGGAGGAATGACCAGGGTGCACCCTCATTTCATGTCAATCCCCAGCTACAGTTTTGGCTCCTTAGGGGCCATTAGATTGCTTTAACTTGACCCAGAGGGGTGGGCCCCACATGCTGGACCCACAGAGGGTAGAGATGATCTTGAAGTCACTTTGCATCCCCAATCACAAGGTTGCGCTGTTTGCCATTTGGTTGTAGATGAGGTTGTGACTGATAACATGGGCAGGCTTGGTGCAAGCTTCCCTGTGTAACTCTGCCACTAAACATCAGTCAGGACCTGCAATATTCCTGTTGTTCTGATCCTTGGCCTCTCGTGCGTCAGCTATCAAACTATGGCCAATTGTGTCATCATTTTGTAATAGCAAAAATTATCCACAAAGGAATGTAACGAGACTGTCACATTTATTTTTTTTACTAGAGCTGAACCCAGATCTCCACAGATAAGGCTAATGGATGTGCTGCTGTTCCCACTGCAGTCTATGAGAGGTCGCTAATGACCATTATCCTGCGGTTGTAATAGTGCCTTCCACTCAGGAAACTCCTAAGCCTCTCTAGTCATGCCATTAACTGATATTACATAATGAAGGGCGAGGTGGCGCTCTGGGTTAGTGAGCTAGACTTTTATCTCTAGTTTCAGTTAGATGTAGTATTCTTTACTCCCTGTTCAAAAATGGTATTCCTGTGAGCTGTCAGCCAGCTGCCAGGTTTCAGTGTAGAGGTAGCTCTGTTTTTGTAGCAGGGAAAGTGAGTCATTGACCTTACATTTCTATGAATTTCATGACTCCCAAAGCTCTTTACAAATATGAGAATCTGATTTTATTTTAGATTCATATATAATATTTAAACTATAGGATCAGATACGTAAAGTGTGTGAGAAATCACTTACAGTGGGGGGCCTTAATACAGCAAGGAACGTAGGCATTCAGGAAACTATGCAGTAGATGTAGCATCGGTATCTATACAGGTATTTCCATAGCAGAGTCATTTAAAAGAAAGAGAGGGTGAGATGAGGTGGGTGAATGAACTGAACTTTTATCTGTACTTGCAGCTGCATATGTAAAATGATCTGTTAGTGATGTTTTCATAGAAGCTTTGTGATCCATCAGGATAAAGGGCAGTATATAAATGGAAGGCCCTACTCCCCTTAACTTAATATAATACCATGATGATAATAATAGGAATCACTTTATCTGCACCTGAAATGCAGCCACCAGTCCGGTGACTTGGAGAAGCTATTTGATAAAGTCCAACAAGACTCCTTGCCACTTTAGGACAGGGAGTGAGGAATACAATGCCCATCTCAAACTACAGATAAAAGTCTAGCTTCCTAGCCCATGGCACCAGCAAGTCTCTGTCTCTCTTTTCACCAAATTATGGTTTTCTGCTGCATAAATTAACATGTATATCGCAGTAGCACCTGAAGGACACGCCCATTACGCTAAGTGCTGTATCATAGGCGTAGTCTGACTTCTATATTGGGGGCGGGGGGGAATTCTACACCTGCCTGAGGCTTGCAGTTTTGGGGAGGGGCAGCCTATGGCTGTGCGCTGTACAAACATAAATGTGGATGCTGATGCTATAGTTCCTTGTAATGGAGTGTACCAGGCCCTTTGAGGCCCACTGCTGGAGGCCTCGCAGTCATACCACACTCCACCCCAGGAAAGGAGCAGTGAAGCTGGATCCTTCAGACCTGCCTAGAAAGGCTGCAAGGAAGCAGCCAATTAGAGCACAGCAGGCTCACATAAAAAGAGCTCGAACAAGGAACAGACTGGGAGAACCCAGGGATTGTAACCCTAAGGCAACCGCTGAAGGTGATGGGATCAAGTGGGAAGCACCCCAGGGAATGCAGCAGCAGCCACTATTAAAGGGAAGGAGAAGGTGGCTGCTGTCTATAGGGTCCATGGGTTGGGATCTGGACCAGTGGGTGTGCCCAGATCCACCCACCAGACACTGGGCAAGTGACCTAAGCCCTGAGAAGGGGATAAAACTCTGTCCTAAAAGCCTGAGAAAGGGGCTGGAATTTAAACAGGCCCGGAGATGGGGCTGAAGACCTTGGAGAGGGCCAACACTTTGTTACCTGGGAAGGTAGCATTGTGGCCTCTGTGACTTAGCTGGAGGACTGAGCCATTGAAGACCCACCTGATGAGGTCAACACCCTACAGGGGTGCCAGGAGAAAAAGAAAATTGCAGCACCACTCCCAACCAACAGGAGGCACTCACCAGAGTTCAGGACACCCCGTCACGCTGCTTAATAGTTCTTTACTTACTATAGGAAAGAGTCTCATTCTTAATTCACTGGATCTAGTTCTATAGAGCGTCCACTCTTGGCAGTCCCACTGCCTTGGGGCACTCCAGTTGATACTGGCTGCCAACTAGACGTGGAGCCATTGATCGCTACCCGTTGAGGCCGACGATCTAGCCAGCTTTCTATCCACCTTATAGTCCATTCATCCAGCCCATACTTCTTTAACTTACTGGCAAGCATACTGTGGGAGACCATGTCAAAAGTTTTGCTAAAGTCAAGGAATAACACGTCCACTGCTTTCCCCTCATCCACAGAGCCAGTTATCTCGTCATAGAAGGCAATTAGATTAGTCAGGCATGATACAATATAATCTGGATCATTGTGTGATAAGATTGGCACCGTGAACAAATGCATTAGCTTCCCAATGCACTACAACAAGGTTGAAATGCTCCTTAGGTCAGTGGGAAAGTTGAATTAATATTTGTTACGTTTATTGCCTATTAAAATGAGGCCTTCTACAGAGCTCACAATAAACCTGCAAAATATCTGACTCAGCATTTTGTGTAGCTGAGTGGGAATGATGTGTGTGACATTTTGACCTTGTTTCTCCCCATTATTAGAAAATAGGTCTATAGGAATGCTCAGTAAGTCTTTTCAGATCAAGAATCTGGTAACAATTGACACTAGTATTATTTTCACAATAAATTTTTAAAATAAATGAAAGTAATATTTCTACCCAAGATGTTTAGACAGAAAACTTACAGACAGTGCAGATGCGAGTCTTTCTGTAGTCCTTATAGTGGCAACCAATCCAGTAAAAAGTGCTTAACTCCCTAAGCAATAAGGCTCCCATCATATGCATGCTTACACGTGTGTATGTGTTTTCAGGCTCAGGACCCAACCGTTCAAATTGAGCAGAAATAATGTATTAGGGTGTGGCTAATTGCAAACCTGCTCCACGGAATTTCTAGCGCTTCTGGTCAAACTTTTCAGACTTTCTTTTGCTTAACCGACCCAGGCCAATAGTAAAAGAAAAGTTGTTCCACAAATGGGGAAGGAAAAAAAAAAAAAGCCTTCTAGTTTCAAAAATCCTTGTTTCTGTTCATCTTGGACAGCTTTCAAACACTTGGAAAAATGTCAGTCTGCAGATATCTCAGACAGGGCTTTCTGATTTGGTGTTTTTTAATGCTTCACTGAGAATGACACCAGCAATCTAATCTCTTGTATTAGACAAGCAATTCTTTTTGGCTGAAGACAACAGATCCGTTTTCTTCCACTTCCATTTTCAGCTACTGGCAGTTTTTCTTTTCTTTTCTTTTTTCTTTCCTTTTTCGTTTGGTTGGTTGGTTTTGGACTGGTAGCATTTAAGTCAATGCAGCTCCAATGTGAAGGATTTTTTTCTCTCACTTAAATATGAAAACGAGGGTTGCCAACCCTCCAGGATTGTACTGGAGTCTCAAGGAATTAAAGATTAATCATTTTAATTAAAGATTATGTCATGTGATGAAATCTCCAGATATATGTCCAATTGAAATTGGCAGCTCTACTGAAAACTGTGGCTTCATGTTACATCCCAAGCACAGAACAACAAACATCCTGTCTGCCCAGGTGGGGAAAAATACCTGTTCCCAAAAATATTAGCGATCAAAATATTGTATCAGGTCTGTCTTAAATGTTCCTAAAAGAGCAATGCCACAATTCATCAACCCACTTGCCTAGAGCAAGTAGCTGTTGACAAACAAGTGAGAGATGTCCACTTTTACAGTGATAATGAAAGACAAGTAGATTTTGTTCCTGGGCTAGTATATTTTCAGAATGTGTTTTTTCCAGGCTGTTTTTCATGCAGCCCTCTTCTTGTAGTCTGGGCATTCTCATCCAGTTAACAACATTATTGTACATTTTGTACATACATGAACATCTGGAGAACATCGTCAGGTGTAACTCTTGGGCAGTGTGGAAAATATCTGTAATTATCTGCAACAAGTTTTGCTTTCCATGAAAGTATGCCCCTGGGGGCTGGATAATTGAGGAGGTATGTATTGGGATAGAGACACTTTCGCCTCTAGAACACCACTTCAATTTTGGCCTGTGTCTGTAATAGCCAAAATCCACAATGATTTCATAGCTGTTCTTTGGCCTTTGTGAAATGAGTTGGTCTTGGCACCACTTTACAAACCCACCACCCCAATAACCCTGCTCATTGGCAGCCTCAGCCAATAATCCAAGAACTGAATGAGCACAGAGACTGAACTACTGCCTTTGCTCTAGCAGTGGTAGCAGAGTGGGGAAATTTGCATTCACACTGTTCATCCTGTGCCTGTTTTGTGGCTAAAGACAGGCCTTAGAATCATAGAATATCAGGGTTGGAAGGGACCTCAGGAGGTCATCTAGTCCAACCCCCTGCTCAAAGCAGGACCGATCCCCAATTAAATCATCCCAGCCGGGGCTTTGTCAAGCCTGACCTTAAAAACTTCTAAAGGAAGGAGATTCCACCACCTCCCTAGGTAACGCATTCCAGTGTTTCACCACCCTCCTAGTGAAAAAGTTTTTCCTAATATCCAACCTAAACCTCCCCCACTGCGACTTGAGACCATTACTCCTTGTTCTGTCATCTGCTACCACTGAGAACAGTCTAGAGCCATCCTCTTTGGAACCCCCTTTTAGGTAGTTGAAAGCAGCTATCAAATCCCCCCTCATTCTTCTCTTCTGCAAACTAAACAATCCCAGTTCCCTCAGCCGCTCCTCGTAAGTCATGTGTTCCAGTTCCCTAATCATTTTTGTTGCCCTCCGCTGGACTCTTTCCACATCCTTCTTGTAGTGTGGGGCCCAAAACTGGACACAGTTCTCCAGATGAGGCCTGACCAATGTCAAATAGAGGGGAACGATCACGTCCCTCAATCTGCTGGCAATGCCCCTTATACATCCCAAAATGCCATTGGCCTTCTTGGCAACAAGGGCACACTGTTGACTCATATCCAGCTTCTCGTCCACTGTAACCCCTAGGTCCTTTTCTGTAGAACTGCCGCCTAGCCATTCGGTGCCTAGTCTGTAGCGATGCATTGAATTCTTCCGTCCTGAGTGCAGGACTCTGCACTTGTCCTTGTTGAACCTCATCAGATTTCTTTTGGCCCAATCCTCCAATTTGTCTAGGTCCCTTTGTATCCTATCCCTACCCTCCAGCGTATCTACCTCTCCTCCCAGTTTAGTGTCATCTGCAAACTTGCTGAGGGTGCAATCCACACCATCCTCCAGATCATTAATGAAGATATTGAACAAAACCGGCCCCAGGACCGACCCTTGGGGCACTCCACTTGATACCGGCTGCCAACTAGACATGGAGCCATTGATCACTACCCGTTGAGCCACAGAACCAGTTATCTTGTCATAGAAGGCAATTAGATTAGTCAGGCATGACTTGCCCTTGGTGAATCCATGCTGACTGTTCCTGATCACTTTCCTCTCCTCTAAGTGCTTCAGAATTGATTCCTTGAGGACCTGCTCCATGATTTTTCCAGGGACTGAGGTGATGCTGACTGGCCTGTAGTTCCCAGGATCCTCCTTCTTCCCTTTTTTAAAGATGGGCACTACATTAGCCTTTTTCCAGTCGTCCGGGACTTCCCCTGATCGCCATGAGTTTTCAAAGATAATGGCCAATGGCTCTGCAATCACATCCGCCAACTTCTTTAGCACTTTCGGATGCAACGCATCCAGTCCCATGGACTTGTGCACGTCCAGCTTTTCTAAATAGTCCCGAACCACTTCTTTCTCCACAGAGGGCTGGTCACCTCCTCCCCATGCTGTGCTGCCCAGTGCAGTAGTCTGGGAGCTGACCTTGTTCGTGAAGACAGAGGCAAAAAAAGCATTGAGTACATTAGCTTTTTCCACATCCTCTGTCACTAGGTTGCCTCCCTCATTCAGGAAGGGGCCCACACATTCCTTGGCTTTCTTCTTGTTGCTAACATACCTGAAGAAACCCTTCTTGTTACTCTTAATATCTCTTGCTAGCTGCAACTCCAGGTGTGAATTGGCCTTCCTGATATCACTCACTCCTGCATGCCCGAGCAATATTTTTATATTCATCCCTGGTCATTTGTCCAATCTTCCACTTCTTGTAAGCTTCTTTTCTGTATTTAAGATCAGCAAGGATTTCACTGTTAAGCCAAGCTGGTTGCCTGCCATATTTACTATTCTTTCTACACATCGGGATGGTTTGTCCCTGTAACCTCAATAAGGATTCTTTAAAATGCAGCCAGCTCTCCTGGACTCCTTTCCCCCTCATGTTATTCTCCCAAGGGATCTTGCCCATCAGTTCCCTGAGGGAGTCAAAGTCTGCTTTTCTGAAGTCCAGGGTCCATATTCTGCTGCTTTCCTTTCTTCCTTGTGTCAGGATCCTGAACTCGACCATCTCATGGTCACTGATCCCAGGTTCCCATCCACTTTAGCTTCCCCTACTAATTCTTCTCGGTTTGTGAGCAGCAGGTCAAGAAGAGCTCTGCCCCTAGTTGGTTCCTCCAGCACTTGCACCAGGAAATTGTCCCCTACCCTTTCCAAAAACTTCCTGGATTGTCTGTGCACCGCTGTATTGCTCTCCAAGCAGATATCAGGGTGATTGAAGTCTCCCATGAGAACCAGGGCCTGTGATCTAGTAACTTATATTAGTTGCCAGAAGAAAGGCTCGTCCACCTCATCCCCCTGGTCCGGTGGTCTGTAGTAGACTCCCACCACGACATCACCTTGTTGCTCACACTTCTAAACTTAATCCAGAGACTCTCAGGTTTTTCTGCAGTTTCATACTTGAGCTCTGAGCAGTCATACTGCTCTCTTACATACAGTGCAACTCCCCCACCTTTTCTTCCCTGCCTGTCCTTCCTGAACAGCTTATATCCATCCATGACAGTACTCCAGTCATGTGAGTTATCCCACCAAGTCTCTGTTATTCCAATCACATCAAAATTCCTTCACTGTGCCAGGACTTCCAGTTCTCCCTGATTGTTTCCCAGGCTTCATGCATTTGTGTATAGACACTTGAGATAACCTGCTGATCGCCCCTCTTTCTCAGTATGAGGCAGGAGCCCTCCCCTCTCACGCACTCCTGCTCATGCTTCCTCCTGGTATCCCACTTCCCCACTTACCTCAGGGCTTTGGTCTCCTTCCCCCGGGGCCATTTAGGGATCTTGGGCAAAAATTGGGGATTGGTCCTGCTTTGAGCAGGGGGTTGGACTAGATGACCTCCTGAGGTCCCTTCCAACCCTGATCTTCTATGATTCTTACATGAGAAGGATTTCCAACCTTACCATGAGCTCTAAAATCACTCAAAACATAAAACAATATAAGCCTCTGAAATAATTTACAAAAATACAAGTCTTAGTTTTTCCACTCCGTTGCATCAGTTTTATGCCAGGAGTTAAGCTCATGTAAACCTGGTACAATGGAATGGAGTGTCAGGCCAATTGATTGAGATTTTCAAAAGCACCTAAGAGAAAATCTTTTGAAAACTTTCAATGGGAGTCGGGTGCCTAATTCTTAATTGCTTTTGAAAATCCCACCCATAGCATATGTAGGCCCAGCATCTCGGAGATCTAGCCAGTGTATGAGCTATGGGGCATAACCATTCTAAAAATAGTGGACCAAGTTCTCAACAAATTCCTGTGCCATACAAAATGCATGCCATCCGTCTTTATTCATGAAATTCTGCATTTTTCTAGGCAAACAACTGCCTGAGCAATCTTTTTGCAGGTACCGTTACCCCATTTGTACATCTCTGCCCCTTTGTATGTCAATACAGGCTTTCACAGTTACAATAGGTTCCCACATGTTTTGCAGACTCAAATGTTGCACAGGACATCAAAAAACCTATCATATTATCCCAATCCTAATCTAGGGAATTTCTAGCCATCTGTCTCCAGGTCACTGAATATAGTTTTGTGGGCTAGCAATGACCTGAGCGGTCAGAAGTTGCAGAATGAATTCAGTGTCCTCTCTGTTCATCAGCTAGTTTTTCTCTGCCATTGTGTCCTTTTAGTGTTTTGCCAGTTCAAACCCATTGTCCAATAAATTGTTACTTGGAATGGCATGTGCAAGAACAGGTCTGTGCATACGTAGTAAATATCATCACCCAACAGAATGAGTGACAAAGGATAGCTGAGAATTTACTGATTGAGAGACTGATCCTGGTGCAGTTTGAAGTCAGTGGGAGTTTTGCCATTGACCCCAGTGAGAGCACAACTGCCCCCCCTGAGATAGATAAGATTAGTGGGTGGTGGGAAGGCACCAAAGGTCCTATTCTCCCCTTTAGAGCCCCAGGGTCCTGGTAGCTTCCACTGAAGTGGGTGGCCAATGCTTGCATCCTGCAGGGGGAGGGCAGTGGTTCCCCAGAAGATGCAGGTAGAAGCAGAGAGCCCTTTCGTTTAAAATAACATTGTTTGTGTTTTTCAAGGGCAGACTCTTGTGGCTGTTTAGGTCACGAGACGCCGGTGCCTGTTTGCATTGAAAAATGAGGGCAGAGGTGGTGGGCAGTGCCTGAATTGCTACACCAAACCTAACATTCTAAACCAAACACTGACCCGGCCAAAAGGCGGCTTCATTCATCCCTAGTGACACCGTGACATGAAGGGAGCGAGTCCAACAGCTGAATGACGTCCGTCCAAGGGGAATAATATTTGGTATTCTCCCTCCATGAACATCAAATACTTCAATCCGTGCAGGGGTCCTGCAGGAGTTATCCTCAAGTGAGCTGGGTAAATATGTATTGGCTACAGCTGACGTTTCTAGTGGAAAGAGCTTCCAAAGGGTGAAGCTGTGCCCAGTAGTGGGATACAATGCCTGCGTCTGAAAGCATATTGGTCACAAAGGGGCCATCTTTTTCCCTCCACATAAAACTCAAAACTAACCAGTAGGTTTTGTTACACCCTAGACATGGGTGAAATAGAATGCAGAGATTTTTTTCAAAATGGCTTTCTTTCTCGGTTGTGAATTTTGTTGTGCTGCTGAAGAAGCAAATTTGTTCAAATGCTGCTATATCGTGACCCAGAAAAAGTCACTATTGGCTGACAGACACTTTCACACACAGGTTTTCATTCTTATTGCATGTTTCGAGCCAGGTTGCCAGAATGAGGTTAGTCAGGTGAGTCACATGGCATTGGGTCTGGGTTACCAACTGGCTGAGTTGTAGGAATATAGGAATTGCCATATTTGAACACTGCTACAGTGGAACGGACAGGTTCCGGTATCAATGCCTATGCCACTTCTTGATGCAGAGTTGGTGAGCGTACATCTCCAGCTAATTCCATCAGTAATAAATGTGAGTAAATAATGCAGTACAAATGTGTGAGTAAATAATGCAGTACAAATGTGTGTGTGACTTTGTGTTGTTTTATTCCTCCCTGTCTTCAGTCCAGAAGCTAAAATTGCCATAGATGACGACAATAAAAGCATTTTCTTCTATTGCTATTTAATCAGCAGATTACACCTCACTAAACGGAGCCTGGATATTTGAACATTGCTCATCGCCTCTCTCTTGTCATTTGAAAGAAAAAGAAGAATCAGCAGATAAATGTTTATGACCAGAGCAGTCGTGCAAAACAGTTTTAGGTGACCCAATCCTTTCTTAGCTAATCCATTTGGCCTGTGACTCATGGGGTGAGCAGTTCTGTTACTATTCAGTAGAAGTAAGTGATCCATACTACTAGTGGGCTATTGGTTTACATTTGAAAATATCCATTTCTACCAAGTGCATCAAATAAATATATTTTTTGCCCTGTGATGAAATTAGATAGATTAGAACTATCAAACTTGCTTACCCTGCAGTTAAGGGACTCATCCATCTCTCATTTATATCATTTTTATACTGGCATAACCCACCTGATTTCTATGGCCTTACTTCTGATTTGCACCCATGTGAGTGCGAGTAGAAGCCCACATTCAACAAAGTGCAGCATTCCAAGTGGTCCAAGTGGCTGCCAGTAAACATGAACAAAAGGCAACGTCAGCAAGTGAAAGCACCATGTAGTCTGCAAAACTGCTGCTCAGCCATCTTGATCTCTAGCTTACTGGATACATTTCTAAATGAATGAACAAAAACTTTCCATAGCCATTTCTGAAAAAGAAATATAAAACCTGGCCACTTGTTTGAGAACAGGGCCCCAGAAATAAGGGGTAAACCATAGAGTTTACTAAACCGTTCATCTGAGGGAATCTCACCTAAATGTAACCCCCTCCTTTCCCCTCCCCCCCATCCCCCAGACACAGACAAGCTGCTGTTTCAGGCAAAGCCCAAAGGTAAGTCTCAGACATTGGTTTACCAAATGCACATATTTCCCTGTGTATACTGTGTAATGTATAATCACAATGTGTTTAGCATTATGCAAAGGTAAATCTGAACTCTATTCCACTCAATTCAGGAATCAAACAGCTTGTTCTTATCAGGATTAGTGGACCAAGCAGTCAGTTGTATGAGGCCAGGAAAAGAGTAAATTTGGGATTGTTCACAAGGTAATACAGAATCCCTTGGAATCAGCTGAGAAAATCACTGCCTTAAAAAAAGCTTGACATTAGCTAAGATTATTTATACTTTCTGAGTAATGGGATAACTTGGACTATATATTTACTTCCCAACTCACAAATTATTTTCACATCTGAGCTTAGGTTACCGTGCAGAAACTTCTGAGGAAAGTCTCTAGGTTTGTTTGAAGATGCACATGGCGACTTATATGGTGAAACATGGTGGGGTGGTGGAAGCTAATTCAAAACAACTGCAATGTCAGCCATGAAGATGTACAACATTTTTCAGGAAGTCTTGTCCACTCTGAACAAATGTTTTCATAAAAAAAAAAATATAGCCTATCCTTAGTAATCGCTGTTATTGAAAAGACACCCCAAGGTTGCCAAATGGAAATATGTTAAATACGTTCTGAAAAGCAATTTAATTTCAACATTAGAGCTCATTCATAATTCTGTATTAAAAGCCTATGCAATTTTCATGAAATATGTCTGTCTGCGTAATCATGAATGCCGAATATTGTCATGGCTTTCCAGGAATTTTCAACCTCGGTGCAGAGGAAAGAAAATCCTTCTTAACCCACCAAGCAGAAATAACAATAACAACTCTAAATTTAAAATAAACATTTCTGGAAAAATAGTGTTTTTTAAAAGAGGCCGTAGTCTGACAGTAATGCTACTTGTAATATGATACAGAGGCTTTGATTGTGCATATAATTACAAACCCTTGCTTTGGAGGGGACTGAGGACAAACAGGCCCATTAGTAAAGGATCTGCTTACTAACACCCAGATTTGGAAAATTATCCTTTCAGATGGATCTAGCCTGGGCCCCGTCAATATTTTTTTTTCTCCAAATAACCAGCTTTGTAAATGTTACTCTAATTATCTAATTGCAGCATGCTGCTGTTTGCTAATTTGTCTTTAGTGCTAAATTCTCTCTGTGGCATACCTCTACACATCTACTCTATATCTGAGAGGCTGAAAGGTAAATGGGGACTTCTGAGGCCCATCTTCATACGAATGTTGGCTTCACTGCCATGATTTCTTGGGATTCTTTGGGCATTTCTACACAGCAGTTAAACATCTGTGGCCAGCCCGGGTCAGCTGACTCGGGCTGCGGGGCTGTAAAATTGCTGTGTAGACATTCAGGATGGTGCTGGAATGGGTGGTCTGGGGAGGGGGGGTCCCAAAACCTGGGCTCCAGTCTGATCCCAAACGTCTACAAAGCAATTTTACAGCTCCACAGCCTGAGCTCAAGTCAACAGGTGTTTAACTGCTGTGTAGACATACCCATATAGGCCTAGGTAATTGAAATAGTACAGCTGTTGTTTGTCATGCATTTCTTTTTAATTTGTTGTTGTTGTTGTTTAGATCTTTCTTTTGCTACTCAAAAAAAAGAGTTTTGTTTTTGTTGTTATATTCTTATTAATGGCTCTTTGAATTTATTATAGGTAAACTTCTGTTAGCAGAATATTGCTGATTCTGTGGCATGAGTTTAAAATGTTAGGAAAAATCATGCAAGTAGGGTGTGAGCTTTTTCAGCACGGCTATTCTAATCCTTCCTGTTATTTCACCCAGTACAGGGTAATAGACAACTTATTTCCAATTATAATACAATTCATACTACATTCATCATGTCCTGAATGCCTGCTTTTCCATTTGCCAAAGATATGAAAGTTTGTGGTTCAAAGAGTTCCATTCAGACTACCCTACATGTGGACAATTAAACAGAGTCAGCTATGTAGTATCTAAGGGCGAGTCTATGCTACCGCGCTACATTAGGGCAGCTGCACTGGTTCAGCTGTAGCGCATCTGAAGACGACGCACTATGCTGACGTGAAAGCACTCTCCTGTCAGCTAAATTACTCCACCTCCGTGAGAGGCGGAAGCTATGTCAGTGGGAGAGTGTTGCTCAGGGATGTAGCGCTGGTCTGGAAAGTACTTAGGTGGATGTAACTTATGTCACTCCGGGGAGAATCTTTTTCACACCTCTCAGTGACCTAAGCTACATTGACTTAAGTGCTGGTGTGGACTAGCCCTACATTTGATTTCCCTATCTTAGGGCAGCTGGGAGCTTCTGTGGAGATACTTCACTGTAAAGATTCCTACCAGCTGATGATTTATAGAAATAGGTTCTTAGCTGAAGTATGATCCATTTGTATTAATAATACTGACTAGCACATTTGTTGTTAAGTGGGCAATGTCATTTGGAAGAAGGATCCCTTTTTATTGCCAAAGGTTCGCAGATAGGGCCCTTTATTACAGAGTATAATGCCTGCTTCGGTGAAGAGCACAACTGAAGTCACTGGTTACTCATGGCAAAAGGGCCTATGTTTAGTGGTAGGTTTTGGCCCGAAATTGCAAAGGGACAGTGAAACTTAAAGAGTAGCCTAAGGATTGAGGCTAATTTACATCAGAAATGCATTTTCTATGACCCAGCCACCACTATGAATAGCAAGGATGCGTACCTGTCCAGCTTGTAGAAGGCAGAGCTTTTTGGCACCTTTTGTCCTGTCTCTTTTCCAACATGGGGTGTCAAGTCCAAGAAACAGTGTCCCTTTCACGATTTGGCGGAAAAGATACGTGCCTATTGTATAGATGCTCAGCCAAGCTGTGTCTGCCCCAAATTTGTAACACTCAGCCAATATGTGGTAGAAACTCTTTGATATTTACCTTACCCTGTGCAGTGCAAAGTGAGTGGAAAATGTTATCAAATAGGAATGGTACAAACCCAGCATAGACATCTTTTTACATTCACTTTGTAAATTACTATACAAAATGCAGCAGGGCAATGGTGAATTGGACCCAAGGATTTCAAGAGATTATATAGATGCAGATGTTCTTTCATGGTTCTGGGATGGGACCTGAGAAGTCCAGTGGCATAGGTTTTTTCTGGGCCTGATCCTGCACGATACTGAGAACCACTTTTGGGATGCTTGGCTCCCGCTGACTCCTGTTAAGCTCGTTTTGAAGAGATCAGTTTTATGCAACTCTTGCTGAATAGAACTCTACTACACATTTGTAAACTTTTCTAAGCAAGACTATTAATCACCAAATGTTATACCAATGCCAGCACTGTAGTCACTTTACAGCTCTGGAATCTGGGCTTTTTTTTTTTTTTTTTTTTAAGTAATGGATGGCTTGTGCTAGAGAATCAAAGAACCAAAACACATTGCACTGTGTTGGAACTGTTTTTTATCCATTAATATATTTATTCCAGATGGCAATGTTTAAGCTAATCCAACTGTACAATACCTTGCAAAGGTGTATGAGGGCCCTAGCCAGCAGCACTGAAGTAGAGCTATCAATAATAATGCAGAAAAGGCAGACATGTTCAATAAATACTTCTGTATTTGGGGAATAAAACTGACGCTGTAGTCTCATATGGTGACAGCACTCTTTCCATGCCATTAGTGTCTCAGGAGGATGTTAAACAGCAGCTACTAAAATTAGACATTTTTAAATCAGCAGATTCAGATTACTTGCATCCAAGATTTTTAAAAGAGCTGGCTGAGGAGCTTGCTGGACCTGTAATTTTGTTTTTCAATAAGTCTTAGAATACTGGGGAAGTTCCAGAAGACTGGAAGAAAGCTAATGTTGTGCCAATATTTTAAAAGGGTAAATTATAGGCCTGACATCAAGCATGGGCAAAATAATGGAGAGGATAATATGGGACTTAATTAATAAAGAATTAAAGGATGGTAATATAATTAATACCAATCAAAATAAGTTTTTGGAAATTGATCCTGTCACACTACCTTGATAACTTTTTTGATGAGATTATAATTTTGGTTGATAAAGGTAATAGTGTTGATGCAAGATGCTTAGACTTCCATAAGGCATTTAACATGACATTTTCATTGAAAAAACTAGAACGCTATAAAATTAACATGGTACACGTTAAATGGATTAAAGGCTTATTAACTAATAAGTCTCCAAATGTAACTGTAGACAAGGAATCATCATTGAGTGGGTGTGTTCCAGTGGGGTCTTGCAGGGATTACTACACTATTAAACATTTTTACAAATGACCTGGAAGAAAACATAAAACCACCACTGATAACATTTGCAAATGGCACAAAAATTGAGGGAGTGGTAAATAATGAACAGGACAGGTCACTATCACAGAGCCATCTGGATCTCTTGATAAACTGGGCACAAGCCAACAATACGCATTTTAATACAGCTAAATGTAAATGATATATCTATGAACAAAGAGTGTAGGCCATGTTTATGTGGTTGAGGACTCTGTCATGACCTCCAAATCTTTTTCTGGGGCACTGGTTCCCAGGATAATCAGCTGAATATGAGCTCCTAATGTGGTACTGTGGCCAACAGAGCTAAAGGACTGCATAAATGGGAATCTTGATGAGGAGTAGAGAGGTTATTTTACGTCTGTATTTGGCACTGGTATGATTGCTCCTGGAATATTCAGTCCAGTTCTTGTGCCCACCATTCAAGAAGGATGTTGATAAATTGGAGAGGATTGAGAGAAGAGCCACGAGAATGTTTAGAAAATATGCCTTAAAGTGATAGACTCAAGGAGCTCTATGTATTTAGCTTAATAAAGAGAAGTCTAAGGGGAGACTTTATTACAGTCTAGAAGTATCTACATGGAGAACAAATATTTGATAATGGGCTCTTCAGTCTAGCAGAGAAAGGTATAACACAATCCAATGGCTGGAAGTTGAAGTTAGACAAATTCAGACAGGATATAAGGTGTAAATTTTTAACAGTGAGGGTAATTAACTGTTGGAACTATTTACCAACAGGTGTGGTAGATTCTCCATTACTGAGCATTTTAAATCAAGACTGGATGTTCTAAAAGAGATGCTCTAGGACAGTGGTCCCCAAACTTTTGAGGGTCACAGATACAAATCTATATCCCCAAGGTCAATCAAACAGTCAATCAATGAAAAGAGAATCCAGAATCCCTGACTCCCAGCTCTTTGCTTTGATCGCTAGAGTAGCTTGACAACCTGCCTATTCCGGAGTACCATATAATAATGGCCCCTCAGGATTTCAGTCACTCTGTGACATCATAAAGGCTATTTAAAAAAATGTTACATATGTTAATCATAAATGAGTAAAATGTGATCTCTTGGGGCCCAGGCCTGCAAACATGCACAGAAGTAACTTTACCCCAATCTTCTGTGGGATTATTCATGGGAGTAAAATTAAGGGCTTAAATGTCTGCGGCACTCTGCCCTTAGTCATCTTCTCTCCTGTGCTTTTTGGCTGGCTAGTTTGTTTTGCCTGTCTGTTTCATGGTGTTTCAGAAACCAAGCACATGAGAACAATCCAAAGGGTATGTTGTGCAGCTGCCCTTTCTGTGAAGGGCTAGATGGAATGTTTCCTGAAGGGCACCGTCATCACCAGACAGCTTTTACAATTAACAAAGGTATTTAGTGACAAGGAATCTATAGGGTTTGGGTTTTTTTTTATGTGAATGCATTCACTGTGGGTGGCTTAAATTAACAAGGGCTTCAGGGAGTGGGCTATCAAGTATCATTGCTACCAGTATATCACAGGCTGTGGGTTAACAGCGTTTAAATTCCTGCTTTGTCTACTGCAGCTCCTAGCCAGTCCCTCCTGGAAGGAAAAGGCCCTGTTTCTTATCAAAATGTATTGAAAGCTCAGCACTCAGTCATAACCAAAACACGGTGAGGGATGCCTTTACACCTTGTTGTCTGTAACCTTTCCTTGGACTGTTTTCCTCCCTTCTCCATTTGACATCAACTATCTCCAGGGCACATTAGTAGGCCACTAGGGTACTAAGTCCATGGGGAGATTGTCACGACACATTCTTTGAGTCCAGAAGTTGTGTGTCTCGATTCCATTACCCAGATGTGTAAATATTTGCCGTTAAAGTACCTCAGATATAGGGGTAAGGGGTACAGAAAAGGAGGGGGTGGTGGGAAAGCAGTAATATTGGAAACACCTCATAAATCCATGGAGACAGCGACTCTGAAAACTGCAGGCTTAAGGACTTTGGAAAACACACAAGGGTCAGCTGTAAAGCGAGCACTATTGTTGAGTACCAAGCGCTTTTTTTGTTTTGTTTTGTTTAAATCCTAGCATGCAATATGGTCCAAAACACATTCAAGGAGTTAACTAGATGGGCCATTATAGTGCTTATTTCACATGAGTTTAGTATTTCATGTTAATAGGTTTGACATTTCCAGACATCAGTTAATACCAGTTACCATTCTATAAATGAGACCATGCCTTTCCCCACACATTAAAGACAAATCCACCAAAAACTGCTCCAAACTGTCGCCTGGATTTTCCCAGTAACTGTTTCTTTCGAGTGAAAGACTGATGTTGTTCTAATCACAAGGGCAACAGTCTCTATTTTCAACTCTGGTTTAGACAGATCCTGGGCTGAAGAATTTAGAGCTTTCTGAGTCTGAAAACAAAGGGAATAAAAAAAAAGAAGAAGAAAAAGTAGCTATTGATTGAGAAAAATTGGTCTCAGGGGAAAAAAAATCCCCATCTACCCCAATCCTCCTGTGCGTCCCTCAGACATTCAAGGGGTTGACTATATTCCACAGTGATATTTAAAAGGGAGAGAGAGAAATAAACCCCCACAGGAGAGAGAAAGAGGATTTTTAGAAATATTCTCCACTTTCGGTCCCTGAATTTCCTTGTGCAGCCCAAATATGAAGCAACTGTATGCCTGTGTTTGTGCACTACAACCAGGCTTTAAAAGAGCTGAAATGTCTTGGCACTATAATGAATGAATGCTGGGAAATATTGATGGACCACCAGCCTCTGGGAGCTGTTTGATCTGTGTGACCCAAGGACCTCTTGATGCCAACTGGCAGAGGGCACGGGGATGTGTAAGGGCTATAGGGGTCCCCTGCATGTGATCTAGTTCACCAAAGACTTCATGGAAGGTTTCTACTGAACGCCGGTGTCATGCTTGTCATCATAATCTTTGAGAAAAGTGTGTGTGGATAATATGGAAGGAGATTTGTATATATATTGGAAATTATGTTCCTAAGGTTGTCTAGTTAAAGATAAGGCACACTGCTGCTGGGTGACCTAAGGCAGGTCCCACCAAGCAGGAGGCGGGAGACAATTACCTCCCTAGCTGACGATTGTGTATGGTATGTCTTACAATGGAAGTCAATTTGCATATTGAGTCAAATGCTAATGAAGAGATTGAAGGGTGCTTCCAAAGAAGAAATTAACAGGAAGAGGTGAATGCGGGGGGGAGGGAGCCCTGTTTACAGGTAAAGAAAAAAGGACTACTTTAATATAGCTACGGGTGCAGAAGTATGCCCTGGCATCCTTCTTCTGGGGCAGACAAGCTGACATTGGGATTGTTCTCATGAAAGGGGGATCCTACTCTCAGCCATCTTGGCTGAAAAATGCTGTGAGAAGGATTTTGGGTAAACAGTACCATATTATACAAGAGGGCATCTTGTTAGTCAAGTTTAAGCTCCAGCATGTGTGTTATGATTTTATTTTATATGTAGCTCTTTGTTCCCAATATTTCTGGTTGCTAAGCATTTTAATCTCTCTTCTTTGGTAAACAAACTTATTTTCATTTTCATTACAAACCCATCTAAGTGCTGTATGTTAAGCGGAGCTGGGGGCTAAGGTGTAACTAGCAAGCGGTGGTAATTCTATGAGTATCCAGTGGATAAGGGGCTGAATACTCCCAGGTGGCTGTTTGGAGGACTGGGGGGTTAGAGTCCTGTCACTAACATGTATGAGGGACAACAGAGCCCCGTGGCGGGGGGAATCTTGTGATGCCCAGGGCTGGGAGAGTAAGGGAGCAGACCCCTGGCAGGCACAGACAAGCCTTCCTCATGCTAAGAGCACTTCTGGGCCTTAACCTCCATCACCTGCATCTAATTAGTCATGCTTTGCATCTGGGGAGGTGAGCAGCTAATTGGCTCTCGGCCAGGGGGTGGAGCTAAGCCATAATAAGTAGACTGGAGAGGAGCCAGGTCTCTGTGGTTGAGAGAAGCTCAGGGCTAGAGTAACAGACAGAGACAATGGGGGGAGTGTACTGCAGGACAATGTAGGCTCCTGCAAGGGAAGCCCTAAGTTAAGGTTTGTAAGAGAAGGTTTTGGTAGCCCAAGGGGGCAGAAGAATTGTTCACTTTCATTTGGACTTACTTATGATATTCTGGCTGTGGTCTGAACTTAGATGACTTAGCTGAAGGTCTGAGCCCCAGATGGCCTGGCACCAGAGGCAGGTGGCCTACAGCAGCTGCTGGAGCTGAAGATAGTAACAAAATGCTTCACCAATGCAAGGGGGCACTGTTAGGGTGAGTGAGCCCCACCACAGGCAGGCCACACCAAAGTGCCTGACAATGGTGGGTACCATTGTTGGGGTTACTGGAAATTATTGTTGGATCACCAGGTCTAGCAAGCGGTTTGATCTCCAGCAGTCTGATTTACTTGCATTTGACCATAACTCTCTCCATTCACTGGACTCAAAATTTCCAAAATGGAGACCAGGACTCTGTACTTTTAGGGAAGGGCTTGTGCATTAGCATCACTAAAGGGGGAGTGTTCACACTGTGTATCCAGCTGTAAACATAATGAAAGCAATTTTTCTTACAGTGGCTTACGAGCTGGGAAAGCCCATTCTGTGAGGCTATCAATATTAAACTTGTCAGCTTGTGTCCTCATCTTACTTTGTGGCCACAGTGTGTAGTAATGGGGTCACACATACCAGTAATTGTGGTCACAGTTGGCTGCAGTATGGCTGAGTTTGCATTGCTAATTCTACCACCTTGTAGAGATACTAGGTATGCACAATATTCTTCCTGACCAAAAGATTATACCACTGGGACTTAAGGAATGGAGAGCTTGTTCCACCCTGAAATTCCTTCCTCGACCTAGCAACCAGGCAAACACTCTGTACTCCATTCTTCTGTCCACTTCCCATGTTATTCTCTGCTTTCCCCTTAGCAGCAAAGCAACATTTTATTAAATTATAGGATTGTGGAAGTACTGGCCCAGACTGCTTCAGAGACTGAGATTCTAGACACTTTAGCTTACCTGCTAGTTCATACATAGTGCATTAGTGGTGTGAAATGCAGGAAATGGGGGGGAAGGGAATAAAGATGGAGCATAAGGATAAGGGAGCAGAAGATAGACCATGATGGAGGACTCACTTGCCCTTTCGAACCAGCCTTATCATAGCTTCTTTTTGCATGACGTCCCTGCTTCCACCATTGTTCTTTAGCACCTTGTTGAGAGCCACAAGCAGCTTGGCTGATAGCTTTGCTGACTCCACCTTCCACAACGTTTGAAAGTCCATGTTTGCAGTGTTCTTCTGCACTTACCTCATTTTCATTTATGAAGAATTAGCTTGTTAACTTCTGTGCATTAAAAATAAGAGCATATTGCTCACTAGATTATCATGATCTTACATAGCAAGATAGGATGTCTTTCTAAAAGATACTTTTTTAGCTCAACTAAAAGTGATGGTCTTGATGCACGAACCATTTGGTGAAAGGCTATGGCCTGCGTTCTGCAGGTCAGATGAGATGATCATAGTGCTCCCTTCTGGCCTTAAAATCTACATAGTAACTTTCATCTAGATGGATCTCAAAGTTCTTTGCAAACAGGTAGAATGTACTGCCCGAGTTAGAATGTGCTAGGACACTGAGGGTCACACACCTACTGTTATAAAAAGTGCCAGGGGATTTTTAATAACTACAAGTGATCAGGATCTTAATTTTAAGTTTCATTTGAGAGATGGAACCTCCAGCAGCACAGTGATCCCGAACACCAGGCTGGGGCACTGGATCAGTGTTCACTCAGAGCGGACCTTGATATCTACTGAATTGTCATCACTAAGTCATGCAGCAGTGAGGTTTTCCCTAGAGATCACTTACCCAAGTAGTGAGCCCAATGTGCTCTAATAAAAGAAACACTTTTATTAGATCTAATTGGCTTGGCAAGCTCCGCATCCAGTAAGAAGAAGATTAGGTTAATGAGATAATGCCTTGAGATGGTCTGGCTGCAAACTGAAACTTTTAAAAAGGAGGGTGCACCATGTGCTGTGCCTTCATAGTCTATCTAATCCATCTAACTAGTTAAGGGAATTTTATCCCTGCTTAATGCTGCTGCCTGTCTTAGGCCTGCTCCGAATGCCCATTGAAGTAACTGGGAGTCTTTTCATTGGCTTCAGCAACTTTGGATCACGCTCTTAGTTGGTGGTTCACTTTTGGATGATGATCTTTCTGAAACGGAACTTGCTGCATTCATTTTCAAGCCAAGAACTTTAGCTGATGGAAATGTCCGATTCCATAAATTAAGTCATTTTAGTGGTGAATTACTGTCATACCTCAGATATTTAGCTACTCCCTCCCTTATTAGACACACGAGCTTCCCATCCCACTCTTTCTTGGTTTCTAGTCTCCTGGAATGCACCTTTTTTACCATTCTTAGATGAATTCAGATTCTCTACTGTGAATTTTCAAACATGATTGTTTCAAAGTAAATTTACAAGCTGATGCTTCAAGGTAGATAGCAAAGCAACATTGTCATTAGGGAAGGTTACTATTACAGCAACTCGCTGACAAAAAATGTGTATCTTAAAACTGAAATTCATGTAAAGAAAAAAATAAGTGCAAAATCTTGTTTATTCCTCAGTCTAGTTCCATTATCAGGTATTACTTCATATTAGTTGTAGACAAGTGTGACATAGTGGGGCACAAGACAGAATAGTTGGAGGCTGTGTCACCCCTGCCTTGCAACCTTGGGTGCCCTTTACAATACCTTGCTGTAGTAGCTCCCACACAAACAGCCACTCACAAACAGGCTTCCAGCTTGCAAGCCACACCCTGAGTGTCTGTGTGTAACTGCAGCCTGCCAGCTACACATGGCTCTCATCAGCCTTGGTTATACTGCAGTGTGACCCCAACACACCCCGAGTCCTGGATCTTCCCCTGGAAATGTATGTCCTCTACTACCCAGCCCTCTCCTGGACAGTACAAATATTTCAAGTCTATGATTCCTTAAGGGAATAATATAGCAGCTTATTATCTTAAATAGAGTTACCCAGACATTTCAATTTAAACACACTGGATTAGATTAAACAAGTTTATTAACTACAAAGAGATTTTAAATGAGTACAAGCAATGAGGCACAAAAGTCAGAAATGGTTACAAGAAAAATAAAGCTAAAATGCTTACTAGTGTCTAGCTTAACAAACTATATGAATCTTCTACCGTAACGTGATCTTTAGTGCATGATGATGACTTATACATAACTTTATTTTTCTAACTTTTATTATGTACTTTGGGAAATAAGTTTGAGTAGCAGCCATTTTAGTCTGTATCCGCAAAAAGAAAAGGAGTACTTGTGGCACCTTAGAGACTAACCAATTTATTTGAGCATAAGCTTTCGTGAGCTACATCTCACTTCATTGGATGCATGTAGCTCATGAAAGCTTATGCTCAAATAAATTTGTTAGTCTCTGAGGTGCCACAGGTACTCCTTTTCTTTTTGGGAAATAAGTGTACTTCTCTGCACTTGTAAATCCCAGAGCTAGAAGGCGTAGAGAGATGGAACTCTGCTCCCACTATAGGGGAAATGGAGGCACGCAGGGGAGCCAGCTGTGACTAGCCTCTTTACATGAATTATAATGTTATTTGCAATTCCATAGCTGTTTTGCTGCTTTATTTGGTGTTTGTCTGTGTTCTGATTATATAAAGGGATTGCTACTGTGACTGTACTTGTGAGAGGGCATAGGAGTTGTGCAAGATATACCCTGGAGAAAGTGGGTCACCCTGAGTTTAAAGGGAGTGGACTCTGGTTTGGGAATGGGATTCAGGCTCAACAAAAGAGGGCAGACATCCCTGTTCTAGAGACCAGCAGGGCTATCCTGGGGAACAGGGCCTCTGTCCAAGGCTTCTAATGTGCTCTGGGTGCCCCATGTTTAGATTCTGAATGCTGTATGGAGTGATTTTGCAGGACTGGAATGGACCAGACCAGTGACAGTGGTGGTGCAGAGCTGAATTCATAGTGAGGCCCAGTTGAACCAGCCATGGAACTGGAACAGGTAGCTGCAAATTAGAGTAGAACCTGTGGCTGTGGCCTTCACTGAACTGCAGCAAACAGGCAGGGTAGAGCCAACCCCTGACATTCCAGAGTATAATTGTACCTGTGGGTGAGGATTGGTTTGTGACTAAGAGCTCTGAACCTCAACAAACCAGGCAATTAATACTTGCGACTGTGTTGTTGCCTATACTCCCAACACACTGATTGGGTTTTTCTTACTTTATCATATGTAAATATACATGGTTTATTGTGCTTCTTTTGTTTTTGTTTTTGTCTTCCCTTTGTCCCCCAAATAAAAGGATATTTGTGATTCCATATGCCCAAGAACAACTAGTATGGTGACCAAGGATATTATATTTTAATTTCCCAGAGCCAGGAGTAGGGATACTGCTCTGGGTGGGGGCTTGAGCCATCATTTTATTTTAGAAAAGGACCCCTTGACATATTGAACTTGGTCCTTGTCGCTGCCATTGGCACCTGCCTGAAGGGTTACACACCTGTGATTGATACACTGATGTACCCCTTTGTTAATGGATGAGATTGCTGAGACTGTATGACTAAAGAATTAACAATCAGGAAATGCCTGGTGAAGGCTGAACATAGAACCTTCACTCCAATGGCTTGGCTAGACTAGGATTTGGAATATGTGTTAACTACTGTGCTAACATGCTCGCGAAGACAAGGCAGTGTGCCTTTAACATGCTATTCTGGTGACCAAGTATAACTAAACCATCCCTGATAGATGTCTGTCTAACATGTTCTTAAAAACCTCCAATGACAGGGATTCCAAAACCTCCCTTGGTAACCTATTCCAATATTTAACTATCCTTACAATTAGAAACTGTTTCCTAATACCTAAGCTTAATCTCTCTTGCAGGAGATTAAGCTGATTGCTATTTGTTTACCTTCTGTCAACATTTGAGAACAATTGAGCACCATCCTCTTATAACAGTTCTTAACACATTTGAAGACTGTCATCAGTCCCCCCTCCATCTTCTTTTCTCAAGATTAAACATGACCAATTTTTTTAACCTTTCCTCACAGGTCAGGTTTTTGAAACTTTTTATCATTTTTGTTGCTCTCCTCTGAACTTTCTCCAGTTTATCCACATCTTTCCTAAAGTACGATGCCCAAAACTGGACACAACACTCTAGCTGAGTTCTCATCATTGCTCAGTAGAGTGGATCATGTCCTGTGTCTTACATACACCAGTTCTTTTAATACACCCCAGAATGATATTAGTCTTTTTTTGCAAACTTTA
This sequence comes from Caretta caretta, assembly GCF_965140235.1. NCBI lineage: Eukaryota > Metazoa > Chordata > Testudines > Cheloniidae > Caretta > Caretta caretta. The sequence goes on along the minus strand of NC_134206.1, from coordinate 291,082,032 downwards.
TAAGTACACTCTCCATTCCATTATTCAAGTCACTAATGAAAATATTGAATAGTATCAGCCCAACAACAAACGGCTGTGGGATCCCATCTAAATATGTTCCCCCAGTTTAACAGCGAACCATTGATAACTACTCTTTGAACACAGTTTTTCAACCAGTTGTGCACTCACTTTATAGTAATTTTGTCTAGACCACATTTCCCTAGTTTGCTTATGGGACTGTATCAAAAGCCTTAGTAAAATCAAGATAAATCACAGCTACCACTTTCCCCCTAGCCACTAGGCTAGTAACCCTGTCAAAGAAGGATATTAGGTGGGTTTGACATGATTTGTTCTTGACAAATCCAATGTTGGCTATTACTTATCACCCTATTAGCCTCTGGTGCTAACAAATAGATTGTTTAATAATTTGTTCCAGTATCTTTCCAAGTATGGAAGTTAGGTTGATTGGTCTAAAATTCCCTGAATCCTCTTTGTTCCCCCTTTTAAAGATAGATACTATGTTTGCCCTTTTCCAGTCTTCTGGGATCTCCCCTGTCCTCCATGAGTTCTCAAAGATAATCACTAAAGTTCCTTAAGTATCCAATTTAGGGTGATTTTTTTTAAGGTCCCGCTGATCTGAATACATCAAATTTACCTAAATAGCCTTTAACCTCTTTTTTCCCTATCTGAGCTTATGTTCCTTTCCCATTGCTATTAACATATATTGTGTTAAGCATCCAGTCACAATTTTTTTAAAGAAAGGTGAAGCACAAAAGACGTTAAACCTCAGGCTCCTTGGTGTCATCTGTTGTTAGCCCTCCTTCCCCTCTAAAAAGTGGACCTACACTTCCTTTCCTCTTTCTCTTGCTCCTAATTATTTATTGAGCCTTTACTGCCTTTTATGTCCCTTACTATGTCTAAATCATTCTGTGCCTTAGTCTTTCTGATTTTGTCCCTACATGCTTGTACTATTCTTTTGTACTCATCCTTAGCAATTTGTCCATGTTTCCACTTTTAGTAGCATTCCTGTTTGATTTTTCAGGTCATTAAAGAGCTCCTGATGCAACCATATTGGCCTCTTACTGTTCTTCCTGTCTTCCCTTGCATCAGAAGAGTTTGATGTTGTACCTTTAAACTGTTTCTTTGTGAAACTGCCAACTCTCCTGAACTACTTTGTCCATTAGATTTTCTTCACATGGGACCCTGACTTACCAGTTCTGAGTTTGTTAAAATCTAGTGTTTTGAAGTTCATTGTCCTTATTCTGCTGCTCTCATTTCTCCCTTTCCTTAGAATCATGACATCATTTCATGATCACCCAAGTTGCCTTCCACCTTTAGATTTACAATGAACTCCTCCCTGTTAGCCAGAATCAAGTCTAAAATGGCTGCCACTTGGCAAAATGGCTGCCACTTTGGTTACTTCCTCTACCACCTGAAACAAGAAGTTCTCCCCAACACATTCCAACAGCTTATTGGACTTTTTGTGTTTTGCCATATTTTTCCAATAGTTAAAGTCCCCCCATTCTACCAGGTCTTTTGGTTTGGATATTAGTCTAGAAATGCCTCATCCACTCTGCCTCCGGATTTGGCAGACTGTAGTAGACCCGTACCATGGCATCACCCCTTTTCATCTTCACTAGGAGACTTTCAACTGATTTGTCTCTCACCTCCTTCTGGACCTCAGAATAAGTACATACAACCTTGATGTTCTGTGTGACACCTATTATTATTTTTCCCTCGTCTGTGCTTCCAGAACAAGCTATACCTCTCTCTAGCAATATTCCAGTCATGAAATTTATCCCACCAAGTCTCTGTGATTCCTGTTACATTATAATTTTGCTGGAGTACTAAGACTTCAATTTCTTCCAGTTTAATCCCCATACTCCTTGCATTTGTGCACAGATCCCCCTGCTGTTTTCCTTATTGTTGTTCCTATAAACTTAACTATTGAAATTTTTCATTCCCTCCCTTACCACCTTCCTGTTTTCTCACAAGGTCACCTTTTTTATACTTGGGTGACACAAGCCCACAGGTATCACCTTTTGAATCTAATTTAAAGTCCTTCTCGCTATGTTGGTGGGTTGGTATGAAGAAGCTCTTCCCTGTCTTCATCAGCTGGACCCCATCTCTTCCTGTGAGTTATCCTTCATGGAGCAGCATCCCATAGTTGAGGAAGCCAAAGCCCTCCTGTTCCTGTGTGGGCCCTTACCTTCAAATAGCAGGATGGATGAGAACACCACCTGTGTCCCTGTCCCCTTCACCCTCACTCTCAAGAGCCCTGCAGTCAAAGTATCTTTGTTTACCTTGAATTTTGCTACCTTAACAAGGTCTTGAGCACAGTACGCTGCTTAGTTCTCTGTGTGAAATTCACTCGCATTCTGAAGGCTTATACAAGGCCTTTCTCATCACTTAAACCTCACATTGTTCCTCTGAAAGAGGGTAAGTGTAGGTGACTGTGTTACATAGGGGGCATCCGGATGCCTCCTCCTTTCTGAGCCCAGAGGGTTACTCTTGGGTGAGCGGGATGTGCTGCTGAATTAAAAAAAACCTGGTGTAGGGGACATGAAGAACTGAAGTCTCTACTCCAGTCGAGCAGCAGCTGCAGAGAGGCTCCCCCCTGCAATCCCATGGGGTTGGGTGTGTGTGTGTGGATTCCACACCCCAGCCCCTTGGCATAAAGCCCAGTTATTAGAAATATAAACCAAAGAAGCATAAACAGATGATTACATGAAAAGTATATCATGATTAGCCAGATAGATCCCAAATGTTTATTCTGTAAACTGCAATGGGCAACTGCTGCAGCAGCACCGGTGTTCTTTGCAGCTGTAGTTTCTCATCTTATTTGTGTACATTTTGTCATTAAGTTTCAAAACAGGCAAAAATATCTTCCTTCATTTCTTGGTTCACACTTAAGTAACGGCTTTAAGACTATATTATGCCAATATTCAATCCAGCCCTTTTGCAACTATTTTTATGCTGCAAATCAGCTCTGACCTAATACAAAATCTTCACACATTTTTTCTGTGCTACTTCCTTTTCTTGCTGCAGCTGTTTAAGTGGCTTGGTTTGTGAATGAATGCTGGCTGCTTTTAGCATGATGACATTCACATTGACCTCTGATTGTGTATTGAATTCCTGCCCAGCAGGGAGAGTAGGTCTTAGGAAAAAGTTAGTTCACTGATGGTCAGAGCCTGCTGGGCTAAGGCCTGTTAACCTGCCTGGGAAGTGAATGGCTTAGAAGGCTTTTTCCCTTCTTTGAATTATGCCAGAAAAGCCAGCCTCTGTGTAGTTCTATCCATCACCTGGAAAGATAGGTTTGATTGATGTCAGCTTGATACTCTTTTTTAAAATTGTATATAAAATTACATTCTCTAAGTCTAGGAACAAAATAAATTTTGGTTTCAGAGTAACAGCCGTTTTAGTCTGTATCCGCAAAAAGAACAGGAGGACTTGTGGCACCTTAGAGACTCACAAATTTATTTGAGCATAAGCTTTCATGAGCTACAGCTCACTTCATTGGATGCATTCAGTGGAAAATATAGTAGGAAGATTTTATATACACAGAGAACATGAAACAATGGGTGTTACCATACATGCTATAACAAGAGTGATCAGTTAAGGTGAGCTATTACCAGCAGGAGAGAAGAAAAACCTTTTGTAGTGATAATCAAGATGGGCCATTTTCAGCAGTTGACAAGAACGTGTGAGGAACAGCAGGGGGGAAAAATAAACATGGGGAAATAGTTTTACTTTGTGTAATGACACATCCACTCCCAGTCTTTATTCAAGCCTAAGTTAATGGTGTCCAGTTTACAAATTAATTCCAATTCAGCAGTCTCTCGTTGGAGTCTGTTTGAAGGTTTTTTTGTAATATTGTGACTTTTAGGTCTGCAATCGAGCGACCAGAGAGATTGAAGTGTTCTCCGACTGGTTTTTGAAAGTTATAATTCTTGATGTCTGATTTGTGTCCATTTATTATTTTACGTAGAGACTGTCCGGTTTGGCCAATGTACATTGCAGAGGGGCATTGCTGGCACATACCACACTGGTAGATGTGCAGGTGAACGAGCCTCTGATAGTGTGGCTGATGTGATTAGGCCCTATGATGGTGTCCCCTGAATAGATATGTGGACACAGTTGGCAACGGGCTTTGTTGCAAGGATAGGTTCCTGGGTTAGTGGTTTTGTTGTGTGGTGTATGGTTGCTGGTGAGTATTTGCTTCAGGTTGGGGGGCTGTCTGTAAGCAAGGACTGGCCTGTCTCCCAAGATCTGTGAGAGTGCTGGGTTGTCCTTCAGGATAGGTTGTAGATCCTTGATGATGTGCTGGAGAGGTTTTAGTTGGGGGCTGAAGGTGACGTATAGTGGCCTTCTGTTACTTTCTTTGTTGGGCCTGTCCTGGAGTAGGTGACTTCTGGGTACTCTTCTGGCTCTGTCAATCTGTTTCTTCAGCACATGGGTATTGTTTAAATTTTAAATTTCCCTACTGCAGGTATCAGGACGGGGCTTTGTGCTCACCGCATAGAAAACTACCAAGGACAATACCCAAAAAGCCAACCCAAATGCTAACCTCCCACAGAAATGTTGGGGCCTTATGCTCTGTGAGGCTTATGGCTGTGAAATGCATATCCTATGAATGGCACCTTAGAGACTAACCAATTTATTTGAGCATGAGCTTTCGTGAGCTACAGCTCACTTCATCAGATGTATACCATGGAAAGTTTCCACGGTATACATCTGATGAAGTGAGCTGTAGCTCACGAAAGCTCATGCTCAAATAAATTGGTTAGTCTCTAAGGTGCCACAAGTACTCCTTTTCTTTTTGTGAATACAGACTAACACGGCTGTTCCTCTGAAACCTATCCTATGAATGGAGTTAATCTGTAAACAGAATCTTTGTGAAGTTGATTGGCAATAATGTCCTGCTCTCAAGACCACCAACCAATGAGACTTTGTGCCGAAGAGGTAATGGTTGTAAATTACAACGATGTTATGCTCTGAAAAGGTGACACTGTAAAAATGGCACCTACTTACTCAACAGCACAGCAGGGTTATATTCATTGTTATCTGTTGTTAGTGACACAAATCATGGCCTGCTTTTCAGAGAAGATATGTACCCAAAGTTCCAGTTAAACTTACTAGAAGCTGTAGCACATCTAAAAATCAGGCCCTTAACTTTAGTCCTTTGTACTCCTGTGAGCCCATTAGAGCCAACATAGCTATGGGAGAATGAGAAAAATTCTGTTCTGGTTTCTTGCATTCAATAGCTAATTGCAGAATCTTTACTGTTGGTGATATGTGAGCTAGTGTAGAAAAAAGCCCAGCAAAGCCTTCAGATTCCAAGTGGAATTTGCAGCTCTGGCAGTTAGAAACAGAGCACCTGACTGATCTCTTACACTGGTGTAAATCAGCAATAAAGCCACTGAAGTCAGTGCAGTTACCCCAGTGAAAAACTGATTTCAGTGAGATCAGAATTAGATTCCACTTTTTTTTTCCACTTAAAAATGAGTAGATAGAAGTCACTGAGACATATGGAACCCCACAATGTCATGTTCACAGTCACTTTTTTCAGCATAAAGACACACTATTATCCTTGCTAGTTTGTCTAGGTGGAGAGTTTTTTGAGAACTGGGTTGAACTGCTCTCTTCAGCTAAGAGAACACCTCTTCTCCTCTAGTTGTGTACTTTGAATTAAGCTTCTTAATGCAGTTGTCTTTTTAAGCTATGTTTGACCCTTTACAATTATTTACACAAACAGTAGGCCCAATCCCTCTTCCACTGAAGCCAGTGAAAGTCTTCATTCACTTCAGCTGAAGTTGGATTGGGCCCAGTGAGAAAAAAAGAACTAGATAAATTTGTGGAGGATAGGTCCATCAATGGCTATTAGCTAGGATGGGAAGGGATGCAAAACCATGCTCTGAATTGTCCCTAGCCTCTGTTTGCCAGAAGCTGGGAATGGGTGACAGGGGATGGATGACTGTTCTGTTCATTACCTCTGAAGCACCTGGCACTGGCCACTGTCACAAACAGGAAAGTGGACTAGATGGACCACTGGTCTGACCCAAAGATGGCCGTTCTTATGTAATGTCTGTAAGAATAAGTATTAGCTACTCAAATAGGGCCTTATCCTACACCCACTGCTTAATGACAAATTTCCCATCAAGTTCACTGGGGCAGAACTGGGCCCATCAAACCAAGTGAAGGCATATCTGCTTCATTCCATACCCCAAACTTATAAGGTAACTAAATGTACCCTTTAGTGTACTGCTCAAGATGGTCACTGTATCAGCCTTCCTATCCCGGACTCCTGTTAGCAGAGATACAGAAATATTCTCAGAGATAGCACATTTCAAAAGGGGCTCATGTCGAAGGAAGAGGATGTTCAATGCAAAAAGAAACATATGTAAGCTTCGTTCATAGGGGTGTATCCATATGAACCCTATAAAAATTGTCTTTTAATATTAGAGGATGAACAAACAGGGAGCAGCTGACCTGTCAACCCCACTACTGCTAGAGCCCATCAAGGTGGTAGATAGTGGCTGTTAGAAGCACATTACTCGTACCATACCTGGGATCTGGTTGGAATGGTGGTAATTCAGATGTGCCAACCATCTGTGACCATAAGTATGATGTCACACATGGACAATGTAGCCATCAATGAGGGCAAGAGGAAAGAATGACAATTTATTTCCCGTGTGACTGTCACTTAGCTTTTGGTGTTTTGTAGACCCTTATTTTTTAAATGTGGAAATTTTAAGAATTATTCTTGAGCTCATGGATGTGAAAATGCTTCCAGCAGAGTACTTAATTGTGTCTTTTGGTGCTTTAAATAAATAAAAACAGAAAGCTTAGGTAGGTTTCAGGTGTGAGCAGCAGGAACTGCTGGAAAGGGAGAAAACGAAAAAACACCATAAAACCCTTCTTGCTGGAAGGGTCCAGTACAGCCTATAAAAACATGCAAATCTTGCTGATGGCAAAGTCAAGGCTAGAGTTTGTCTCTGGGAAAGATCCAGAGGCCACATGCTCTCGTCACTCCCCTCCTTTTAATCAGCCATCTTTCTGCACAAATACTACTTCTCCTGCCTCATTCAATCATACCCCACCAGCCCCTGTTGCTTATTTGCCACCCCAATCAGTACACCATTCTCTTTTGGTGCGGAATACTCCCTAGTTTCTTCTGCGGGCCTGTCTGCGAACTCAGGAAGGCAGCACTGCTTCAGTTCACATTCAGAAGGAAATAAGTGTTTTAACCTTCACCTTTTTGGTTGCTCTGAACAGCAGTTTGTTAAAATATATTAATCTAACAGATTAAAATGCCTAGTGCACACAGAAGAAAAAGTAGTCAATAGTATGACTATATATCTTTGCTAACCAAACAGGGTAGTGAGGAATGTTACATGCTCAACAAAGGGAGGCTAAATCTCTTAATAAAATTGGTACAACCAGCAAGAGAGTTCAATTCTCTCATCGAAATAGCACAATTATTGTGACCACTCATTTATAAAAGGTGTAAAGGGCATTTTTCTAATTATTCTATATCAAGCTGCCGATAGGAACTGCTTCCCTAGGGCATGTATTAGTTTTTGCTGCCATGCGGTGTTGTGTAGCTACTAAGAAGGTTGGTTTCCTTTAGACCAGAAGATGCTGCAGTTTCTGCTCTATTGAATGTGGTTACATATTTGTGCATTTGTATATTCTGGGACAACTACACTGTTTAATGAAGTGCTATGGCCGTATCTACTACAAAAGTCACTTGAGTCCCGGTCTGAAAATGTGTACATTATAGTCTGGGCCAAATACATCCCAAATGTTGTATATTTCTGTTAGGGTTACATGGTATGTTAAAAATCAGTGTGTTCTTCCAGTCTGTCTGCTAGACTGCTGCTCAAATCCTTTCCCTATTTAATTGTAAAGGAATGCTGCTCAAAAGATTTGAAGTCCTAAGTGCTCAATAAAGGAATCCAGATACAGCCCTAATGAGTGCAAATAAAACAGCATTTATTTTAAGTTCTTAGGTCCTATTGGGAGATTACTTTTTAGTGCAAGCAGAATAGCTCAGTTGCAGGTATTGGGAGACTGGGAATTCAGGCCTGTTGAATGAGTTCTTGTAGATGTGCTACTATTTTTCGACCACTGACTAGTAAGCAAAATGAATCTCTTTCATTTTAATACCCTATTTGCTGAGTCGAGAAGAAATAAATGTTGAAGCCTGAGTGGCTATCCAGTATATTTGATTTATTGAGGTTCATATACATGATTGTCAGTGTCTCTAGTTGTGTTAACAATCCATCAAAAATATAATCACCTCAGAAAAGGAACCACTACATCATTTTGAAGAAAGAGGGTGCAGGATCAGGCCCCCATCTAAGACAAACGGCAACACTCTCATTGATTTCAAAGGGTGTAGGATTGAGTACTTAATTATTCAAGAGCCTGATCCTGTGAAGTGCAGGACATCCTCATCTTCCACTGAAGTCAACACAAGTTGAGGGCTCTTGACATCTTGATAGACGAGGCACTAAGATGCCTGAGAAGTATTCAGGGAGAAAGGATTTAGTGTGTGAATAAAACAAGATTGTGTAATCTGTTATGGTTTTTACAATATGCTTTTTTATCCTCTGCTGTCCTATATGATGATTTTCAATAATACCAAGAAATCTTAACTCCTCAAATAAGTCTGTCATACACACACAAGCCACACAACCCCCAGTCATCCCTAACTCTCTCCCATTCCTCCTCTGGAAAGATCAAAAGGCTCAAGTCTTCACTGCTCTGCATCTTGTGTAGCCATTTACATCTGTGCCCAGTGGATACAAAATGCTGCCACTCTGATTAGTTATCATTTTGCTACCACTTTACACCAGTATAAGTCATAGAAATATAGAGCTGGAAGGGACCTTGGTGAGATCACCTAGTCCCTCCCATCACACTGAGGCAGGACCAAGAGGCCTAGGCCATCCCTGAGAGGTCTATCCCCAGTTTGAATAACAAAGGCTAGGGTAACCATACTACTTTCAGAATGGGCAAGACAGATTTTGTCTCATCTCTTCCACCAAATATTATTGAAAGAGGTATAGCTCATACCCTTGAATTGCTTTGAAAATCACCCCCTGTGGCCTTTTCTATTGCTGTGTGCACATTTGTCACATGTTTGTTACAATTTACATTTCATTCTGTTTTAAACAGCTATACTTACATTTTATTTCTTGTGACAATTCCACAGCTAGCTCGAAATACCAGACAGCAAAGTAGTGTAACTCCCAATAATTAGGAAAAGCTTCAAGGTAAAGGGTGTAAGTGCAGAAAAATAATGCCTTACCTCTAAAACACACCAGACACAGAACAAAGGCTTTGAAAGTTCAAGTTCCACAAAAATTCAGTAACCCATGCAGAATGATCCCTGCCTGGGACAGAATTCAATGAGAAAACAGTGCACTAGGACTTACTCCCGGGTCTTCTATAGTACTCATTGTTACCCACCAAGCCAGCATGTATCAAGTTATGCAGGAACCAGGCTCAGGAGCAACCCTGCTCTGATTCCTGTGGTCAGCAGGACAGGGGAGCACTACAGAAAGAGTGGCTCAGGCAGTCAGTCGAGGATTCACTTCAAAAGATCTCGGATGAAATTTTGGCCTCTAACTCACTGAAAAAATTCCAATTGATTTCAATAGGTCGAGGATTTCATTCCTAATGTCACAAGGCCTACCAATTGAATGTATTGTTTGAATAGCTAAAAATAACACAGCATACTGAAAATTTTAGCGTAGGTCTTTCTTAATCTTTCCTGGTGAAGCAGTGCCACTTAGTATAAACAATTAAATATTTAGTGAGCCAGAGAGAGATTTCAGAGTAACAGCCGTGTCAGTCTGTATTCGCAAAAATACCAGACAGCAAAGTAGTGTAACTCCCAATAATTAGGAAAAGCTTCAAGGTAAAGGGTGTGAGTGCAGAAAAATAATGCCTTACTTGTGGCACCTTAGAGACTAACCAATTTATTTGAGCATAAGCTTTCGTGAGCTTCAGCTCACTTCATCGGATGCAAACTGTGGAAAGTGTAGAAGATCTTTTTATATACACACAAAGCATGAAAAAATACCTTCTCCCACCCCACTCTCCTGCTGGTAATAGCTTATCTAAAGTGACCACTCTCCTTACAATGTGTATGATAATCAAGGTGGGCCATTTCCAGCTATTACCAGCAGGAGAGTGGGTTTGTGTGTGTGGTGGTGCGGGTGTGTGTGTGTGTGTGTGTGTGTGTGAGAAAACCTGTAAGGAGAATCAAGTTGGGCCATTTCCAGCACAAATCCAGGTTCTCACCGCCCCCCGCCCCCCACCACCACACACACAAACCCACTCTCCTGCTGGTAATAGCTGGAAATGGCCCACCTTGATTATCATACACATTGTAAGGAGAGTGGTCACTTTAGATAAGCTATTACCAGCAGGAGAGTGGGGTGGGAGAAGGTATTTTTTCATGCTTTGTGTGTATATAAAAAGATCTTCTACACTTTCCACAGTTTGCATCCGATGAAGTGAGCTGTAGCTCACGAAAGCTTATGCTCAAATAAATTGATTGACTCTCTAGCCCAGCAGTTAGGGGCACACTCCAGAAGTGGGAATGCTAGGTTCAAGGCCTTGCTCCAACTCAAGCAGAGGGGGGAACAGAACAGGATCTCCTGCACCCCAGGTAAATTGGGCCTTTTTTTATTTTAAACACAAGAAAAAGGGCTGACCTGGCTAAGATGCCTAATTCCTGGAGAACGATTGATTACAGGCAGGAATCCTGCACAGAGATAGGTACTTCCCTCCCGCCCTTCAGTCAGGTGCCTAAGGCCCAGATTTTTATAGGTATTTAGGCATTGCTGTGCTCAGCATTGCAATGACAAACTGATTTAGGAGTCTAAAAAAATTTCTCATTTTTCTGAAGTGGTTTAGGCATTTTGAGTCTAAATCCCACTGACTATTGGGACTATGGATTTGATTAGGAAACAGGGCATTGCAATGCCCAAGTCCCTTTGTGGTTCTACCCCTTAGGAGCCTAAATGCCATTTACTTGACCTTCAGTGAGACTTTGTGCACCATCACAGAGCCTCTCCTCTCTCGTGAGCACCTCCTGTTGGTTGGGTGCAAGCCTGCACTCTCTCTGCTCACGGTACCCCATCAGCTGTTAACCTTCTCAGGTGGGTCGTCAGTGGCCTTCTCTTCCAGCTAAGTCACACAGTCTAAACCAGTGGTGGGCAATCTGCGGCCCATGAGTCACATGTGGCCCATCACAGTAATTTACTGGCAGGCTACAAGACAGTTTGTTTACATTGACTATCTGCAGGCATGGCCGCCTACAGCTCCCAGTGGCCATGGTTCACCATTCCCGGCCAGTGGGAGCTGCGGGAAGTGGCAGCCAGCACATCCCTATGGCTCATGCTGCTTCCCACAGCTCCCATTGGCTGGGAACAGCGAGCTGCGGGCGGCCATGCCTGTGGATGGTCAATGTAAATAAACTATCTCGGGGCCCACTAGCGGATTATCCTGACAGGCTGTGTGTGGCCCGCAGGCTGTCCACCACTGGTCTAAACCAAGGGTAGTCTATTTTTTGGTCAAGATCCAAATTTCTTGGTCAAGACATAGACAAGGTCCAGACTCCAGAGAAACATTTTACACACTGCAAATGCCCCTGTTCAACAAACACATAGTATTCTGTATAATAAACCCAGGGCCTGATGCTTTTATTTTTAGGGAATTAAATGAAAAATAATCAAACCACTGTACAACCTAAAACAACGCTCCAAAAAAGTGATGTTTCATCTGAGACTTTGAGAAAGTAAACAGATAAAATGTCAAATAGATGCAAATATTAGCATCAAAACACTTTCAGATAACTGGTTTAAGTTTTTTGAATTTGTGTTTACGTAGAATATGAATTTTAATTTCATCAAATAAAATTATTGTAGGCATATGCCCCCCAGTTTAGGGTTGCCATATTTCAAAAGAGGAAACTGCCAATGGGGCAGAGGAGGGGAGTACGGGGGGGGGGGTACCTCCAGCTTCGCTCTTGATGTAGGGCAGCGTTGTTCTCTGTCACAGTGGCAGGGCAGCTGGTGCAGGCCTGGGACACAGTGCCACCCTGTGAGTCAGCACCTTCATCCCGTTACCTTAGGTTACAGGTCCATGGGTTCTATTTGTCTTATTCCCTGTTTGCACAGGGTCTCCTGGGCCTCCTTGCCTGGAAAGTCTGTCTCTGTGTTTTCCCTTCTAGTCCCAGCTAGGAAATGACATGCTTAACCCCTGCAGCTCCTTTTAACTGAGCCTGCTGGGCTCTGGTTGGCTGCTTCTCTGCAGCCTGTTTAGGAAGGCTTGGAGGACCCACCTTTGCTGCTCCTTTTTTGCAGTGGGGTGTGGTAGGACTGTATAGCCTCCAGCAGGGGGCCTCAAAAGGCCCAGTACACCCTGTCACAGGCTCCTAAGTCCCTTTTGAAAATGAGTTTTAGGTTGCTAAGTCCTTTAGGCACATTTGAAAATTTTGCCTACGATAGTTTTCCTCCAGAATTTACTTGGATGTTTACTCCTTCTCTGTTTAAGAATCCACGCTATTACTCCCACATATGCCAATTCACAAGGACAACCCATCACGATTGGATTATAGAGCTATGAATATGTGATTTTTATAGGATCTACTTAAATGTGAATGAGGAATTGTTGTGCATAGAATATGTTCCGCATGTTGCTCACAGGGTTCTCACCTGTAAGTGGAAGGGAAAATCCAAAAGATGTAGGATCAACAGAGGCTCCTGTGAGATTACACAAATTATCCATATGAATACCACAAGAATGCATCATGACTCATGTTATTACGATGACTATCCAAGAAAGTAATAAAGATTTGGCACTTGTTATAAAGTGTTGGCAAGCGAGTTCTTAGATTCCTACCTCTTGTGCCTGGGATTTTTTTTCTTGTTATCTATTGAGAAGTTACTTATAAAGCTTTAATAGATGGTTGCCAAATAGGCATTGTTTTCTCTCGAAGGGGGATTTATTATAAGATAAGATTTTTCTCTCCATGTGTTGATGCCAGCTCAATATTGGAAGATGAAACACATACCTAGAGGATGACAGATCCAGAAAGCACCTTTTCCAGGAAAGCTGGCTGAGTGAATCATTTCAGTAAAAAATGTGTTGAAATGTTAAACAAGTGCTCACTCTCTTGATTTAATGCTGTTGTTAATTATAGAAAAAGCTCCATGAGAAAGGAAACAAGTCAAGACAGAGATTGTTACTATAGAGCAAGTATTTAAAAAAGAAACAATAGAATCGGACAAGTTCATTGACCCCAAACTAATGTGAAAAGGGCGTGGAAAATTCATCAGGAACATTTGGTTCTGTGTTATTTTTCATGTGACTAAATGGACAGTAAGAGGATTTTTGTAGCTGAAGGGTCTTTGCTAATGGAGTTGCTTGGAAAGACCTGGTTTAGTGGCACTCCTTGGTGAATTGCTTTCAAATTTCTAGGTAGCACAAGCAAGGGAGAGGCCCTGAATGACAGGTTAGAATATTTGCGGGGGAGGCAGAAGACAAGATAGGGTAAGACCTCTTGCTAAGCCACATTTGACTGTGGAACTTATGGAGATATGGCACAGCTGGACTGCAGGGATTGCTCTACACCCCCCCCCCTGAATTTCTCCATCACCCTTCCCTCCCCCCCCCCCCAATCCCAGTAGTCAACTAGTTACATGCAGTGTTGCCAGTTTAGTCGTTGGTTGGACATTTGAATGAAATGGAAACATTAGTACACATTTTAAAAGCATATACAGTATATGATAAAATACTTGTACCTTGAAAAGCATAATAGGTCTGCAAGGTATGAACAAAGACTAGGTTCCCACACAGCTGTTGGTTTTTTATGACAATGTCAGCGCATTCGTTGTGGTGATGTTGGCCAACCTTATAATTTCAAATTATGATCTGTAAACAAGGTCTGAATGAGCTTTCCCCTGACAGCTAGTGATGAGCTGGGGTGGTGGGAAGGCTTCAGAACCAGACTGTAGTTACATAAAATCACCTACTCTGCCTAGTTATCCAGCACACAGAGTTGTGTTGCCCAAGTGATCGGTTTTGGCTGGTGTTGGGTTACAAATCATATGGAATGTGTTCCATGCCCCTAATCATTTTAGTTGCTCTTCTCTGTACCTTTTCCTATTCCAATATATATATATTTGAGATGGGGTGACCAGAACTGCACGCAGTATTCAAAATGTGGGCGTACCATGGATTTATATAGTAAAAGTGTAGGAGCTTGGTTTGCCAGACTGATCAGCAAAGGCAGTGCTGACAACATATATGAAAAGGCTGAAAAGCACCAAGCCTCTGGACTGCATTGACATTGTGACAGGGTCGGGCCAGATGGCTATAGGAAAGTAATAGAAGGCAGATATGTTAGCCCCAGGCTAAATAGGTCCCTTTTCCCTGGGTAAGGTAACAGGGAAGGTTCCAGAACAATCAGGAACCTTCTGGAGACAATTAAGACAGACAGGCTCTTTCCCTTCATCCACAGAACCAATAATCTCATCATAAAAGGCGATTAGATTAGTCAGGCATGACCTTCCCTTGGTGAATCCATGCTGGCTGTTCCTGATCACTTTCCTCTCATGCAAGTGCTTCAGGATTGATTCTTTGAGGACCTGCTCCATGATTTTTCCAGGGACTGAGGTGAGGCTGACTGGCCTGTAGTTCCCGGGATCCTCCTTCTTCCCTTTTTTAAAGATTGGCACTACATTAGCCTTTTTCCAGTCATCCGGGACTTCCCCAGTTCGCCACGAGTTTTCAAAGATAATGGCCAATGGCTCTGCAATCACAGCCGCCAATTCCTTCAGCACTCTCGGATGCAACTCGTCCGGCCCCATGGACTTGTGCACGTCCAGCTTTTCTAAATAGTCCCTAACCACCTCTATCTCCACAGAGGGCTGGCTATCTCTTCCCCATTTTGTGATGCCCAGCGCAGCAGTCTGGGAGCTGACCTTGTTCGTGAAGACAGAGGCAAAAAAAGCATTGAGTACATTAGCTTTTTCCACATCCTCTGTCACTAGGTTGCCTCCCTCATTCAGTAAGGGGCCCACATTTTCCTTGGCTTTCTTCTTGTTGCCAACATACCTGAAGAAACCCTTCTTGTTACTTTTGACATCTCTTGCTAGCTGCAGCTCCAGGTGCGATTTGGCCCTCCTGATTTCATTCCTACATGCCCGAGCAATATTTTTATACTCTTCCCTGGTCATTTGTCCAAGCTTCCACTTCTTGTAAGCTTCTTTTTTATGTTTAAGATCCGCTAGGATTTCACCATTAAGCCAAGCTGGTCGCCTGCCATATTTACTATTCTTTCGACTCATTGGGATGGTTTGTCCCTGTAACCTCAGCAGGGATTCCTTGAAATACAGCCAGCTCTCCTGGACTCCTTTCCCCTTCAAGTTAGTCCCCCAGGGGATCCTGGCCATCTGTTCCCTGAGGGAGTCGAAGTCTGCTTTTCTGAAGTCCAGGGTCCGTATCCTGCTGCTTACCTTTCTTCCCTGCGTCAGGATCCTGAACTCAACCAACTCATGGTCACTGCCTCCCAGATTCCCATCCACTTTTGCTTCCCCCACTAATTCTAGGGAATTCTAATTCTAGATACATTGGAACAAGACTCAAAACAATTCACTTATCAATTTTCCTGTCAAAAACTTCATCTAAATTGACACAGTGTTGGGAAATGTTTTGATTTTGACAAAACTGAAGTTTTTGACACAAACTCTTGTGTTGAAAAATGTCCAGTGACCTCTCATCAGGACCTTCATGTTGTGTGAGGGTTTTGCTTTGTTTGTTTAAAACACGGGTTACAGAGAGAGACTCCAGGTCTTCACTGAAAAGATAGAAAGCATGGACAAAACTTTGCCCTTACTCTTTGGATCCTCCTAGAGGTGGTGGTGCTAAGTGCAGGAGCAGTAGATGAAGCTGAGGGAACCAAAATCTTCCAGCCTGTGCACAGAGAAGGGCAGGTTTGTGGGGTATGGGTGCTAGAGATAACATGCTCAGCTGCACTTCTTACTGCTGCTCCAAAAAGGAGCAATATGAACTGTGCCTTATATCCCACAGGGCTTCCCTCCTCCTCTCTCTGACCAATCCCCTCCCATAAGTGCAGAGTTGGCCACATACCCCAAGCTGGCTAGCCAAACTGATTAGAATAAAAAAACACTTCCAGGTTTGTTAATCTGATTCCCAGTATCACAGTTCAGGGCAACGGCACCAGTATTTCCCCTCAGTGCTCCAGCCAGGGCACCTATTTTCACACTTCCAGCTCTCCAGCTGTTGCCTTTCTTGGGGCAGTAGGGGGACCCACATCTCACTCCTTTCTCACCAGGGGATTTCCAGGCTGCGCAGTTCCCTGCCTTCACTGTGTTATCATAGATTCATAGATATTTAGGTCAGAAGGGACCATTAAGATCATCTATCCTAGTGGAGACAGGCTGTTCAAGCACACTTGCCTTCTCTTCAGAGACTGCCCAAGCTTATAAATACAACACAGCTCTTTTTATGCAAGCTTATTTTATTCTTAAGGTAAAAGCACTACAGAGAAAACATATTAACAATAAAAACATACACCATGGTAATAAGCTTACCAGACCCCACCTGAACTCTAATATGGGCTCTGGCAGGAGCAATCCTTCCAAACCCCACCCCCTTTGGGTCACAAGTTCATCACAACTTCAGCTCAGAACAAGAATCCAGTGTTATGGGCCTCAGTAGGCCCAGTCCTCCCAACTCTTCTCTGAAGATTGGGGCCCTCCATTGACCAGGTTCCTGTCCATTTTCTGGGGGGAAAGTACATTAGCATTCCCCCTCCACCAGAGAAGGTATATACAATGCATGTACAATTGCATTTTTAATGCAATCAACCCCAAAGGTATAAACCTAATTCAATACAGTTTATCTTAATTCCAAAAGGTTTGTCCAGGATAATGTCAGCCTATCACATCCAGTCTTGCGCACAAGCAAGTGCTAGGTCCATATCCTTCCCTGTGGAGAGACACTCTTTCCCACCTTGCACACTTAGGAACATAGGAGCAGAAGGGACTTCATGGGTCATTGAGACCAGTCCCTAGCTACAGCAGGCAACTTGCTCAAAACGGTCAAATTCATCCCTCCCCCACTTTTTTCTGGTAGTTATTTTCTCTTGCTACCCCTGCTGCCACCCAGTTCTCCATGGCACTGAATAGCTATTTTTGTGTTGAATTAGAGACATTTAAATATGCTCTTTGATCCCACTGTAGAAGTGGTAGCCCAACACATTAGCCTGTTGGCAGGTTGTGGGGCCTAACTGTATTGGCCTGTACTGTAAATATCTTTTGTTTGTGTATGGGAACCCAGCTGTGCTAACTCATTGTGCCATAGCACATGCTGTATCTGAGTGGTGACAACAACAACCAAAAACACCAGACCATTTGAAGGCCCTGTAATTGAAATCAAAGAGGAAAAGACTGGGCTTTGAGCCCACACAAATCCGTGCCAAGCAGCGCAGTCTGCAGAAAACTTCCTTGTAACTGGTGGCATTTACAGACTTTCTAATTGGTTTGCAGAGCTGACAGCTGTTACTCGTGCAGAATTTGAAATCAGAGCCGTGCTGTGCTGACTGAATGGTTTTGAACAGCTTTGCCTGACTTTGCCTTGATCCAGGTGGCAGAAGAGATATGCCCTTCAAGTGGTGCTAAGGGAGACAGCCAACGATTCACAGGCTATTCAGCAAAATGCCATTCCATATTTATATTCTGCCCTGATTTTTGTTTTGAAGTAAATTGGATCAATGTTTCTATGGTCTCATTATACGCATATGCACCACAGGATAAGAAAGTTTACATACATTCCTTTTTTTTCCCCTTTAGAAAGGAGTTTAGCATTGATTAAAGGTGCCAGGCAAATAGCCTTGGACATTAACATCCCCTAGGGCATTCTTGATTAGATCTCCTCTGAGCCGAATGGCCAGATTATTTGTTAATGGCACATGGAAGTGTTTAAAATGCTGGCAGCCGCAAGACGCTCATTTACATTGTGGCTCCCAACATTGCTAACATTGACCAGTGGGGAATCTTTGAAAAACTTCCCTAGTGTAGACAATGCCTTTATTTATACCCACACAAGATGGTGTAAAAACAGACCAACTAACAAACCTGTGGGGCACTACATCAATTTGCCTTAATCTGGACTTGGAATGACCACCTTGAGGACTGAGAGGATAATTCAGGCTGTATATCCACTCAGTTTTTTGCCTAGCTGTCAAGACAGCCAGTGAAGTGAATCAGTTTGTAATAATGGTTTTTGCAATGCAGCAAGGTGGCCATGTATTTATTGGAAGTGAACTGAAAGCACTAACTCAGCAGAGCATTGTTAAAGAAAGAAATCAAATGTGGGCCCTGCATTTAGTATCATAATGTACACAAGACTGTACTTGGCTTACTTTCCTGTAAGTAAGCCATATATATTCATTGGAACCTCTTTCTCACTGCCTTACACAGGGCTGTCCCTAGCTATTCTGGGGCCCTATGCAGCCCCCCCATAGGGGGGAGGTTGTGGGGCCCCAGGCCTCTGCGGGGGTGGGGGGAAAGCAGATGGGCTGGCCCCAGGCCTCCGCAGGGGAGGGGGTGGGCCCCAGCACTCTGCGGCGGGGTGGGAGGGAGGGCTGGCCCCAGGCCTCCGTGGGGGGGGGGGGCAGGGCTGGCTTGGGGGGCAGGGTGGAACCACCTCCCAGCACTCACCGGTGGCATGGCTGGGGCTCAGCCGCTACACTCCCACTGCTGGTAAGGGCAGGCCCAGCCCTGCTGCAGAGCTCAGGGGAGTGGGGGAAGGGCTGGGGCGGAGAAGGGGTGGGAAGAGGCAGGGTGGGGCTGGGGCAGATCGGGGGCAGGGACCCTGGGGAAGAGCCGGAGCAGGGGCTGGAGCAGCACGCAACTGCGCTATGCAGCTGCATACTTTGCATATGGGTAAGGACGGCCATGGCCTTATACCCCTTCCAAACCACATTCTCCTTACATGATTTTAGCGAGTAACAATGAGTTTCTTTATACAGATGTACTCTGACCCGTCAGACAAGCCTGGCTCCATAGGTGAAATTTGAGCAGGGATCATCTTTTCATCATGTGTTTGTATTGTACTGAGTATAATGGGGCATGGGGCCAACCCCCATGCTTCCGTGTATTTATACCTGCTGCTGTATTTTCACTCCCTGCATCTGATGCAGTGGGTTCTAACCCACGAAAGCTTATGCCCAAATAAATTTGTTAGTCTCTAAGGAGCCACAAGAACTCCTCGTTATCTCTCTCTCACACACACACACACACAAATCAGTCAAACTACATCTTTGACGATAGCCTCAAACTAAGGCGGCGGGGGTGGGAGGGGGAAGGGGAGAATCAATGGGCATTTGGACTGAACTACCCTCTCCCTCTGGATGTGATGTTTCCAGCTCAGGGTAGAGGCACATCGGCAGGTCTAAATGAGGAAGTTTGCACTGCCACTAACTAATACTATAACCTAGTCTACGGAGAGATTGAAAGCAGCCCAATTCCAGGAGAACTAAAGTCACATGTTTTTAAAGATGCAGTATATACAAGAGCTCTGGTGTGACTTGTTCACCAGAACTCCAACAGGCAAGCACTATGGGTAGCTGTTACTTTCTATTTACACATACAGTACCTAGATCAGAGAAAATTCACAAATTGCAGAGAAGTGGTTAAAGGTATGAGAACTGCTAGAGTCCTATATTTCCTAGCAGTAAGCAAATTGGACTATAATTCATGTATGGAAAGAATTATGCCTTACTACCGTCCATTGTTCTGCATTCTTACTTGGAAACAGGGTTAATACCAGAGCAGGGTTTTTTACTTTCACCCTGGAAAAAGAAAGATACATTTTTAAAACAAAATGTATTTAAGAAAAAAAAAAAGAAAAATCCAGAGCTGAGTTGCTACTATATGTTGCTACTATATGTATTCACAGACAAAGAAAAATGTTTTCAGTAACATGATGGTTATGACACAAGCCAACCAAAGCTGAGAAAAACCAAAGTGAGGGCAGATAGTATGTTCTTAACTCACACTGTGCTAATATATTAAATTCTTTTAAAAACAACTCTGCTTTGTTTGTTTGTTTGTTGATAAGAGGTTTACAGTAGGTAACACTAAGCACTAACATTCTTTCTCGCTGTTATGATCCTCATCTAGCCATATTATCCACTCCCTGTTTTGTTTATGGTCTATATTGGGTCCAATTCTGCCACTCTTACAACATTGGCTCACATGAGTAAGAACTGCAGGATTGGGCTCTAGCCTTTATTGGACATGACTTGCCCGTGTTTTTTGTCTGTAGAATACCTTCTACATACTCTAGAATAGTGGTTCTCAACTAGGGATACATGTACTCCTGGGGGTATGCAGAAGTCTTCCAGGGGGTACATCAACTCATCTAGATATTTGCCTAGTTTTATAACAGGCTACATAAAAAGCACTAGCAAAGTCAGTACAAACTAAAATTTCATATAGACAGTTACTTGTTTATACTGCTCTATATACTATACACTGAAATGTAAGTCAATATTTATATTCCAGTTGATTTATTTTATAATTATATGGTAAAAATGAGAAAGTGAGCAATTTTTCAGTAATAATGTGTGGTGACACTTTTGTATTTTTATATCTGATTCTGTAAGCAAGTAGTTTTTAAGTGAGGTGAAATTTGAGGTATGCAAGACAAATCACTCTTGACAGGTTGAGAGCCACTACTCTAGAAATAAAAAGAATGAGGAGTACTTGTAGCACCTTAGGGTATGTCTACACTACGGAATAAGGTCGAATTTATAGAAGTCGGTTTTTTAGAAATCGGTTTTATATATTCGAGTGTGTGTGTCCCCACAGAAAATGCTCTAAGTGCATTAAGTGCATTAACTCGGCGGAGCGCTTCCACAGTACCGAGGCTAGAGTCGACTTCTGGAGCGTTGCACTGTGGGTAGCTATCCCACAGTTCCCGCAGTCTCCGCTGCCCATTGGAATTCTGGGTTGAGATCCCAATGCCTGATGGGGCTAAAACATTGTCGCGGGTGGTTCTGGGTACATATCGTCAGGCCCCCGTTCCCTCCCTCCCTCCGTGAAAGCAAGGGCAGACAATCATTTCGCGCCTTTTTTTCCTGAGTTACCTGTGCAGACGCCATACCACGGCAACCATGGAGCCCGCTCAGGTAACCATCACCCTATGTCTCCTGGATGCTGGCAGATGCGGTACGGCATTGCTACACAGTAGCAGCAACCCCTTGCCTTGTGGCAGCAGACGGTACAGTACGACTGGTAGCCGTCATCGTCATGTCCGAGGTGCTCCTGGCCATCTCGGCTGGGAGCGCCTGGACAGACATGGGCGCAGGGACTAAATTTGGAGTGACTTGACCAGGTCATTCTCTTTAGTCCTGCAGTCAGTCCTATTGAACCGTCTTATGGTGAGCGGGCAGGCGATACGGACTGCTAGCAGTCGCACTGTACCATCTTCTGCCGAGCAGCCATGAGATGTGGATGGCATGCAGTCCTTCTGCACCGTCTGCTGCCAGCCAAAGATGTAAAAGATAGATGGAGTGGATCAAAACAAGAAATAGACCAGATTTGTTTTGTACTCATTTGCCTCCTCCCCTGTCTAGGGGACTCATTCTTCTAGGTCACACTGCAGTCACTCACAGAGAAGGTGCAGCGAGGTAAATCTAGCCATGTATCAATCAGAGGCCAGGCTAACCTTCTTGTTCCAATAAGGACAATAACTTAGGTGCACCATTTCTTATTGGAACCCTCCATGAAGTCCTGCCTGAAATACTCCTTGATGTAAAGCCACCCCCTTTGTTGATTTTAGCTCCCTGAAGCCAACCCTGTAAGCCGTGTCCTCAGTCGCCCCTCCCTCCGTCAGAGCAACGGCAGACAATCATTCCGCGCCTTTTTTCTGTGCGGACGCCATACCAAGGCAAGCATGGAGGCCGCTGAGCTCACTTTGGCAATTAGGAGCACATTAAACACCACACGCATTATCCAGCAGTATATGCAGCACCGGAACCTGGCAAAGCGATACCGGGCGAGGAGGCGACATCAGCGATCAGTGATCAGGACATGGACACAAATTTCTCTGAAAGCATGGGCCCTGCCAATGCATGCATCATGGTGCTAATGGGGCAGGTTCATGCTGTGGAACGCCGATTCTGGGCTCGGGAAACAAGCACAGACTGGTGGGACCGCATAGTGTTGCAGGTCTGGGACGATTCCCAGTGGCTGCGAAACTTTCGCATGCGTAAGGGCTCTTTCATGGAACTTTGTGACTTGCTTTCCCCTGCCCTGAGGCGCATGAATACCAAGATGAGAGCAGCCCTCACAGTTGAGAAGCGAGTGGCGATAGCCCTGTGGAAGCTTGCAATGCCAGACAGCTACCGGTCAGTTGGGAATCAATTTGGAGTGGGCAAATCTACTGTGGGGGCTGCTGTGATGCAAGTAGCCCACGCAATCAAAGATCTGCTGATATCAAGGGTAGTGACCCTGGGAAATGTGCAGGTCATAGTGGATGGCTTTGCTGCAATGGGATTCCCTAACTGTGGTGGGGCCATAGACGGAACCCATATCCCTATCTTGACACCAGAGCACCAAGCCTCCGAGTACATAAACCGCAAGGGGTACTTTTCAATAGTGCTGCAAGCTCTGGTGGATCACAAGGGACGTTTCACCAACATCAACGTGGGATGGCCGGGAAAGGTGTATGATGCTCGCATCTTCAGGAACTCTGGTCTGTTTCAAAAGCTGCAGGAAGGGACTTTATTCCCAGACCAGAAAATAACTGTTGGGGATGTTGAAATGCCTATATGTATCCTTGGGGACCCAGCCTACCCCTTAATGCCATGGTTCATGAAGCCGTACACAGGCAGCCTGGACAGTAGTCAGGAGCTGTTCAACTACAGGCTGAGCAAGTGCAGAATGGTGGTAGAATGTGCATTTGGACGTTTAAAGGCACGCTGGCGCAGTTTACTGACTCGCTTAGACCTCAGCGAAACCAATATTCCCACTGTTATTACTGCTTGCTGTGTGCGCCACAATATCTGTGAGAGTAAGAGGGAGACGTTTATGGCGGGGTGGGAGGTTGAGGCAAATCGCCTGGCTGCTGGTTACGCGCAGCCAGACAGCAGGGCGGTTAGAAGAGCACAGGAGGGCGTGGTACGCATCAGAGAAGCTTTGAAAACCAGTTTCATGACTGGCCAGGCTACGGTGTGAAAGTTCTGTTTGTTTCTCCTTGATGAAACCCCCCGCCCCTTGGTTCACTCTACTTCCCTGTAAGCTAACCACCCGCCCCTCCTCCCTTCAATCACCGCTTGCAGAGGCAATAAAGTCATTGTTGCTTCACATTCATGCATTCTTTATTCATTCATCACACAAATAGGGGGATGACTACCAAGGTAGCCCAGGAGGGGTGGTGGAGGAGGGAAGGAAAATGCCACACAGCACTTTAAGCACAGCACTTTAAAAGTTTACAACTTTAAAATTTATTGAATGACAGCCTTCTTTTTTTTGGGCAATCCTCTGTGGTGGAGTGGCTGGTTGGCCGGAGGCCCCCCCACCGCGTTCTTGGGCGTCTGGGTGTGGAGGCTATGGAACTTGGGGAGGAGGGCGGTTGGTTACAGAGGGGCTGCAGTGGCAGTCTGTGCTCCAGCTGCCTTTGCTGCAGCTCAACCATACACTGGAGCATACTGGTTTGGTCCTGCAGCAGCCTCAGCATTGAATCCTGCCTCCTCTCATCACGCTGCCGCCACATTTGAGCTTCAGCCCTGTCTTCAGCCCGCCACTTACTCTCTTCAGCCCGCCACTTACTCTCTTCAGCCCGCCACCTCTCCTCCCGGTCATTTTGTGCTTTCCTGCACTCTGACATTATTTGCCTCCACGCATTCGTCTGTGCTCTGTCAGTGTGGGAGGACAGCATGAGCTCGGAGAACATTTCATCGCGAGTGCGTTTTTTTTTTCTTTCTAAGCTTCACTAGCCTCTGGGAAGGAGAAGATCCTGTGATCATTGAAACACATGCAGCTGGTGGAGAAAAAAAAAGGGACAGCGGTATTTAAAAAGACACATTTTATAAAACAGTGGCTACACTCTTTCAGGGTAAACCTTGCTGTTAACATTACATACATAGCACATGTGCTTTCGTTACAAGGTCGCATTTTGCCTCCTCCCACCGCGTGACTACCCCCTCAACCTTCCCCCCTCCCTGTGGCTAACAGCGGGGAACATTTCTGTTTAGCTACAGGCAAACAGCCCAGCAGGAATGGGCTCCTCTGAGTGTCCCCTGAAGAAAAGCACCCTATTTCAACCAGGTGACCATGAATGATATCTCACTCTCCTGAGGATACCACAGAGAGATAAAGAACGGATGTTGTTTGAACGTCAACGAACATACACTGCAATGCTTTGTTGCACAATGATTCCCGAGTATGTGTTACTGGCCTGGAGTGATAAAGTGTCCTACCATGGAGGACGCAATAAGGCTGCCCTCCCCAGAAACCTTTTGCAAAGGCTTTGGGAGTACATTCAGGAGAGCTGCGAATGCCAGGGCAAAGTAATCCTTTCACATGCTTGCTTTTAAACCATGTATAGTATTTTAAAAGGTACACTCACCGGAGGTCCCTTCTCCGCCTGCCGGGTCCAGGAAGCAGCCTTGGGTGGGTTCGGGGGTTACTGGCTCCAGGTCCAGGGTGAGAAACAGTTCCTGGCTGTCGGGAAAACCGGTTTCTCCGCTTGCTTGCTGTGAGCTATCTACAACCTCCTCATCATCATCATCTTCTTCGTCCCCAAAACCTGCTTCCGTATTGCCTCCATCTCCATTGAAGGAGTCAAACAACACGACTGGGGTAGTGGTGGCTGAACCCCCTAAAATGGCATGCAGCTCATCATAGAAGCGGCATGTTTGGGGCTCTGACCCAGAGCGGCTGTTCGCCTCTCTGGTTTTCTGGTAGGCTTGCCTCAGCTCCTTCAGTTTCATGCGGCACTGCTTCGGGTCCCTGTTATGGCCTCTGTCCTTCATGCCCTGGGAGATTTTGACAAAGGTTTTGGCATTTCGAAAACTGGAACGGAGTTCTGATAGCATGGATTCCTCTCCCCAAACAGCGATCAGATCCCGTACCTCCCGTTCGGTCCATGCTGGAGCTCTTTTGCGATTCTGGGACTCCATCATGGTCACCTCTGCTGATGAGCTCTGCATGGTCACCTGCAGCTTGCCACGCTGGCCAAACAGGAAATGAGATTCAAAAGTTTCCGGTTCTTTTCCTGTCTACCTGGCCAGTGCATCTGAGTTGAGAGTGCTGTCCAGAGCAGTCACAATGGAGCACTCTGGGATAGCTCCCGGAGGCCAATACCATCGAATTGTGTCCACAGTACCCCAAATTCGAGCCGGCAACGTCGATTTAAACGCTAATCCACTTGTCAGGGGTGGAGTAAGGAAATCGATTTTAAGAGCCCTTTAAGTCGAAATAAAGGGCTTCATTGTGTGGACGGGTGCAGGTTTACATCGATTTAACGCTGCTAAATTCGACCTAAAGTCCTAGTGTAGACCAGGGCTTAGAGACTATTTATTTATTTGGGCATAAGCTTTCGTGGGCTAAAACCCACTTCATCGGATGCGTGCAGTGGAAAATACAGGAGGTGGACACACAGAGAACATGAAAAACTGGGTGTTGCCATACCAACTCTAACGAGACTAATTAATTAAGGTGGGCTATTATCAACAGAAGGAAAAAAACTTTTGTAGTGATAATCAGGATGGCCTGTTTCAAATGGTTGACAAGACAGGGTGAGTAACAGTAGGGAAAAAAATTAGCATGTGGAAATAGTTTTACTTTGTGTAATGACACATCCACTCCCAGTCTCTATTTAGGCCTAATTTGATGGTATCCAGTTTGCAAATTAATTCCAGTTGTGCAGCTTCACATTGGAGTCTGTTTTTGAAGTTTTTTTGTTGAAGAATTGCCACTTTTAGGTCTGTTATTGAGTGACCAGAGAGATTGAAATGTTCTCCGACTGGTTTTTGAATGTTATGATTCCTGATGTCAGATTTGTGTCCATTTATTCTTTTGCATAGAAACTGTCCGGTTTGGCCAAAGTACATGTCAGAGGGGCATTGCTGGCACATGATGGTATATATCACATTGGTAGATGTGCAGGTGAACGAGCCCTTGATGGTGTGGCTGATGTGGTTAGGTCCTATGATGGTGTCCCTTGAATAGGTATGTGGACAGAGTTGGCACCGGGGTTTGTAGCAGGTTCCTGGGTTGGTGTTTTTGTTGTGTGGTGTGTAGTTGCTGGTGAGTATTTGCTTCAGGCTGGGGGGCTGTCTGTAAGCAAGGACTGGCCTGTCTCCCAAGGTCTGTGAGTGTGAAGGATCGTCCTTCAAGATAGGTTGTAGATCCTTCATGATACACTGGAGAGGTTTTAGCTGGGGGCTGTAGGTGACGGCTAGTGGCGTTCTGTTGCTTTCTTTGTTGAGCCTGTCTTGTAGTAGGTGACTTCTCGTTACCCTTCTGGCTCTGTCAATATTTCTTCACTTCGCCACGTGGGTATTGTAGTTTTAAGAATGCTTGATAGAGATTTTGTACGTGTTTGTCTGTGTCTGAGGGATCGGAGCAAATGCAGTTGTATCTTAGAGCTTGGCTGGATCATGTGATGTGGTCTGGATGAAAGCTGGAGGCATGGAGGTAAGTACAGTGGTCAGTAGGTTTCTGGTATAGGGTGGTGGTTATGTGACCATCACTTATTAGCACTGTAGTGTCTAGGAAGTGGACCTCTTGTGTGGACTGGTCCAGGCTGAGGTTGATGGTGGGGTGGAAATCATTGAAATCTTGGTGGAATTCCTCAAGGGTCTCCTTCCCATAGGTCCAGATGATGAAGATGTCATCAATGTAGCACAAGTAGAGTAGGGGTGTAAGGGGACAAGAGCTGCAGAAGCGTTGTTCTAAGTCAGCCATAAAAATGTGGAAAGAGATGAATGAGAGAGATGTGGACACCAGCTCACTAGAAACTGGACTTAAACAACCAAAGAGCCATTAGATTTTTTAGTAACTGTCAGTCACTGCTTGCCTGGATTTAAACCAGTGGCTTAGCCATTCTTATTTATTTCTATTATGGGAGTAGATACCTAGAATCCCTAACCGAGATCGGTGCCCTGCTGTCCTAGGCATTTTACACACAGTAGAATACTCTCTGTCCAAAGAGTTTACAATCTACATAGACAAGACAGACAAAGCGTGGAAGAATGGATCTATTACGTAACCCCATTTTACATATGGGGATCAGAATGACTGAGATATAAAGTAACTTCCCAAAAGTCACACAGGAAGTCTGTGGCAAAGCTAGGAACTGAACCCAGACTGACTGAGTTCCAGTCCAGTACCTTGATCACAAGCCTAACATTTGTGTCTTGATATTTTATCCATTACCAATCCCTACTCTATCCAGGTCGGTCTTCCCCTACTTTTAAGTGAACAAGAGCCAGCGCAGCTACATTAGCTAGGATAAAATGTTTGGGCCAAATTTTCAATAGTCTCAACTCATCCCTTAAATTTGCACCCATGCTTTTATTTTGCAGATTAAAAATTTGTATTTCTGTGTACAGTATTTGCATGTACAAATTGGTAGTTTGACATCCGAACAGGGCTTGATGCATCAATACATTACTCCAGTTTTAATCTGTAACTCTTCTAAAATAGATGGGGTTACACAGGTGTAAAATTGGAGTAACACAGTGATGACTCAGGCTCTTGGTATGTACATGCAAATACCTTTTGCTTATGAAAATGCAAGGTTTAGGGCATGCAAGATTGCGGCTGCCAATTTAGAGATGGCTTTCAAGGATTTGGCTTTCAATGATTGTCAGTTTCATACTTCAGGACATCAGTTGGGGTCAGAAAATTACATACATTAAGAAGGGACTAAACTTTCTTCAGAAGTATAGGACACTGGTCACCGCTGAAGACAGGATACTAGACTAAATGGCCCAATAAGCAATCCAGTATATAAGAGTTTATGATGTTATGTGCTGATCAAAGGGGTCAAAACTGGCTTGCAAGAAATGCTAAGATCTTTTATGAATGCTTATTATTTCCTTTTATTTATTCTGTTTGTGAAATGGAGAAAAATATGCTCATGTTTTTCTCCAGCTGGTTCTTTTGGCCACACAGAACATGCAGTCCTGCTTTCCTAAACAGTAAGATTATCATGAAGAGTGTTCCTGCTTCTCTTTCTAGTGTCTTAATGATGCCCAGCCAGTCAACAGTTGCATTTCTGGCGGGTGGGGGGGGGGTGACTGTGGCTAGTAAACTGGCAGTAAAACCAGCTGCAGTTAAACAACCCAGGCCTTATCTTAACAGCAGTGATAGATAAAGCTTGTCACACTTCATTAACAACGGTTGATTGAGTAGACAAAAATAATTAGCTTACTTTGCCTTGCTGCAGTCTCTTGCCATACCAAAAAGACAATATGCAGAGGAATCTCTTGATCATTTGTTTTCTCTTACTGGTGATGAAAAAAGTTCTGATAACTCACAAGAAAGGAAGCCATAGAAACAGGTTTTAGGTTGTCTTTACCACGAATAGGCAAGAAAGATCTCTCCAGGCACCCTGAAGTGGTTTCTGTTTATGCCAGAATGGGTGAAGTGTGTGTTGTATTCATAGACTGACTTCATTCTCTGAAGGATAAACAGAGTATTTTATTTCTATTAAACCCTCTCCACAATTATAAGATTACCAAACTTAATCAAATCACTTTTTTAAAATGACAGACTTCAAAGATAATTATAAAGTGTATGATTTTAATATTGGTATATGTGTGAATGTATATAAAAATAGTGTACCTATGCAGGGACTGTCTTTTTGTTCTCTTTGTACAGCATCTAGAACAATAGGGTCCAGGTCTATCACTGAGATGCCTAGGCACTAGAATAATACAAAAACAACAATACACAAATACACCCATGCACATATACTGTGATGGCTAGGGAGGAGTCATGGCCAGAGCGCTGTTGAGCTCTGATCTGGTGATCTCTGGCTGGCATATTGTAGTTCACTATAACCATGTTCCAGAAACATTGTTAGTATTTGCTTTCTCTTTTGATCCTTCCATTGATCCTTCTGATTCATGTATTACTGTGCAGTGTGTTTCTAAAAAGTTGTTTTCCCAAAGACATTCAATGATTAAAACTCCTGTAACTTACTAATATTAATCATGTTTTTTACACTAGTAAGGACCAGCCAAGAGTGGAGCCCCATTGTTCCAGGCGCTGTACAAACAGAGAGTAGCAGCCAGTGCCTGCCCTGAAGAGCTTACCATCTAAATAGACAAGACAGACACAGGGTGGGAAGGGATAGAATACACAAGCAGAGTGAAGAATGTGAGGGCAGCGAACGTCATGCGAGTGCTGTACTTTTATTTATTTATTCGATGGGTTTGGTTAGGAGGAGATCAGCTAAATAGAAAGAAAAGGGAAAGGGAGGAGGCTGAGGGGGACAGGGCAGGGGAGAAGAGGGTAAGGTGTGAAGCTGAGGTGAAGAGACTGTGAGGGGGCGGGAGGGTGGGTAGAGCAAACAGCCAATCAGCACAGGATAGAGACAGTCCCATCAAACTGTAGGAAGTTCTCTGAATGTCCAGGTTCCTACTTTTGTGCTTCTGCTCCTAACAGCTGGAGTCTCTGGCTGACTCCTCCCTGCAGTTTTTCCCCGCCATCACATGGCAGGGGGAGGAGAGTCACCAACTGGGTATAGCTTTGGTATTCAGCGTAAGCATCATGTAAGAGTCAATAAATGGCTTATCTGTGCCTTACCCTAAAAGTAAATACAAAAACTTTAGTTAGAGACATTAAAAAATATATTGATTTACTTGTTAATCACATGGTCACCAAATGCCTGAATTAGAAACCTTACAGATATGAGTCTTGAGAAGAGCTGGGATACATCACTAACACTTGATTGACAATATTTCCTGCATCAGTTCACTAACTGGCAGGATGTCCATAGTATACAATACATCTCATTCTCCATGGGAATATGAGTGCAGTCATTCATTGGCAGGATACTGGGGGGGAAACAGCAATGAAATAAAAGCCTTTGCTCACTCCACTGAGGTTGTGGAATGTTATGAAACTCAATGAACAGCTGAAATGTTGCAGCATAGCAGATGATCCAGAAGTTGAATAAGGCACTGGGATACAGAAGGCTGACTCATCCATGTGAAATCCTACACTACCCTCTGGAAAGACCCTCTGCATCATATGATAAGGGCACGTTTGATTCGAGAAAATACGTGCATTCTTGCCAAAGCTACAGTCCCACTTGCCTTCGTTACAATATAACTTAGGGGAAAAAATCATAGACAAAGCAAATCCCACTGGGAAGCAACCTCCTTGTCAATCCAGCACAACCTGGATCAATCTCTATCTAGGTCATTAACGTGGTCTAGCTGGATACTCAGTCTATGTCCATTTTATCAAGCCACAGAAGCTTTCGGTACCCATGTGATAATCGGCTGCATAGCAGCATTTCTGGGTGTAAACACTGTAATTTGTTGGTCTTCCATTGTGATACCAAAAGGTACTGTACCAAGAAAACTACTGAAACAGAACAAGCAATCAATGCTGATATTGAACAGTGGTGACAGGACACAGCATTGCTGAACTCCCACAGAAATGTGTGTGTGTGGGGGAAATAATGTAGCCACATAAATTCACACTTGAAATAGGCAAGGGTAGAGCACATCGATGGGCTTGTCTACACTTGAAACGCAACCACTGCACTGCTGAAACTGCACCATTGCAGCACTTCAGTGTAGACATTACCTATGCTGATGGGAGGGGTTCTCCTGGCAGTGCAGGTCATCCCCACCTCCCTCAGGCCGTGTCTACACTAGTGAGTTTACAGCGGCATAGCTATACCAGTGCAGCTGCGCTGCTGTACGATTGCTCATGTAACCACTCTATGTTGATGGGAGAGAGCTCTGCTGTCGACAGAATAAAACCACCTCAACAAGCAGCGGTAGCTATGTTGGCGGGAGAAGCGCTCCCGCTGACATATGCAGGGCCTATTGCACTACAGGTGCTTTCAGACTAATATAGAAAAAAAATATTTGTTACGTATTAGGGCATGATACAAAAAAAAGCTTGAAAACAATTCTTCTTAGGGTATCTTCTGGTCAACGGCTCGTTGAGGACCTGCTTATAAAAAAAAACAAAACAAAAAAACAGAAACCAAGAACAGGATACCAAAAACGTATCTGCAGTTGTGTGTCTAATTTGAGCATGCAGCCAACACTGCCATGCCAACACTGTCCATGCACATCAGATATCTGAATACACGTTAGTCATGCAGTTGCATAGGTAGTTTTGCATGCAGCCTTCGACTCTGGGTGCTTTGAAAACCAGGTCTTCAGTGTGCTTTCCTA
Source organism: Caretta caretta (assembly GCF_965140235.1). NCBI lineage: Eukaryota > Metazoa > Chordata > Testudines > Cheloniidae > Caretta > Caretta caretta. The sequence goes on along the minus strand of NC_134206.1, from coordinate 291,050,564 downwards.
CCAAGTGGGGATGAAATCCGGACCCTATTGAAATCAATAGGAGATTTGCCATTCATTTAAGTGGAACCAAGATTTCATGCAGTGTGTGTATATGTCCATATGTGGAGTCTATTGTCCAAATATCACGAAAGATAAACCTCAACAAACACACTAGAACTTTGAGACATGCATACTATTGAAAAATATTTATCTCTAAACATTGTAGCCTACTTAGAAAGTGGACTTTTATTGTTTGTTATTGCAGGTAGGCCCTAATCAGCTCTCCTTCCTTTTAGTTATTACTCTTGTTACTTTATTCATGCAACTCTATTCCTTGCATAAACCTTCTTAATCTATTTCAGGCAATCAGTAGGTAATGGCACCCTATCCAAACGTTTAGTTGCACCAGTTCCTTAGGATTACAAATGAGGGCCATCTGTAGTCCCAACTATTTGTGGAGATGAAAAGGAGGCTTAACTTAATGTACTTTGGCAGAGTAATAGGAAAACATCAATCACGCAGTGACATGTTAGTTCATATGCACCGATAGGCTCATGTTTGTAGCTGAGCACATTAAGTGGATCTGTTCCTTTACAGATGAGTCCATCACTTAAAGACATGCATTCAAACCTCAAGCATACAGGACACTTTTAAAAGATACTTGATAAAGAGCTTGAAAATGTGAGTAGTGACATGAGCTAAACTCCATCTCATTTTCTTCAGATTCCCTATTAATATAAGCCTCAAAGTTGAAACTGGGGTCACTTGGACAGTTATTTTAACTAAAACAGATGGAGTTGCAGTGGTTGCTTCAAAAAAAGCAATTTTTACCAAAACTTAATGTACTGTTGTCTCTGAGATAACAGAACATTTCCCTGTACTGTGCTCTCTGAAGGCTGGGTTGTAACTGCTGGTAGAAGCTGACTTTTTTAAAGATATGTGCAATGTTTTTGTTTTGTTTTTATTTTCACTATTGCAGAAATTCACTGTACAAATGAACTGTGTATAGTTTCCCAAGAATGCTGGAAACTAGAAAGCAAACATTGTTTCTTTTGTTTTTTAACAAAATAGTGTAAAAATTGAGCACCCCCTGAATTACTGTTTTTCTCATGTAACAAAATATTCATCATGAAGTAAAATTATTAGACCCTTGAACTTCCCTAGAGTGTAGAGTACAGCTGTGTGAGTAATTCACAATGAATAATTTATTGGATGAAGCTGAGATCTTTCTACGTGTGAATTATTCATGAGCAGATCATGACTTTCTTGTAACTGTTTGTTCTTCAAACTGAGTCCCAAATTTCCTCAGTAATTGTAGTCTTCAGATCACTCATGGAAAAATTCATTGCAAATATGTAAAATTCAAAATTCACTGTTAGATCAGTTACAGACATCACATAGTATAATTGCTCTTCCCTGATCTGATGACTTCTTATGTAATATTGTACATACATTCCTGTTTCCTGATGTTAGAAAGACAATTTCTTAAAAAAAAAAAATAGGTATTTTTTGTTGAACATAATGGCTTATATACTTGACATATAGAAAGAACATATTATCTAAAGAGCAAGTTATTCCTCTTTTCTTCTCTTAACACCAAGTATTTCATGAACATGCCAAGTTAACTTTAACTATGTATTTAAATGTTGCCTGTGTTTTATACTTATGAAAGGGGAGGGATCAAAAGCTATGATTCATGCCAGAAATGGTGTGGGCAGGTGCTGAGGGACATGTCCCACACAGCTTTTGCTAATGCATCTCTGTTCTGACTGGAAAACCCCTACTATCATTCTTGCCACTTCTTGGGCAAGGTATGCTATTAGTACAGAAGTGTGTAAAGGTTTGTGTTGAGGAGAAGATGTAGATTAGACCTGAAACCTTAGGTTCACTTTTAGCAAATTCGCTATCGGCATAAAGGGACAAACCTCAGCTGATTTCAGTGGGTTGGACCAGTGAATTTGGCCCCAAGTCTGTAGAGGTAAAAGTTTAGACCTAGCTACCCACTGATCTGCATTAGCTATTTGAAAGGTAGGTTGAGCCTTTATTATCCATTCAGATATGCCATTGTCAATTGAGAAATCAGTCTTCATGACAGTAGGTTTATGATACTGTTGCTATTGAACGAACAACGAAAGCTTGTGGGAGCAGTTTATTAATTCCTCTTTGGAGTTTAAAAATTAACATAATATATTAAAATTCATATAATAGTTTTTTCATTGAGACCGTGGAGGGGGCAGAGACTGAATGCAAACCCGTATGTGGGTATACTACTGGCTGGAGATGGTGGCTCATTCTGGCAGCCCTGGAAAGCCAGATAACCCTTCGGGGACCACTGACAGCTGGTATAAGGTAGAGCAGTCCCCATGCTGATCTAACGTGTGTCCAGATCAGGGGTTGGGCAGAGAATCAAATAGACATAACTCACTCCTTGACCCCCACCCCGTTTGCTCCCCATTCCCATAGACTGAGCCCCATAGAGGCTTGACATGGGAGAGACTTTGGCCCTTGGTGGCCTAGTGAGGGTTGGGGTAGACATCACAAATGGAAAGCTACCCAAAAGAAGTGAGCTTTGAAAGATTTGAAGGAGGAGAAACATATCTGTTGGAGGTTCCTTTTCAAAGTAGAAGATCTGGATCATTTAAAACTAACTGAACACTATTTGATGACGAATGAGTGTAGACCTTTAATGCTGAAAATTGTATCTGGAGATTTATAGCTACAGAGTATGTTTTGAGTGCTGAAACTCGGGACAGTCAAATATACCCAAGAATGTCTAGCATGCAACATCGAAGAAGCTGCTGTAGGTCTTAATACACCACAATAATAAAATTATAGAGGTAGAAAGTGCCTTCTAATGGCCCATCAAAACATTAACATTCCTGTCTCTTTTATTGTTTTTGGAGAAAATCCGGAAGCAGTCTATAAGTTGGGCTGCGTTTTAATAATGTAAGTAAGTTGGATTGTTTGAGCTGTCTCAGGACCTAAATGTCAAAGTGAAGTAGCTCTGCTGTACTATCAGGTTCCCTACTCTGTATTCCCAGAACAACATACAGCCACAGTGATGAGAAGCTGCTGCTTATCCAGAATAAAATGAATCTGACTTTTCTGAAGTAACAAAACAAAAATAAAGGATTATCTGATTGCTGCATGTGTCTGGAACCACTCACGATTCACTTTCAAACTGTCTGATACAAATAAAACCTGTCCTCTTTCAAGTGCCAGTGTGACTAGTTTGTCATCAATTAATGTTGCAGTAATCAAGGGAATTTGGTATTAGCCAGGATCAGGTAACAGAGTCTATATTTTCAAACATGGGATTCCTTTTGGTGTGTGAGGGACTTGAGCAAGTACATAGGTTTCCCTGACGTAGCAACATCTGTATAAAAGCTAACCTCAGCCATATGCATCTGCACACTAATGGAAGAGACATCACCTCCCCACCTCTGGAAGTTATTCAAAACTGGTGAAATTCCCTCCTGGACAGAGGGCCAGCTCAAGGCCTACGCATATCTGACATCCTACTTAGTCCATACGTTGAGGATTTAAGTGGGATTAAAATAGTAAATAGGTCCTATGTTGGCCTTCTTCACAGGAGCAAATTTGACTCTCGTACAGTAGGCAACTAACACAGGGTAGGTCTACCGTAGCGCTGGAGGTGTAATTTCTAGCTCAGGTGGCCCTATCCCCATTCGTGCTGATGGAGCTAGTGTGCTAAAAATAGTCATTAGCCACAGTGGCGCCAGTCACGGAATGGACTAACTGTCCCCAGCACAATACTGTCTGAAACCCTAGCTACGCATTTGGATGGCTGTCCACTGCTACACTTTGATTTTTAGCATGCTAGCTTGCTCAGAGCAAGCGCGGGTATGGCTACCCAAGTGGGAAATTACACCTCCAGCTCCAGTGTAGATGGACCCTTAGGCTACGTCTACCTGGCAACTAGACAGCCGCAGCTGACCCACCTGCCTGTGGGGCTGTTCATTGCTGTGTAGACTTCTGGGCTTGGGATGGAGCCTGGGCTCTAAGACCCTGAGAGGTGGGAGGGTCCCAGAGCTCAAGATGTAGCCTGAGCCTGGAAGTCCACACATCAGTGAAATAGCCCCGCAGCCCGAGACTATGATCCTGAGTTGGCTGGTACTGGCCAACCCGGGGTGTCTAGCTGTTGTGTAGATGTACCCTTAGCCTTCAAAAGGTAGGGAGGTGGATGGTGGACATGTAGCCTTTCTGGAACTAGAACAGGCTCCCCTCTCCTCTCCCTCATTTAATAAACCTTTCTTAAAATATTATGACAGGCATCACCAGGCGGTGCAGCGACACATACCCTAAGACAAAGGACTTGGAAGACGGTGTGTGTCGATACTGCAGCCTCAGGTGTGATCTGCACCTCCACATATGTGGATCTGTGCTAGCTGGACTCCAGCTAGCTCTCTACAGAGTGGAAGAGAGGGTACCACAGCGCAGGCTTTAGCACTGGCTGCACAAACAAGTCCATACCCAGAGGCTGGTACAGCTGCACTGAAGTCTGCATCATGGTGTCCTCGCTTCTTTTTTTAGCAAGCTAAATAGTGCTCCGCTAGTGCAGTTATGGCTACCAGTGCTGCCTCTCGCTGCCCTGGCTGCAGCGTAGGCATAGCCATGGAAGAGCAGATGTTCAGTGGTGGGAAGCCATGCTGAGGTGGTGGTAGTTGTTTCATTATGAAAGGTTCTGGGTAGAGGCAGTGGTCCCTGGAGACGCAGCTGTGGCAGCAGCAGGACAGTTTGCTCCTTGGGAACCAGACATTGGTGTTTGGCTGAGATTGCTGAAGGATGGACCCACTCTGTTCCAGGACTGGTATATATGTGTAAATAAACCAAGCTGTACCTAAGAGTATTATCCACACTCTGCAGTACTGGTTTCTCCTTCGTGGGGAAGCCAACCTGCAAGGCCCCCAACATCTGCTTCTGCTTGGTAGAGGGAGGACACTGATGTCAGTATTATCCCACATCTGCTGGGCCCAGCTGTTGGGGATCAGCACTTCCACAACCAGTGCTGCCTCCGACAGGAGGTGCTCTTTACAGTGTCTCATTAGATGGCAGCCTAGCACAAGGAGAAGACTGATCAGAGCTACAATGTTAGATTGGCTGGGTGTGTATTTTCTGAAGGCATGTTAGCTAACCCACCTCTCCATATTTCCATGTCAGCTGCCTTTTTCTGGGAAGCTTATGCTCACATTTGCATTAGCTCTATTTTCAAACACAAAATTGAAAAGGACATTCAGTGTGGTAAGAACAATCAAAGCCCAGCTCACGCAACTCTTTCTTGTGAATACCTGCTGTAGCATGTTATCGGAATAAATGAGGGCAGGAAGTATTTGTGGGGGTTCAACCTCCAAAGGCCATACTGCCAGAAACGTTGTAGCTTTATGTAATAAAGATCATCTGTCAAACATATAAAACAAAGGAATAGTACTTTTAAACTACTCTCTGCATAAAGTGCTTTGTGGCTGCAAATGCTGCCTTCATCTGCCTGGTAAGCTGGGACGTAGGCTGTGCTTACAGGAAGAAGGCTGTTATGTATAGAACTCCTAATTTGCAATGAAGGTAGCGATGCTCAAAAAAAGTAGAAAATCATTCATGAAAATGTTCATGAACATACTTTTAGTCAAAATTTCAATAAAAAGTTGACTGCCTAATAAGCTAGAAAAAAGATAAGGGGAAAAAAACTACGAAAAATTCTTTGCAAAAATGCATGCTGAAATTTAAAAATTTTTAAAACTTTCTATAAAGTCCTTGGAATTCAATGGGAGGCCTCTCATCAACTGCCACATTTGCTGATAGAAGACCACATTGTCATGTTGCCCCTTATCTAGAAATTATCTCCTGTCACCTCAATCCATATCTCAGCCTTCTTTACTTGAGGTGTGTATGTCTGTCTCTCACTGACTGAGCCTTTCAACTTCAGATAAAATACAGCACATTCAGGGCCTGACCCTGCATGGCTTATTCTGGCCAATCTGCCATGGACTTCAGTGGGAAGTTCATAAAAAGGTTGAGGAAAAAGGTGTGCAGGACTGAACCATGAAGTAGCAAACAGCCTTATTTTCCAAGTTGCTCAGTACCCACAACTGCAAGTTAATAGGAGCAATGGGTGTTCAACATCTCTTAAAATCAGGCCCCAAATATCCATGCTATCTGCATTCGTCACTCACATACACAAAAATGTTCAGGGCCACATCCTCAGATGGTATCATGGAGTCAGCAGAGTGCTTCACACCAACTGAGGCATTTTGAGGAGAGGAGAAATGAGGAGAGAGGGAAGAAGAAAAAGAGAATGGAAGGGAGAATAAGAATGAAAGGAGACAACTAGGAAGAGGAAAGGGACAGAAGTAGCTTCCTGAGTGGGGAATTGTTCTCTACAGCACAAAACATCAATGTTTGTGTCTGTCTATGTTTGTTCAATGCTTATTACGAGATTGAAATGAAAAGACTCACAGAGCCCTATTGATTTACTGGTGCAGTTTTCAAACAAATATTTTATTTATAAAGGATGCACCCACCAGAATCCCTCCGAGTTCCTAATCGGATTTTAAATACTATGCAAAGGCATTCTGTGTCACTTGAACAGTCTGTCTTAATCACCTACCTTAAAAATAAGGAGATGCCAATGTACTCTGTAGAGAAACTGAATAACAAAAGAATTTTTTCTTGCTGATGCTAAGATGGTGTGTCCTTTAATTTATCTGCTGGTCTGTTTGGGTTTCTAACTCAATACCACATCAGCTGCAGAGTAAAGAAGCTCAGGAAGGCACAAAGCATATACTCCAAATTTGTTTCAATATATGAAATATCATGTGATTTATTTATTGTTGTGACTTTGAGATGCCCTCATCATTTACAAGGGGCAGAATTTCCTACAAATTCTATCAGACTTTGTCCTTTTGATCTCCCTATATTTCCCCCCTGTTCTGAAGTACATGACTTAGCAGGATTTTCCCTATTCTCCCGTCCCTAGGCTGAGTTTCAGGGGTGTGGCACATGACTGCTCCCTCAGAGCAGAAGGGAATAGGCTAGTGGTAGTCCATTGATCCCCCTCTCACTACCCTTTCCAGAGCCCCCTGCAAAGTCTCCTGCCTTCCTCCACTTCTCCTATGCAGTAGTTCCACTGTATGCAGGGCTCGCTCTGCCCATGGAGGATAGTGGGGACAGGGCTTACCTCTGGCAAACAAAGATGTCCTTATTTTGAGTGACTACTAGTGACATCCACACAAGCAACATAAAGTCAGTGGGCTAAATTCAGACCCGGTGGTAGTGGGTGCAACTCCACTGAAATCAATATCGTTGCATCTGCTTACACCAGGTCTGAATTCAGCTTGATTGATTTGGAAATTTATACCAAGTTTTGGGGAAAAGCGGAGGGTATGTTCACATTTGAGGTATAAATAGACAGAATATAAAAGGCAAGCCATATACCCTTAAAACTAATATTTTATAATAAAGGAACTGATATTCACATCTTAACCCTTTGACTCTGGAAGCTGTGAAGTTTTGATGTGCACATCCAGTAGGAGTTTCATGCCAGTGGCAGGAAAAATGAATATAAGATTAAGATATGTAAAAAGATATTATGTTAAAAATATCAGCTGTTACTCTGGATATTTGGAAAGTTTTGAACTTATCAAAGTAGGAAAGCACGCTGCCTGTATTCTGTAATGATTCCCCCCCCCTCCTTTTTTCATCTCTTGCTTCCCCAAAACATTGTGTTTAAAAACAAATCGCAGACTGGGGGTCTACAAAGAAGGAGAACATGGAAACTAAGATTTCCTTTTCATCATTTTTTCAGTGTAGGAAAGAAGATTGCTGCTTGTAGACACTAGGAAAAAGCAGACCTGTCAATCTGACTTCATTTACAGGGAAAGACTCTGAAACTATTTTAAGGGATCAAATGGGGAACACGCGGAAAAGCAGAGCTTGATTAAAGACAACTAAAATCAATTCAGGAATGGGAGATCTTGCCTAATTAATTTTGTTGGAATTCTTTGAGGAAATTACTGCAATGGTTGATAAGCAAGGAGGGAAGGATAGTATAGCCTTTTCAGAAAGCACTTGACAAAATTCTCCACTGTTGGTTAAAATGTCTAAAGTCTGAAGTCATGGAATAGCAGAACAATGGGCATATTGGATTGAAAACTGGCAAAAGAGGAGGAAAGATAGGGTAGTGATGAATGAAAGCCTTTCACTTTAGAGAGTGGATGTAAGAAGGATCAAAGAAGAAACCACATTTTGAATTTGGAAATAGGATTTTCAAGGTTATTGAAGACTCTACTGCACCTTGGGAAGTATAGTTAATAATGAGGAGCATTGCAGACAGATAGAAAAAGGACTGCTTTGTGATAATACAGTAGCTTGAAGAGTAGAGAGCAGGAGGGGAAATGACTTCTGTGATGTGCTCTTCACTCCAGAGCACCATGCTAAAATGGATCTGTCTCGTTTTGGAATGATAATACATTTTACATCCCAAAGACATGAAGGGGAATCCACACAAGAACATTTCATGCTACAGAAACTGACGTTGGCCTAATCTCCATTTTTCATGCTAATTACTACCTTTATGTACCGAAGATCATTCTGTAGCAAGATGGCTTATCTCACACAGACACAAATGTTCTTACATGGGGTCCTCTTGCTAGAGAATGGTCTCATCATAGGTTAGTCTTGTTATTAGCTCTTTAAATACTATCCGTAGCAAAAGTAGGTCTGTTTTGAATCCCTGTATTTTGGCATGGGCCCATGCACGCACACAAACTTGATATTCCTTGCTGCTTCACACTAAGGACTTGTCTATATAGGAAAGATAAGGTATAAATTTAAAGCAATATAGTTACACTGGTACAACTCGCCGTGTGGACACTCCCTGTTTGCAAATGAACTGAAGCTCAGCAGTTTCTCTTTGAAGTCTGGTCCTGAAGTTTTTTTTGCTGCAGGATGGCTATAGCAGAGGGGCATGTACATCGGCCAAACTGGACAGCCCCTATGTAAAAGGATAAATGGACACAAATCAGATATTAGGAATGGCAATATACAAAAACCTGTAGGAGAACACTTCAATCTCCTGAACACACAATAGCAGATTTAAAGGTAGCCATCCTGCCGCAAAAAAACTTCAGGACCAGACTTCAAAGAGAAACTGCTGAGCTTCAGTTCATTTGTAAATTTGACACCATCAGCCCAGGATTAAACAGAGACTGTGAATGGCTCACCAACTACAAAAGCAGTTTCTCCTCCCTTGGTGTTCACACCTCAACTGCTAGAAGAGGGCCTCACCCTCCCTGATTGAACTAACCTCGTTATCCCCAGCCCGATTCTTGCTTGCATATTTATACCTGCCTCTGGAAATTTTCACTACATGCATCTGACAAAGTGGGTATTTGCCCATGAAAGCTTATGCTCCAATACATCTGTTAGTCTATAAAGTGCCACAGGACTCTTTGTCACTTTCACAGATCCAGACTAACATGGCTACCCCTCTGACACTCTATCAGCATCGTTTATGTTGTTCAGGAGGTGGATTAACTATGCTGCCAAAAGAACTCCTTGTGTTGATATAAACTGTGTCTACACTAGGGGGCTCTGCCAGCATAGTCATACTGGTATAGCTTTGCCAGCAAAGCCTTTCTAGTGTAGACCAGCCCTCTTTCTTATGCACAGCATCCCACCATGCAGGCTGATGTCTTTATATAATTTCCATTTATATCCCCTTAAGCTTATCTTCCTCTGCTCATTTGAAAATAGCCCCTTACATTAACATTATCTATACTGTTAGGATTTTCTACACAGAAACACTCCGCTTTCCTGATTACACCCTTCTTGGAAGGGAAGCAATAATTTAAGTCTTGTGATTACAAGAATGACTATGATGGGGTTTAATGTATGTGGGAGCTAAGGCAAGTAATCAATATCAGTGAGGGCGTTAAACCAGGAAGTTTTATCATTGACTGAGAATATGCTTCAGTAAAACAGCCTCAAAATCCTCTAATTTTTCCACACTAGATGATTTAAAGTTTGTCCTCTGAACTGACATGTTCTTGCCCTGTTGCCTTTCTTTTCACTTTTCACAAGTACAAAGAGGCATTTGTTTTTTTAATTGACCAAGATGGAACAGGATACACAGCAAGTGACGTCTTACCAGGAAAATGCATAACTTCATTAGTATTTCTTAATGCTTGGCTTCTCAAATAGGTCTTGTAATTCCTCTGATCTGTTGGCTTTTCTTGATTGTGTCTTTCTAAAGATATCTGCACATCTCTAGAAAGGAATTTACCATAATCTGAAGGACTTTTAATAGTTCTCTCTGTCCCTCCACCCCTCTGTTTATAACTTTTTATCATCTTGATTCCGTTGTTCAGCCCCCTTGATTCTCTATCCCTATTAGAGTTCCAGGATGCCACATCTTTTACATTTTCTGTTTGCTCATTGTTCTACACTCCTTCCTCTCACTCCCCTAATTTGAGTCATAAAGAACTGCACCAAGTTTAAAGCTGGCCCTTCTGTCTAGTTCATTGGTGCAGAACATCTGCCTGAATCACTGAAACAGAACCGAACTAGCACAAGTCTGAGACATGCCCCTGTTGGACCCCAGCTAGTGAAACACAGTTCTGAAAAACGGTGGCTATCAAGGTGTTAAATCTGTTTAAGAATTGAGACAGAGAATGATACTGTATATAATTTAGACAACAAACTATTACATATACCTCAGTAACCTCTGCTGGAATAGGAAAGATTCAGACGTTATTATAACTCAAAATCTTCTGCTCCAAAGGCCGAAGATGGATGAAGAGGATTTAAACATTGTGCCCCTACCCTTTGGATCACCATCTCTTCTCAGCCTTTCCTTCATGAATGAATGCAATTTGGTTCAGAGGCATTCCTGGCAGACATTACAGTATTTTCCCCCAGATGATATTTCAATTTAAAGTGCTTAAGGGGGAAAACAAACTGGTTATAAGATACCTCTAATCTGTTCTAAGCAGATTTCCCCAAACTGTTCCATATTAACTAGTTTCTAGTTTGTGGAGAGGTCTTTTATTCACACTCTTGGGAGGATCTTTAATAGACATCAGCATGATAACAAATGTATAATCCTACCCTCATTATTTTTTTCTTTTTTAGGAGGCGGAAAGGGAGAAGGGTTTGTGTTTTTGAATCTTAACTGCAGCCCCTGTTCTTATCAGGTTAATTGGGCTGTAGTAACGTCTGGCTGGATAGCCTGCTTAGAGGGTGATTTAAAAACAGCAAATGTCATGTGTTTTTTTCATTTACTTAATGCTGGAATGTCAGCCCGTTTGTATAAATCAGAACAGTTGCTTCCGTCTCAGTGACATAGGTATTTCTTTAGTGTGTACTAATGAGCAAGCTGCTATCAAGAACAAGGAAAATGTGATTTAACAAAAAAATTAAAAAGTTCTCTGTGAGCGTTATCGCTCTGGCACTGTATAAGCCCATTGGTAGCAGGCCAGGTCTTAGGATGTCACCATCATGCTTGCTACTTCCACTTAGCTTTGCAGAATTCTCCCTGGCACCTTTTCAAAACAAATCTTGGAAAGTGCACAGAGAAATGCATTCTTTCTGGAACCCTCTGAGTCCTTTTAACTACAGGCTGCCAACTGTGGCTAACAGGACTTTCACTCTCTTTTTTTGCGGTATCAGCATCTTAAATATAACTGCATCCCTCCTCCAGCAGTGTCTTGGGGAGACAGAGGGTGGCACTGTGCAAGAGGAGGACCCATGACACCCAATTGTGCAAAGTGGCAGCAGACACCGTTCCCACGGCTCAGAGATTTCTGAGAGGGTTAGCACCGAACGTGCTGACAACTAGTAAAACTAGAAGTCCTTGAGCTGAGTGAAATGATAAGCATTGAACTCTGCAAGACAAAATAAGAAAAAAAAAGAGTGGGGATTAAAGCGGTGGAAAGGCCTCTTCTGTAATTAAGATGTTACTAGGAAGGAACACGGCTTTAGTCTGGGAGAGGTCACCTCTCTGCTCCTGAGAGAGGAGATAGTAAAGGGACTGCCTATTATGTCAGCATGGTGGCTTTGAAAGGCGGGAGCTGTACATTCTGGAACATGACAGGACATGGCAAGGATAATTGATTCTTTCAATTGTGATTGGTCAAGAGTAGAAGCCTTCAAGTACAGTTGTGAGTGGTTTGTTGGTTGAACTCAGCAACACTTCAGCTTTGTTGACAAGCATCTACTGGCCTATCAGGTGCTCACCTGTTTTGGTATTAGAGGGATTTCTCACTGTTAATGTGCTGTAGACTCCTGAGCCACAGGCTAATTGTCTCTTTTAAAGGCTACTGCTCAACGACTTGATGGATTGTAATTTCAATTAACTGAAAAGCATTTTGTCTTCATAATCATATAAAACAATGATTTCCTATAATCCTATGTTAAAAAAAGTCTAATACTTTTTGCTTTCAATATCCTTTAAATATGGAAATTGACTTGTATTCCTGAATGGGGGTTTGCATCTCTGATGAATCTACTCTTGTGCAGAATCCTAGAGCAGAAAGTCAGCTTGGAGAAGAGGCTGAAGTGACTCAAAGGGCTTCAACACAGTTGCCTTATTTATGGGGAGAGAGTAAGAGATGAACACAGCCCAAAAAGTGGGTTGTGTTGGCTGGAGGGCTGTGTCCAGGGTATCTGGAGAATGTGATAATACAGTGCATCCTCTCAATAGTCTATGCTATCTCAGCATTTGGCCCACATACTAAATCAATTATTTTACATGTATTCAGGAAATATTAAATCTGGTCCTACTGACTTCAATGGGACTTGCTTCAGATATAGATATAGATAGATATAAAATATATCCCATCAGAGAATCTCAGAGCACTTTAACATTTTCATGAAATAAACCTCTTGAATTAATAATCCTGAATTACACCTGTAGGAGAGAGTGATGAGGATATTTCCCATAAATTGAGGCTTAGAAAGGCGGGTTCACCTTTCTCTGAAGCATCAGCTACTTGCTAGGATTAGGATAATGGATTGAATACCCAATGGTCTGAAATAATATGACAGCTACATTGTTCCTATGTATATAAATAACTTCTTAACTCTTGAATGGCTCTCAGTAGCAGCCATCCTGGGATACTAACTCAATACAGAAGGAATGGGTAGTCACAATACATACTTCAGAAAACTAGAAGGGGCTTGGAGAAGGAATCTGGAGGGAGGAGACTAACAAGATGGCGGGAACTGTGAGTTGACTTTTGTGAGTTGAGTTTAATAATTCACTTTAATTCTACTGGCCTCTTGTTTGCTTCATTCAACATATTTTCTTTAAAAAAAAGATTTTATGTGTCTAGCCAAGTTTTTGGTGGAGTACAGACCCCAGACATCCATAATTCATGGGTTGAGGGAGGCTGTGGGGTTTTTGTGGTAAACAGGACACTGAGTGAACTAGACCATTTTCATTTGCTGATTATGCCCCATGTCAATATGCTTTTAGGAAATTGTATGAACAAAATGGTATGGATCTAGCAAAGTCAAACTAATGATTCAAAAACTGAAAGGAAATTTAAGATCACCTGATAATTGATAAAATACTAATATTACGGTAACCAGGACATGTAGCTACTTAAATTTTCAAAATTTAACACAGTTAACTATTTTGGCTAATATACCAATGATGTATCCAATACCTGTTAAACAACATTATATCACTGACTTGCAAAATTCTTATACTTTTCATTGTATTCTCGCAGACCTGTAATTGTTAATAATGTTTAACAGTGTTTGAAGTTGATAAGAATGTTTCTATTCTAGAAATTAAGGTAAATGAATCTCAAGTTTCTTGCCAACTCATTGTGACTTTTATAGAACACTTTAAGTGAGTGAAAAAGGGTAGGTATCCATTTATTTTAATCACGTACCATTTTTTGCTGGCTCTCTGGCAGTAAACAGCCTAGTCCTAAAATATCGGTCACTTCTCGTGCACCCCCAAAAATAATCTAGACTGTAAAAATGACAACACAGAATGGTCATATCATTTAAAAGAGATTGGGTTTTCATAGAATATCAGGGTTGGAAGGGACCTCAGGAGGTCATCTAGTACAACCGCCTGCTCAAAACAGGACCAATCCCCAACTAAATCATCCCAGCCAGGGCTTTGTCAAGACTGACCTTAAAAACCTCTAAGGAAGGAGATTCCACCACCTCCTTAGGTAATGCATTCCAGTGCTTCACCACCCTCCTAGTGAAAAAGGTTTTCCTAATATCCTTGATCTTAGATTACTGCTGCATTACGATTTAAGGCACCACGGTTAAAGTTTTCATGAGCTACAGCTCACTTCATCGGATGCATCCGATGAAGTGAGCTGTAGCTCACGAAAGCTTATGCTCAAATAAATTTGTTAGTCTCTAAGGTGCCACAAGTACTCCTTTTCTTTAGGCACTTTCAGGTCACTATTATTATTTATGTATTATTTGCATTATAGTAGCACCGAAAGACCCCAACTGGGATCAAGGATCCATTGTGTTAGACATGGTGCACGCACACACTGTGTGTATACACACACACTTGCAAGCACACAAGGCGTTGTGGGTGTCCATCACTTGTGAACAAGTGATCAGTGAACAAGTAATCTTCCTCCCACTTAGTATGAAATGCTCTATTTTCCTCATCAACTTTTCTAGTGAGATTTGGTGCCTGCTCCGAAGAGCTTAACAGCTAAATAGACAATACAGACAAAGGGTAGGTGGGGAAAGGGAGATGTTGCTTCCCAAGAGCACACATCATGTAGGTGGTAGTGCTGGGCTTAGGACTCAGAAATGATCCTCAGTCCAGTGCTCTGGCCTCTAACTCACTCAGTGCTGGGCTTAGGACTCAGAAATGATCCTCAGTCCAGTGCTCTGGCCTCTAACTCACTATGTCTGTATTCCATGAAATAAAATTATTAGTATTTTATATGTATTACCACAGCATCCAGGAGCTCCAGTCATGGTCCAGAACCCTATTGTGCTAGGTGCTGTACAAATACAGAACGAAAAGAAGGGTCCCTGCCCCAAGGAGTTTATAATCTAAGTTTAAGACAAGAAAACAGTCAGCTATAGTAAGGCACATTCCCATAGAGCTCATAACCTAAGATGATAGGGGGTGTTTTTTGTGAGCTGAAGTCTTCTTTTCCTTTTCAGTGGAAATGTGTCTGGCTGAGCAATAAGAGCTACCTAAATGCAGAGAATTAGAATACTTATAATATTAAAGGTTTCAGAGTAGCAGCCGTGTTAGTCTGTATCCGCAAAAAGAAAAGGAGGACTTGTGGCACCTTAGAGACTAACCAGTTTATTTGAGCATGAGCTTTCGTGAGCTACAGCTCTGGTGCATCCAATGAAGTGAGCTGTAGCTCACGAAAGCTTATGCTCAAATAAATTGGTTAGTCTTTTAGGTGCCACAAGTACTCCTTTTCTTTTTATAATATTAAAGAACAACACATTTATAATGGATCCCTCCCTGGAATAGCCTTTTAGAGATACATATGCAAAAAGAATGAAACAAAGGCAAACAGTGGGGAGTTTGAAAGGCAGATCATTCATAGAATAGGTATTAGGAGCTCCATGGTAGAGAGTTAAGAAGATTACATCCACATGAGAAGGCTAACATATTCCTGTAAGGGGCAGGAGCCTTTCTATTCACACAGAATTTTAAAAATTAGCTTCAGTTCTCTTCAATTTTAGCCCATTGTATTCACCAATGAACACTGAAATGGAGACATTAAAGTGATACAGAAGAAAGCAAGAAAAGACTCAGCAAACTATATGCAGTATGTGCTGAGCAGAGGCAAAAAGGACGTTTAAAGCAAGATATGATATTAAATGTCTGTGGTGCACTATTACACTTTGGCAAACTGGTGAAAGTGTGGAGCAGGGCGTTGCATTTCGGGGTGCAATCAGGACCAGTGAAAGGTTGTGTCTGCCTGTCCAGTAACCCTGGGTGCCTCACAATGCTTTGCTGTTGTAGCTCCCAACCTGGGGCCGCTCACAAACAGCCTCACAGCATGCAGTGTATGTGTTTAGCTACACACCGTGAGCATCTGTGTACAGCTACAGCCCTGCTCCACAACTTTGATCCCAGCTGCCTGTCAGCAACACACCAATCACACTCCTCAAAGTCAAAGGGCTGGTTCCTTTGTCTTCCTAGGTGAAAGAGAGAGAGAGAGAGAGAGAGAGAGAGAGATACAGCTTGTTGTGGTTTTGCCCCTCACTTTTATAGTCCAGTCAGCCTTTGAAATGTGTTTTCCTAAGAGTTATCCCTAGATAAAGTTCCTTCCAGCTGGGAGGACATAGGCATGGAGTCTGTGGTGAAAGAGATCCCATGTTATTGTTTGCTAAAATGTAGATTGATCTGTTCCTGCCCCCCTTCCTTGCCAAAGAACAGCCACTCGACAGGTGATTGCCAAGCAATTTTGATGAGACCTGATTAGAGGCATTGGCTTGTCCTTTGTCTTTGAGAAACAGGGTTACCCCCTCCCCAGATTTGTCTGGTAACAGAGGCAATGGATTCTGCCTAAGAATGAGGGAAACATGTGGCCCCGCCCCTGCCCCTCCTCTTCCCCAAAAAGGCCCTGCTCCCAGCCAAGCCGGAAGCTGGAGCTTGGGGCCTTCCACTTACCCAGGGTGGGCAGGGGGGCCTGAGAGCAACCCCCAGCCAGTGTCCCCGCCCCCTGGCCTCCTGCCCACAGCAGGTGGAGGTTTCCATGGCTCCCCACAGCTGCCCACATGGCTCTTATCCCAACCTGGCTCCAGCTTCTGGCTGGGTGGGCCAAGCTGGCCCCTTTCAGAAAGTGGGAGGGCTATGGCCCCTTGGCCCCTCCTGTTCCAGCACCCCATCTGGTAAACAATTAGTCATAATTTCAGCTTATGTTCATAACTCTTAACACGCATTCTGTACACACATTGCATAAGACTATTGATGATCAGTGTGATGTTAGTTTTTAAATGATACCTCACAAAGCATATTTTGCACAAAGATTATTATTATAATGTGTAGGGTGTGAATACAGGGGTGCTTTTGGTCACACACAGACAGAGCTAACGTGTTTGGTTCAGTAGGGACTGTAGTTTCCCAGCTGGAGGGAAGGATTCCCCAGTCTAGGAAAAGAGGAAATATTCAGCTTTAAGGCTGAATGCTTATCACTTGGGACCATACGGCCTGTTTTAAGCCCTGTATCTTGAGGCATTTAAAACTCTCTTAGACTGGGCACTGGACACTATATGAAAGGGACAAATCTTCAGTTGGCAGAGGAGGTGGACCTAGATGGGCTGAAGTGTTATCATGTAGCAACCTAGACTGTACCTGCAAAATATGTGCACATTGGTGCAAGCAGCTAAATGTGCATGTAAACAATGCCTGCACAAATGGGGGAATTGCTCAAAATTACCCCCTTTGCATTAAAAAGTGTCATTTCCTGTTTGTGTCAATGTAAGCATGCTCTATAAGCACAACGTAGACACTTTGGGCCATGAGCTATGCTCAGTGCAAGACACAAGGCTGGGAGAGGAAAAGTGGCTCTAGTCCCCTGGCCCTTGGCTTGACCGGGGCTGAACTGGTTCCTGACCTAACTTAGAGCAGCCTAAAGGTCTCTGGTGCAGTGTCCTCCCACATCCACACCACCCAGGGGCACCCCTATGTTGGGGAGAACAAGTGGCAGAGATCTGGCTGTAAGCACAGAGAGGATGGAACTTGGGGCCAGAATCTGGCTTCTTGTTTTGCTGACTTACCTCAATATGGCTTCTCCATCTCTGATTGTTATGGACCAACTCCTTGGGGTCCTCACTCCTTTCCTTAGGCAAAGCCCCAGCGAAGGCAGTGGGAGTTGTGACTGAGGAAGAACTGAGGGACAGCTTGAGCTTGGGCCTGGTGAAGGGAGCACTAGGATGGGGAGGAGGTAGGATGCAAAGAGCACTGATCAATCGCTCCCCATAACCCTGTGCCCTTTGAGAAAGGGCTGGAGATAATCATTGTTCCTCCACTCCTGTGAATACAGGGACTGATCCATCCTAAAAAGAAAAGGGGTACTTGTGGCACCTTAGAGACTAACCAATTTATTTGAGCATGAGCTTTCGTGAGCTACAGCATCCGATGAAGTGAGCTATAGCTCACGAAAGCTTATGCTCAGATAAATTGGTTAGTCTCTAAGTTGCCACAAGTACTCTTTTTCTTTTTGCGAATACAGACTAACACGGCTGTTACTCTGAAACCTGATCCACCTTAGTGTTCTTCGGGCTGCAAACTGTCCCGAGGAAGCCAAGGTGTGCCCCACACTTCCCTCCACACGGGCCAGCAGAGCTGGCTGGATACACAGGTGTTTGTCATCACCCTAAGGTATGGTGCAATGTACGCCTTCACACTGCACATGGGGGAACTCTCAGGCACTGTGGCTCCAGAAGCACAATGGATCCGGCACTCTGGTGGTGCATCCCTTCACTTCCCTCAGCAGGGAGCAGTGAACACAGTGGCTAGAGCAAGGACTTCAGGGTATGTCCTCCTGATGTTACAATTCTGTGACATTGCCATCCTTAAAATGACAGAGGTGGCTTAGGAGTAGGTTAGGCAGTGTGGCTTATGGAGAAGTGAGGTGGAGAAGTGTAGAAAAGCACTGTCTTTCATGAACAACTAAGTATAATCTGGTCGACTGAGAGCACACTTTTAAAAAGGGGCCGTCGGAAAAGCAAAGACAACCTCTCTTCGACAGCAGAAAGGCTGCTGACTAACTAACTAAAATATCTGACTGAATCACCACAAAGCTGCCCTGCCTGGAGCCAGGTACAACACGTGCTTTGTGCACTCAAATGAGACTTGCATTTGGGCCAGTCAATAGACATCAACATTTACGGTATCGTGGCAACCAGTGTATCACTTGCATCAGCTTGTACAGTGCTCTGCTGGGCCCCAATACGCAAACTTCCCACAAACATTTCAACGTGCTCTGAGCCAATTTCCTGTCAATACCTGAAGTAATTTACCTCAGCTTTTAGCCAACAGAAAACTCCTCTAAAACTTCTTTTCAGATGCTGAAAATAGCAGTTTTGTGCTAATCTAGTGAAAGCAGAAAGGAGCAAGAAAGAAGCAAGAGCACATATTTTTAGTGTTTGTGGGACACCTGGGGCTGCCTTTCCTTTTTGCACATGCAAGCTTAGTGCTCAAGGAATGGATTATGGGTGGAAATCTGAGTATTTGCCCCTCCAAGCCCGCAATTTGTGCCACACCTTGTTCCTGGGCACACATACATTTCCTCCTCTTAAAGAGAGGCCACTCTTCTGAAAACAGACCGTTTTATTCTTCCGAGGAGGAGCTAAGCCAGGTGCTGGATAGCTACACAAGACGGGGGAGGAAACTGCTACCCAGGCTGCAGAATGGCTATGGAACTGCTCTGCAGAGACTGCTGCAGTGCGATCCTCCACAGCCCCCTCAGGGTGGGGTAGGAATAGCTACATAACACAGAGGCAGATTCTTCTGCCCTGCCCACGTCTCTGCCCTCCCCGCCCCAGAACTGAGCTTTGTGTCATGCAGTGAGTGCACAGCCCCCTAGAATCCTGTTGCACAGAGAGAAAGGCTGGATTTGAGCCACAATACACTGTGGGGGATACCAAAATACATAACTTCATGTGGTAAATACCACTGGGGAATATGATGTTGGTCTATGTGCAATAAATTTCCTGCAGGAAGATTACACACTTTGGCAGCCTCCTTTGGGAGGCCACTTTTGATGTTGCACTTTCTTGCTCTATTCTGCTTTCACTTACTGAATGTGATATGTGCC
This sequence comes from Caretta caretta, assembly GCF_965140235.1. Taxonomy (NCBI): domain Eukaryota; kingdom Metazoa; phylum Chordata; order Testudines; family Cheloniidae; genus Caretta; species Caretta caretta. The sequence goes on along the minus strand of NC_134206.1, from coordinate 291,030,786 downwards.
ATGGATTTTCATATTGTGTCGTTCTGTAGTCGTGTAGCACCAGATGCAGTCCATGGGCCCGTCACATCTGGAAAAAGTATCCAGGAAAGATCTGTGGGGCCAGCTATATAACAGATGCGCTCAAACTCTTTCAGAGTGTGGAAGCATTCTTAGGAACAAGATGGTCTTCTATCTAAGCCACTTCTTGATCCCATCTGGGATCCTATACCTTCCATATGGCAACTGCAGTGCTTGTTCTCAGAGTGAAATGATACGAGGACAGTATGATTGTTTTTAATGTGACAGGTGTGGTCTGTGATCTTGGGGGGGTTTGTAAGTATTCAGGTCAACAATAAAAATCAATTTTTTCCTCTTTATGAATTTTATTGGTGTAACAGTAAGAAATTAAAACCACCATGCTTCCTTCTTTCTGTTTAGTCTCTGTCCCACTCTCTGCCAGATTCTGGCTCCCCGACTTTGCTTCTCCCTGCCCCATGCCTTGGCATGTAACTCTGAGCAAGTCACTGAAACATTCTGTGTCAGTTTCCTTGTCTGTAAAATGTAGGGTAATGATACTTAGAAGAATGCACTGAGTGATAGTGAGGATTCATTAGTTAACATTTGTAAAGCACTTGGTCGATGTCCCATCAATCACACTATAAGTTTTAAGTTTGATCATTATTCTTTTTTATTTGCACAAACACAACTGCGGGAAAGGGAAGTCACTTTTGTAAAATGGGGGCCATGGTCTGGATGTCGTGTTACGAAAGCAAGTGATTTAATAGGAAACTTATCTTGGAATGCAGTGCCTGCTATGGAATATCTGAACTTCTCTCAGGATACTGGGTGTTGCTTCTCTGTTCACAACACCAGGAGTAACAAAGGCAAACAAAAGAGTCAAAAGCACAGGACATGAGCTCTGGATGTTTGAAGCCTTTGCTAGAGCCCTAGTCATCTGTTTGTGGGACTCAGCTGGAGTTATCTGCTTGATCTTCAGTGTCATGACAACAAACATCAGTCAAGAGCTATTATGCTCAGAAAAATAACATAAAAATTTCACCTTCTTACTTAATAGTTCTGCTCCCAATGTATCTTCCAAGTCAGATGTACTTAGTTTACTGGGGGGGCGGGGAGGGGAAAATACTATTAGTACTGCAGAACCAACACAGCCATGAGAATCACTGGATTCTCTTTGATCATGCGTACCATCAATAAAATCTTCACTGCTCATGACAATGTAAAAGGTAGAAATAACACAGCTTGTGTTTCAGATCCCAGGCTGAGTCTGGCATTTCAAACTTTATTATTTTTTATTTCCAACCGGAGATCATTTGATAAGTGAATCACTGAGAGAAAATAAATATGGAACCCTATGATGCCATTTTACAGTCGTATTTCTGATTATAACTAAACTGTAAAAACGTAAAATTTTAATAATGTTAACCTATTTGCAAAAAGGCAAGATGTAACATTAGATACAGGATAATGTGTGATTTCCTCATAGTGTAGTTTCACATTATGTAACATTGTTTGTGCCTGTAAGAAAGATTTGTTTACACTCATAAAGTTTTAATTATGGCACAAAAAATAAGAAATCTAAACTTACTCTATATGTATTTACATGGCCTCCATTGTTGTAGTTTCCAAGTACCTTACATACTTTATTTAATTCATTCTCACAACATTTAAATAAGGCAGGGAAGTGTTACTATTCCTATTATAAAGATGGGGGACTGGACACAGAAAGATGCAGTAACTTGCCACAGGATGTCTGTGTTGGAGCTTGAAACTGAACCAAGATCTTTCGAATCCCAGTCCAGTGCCTTATGCATGAAACCATTCTTCTTCTATATGAAGGTGAGATACAGCTGTAAATGTACTATTTTTAATTCTAAATAGCATGGCTTTTCTTGACTCCAAATTCTCAGTGCCAAGTCATTGTGTTCTTCAGGGAAAAGAAATGAGAAGCAGACTCCCTATCATCCCCTTTCAGGCATCTGTTAACTTGTGTGAGTGGGACTTTAATTAGTTAATGTGTAATTAAGCCATATTCTCTCTCCACTGTGATCTCCTTCTTTCTCGTCAGTCTATGTAAAGCACCATACCATGTAATGCTACTATATAAATGCTGAATAAATTTAATCATCCTAATTAATAATAGTCATGTTTATCACTGTATGTAGGGGGGCGGAGGGTGAGAAAACCTGGATTTGTGCTGGAAATGGCCCAACTTGATTATCATACACATTGTAAGGAGAGTGATCACTTTAGATAAGCTATTACCAGAAGGAGAGTGGGGTGGGAGGAGGTATTGTTTCATGGTCTCTGTGTATATAATGTCTTCTGCAGTTTCATATTACAGCAGGAGAGTGAGTTTGTGTGTAGGGGAGCGGAGGGTGAGAAAACCTGGATTTGTGCTGGAAATGGCCCAGCTTGATTATCATACACATTGTAAGGAGAGCGATCACTTTAGATAAGCTATTACCAGAAGGAGAGTGGGGTGGGAGGAGGTATTGTTTCATGGTCTCTGTGTGTATATAATGTCTTCTGCAGTTTCCACAGTATGCATCCGATGAAGTGAGCTATAGCTCATGAAAGCTTATGCTCAAATAAATTGGTTAGTCTCTAAGGTGCCACAAGTACTCCTTTTCTTTTTATGTTTATTTCTGGGTTTGATTGCTGGTGATGTTGTGGGTAGAAGTGTTGTCTGTGATTAGAAGTCTAATTTTAGTGGACAGAAGGTTACTGTTAACGTTTTGAGATGTATAGGATGGGACCAGTGCATGAGGCATGGAGGAATTCCTTTTCAAGTGTTTTGTATTGCATCACTAAGGCTGCTGGGTGCATGCATTTAATTCTGCAGTTTGCATGCAAGAGAATATGTGGGGTGGGGGCTAGATCAAATAAAGTACAAATTGTCAAGCAGCTGATGGGAATAATTCACTGCATGGCACAGAATACTCATCAGTGAAAAGGATGACTCTGCTCATGTGCGTGCTCCTTTTGCTTTATGTCCTGATGTTTGAAAGAACAGTTTTCATACATCTCATAAGCATTGGTGATTGCTTGCTTCTAATTAAATGAGACTGGATTGAGAAGTGAATGCTACAAGAGTTATTCTGAGCATTTTCTTTTGATAATGATGTTTTCTTTCCTTTTCGTTGGCACTTGTCAGTTTATGCCTTATTCATTTTCTTTCTAAATAATTTTATTATTATTGTTTGTTTGTTTGTTTGTTTATTAGTGGGCCAGTTCTTGAAGTCCGTATTTAGACTGTACTTTGTCCTTTCTCAGGCAAAACTCCTGAGGAAAGACATCAAGATTTGACCCAATGGAAATTTTTTTTGAGTGAGAACTGATACAAACTCAGTGAGAGCTTCAAGATTTGGCCCTTTAACCTTCCATCTTTGATAGACTTTTGCAAAGGTGCTAGAAAGACCATGCTCTTTACTCTGTGAGTCATTATTCTATCAAACATTCACTACTTAGCTGGGAGGTCAGAGGAAGGGAGCCTACCAGAATTGTGAGAATTCCCAATCAGTCTCTGGAAACCAGAGCCTCGCTCAGGCTTTGAACTCAAATAGGAAATGAATCTTTTGCAAAAGAAAGAAGACAGCTTTCATACATTTTCTGAAGCTACATATGGAAGAAAAATCCTCTCTGTATTAAGAGACCTTCCATCTCTCTCCTGTTGCAGAACAAAGACCCAGCTTCAACCCTTCCAGTCTCTCAAGAATAGTATTTCGTGCCTCACAAGACAGGACTCGGGTCTCAGACAGCAATGGGGAGATTCTGGAGAGTTTTCCTCTCTACCTTCTCTTTCTCAGTCCTTTCTGATTCTGGTACAGCCCCTGGATAATGGCAAAGGTCCTCTTCCAGCTAGGGAATGCTATGTTTCCACTGCTTTTCTGCTGAAGAGGTGCACTTTGGCTAAATTTTGTCTCACTCCCTAACTCTTTCCAAATGTGTCCTGCAGTAAGCTACCAACTTCATTTCACGCTCTCTCTTCCTGTCAGGTGTTTCACACTAGACTTACTACCTTGCAACCTTTTTAGTTACACCGTAGTGACTGGGGTACCTTTTGTGATGAATTTGGGTTCGGAGGAATTTGAAGGCAATGCTTCTTTCTGTTAGGCCATTCTTTTCTTCCACTAGGAAGTTCTTGGTGTCTCAGCAAGGTCAAGGTTTTTGTGGTTTGCTTTCTTCTCCTGACCTGCTTCCATTTGGCTTTGTCATAGAGCCTCAAACTTCCTTTAATTCCCCACAATGACTAGCCTTGCTCTTCATCCTGCCCCAGCTCCAGACTCTTTGCGGCTACTCATCTGCTCTGTGAGATTCTTTGAACTCTTTCTCAAATTCCTCTCTCCACTGCAGGCTGAATTAGGAGAGGAAATCTCTGTTCCCTTACACTCATCCCACGCCCACTGAAGTCAGTGAAAATATTTCAATGGGCTTTGGAACAAGCCCTTAATGAATATGCACTATTTTCTCCTACTTATTCCAGAGGCTCCATCTAATCGTTAAACAGGCAAACAGCACCATTTTTTCAAATTAAACGTCAGCATCACAGCACAATGAAGTTCATCATAGACGTTTCTCTCAAGTTTATGAAAGGATACAAGACCCCTTTATACAGGGTTGCCAACCCTTCAGGATTGTCCTGAGTCTCCAGGAATTAAAGATTCATCTTTAATTAAAGATTATGTCATGTGATGAAACCTCAAGGAACACATCCAACCAAAATTGTCAATCCTAACCCTACAAGATAGTAGCAATTTTTGTGGTGACTCCCTTGAAAACTGGTCTGTTATGTGCATACGTCTTCATATGCAACCACTTAGTGCAAATCTAATTTCACTGGGCATGCAAGTAATAGGGGGGCAGATCCTTCTGAGGTATAAACTGGCATCACTCCTCTAAAGGCACTGGAGCTATGTTGATTTACACCAACGGAGGCTCTGGCTCAGGGTGCCTTTCTCCTGGAGAAATTGCACACGTCTTCCAAGGTGGAGGAGTGTATTTCCTTTTGGTTTTGGTTCATATCTGGAGATTTCCGTAAATCTCGCTCAGATGAACAAATAACCCAGAGCTCATTATTTTCTTTAATCAGACTCGTAAGTCTCAGTTTAAAGTTCTGCAAAGATAATTGGAACTTATCATCAAATACAATACAAACATTACAGCAGATCTGAGCCAGTTGCTCTCAAACTGAACTCCGCTGAGCTAAGATGCTTTTTTTTGCGTGTGCTTGCAGTAATTGTTATTCTGTCATTAAAGAGATAATGGGAAGGGGTGCTCTGTTTTACAAGGCAATAATCTGGTTTGTGAGGGAATAAACCATGAGACCGAAGGCTGAGCCATGGATCTCAATGGAGGAAGTGAATTATTCACTGAGAAAAATGTGGTACTCCACCTATTATACTAGAAGGGAATCTATAATATTTATTGTATCAATAAAAATAAAGTTTCCCCCTTTGTCATCCCTTAGTAACATGCATATCTCTGGCTTTAACCTCCACAGTGTCTTTGTTCCTGAATAAAAACAAGAATTTCTCTCCAGCAGTCTTCCCCGATCCCTTCCTCACTCTATACGCCTTTCCATGGCTGATTTAGCAAAATGTTAGATAGAATAAATCTAACCTTCCCTTTCTTCTCCTGTTGTGCCTGTTGCTATCTAAAGCAGAGTTCAGCTGTCAGCTTCAGGGTTGAGCAGATCAGACCACCCACGTTATCAGGGAGTGCTCTGAGCCACTCCAGACTGAGGCGAACCGTTGCAATTGGTGCAAAGGGCGATAGAGACATTTGGAGAAGCAAGGAAAGAGTTAGATGGAAGGGATTCAACGTTTTTATAAATCAAGGCTGAACATGAGAAAAGCCTGACTGAGTTGGGAGGTGTGGAGTGAAACTAGATTTTCTGAAGTAAAACAGAGAGAGTTGTCATTTGGAACATGGACTGGGGGGACAGCACAGCCCTTATAGAAATACAATAGCTATTCAAAACACAGCAGTGACATTCTAGGAAGTGGCAGCATTTTGGATATTACACTAGCATTCTGTAGAGGTTTTGGTTGTTGGTTGGTTGTTGTTCTTGTTTTAAATCAATAGATTTCCTGAGTAAAAACTAAAGACTTCAGGATTTGGCTTTCATTTTGTGTTCACTCCAGCCAATATTTGGGGCTCAATTCTCCACTGCTTTGCACCCAAGTCATTGACAGCAGTGCAAGGCAAGTGTACAAAGCTACCATTCCGATTCGGTCAAGTTTTCTGCCCACTTTGCACTGATTTAAATTACTACGAAGGGTTCAGAGCAATGGAGATTCAGGTCTTTGGAGTTTATCACAGGGTTGTGGGGGAAAGGCAAGAAAGAAAGGCGTGATGCAAACTCTTATTCAAAACAGCAAGCATTTCTTTGCAAAATAACCTGATTGGCTTTTTTCTGCTTGTGGCTGAAAGTATAGAAAGTAGGGCTGTCAAGCGATTACAAAAATTAATTGTGATTAATCGCGCTGTTAAACAATAATAGAGTACCATTTATTTAAATATTTTTGGATGTTTTCTACATTTTCAAATATATTGATTTCAATTACGGCACAGAATACAAAGTGTGCAGTGCTCACCTTATTTTTGATTACAAATATTTGCACTGTAAAAAACAGAAGAAACGTATTTTTCAATTCACCTCATACACGTACTGTCGTGCAATCTCTTTATCATGAAAGTTGAACTTACAAGTGTAGAATTATGTACAAAAAATAACTGCCTTCAAAAATAAAGCAATGTACAATTTTAGAGCCTACAGTAGCCTCCGTCCTACTTCAGCCAGTGCTCAGACAAACAAGTTTGGTTTCAATTTGCAGGAGGTAATGCTGCCCGCTTCTTGTTTACAATGGCACTAGAATGTGAGAACAGGTGTTCACATGGCACTTTTTGTTGCGTCCAAAAATATTTAATAAATTTCAATTGGTATTCTATTGTTTAACAGTGCGATTAATCGCGATTAATTTTTTTAATTGTGATTAATTTTTTTGAGTTAATCATGTGAGTTAGCTGAGAGTAATCGACTCTGACTCAAATAATGCTGACAAGGAAGGAATCACTTCAGGAAGAACAAAGTGGCAAGGTAAAAAGATCTTGATTTAACAAAATGTGAACCCCTCAGGGATCTATTATAGGTGAATTAAACTGTGCTGCACACTGTTATGTATCACATTTGCCTCAAAGCTCTCTTCTTTTATATTACACAAAAAAACCTATGTTAAAAGAACATTATTAAGGGTTGCAAAGTCAAACACTGAAAAGTTATGAAATACCAGCATTAAGGTTGCCTTTGCAACCCTAATTCATCCTTCCTGTGCACATGCATTATGATAGTATTTAATTACATGATCACATATTATTTTCTCTATTTCCTGCCTCATTGAGTATTCAGGCTGGACAGAGCTCACTTAATGAGCAACTACTCAATATTTTGTTTTCTCCTCATTGTTCAATGTATAGTCCCTTTCTTTATTTGCGGCACAGTATTCAAACCCTGAGCTGAGGACAGAATTATTGATTTCCTCACGGACTTTTCCATGGTCCCCCTCACTATGGTAACTGAGCACTTTACAGACATTAATTAATCTGCCTTCACAACACCCCTGTGAGGTGAGGGGGGTAGTATTATCCCCATTTTATTGATGGGAAACTGAGGCACAGAAAGATTAAGGTCAAAAGTATCCTCTAATTTTGGGTGCCCAATCTGAGATACAGAGGAGCTGATTTTTCAAAGTCTTTAGCATTCTATAGTACTTTATATATTCAAAGCACAGCTCCTACTGCCTTTAGCTGCAGCTCTGAGTGTTCATCACTTCTGCAAAGCAGACTCCAGCGTCCCAAGTCAGGCCCTCAGAAAATAAGGGGCATGCAATTAGTGACCTCTTGTGAAAAGTTTGGTTTAAGTAATTTGCTTAGCATCACATAGGAACTCTGTGGCAGAGGTAGAGACAGAAGCCAGTTCTCCTCCTTTACTACACACCTTCCAACTTCTGCAACAAATGAGGCAGAGGTCCTAGAGACAACTGTCTCCTTCAGGATACAAACCTGATTCATCCCCAGAGCAGGGCAGAAAAAATAATAACTGATTATATAATTAAATGCCATATCGTAAAGCATACAGAAAAGAGGGCTGAATTAAGGTTGCATGGACAACTTTAATTCTGGCATTTCAGAACTTTTGAGTGTTTGACTTTGCAACCTTAATAATGTGGTTTTAACACAGATTTGTTGTGTGTCATTTCCTAGGTTTTTAAAAAAGCAACGTGAAAACAATAGAAATGTCATCATGTGGTGGCATATTGACACCCATGTGGATCATCAGCCGGGTTAGAACCTGTACATCCAGCCCACAACCCTCAATCCTCTGCCACTTGAGCTAACGGAGTAACAGATAGCAAAGGTATGTTGTTTGTCATCCTCTATGTGGACCAGAACTAGAGGGTGATGGGCCACTTTGCTAGTGGGTTGTTCAGATATTTGCTGACCTCAGAGGAATGGTGAGACATGGGGAATCTTTGGTTCCATTGCAGGGTCTGGAGGAGAGTGTGCTCATGTGTGCACAAACTCTTCTTACCATTCCCCCTAGGTTTGACCCTGTTAGCCCACTCCCTTCCGACTTGTCCCCATCCTAGTCTTTTTTCCACCACACCACTGGCTCTTTGTCCCAGTCTCAGTCTTCTCACCTAGCCAGTCCCAGTGTCTTCTGATCCCAGTCTTCTTGCCCACTAAGTCCTAGTTTCAGCCCCCTCCCCCAGTTTCACCATCACAGTATTTCCCACTCCCAGTCTGCCCTCAGTCCTCCTTCTAGTCTCCTTGCCCAGCCATACAGATTCATCCCCTCTTGCCCTTCCCCCGGCTCCTTAAGAACTTAATTACGGACACACTGGGTCAGTCCAAAGGTCCATCTAGCCCAGTATCCTGTCTTCCGACAGTTACCAATGCCAGGTGCTTCAGAATCAGAGGGGGTGAACTGAACGGGGCAATCTACCGGGTGATCCATTCCCTGTCATCCAATTCCAGCTTCTGGCAGTCAGAGATTTAGGGACAACCAGGGCATGGAGTTGTGTCTCTGACCATTTTGGCTAATAGCCATTGATGGATCTGTCCTCCATGAACTTATCTAATTCTTTTTGGACCCCAGTTATACTTTTGGCCTTCACAAAATCACCTGGCAATGAGTTCCACAGGTTGATGTTTGAGTGACATCTCCTTGTCCCAGTCTCTTTACCCAGTCAGTCCCATTCTCTCCCCCACACCCCCGCCACCCCAGCTCTTTGTCACATCTGTCTCATCTCCCCCCACCTCCTTTCCCCTACCTGATTGGCTCCCACTCTCTTCTTGCCCTGCCAATCCCACTCTAATGGCTTCTCATATAATCACAGTTCCTCCTGACCTAGTCTCCCTGTCTTCCCAACCCCATTTCCCTCTTCAGCTCCCAGACCTAGTCTCCAGGCACAGCTAGTCCCAGTCTCTGCCCCCTGCCAGCCTCCGGTCCAAGTCTCTGCTCCCCAGGCTCCTTGTCCCATTCTACTCCCTCGGCCCTCCCCTTCAATGCCCTAGGTCTGGTTCGTGTCCCCTGTGCATTTGAGTCAGACAGCTTGCTCCTCCACACTGCCTGGGTGCCAAACAGGGGGTCACTGAGTGAACAGGATAGACAGACTCCCTGCTCTCAGTTCTGGTGCCCAGCTTGTAGCAACAGGGAGCAGCAATCACAGGAAAAATTAAGTTGTGCCCCTGTAGTCCAGGACTGGAGCCTGCTCGGTTGCTCTGTGGCCATGGTTCATGTGCAGTTTGCTCAGCACTAGGATACATGAGAGGCTCAAGCACACTCAGTACTCATGGAGATTTTACCTGGTAAAGTCTAAGAAGTCTCTACTGAGTGCGTGCAAACTGAGATTTTCTAAAAGATTATAACTTGGCCAAATTTGGGTGGATTTCCACAGGAATATGTGACATGGCTCTGATATAAAGGCCACCTTCTTGCCAAATTTCCCAACCCTGCTCCGAAAGCAAGGGAGTGCTAGAGCTTTCCAAAGAAAAAGTCACTAGAATTTTTTTTTAAGAAACATTGGAAAACAACACATTTCCTCCTAGTCTCACTCTAGGGAACAGCTGTACTCTTTTGGCTAAAATTTTCCCAAAAGATTCAGCCTAAGGCATGTGAAAATTTCAGCCTGAGCAGGTGAAGTCTGGCAAAGTTATAAGCAACTGAAAGCATGGTCTTAAAATGGGAAATGTCAGGTAACTTTAACTATAGGCAATGCTAGTAGCTCTGCCTATAACAGACCCAAAGCCTGAGCAGTGAACATGTCCCTTGCTCCTGCACAGGAGAGCTCAGCACTGGTCTGTCCAAATCCTGATGGGATGGTAGATCAGCTTCTTCTCTACACCAGAATCTGGGCCCATGCAGCACAGAGGAGAGGTGGGAAACCTATGCAATGAGTTTCTTGCCCCCTCCAGCAGCTTTTCATAGAGCCCCCTGCAAAGCAGCCTTCAATGGTGAGGCAGGCAGACCCAAGTATGGGGCAGCTCAGTCCGAGTTCCTGAAAATTGTTAGCTAATGGGGATGATGGTGGGGAGGCTTGGCTGTGCCCTCTGCTGAAGATTGCTCTGGGAGGGCAGTGTCTTTCACCCGGAGCTGCCTGTCAATTAGCTTTGGCATTGTCAGCCATTTCCCTCTCTCCTGCATTGAAACAGGCATCACCTCTCACTGATATTTTTTCAGTATCCCCACTGTCATATGTGGGAGGGGGAGTCATGCACTCTGCCCTTGGGGGCATAGTGGGCAGGACAGCTGCAGAGTAACTCCACGCTATCTGCTGTAGCTGCTCATCTCATACCTGGCTCTAACTCATGCTGTGCAGCAGTGGTGAAGCCTGGTTGGAATCTGAAACTGCCTTGGCTCTGCAGCTTCTCACTGCCTGGGTCATGATTTGGGCCATATGTTTTTTATGTATTTTTCACATATCAGCATAATGCAAAAAAAAAAAATGTAATTTCAGCTACAGCGAACACAGATGAAATGGGAAGCTCAAAACCACAGGCCTGTTTGTGTGCATAGAAATGTTTGAAAACTGTATCCTAGTACATAAAAATCAGTCTCTCTAAAGTGTGAGGAGAAATATTTAGGGAGTACTAGAAAGAGATGCCTTTTGCTTGAAATCAGTCCTTATAAATGTGGCTTGAACCCTAGCACTGAGTTCATATCTCAGTGTCTCCTTTATGACTCTTGCTTTGTTATTATCTTTCAACACCAGCACACACACAGGCTGCAAAGGGAAGATAGATTAGGGGTAAAATGAAGGGCAGATGAAATGTCCATGATAAAAATGCACTCTTAATTTGAGCCTCCAGGGCTCCAGAAATGACTGTCATGCCAGAATGTGTGATTTTATAGCTATGCAGTGGGGTTGTGGGATTTTTTTTTTTTAAAGATCTTGTCTGTGCATCTTCTTTCCTGTTTAGGAAAAGAGCCTTCCCAATCCTGCAAACTCTTATTCTCTAGGGTAAGCCCACAGAGGTCAGGATCAAGCCCTATGTTTTTATTTTCTCTATATATGGTTCCCATCACTGAGGAGATCAGTATCTTTTATGATACTGATACCATACTGATTGACAATTTTAATTCTATAGATAAGGAATGGAAAGGCCATTGTGGTTACAATTTACAGTAATATGGAATATTTACACCAATAAAACATCATATTTTAGTGAGCTTTCCCACATAACCTATAGTATACACTGTATGTGGCCAAACACAATGTACCTAGCAAAATTTCATTAAGGCTAGTCCAGAGCTTTGAGCAAAAATTGAATGTGTTTATTTATTCTATAGATCTATATCAAGGGATGCCTATATAACACAGACTTTAAAAGAAAATAAGTCAAAGAAAAGACCAAAAATCCCATTGTATAGAAGAGTTGTAACCAAGTAGCTCATAAATAATCCAATTCCCCATTTCTCTATAAATCTCACCCCCTGCAATAGGCACCTCTTCAGCAGTTCTTCTGAGAAGATGAACCTTGCAGCGTGCCCTGAAGGTCAGCAAATTCAGGCTATTTTGGACTGGAGGGAGTGAATTCCAGAGAATAGGGACTTCACAGAGAAACCTCTGTCCCCTCTCTTTTATAACAAAACCAGCTTGAATACTTCTATCTAGAGCCTCAACTGCAGCAGCATATGACAGGGAAAGAGGAGGACAGTGGAATCGAAAAGGCCACTAAAATTGTGTCTGGAATCTTTTGTGTGCCTACATTTTTTGCACATATAATCCATGATACCTAACTTTTTGCATGTGCAAAAACTCAGATTTACATGTGCAAACTACACTGCACTATATAGATGAGGTGGGTGATCTGAATAATAGAGCTTTGCTCAAGGAGGCTAGGAGGAAGCGGGGTAGGTAGAATCCTGCTCTGTGTGGCAAAGCAAGGTTTGAGGCATTTGTATGGCTAGCCTGCATCCAGATACTACTAAGTATAGAGGGAGGAATAGTGGACTCCGTTTACTGCTCAATTCCTACACAAGTTTTCGAACATTTAGATTCCTGCTAGTTCAGACCTGTTAGTCACAGTGAAGAGCCACTACAGAGATCTTCTTGGCATGCATGAAGCTTCCAGCAGGCAGTATTGCAGCTCCTTTTGTCCCCATGTAGCAGATAAGCAGCTATTAAGCTATGTTTGGACTCTGCATTTGGCACCTACAGGATTGGGCCATTTGATGTAGCAACAACTTCCTTAATAAACAACTGCTCCCTCTTGCCTCTCTGTAGCGTAGCCTTCTTATAGGGACTTTTCCCCAGTGTGACTTTCTCATGCTGTTCCAAAGCTGTCCCTTTAAATTTGGCAGAGACCGTAGCTGCAGTCCTAAAGCAACCATTTTGCATTCAACTGCTGCTGATTCTCCATCTCTTCCAGCCAACTAGGGTGACCAGATGTCTTGATTTCATAGGGACAATCCCGATATTTGAGGCTTTTTCTTATAATAGGTGCCAATTCCCCTCCCCCCCCCCATCCTGATTTTTCACACTTGCTATCTGGTAAGCGTTCTTAATTCCTGTTAGGATTTCTCCTCCTTCCCCCTTTCTTTCTCCTGAGGAGATGGCACTTTCTCACAGGCTCTGTGATTCAAGGACATGCAGTGGTTCCTGGAGCACCCTGATTGTGGCTAGCTGCTGCCCCGCTAGTGCATACTTCCCTCAGCCTGGCTGGCCAGTGGATTGGGGAGCCAAGTCATGCTTTACCTCCCCCCGCCCCATCCCCCATCCACCCTGTTCCCTTTCCTGTGAGCTGCTACTCACAGGGAGCAACTCAGTAGGAGACCCTGTGCTCCCTCAAATGTGGAGGCTACAGTTCTGGGAAGTCTGTGTTTGGGCTGTGCAGGAGGGAGTGAAGAGTCCTTACTCCCATCCTGTGCTGTTGCATAAAGGCTAGGTACAATCTAGAGCTGAATGTTAAGGGAGTGGGGAGGTGGAAAAAACAATGTTAGGGCCAGTCTGTGGCTGCTCATGCACAGTCACACAGGGGGCAACCAGAATGCTGGTGCTAACACCCCCTGAGTGTGGAGAGGAAGGAGAGGGGCTAGTATAGTCTGAGGCACGCCACACCCCAACTGGCATGGCCAGGGCCCCAAGGCCTTTTCAGCACTCACATAACTGAAGGCTGATACTGAGGAGAGGACACACTGAACTCATTTGAAGGGTATTTGCTGCTTCTGAGAACACTCCCCATTGTCCCTGGAGCAGTGCTTAACTTGTGTTGGGGCTTGCTAGGGCTTGGCAGTTCATAGCCCTGGCACCTCTGGCCTTGGCAGTTCATAGCCTCAGTACCCCTGGGCTTGTCACTTCAGATATAAAAGTAAAAAAATTGCTTGAGCCCCAGCACCTCTTTCATTACAAATTAATCACTGCCCTGGCAACATTTTGCCTGCATCTACACTCCATCGGCATAGAGCCTTCAGCAATTGCCTCCACCACTTCCCTCCCTTCACTGGCCAAAATAACCATTGTGCAAAAACCACAACCCGTTCTGTCCCCACTTTGAGAGAATCCTGTGAGCAGCAGCAGCAGCATTGAAGATGTAATGGGAGATCACTCGTTACCTATCCATCCAAATGAAGGGAAAGATTTACAGGTGGCCTACCTGGCAGGCAAGGCCAATCTGCAAAATAAAAGTATAATATTTCCACTTCAGACATGGAATTTCCAGACAGGCTAAACACTGCTATGGAAGAATGGACCTCTCAGAAGCAGATGCTCCTGTGTACGTACGAGGCCTAGCAAACATGCAGACTGCAAAATAAGGTGCTGATCCTGCAGTCTGATCCATATGGATTGATCACTGCACTGGTGTTGAGCCCTATTGACTTAGAGGCTATGCAAGTGCATGAATGTCCAGCCACATGCATCAAATTACAGAGTTAGGGCCTAAAATGATTCTTTTCCTCTAGAGGTGGAACTGAGAGCTAACTAGACCCACTGAAAACATAAGCTTCTGCTTGCTGACATTACTGAGATAGCATGCAGTGAAATTTGGTCTGCATAATCACATAATATATATTACTTTTCACATAGAGAAAGAAGTATTACTGGTACCATTTTTGCCTAAGGGAGGGGGAAAAAAACCCCTCCTCCCATCCTTCCCTGCTGCCTCCATAACTACATAAAGTGATTCTCTGTATGTGAAAACCTATAAACGTTAAAAAATATTTTAAAAGTTAACCTGTGGAAATTGGAGTTTCAGTCCCAGCTAAACATAGCTAGCCAAAATCTACCCTCCGTGGCACTTATGCAACCCCAAAAAGAAGAGTGGGATTAAGCAGGTTCTTCAGAAGGCAGAACTGAGTCCAGGACTGCTTGGTCTGAGGAATCTGGTGGAATCTCCTTCCTTAGAAGTTTTTAAGGTCAGGCTTGACAAAGCCCCGGCTGGGATGATTTAATTGGGTATGGGTCCTGCTTTTGAGCAGGGGGTTGGACTAGATGACCTCCTGAGGTCCCTTCCAACCCTGATATTCTATGATTCTATGGTGAAAACTGACCTACAAATGCATCATGGTTGTCCTTTGCTATCAATTGGGGATGGCTCAGCCAATCAGCAACCAAGAATAACCACCATTTGATTTACACCATATTACCTTTTGCAACAAAGTTTGCAAAAAACATACTCCAGGCCTGACTCTAATTTCCGTTATACTAGTGTAAATCAGGAATAATTCCACTGACATCAATGGAGTTATGCCAGTGTAAAACAGGTGTGAGATTCAGACATGAGGAATCTATAAAGACCTAAGTGCAATATGTGTACATAAGTCCAAAACTTTGAAGACAGTGTTTGAAGCCGCACCATGATCATACAGTTTAAATCTATATTTTAATGTCCAGAAGTCAGAGTCTCTCATTGTGTTAGTGTACACTAAATTTTTTTTTACCCATTTCTCCAGCAAGGGTTCATCTACACCAGGACTAGCAAGTGTACGCACTAGTGAAGACAGGATTCAGGCATTTTATCCTGAAAATCTGCTGATAAAAACACCTGAGCTCTGCCTACACAAGCCCCAGGGCACTGTCCACCATTGATGAAAAATGGGTACTGTTCACTGCTCCATGTAAATAACTTCACAGAGAAAGCAATTTGCAGTGCACAAGTTTCATTGGTCCTACAATACTCAGAAGCTACACTTCATTTTCTTGAGCACTATCCACTGGCACTTATCTATCAAACAACTATCTACATATGCACAGTCATCTCATTTATAGAGCACTCCTGTAACAAGTACATTTTTCTGGTGTAGGACTACCCATGAAAGTCTAAAGACAGGTGTGAATTTTAAATATCAGTGGACCTCACCCTGCAAGGAACTGAGGACCAAATTTTCAAAGATGTAAGTACCTAAACCTTAACTTTCTTAGGCACTGTTGCAAATACCACTAGGGACCTACCTGCATCTGTAAGCACCTAAATACCTCAGTCCCATTGTCCCAAATCCTGACTCTGTGGTACTACTTTCCTGGATTCCTACTGTGGGATAACTGTGTTGTCTGGGATCCACAAATGAGGTAGGCTGGAGGCAATGACTACCCCCAACCCCTCAAATCCTGCACAGAATCCATGCAGAAGGTACCCAGCACCAGTGGGACTGTGCTAAAAGGGTGGGACAGGTGATCCTGTAGCCAATATGCAGGCATGGGGCTTCTGGCAGATCCCTAAGATCCAAGTCAACCTTGGGGTTCTTTTGGGGTTCCAGGGCTTTCTGCTTCTTCAGTAGAAGGGAGGAAATTTTAGGATACTGTCTGTGGAAGGAACTTCATAAAGTTTTCTTCTCTCCAGGGCCTCCCCCTTCACTTCCTGTAATCCTCTTGAGAAGTGCTGAACAGCTGCTGTTCTCATTAATTTTTGGGGGAGCTGCAGGTGCTCAGCATCTCTCAGAATGTCTCACAGAGCTCAATGAGAGTTAAAGACACTCAGCACCTCACAGCTGGTGCTTAGGTGGATCAGACCCTGGGAGAGCTGCACAGAAAATCTGGGGCAAACACTGTGATGCATCATGTACTTATGTGAAAGAAACCAACATTGGGCTTTTCCAAAAAAATATTCCAGGGATGCTGGAGTATCACCAAGCCAGTATCACCCTCCTTCTGGTGTAAAAAACATCTCCTATGTATGAATGTGAAGAGAGTTGACTGTGTTCTTCAGAAGGAGAAAACACACAATACTACAAATAAACATATATGTCTGAGAGATTATGTTCATAAAGCTTTATGCACTATCTATGAAGAGGGCCAAAAGTTGCTCTTTCTGAGTTTGGAAAGGGTGTGTGTTTTTTCTGTTGTCTTAACTTGCTTTCCCCTTGTTACACTCAAAAAACCTCACGAGCCAAAAAAGAAAAAAAATTAGAAGGGTGTGTGAAATTCAACCCAAAAAATAATAATAAAAGTCATTCATGGTTCAAGTGCTCAGCCTAAGCTATATTTATCATAAAACAGTTGACATTTTTTCCAAAAAGGCCAAATGCGTCAATTAAACTGCACAAGGGCAGGTCTGAATTATACCCTGGCCATTTACAGTATGCAGGCTTTTATGAGACTTTTTACTCTCTTGTTCAATAAAACAATAAGTGGTTCTACAGCAGCCAAAGGAGATGATTCATAAGCTTCCAAGGGATGCCAAGTACCGTCTTAAGGAAATACACTCATTGATATGTAATGCAAACCTTTTGTGCTTTCTGTGGTATTTCAAGGATTAACAGAATTTCCAAAGACAAGAGATGAAAAAAATACAATAGCAAATGCTGCTGATGCTGGATTTGGCCCAGTGGTGACCATATGCAACCCTATACTTCTAAAGGTTTATTACAAGTGATTCCTCATGCAGTTGTAAATGAAATCAAATGCCACCTGTTACATTATCAGTTGATTAACTTCATACTGATTGTTTGATTCCTTTTTTGGCTACAACATGAAAAAGGGAGTTGGTTGCAGCTGCTAAATTCTGGAGGAATAAAAGCACATGAATCGACTAGTGTACATTTAGCCCAGTGTTGAGTGGGGAAGAGGCACCTGTATTTCGGTTTGAAACCAGGAGCGGTCCTGGGCAATTGGGTTTTAAGTGGCTCCTTGTGTCTAAAGATAGCTAGTAAATAAATAGGAGGGGGAAGAGCATCCTAGCCAAGTTTTCTGCCCCAGATGACTAGATTAACAGCATGGGAGCTGTTAGAAAATCAGGCAAACTGTGTATCTGTAGAGACCCAGAGGACTATGACTAAAGTCAGGAAAACCCGGAATATTCTTGGGGCTTGATATAACAATGGCTCTGTCAAATCCTAAAGGTTTCTGGACGTTACCAAAATATTTCCTCTGACAAATAATGGCTTCTGGTATTCAAGCTGCAGCTGAGGGCATCCCCAGTATTATGCAGCTGCGGGGACAAACATTACAGCAAATAACAATCCTTAATTTATTAAATAATAAATCCTTAATTTATTAAAATGAGCAGATGCCATTTTTGTCACGATTCCTATTTACAGCCGAGAGGCTATAGAAAAAGAAAATAGGAATCCTGACAAAAATGGCATCTGCTCATTTTAAAGAGCAAGAAAAGTAAACATGAAGTTAAACAATAAAACAAACAAAACAGAATGAAAAATCATAGCTCAGCACTATGCAACATATTGTATATATTGAGTTGGCTTGATTTTTAATATATATAACAAAAAAGATTTTATCCCAAGTTCTAGGCGATACATTCATCTGAAAATGAAAACCAGCAGCTTTTTCTCATCCTGAAAGTAACCAACTAGGGATAAACCAACCCCATGCCAGACACAGACAGCAGTCCTCATTATGTCCCTCCCTCCCCAGAGCTTGGGTAACTAGATTAAGTATTTTACAGCCTGGGAGACTGACACTCAGAGGTGACGGACTAGACTAGTACCTTGCAATCTGCCCTAACTAAGGGGCAATGGGTAGCTGTTGCCTCAAGAGCAGGATAGGGACCAAACTGGGATTCAGATTCACAATTCTGTCCTTATTCCCCCCTCTGTGGTGGCTCAGTTGGGCTGGCTAGTGCATTGGAAGAGCAGGAAGGGGAGAAGGAGCCCAGTGGCAAATGCTCACCTGCAGCATGTATCTGTGCAGAGGAATAAGGAGGCATCCTATACCTGCTTACACAGAAATGTTCAGGAGCCCTCAATTGAGGCCTATGTGATTTGCCCAAATCCACAGAAGGCATCATCAGTGTCAGAGAGAGAGTTAAGAACTCAGGAGTTCCTGGCTCTGAGTCCTGTGATCAGGCCATGAGAGCATGCCTCTTTCTGATGATCTTTTAGAAAAGGGGTGGGCAAACCTTTTGGCCCAAGGGCCACATCTGGGTATGGAAATTTTATGGCGGGCCATGAATGCTCACGAAATTGGGCTTGGGGTGCAGGAGGGGGTGAGGGCTCTGGCTGGGGGTGCGGGCTCTGGGGTTGGGCCAGAAATTAGGAGTGCAGAGTGCGGGAGGGGGTTCTGGGCTGGGGCAGGGGGTTGGGGCATGGGAGGGGGTTAGGGGTGCAGACTCTGGGCGGCGCTTACCTCAAGAAGCTCTTGGAAGCAGCGGCATGTCCCCTCTCTGGCTCCTATGTGGAGGTGCGGCCAGGCGGGTCTGCACACTGCCCCGTCTGCAGGCGCCGCCCCTGCAGCTCCCATTAGTCGCAGTTTCCGGCCAATGGGAGCTGCAGGGGTGGCGCTTGCGGCAGGGGCAGCACGCGGAGCCCTCTAGCTACCCCTAAATATAGGAACCGTAGGGGAGACATGCTGCTGCTTCTGGGAGCCTTGGCACATGCACTCGGCGTGGCCTCCAACCCCACTCCCCAGCTGGAGCGCGGGAGTAGGGCAAGCCCCAGACCCTGCTCCCCAGTGGGAGCTCAAGGGCCAGATTAAACAGGCTGGAGGGCCAGATGTGGCCCCCAGGCTGTAGTTTGCCCACTCCTGTTTTAGAAGCACTCATGCCAGCTAGAATGAGCTCAGATGCACAGGACTATGAACTCTTTAACATGTGTAGATTCTATATGTTTCCAAGTAGCACTACAAAATACCCACCTTTGGGAGAGCTTACCAAACAGGAAACTGAGTAACAAAAACAAAAGAACTACCCCCAAAGAGAGATTCAGAGATTCCAAGGCCAAAAGGGACCATTGTAATATCTAGTCTGACCTCCTGTATCACACAGGCCATAGAAGTTCCCTAAAATAATTACTAGAGCATGGCTTTTAGAAAAACATTCCATCTGGACGTAATAGTTGCCAGTGAGGAAGAATCCCCCACAACCCTTGGTAAATTGTTCCAATGGTTAATTACACTCATGGTTAAAAATTTACGCTTTATTTCCCATCTGAATTTGTCTAGCTTCAGCTTCCAGCCTTTGGATAGTGGTATATTGAAGAGCCCATTATTATTTCTTCCCTATGTAGGTACTTCTAGAGTGATTCGTAGCAAGTCCTCCCTAACCTTCTCTTTGTAAAGCTAGATAGATTGAGCTCCTTGACTCTATCACTATAAGGCAGGTTTTCTAATTGTTTAATCATTCTCGTGGCTCTTTCCAAATTGTCTCCAATTTTTCAACATCCTTCTTGAACTGTGAGCACCAGAACTGGACACAGTCTCCCAGCCCTGGTCTCACTAGTGCCAAATACAGAGATAAAATAACCTCTCTACTGCTGCTCGAGATTTCCCTGTTTACCTGCATCTGTAATGAGGTGGTGTGGTCCCCTGCTGCCCCGGAGAGGGACGAGCTCCTCCAGACACCTGAGTGGGCGGGGCCAGAGAGCTCCGAGCCACCTTTCATTGGTCAGGCGCAAGCCAGGAAATAGAAAAGCATGGAGACAGAGCTCACTTGGGTGCAGCTGCTGGAGAGGCCAGATGCCTCTGGTCTAGCTCCTGGCTGGGAGACCCCAGCAACTGGCGGCGGACCTGAAGACTGGCCCACCTGACCAACGCCTGACACTGACCAGAGCCCGGAGAAGCTGCCAAACCCGCCCCTCGCCAGTTACCCAGAGGACCCCATGGTGCTTGACACCCCCCCCCCCCCTCAGGAGGACACCTTCCTGACCCAGGTCTCTCTAGACGGGGAGTTAGGGACTGGCCCGGGGGCAGCTGACCCTAGTCTGGCTGCAGCACTGCCAGAGCCTATGTCAGTGTGATGCGGCCAGGATCCCCATTGACTCAGCAGTAGGCCTTTTGCCGCTGCTAGGCCCTTGGGCTGGGACGCAGTGGAGTGGGAGGGCCTGCGTCCCCCCTGTCACCCAACTTGTGGGTGGCAGTCTCCCCCTCTCCCAGGCTCCTCTGAGCCAAGGGCCTGGGCTGGTTGTTTACCTGTCTGAGCTCAGCCCTGCCTGAGGGCTTGAGCTACTGACTCCTTCCTGCCCAACGCTGACTCAGGGCCTGGGCCTGTTACTTATAAACTGCTGCTCAGCCCTGCCTAAGGGCCTGAGCCTTAATCTCATTGCTGCCCTGCCCTGACCTAGGGCCTGGGCTTGGTAATTGTAGAACTGTTGCTCAGCCCTGCCTGAGGGCCTGAGCCACTGCCCACTGGCACTCACCGCCCACGATTGGGCACGAATAACTGTTTTGTGGAATCTCTCTGGTCACCTGTGTGAGAGACTCCCGCGACCAGACTGATTCCACGCCAGCAACGGTGAGGACATAACTAGGCAGTGTGGTCCCCTGCCGCCCTCGAGAGGGATGAGCCCGGCTAAACCCCTCTACAGCATCCCAGGATTGCATTAGCCCTTTTGGCCTCAGTGTCACATTGGGAGCTCATGTTTAGTTGATTATCCAGCATGACACCCGAATCTTTTTTCAGCATCCTCTTACCAGGCTACAATCCCCCATCTTGTAAGTATGGCCTATAGTCTTTATTCCTAAAGGTATGCATTTACATTTAGTTGTATTAAAACTCATATTGCACCCATCATACCAAGCAATCCAGATCTCTCTGTATCAGTGACTTGTTCTTTTTCATTATTTACCACTCCCGCAATCTTTGTGTCCTCTGCAAATATTATCAGTAGTGATGTTATGTTCTCCTCTAGGTCATTGATTAAAATGTTAAACAGTGTGAGGCCAAGAACAGATTCCCCGTGGGACTCCACTACAAAAGCATCTCTCAGTGATGATTCCCCTTTATAATTACATTTTGAGACCTATCAGTTAGCCAGCTTTTAATCTATTTAATGTGTGCTATGCTAATTTTATATCATTCTAGTTTTTTTTATCAAAATGTTGTGTTGTACCAATTCAAAAGCCTTACAGAAGCTGAGTATATTACATCGACATTATTACTTCTATCAACCAAATTTATAACTTCTTCATAAAAAGATACCAAGTTAGTTTGACAGGATCTATTTTTCATAAACCCATGCTGATTGGCGTTCAGTATATTACCCTCCTTTAATTCTTTATTAATCAAGCCTCATATTGGCCACTCCATTATCTTGCCTGGGATCAAAATCAGATTAACAGGCCTGTATTTACCCAGTCATTCCATTTACCATTTTTAAAAACTGGCACAACATTAGCTTTCTTCCAGTCTTCTGGAACTTCCCCAGTGTTCCAAAACTTATTGAAAACCAACATTAATGGTCCAGTGAGCTCCCCACCCTGCTCTTTTGAAACTCTTGGGTGCAAGTTACCTGGGCCTGCTGATTTAAAAATTTCTACCTTTAGTAGCTGCTGTTCAACATCCTCCTGAGATGCTAATGGAATGGAAAGAGTGTTATCATTATATGATATGATTACAGCACCTGTTTTTTCCCCAAATACAGATCAGAAATGTTTATAAGCTCTAATCCTATATATAATAAAATCTAGTGAGGTGATCAGGCACACAAGATCCTGTCACAATTCATATGAGCTGCAATTCCCCTGAAGAGCTGAGTGGCTAAGATTGCATCATTTGTGACAGATGCGGTATTATAACGCCGAAAGCAATGAGGCCAAGGGAGTCACAAACTCCCTTTATGTGAAAGTCAAAAGGGGAGCCAGTGACCCTGAAAAAGTCTTGTATTCGTTCATTATTAAGCAGCCAGGAAAATAACTGGAAGACTTGTCTAATGATAAATGATAAATGGTACTATACATTACTAGAAAATTCTCTGAAAGGAATCTAAACTTTATTTGGACTATTTCTTGTAGAGACAGACTGCCTACGATTTTCATTCATACACCTTTGAGTCTATTCCAATAAGTCTAACTGACCCATACAGACCAAGGGTCAGATTCACAAAAGGACTTAGGTGTTTAGCTGCCACCTTAGGCACCTAAATCCCAGAATCAGGCCACTCAGGTATTCACAAAACCCCTGCTCAGTTGCCCCCAACTCCTTTTGGGTCCTAAACTTGCTCAGCACCTAATTTTTTGCAGTAAAAGTTCCCTAGGTATCTATGTTTCTGCCTCTGAGGCCTGGTCTACACTGGGGGGGATCGATCTAAGATACACAACTTCAGCTATGAGAATAGCGTAGCTGAAGTTGACGTATCTTAGATCGACTTAGAATCACTTACTTCGTATCCTCACGGCGCGGGATCGACGGCCGCCGCCGCTCTCCCGTCGACTCCGCTTCCGCCTCTTGCGGTGGTGGAGTTCCGGAGTCAACAGCAGAGCGATCAGGGATCGATTTATCGCGTCTACACTAGACGCGATAAATCGATCCCCTATAGATAGATCACTACCCGCCGATCTGGCGGGTAGTGTAGATGTGGCCTGAGCATGTGCACTGCAGCCCCTAACTCAGGCTTTGAGAATCCCAGTGATTTTCTAGGCACCTAAAAGCTAGGCATGGTGACACTCAGCTTCACTAAGTCTAAGTTCCTTTGTGAATCTAGCCCCAAGTGCCTAATTCTTCCCTCACTTACACTTAGTGTTCATCCAGAGTAACTGCTAGAGGTGGTCAGGTTTTTTTTCATCAAAGTATTTTTTCAATGAAAGATGGCTTTTTGACCAAAATGAAAATGTTTGCAGGAATTATTCATTTTGGTCAAAATTTTCTGATTTGTTTTTATGGAAAAATTGGAAAAAAAATGTAAACATTTCACTTTTCAGTAAAATATTTTGCTTATGGTACACAAAAATTGGCTTTTGGAAAATGAAAATTTTAACTGAAAACCATAAATTGTAACTAAAACAGCCTGGAAAAACTGAAAATATTTCAGTTTTTGGTTTCAGTTTTTGGTCCAAAAATGAAAAATTGTCATGGACATTTTGAAAAACAAAACAAAACCAAAAAACCCCAACCAAACAAAAAACCATATTAAAAGATGAAATTCCGATGAATTATATTAGGCATTATTTAGCCTGCTCTGTAACTTCACTGAAGCCAATGGATTACAAAGGAATTAGTCCTAAAGGTGTAAACAAGTGTGTTTTTCCAAATTAAGGATGCTAGCTGCAAAGATTTGGGGAAATGATGATGTTTTAGAAAGTAAGCAACTAGTGTCTTAAGTTTTAAAATAAGAAATATTTTTAACAAGGCTAAAACACATTTAGTAATTATTTATTAAGGGAGACTTTTAATAATTATTGATAGACAAGTCCCTGTAGCCCTTGAGTTTACATGGTGTTCAGGACAGCATTCCAATCTGTAATTTAGCCCTTATGTTTAAGGGCTGAGTCCCTGACTAACAGGGATCCAGATTACATGTAAAATATTTGCAGTTCATAGGTATCCATACCAATTCTAATCACAACAAGCTAAATTCAACCCTCCACAACTCTCACTGAAGTCAATATATGTATCTTGTCATTTATCCCTCAGTTATTTCCTCAGTGATGGATGTTACACAGAAAAGCAAACAAAAAATTGCACCCATCTGATGTTATATTTCTTCTCAATGACACCTCTTAAAGTATTGTTACAATTTTTGCTAACAAGTGCATAGATTCATACAGATAATCTGTTCATCACCTCACAATAAAACAGTATTTGCTTTAGACTGTGGCCCTAAGTGTTAAGTCTAATTTTGTCTTGGACATATCCAGTGACAGTATTATGAAACCACAATGGCTTCCTTGAGTATATTACACCTTTAAGAACTATTTTCTAATGCTTATTTTGAGTTTTACCCTTTTGAAATTACTGCTCCTTATTTTCTTCCTTTTTGAATAATGCTTCCTTCTAATTTTTTAACATCTGTACCATCTATCAACCACAACTGCATCACCTATTGTCACCTCTTTTCCAAGCTGGAAAGTATCTATATAGTTTCTCCTTATAGGACATGCCCTCTAACCTTACTATCCATTTCTCTTTTATGCTGCTGTGACTTTATCCCTATCTCTTCTATAGTGAGGGATCCAGAACTAAACAAAGTACTCGAGTTATGTTCTTGCAGTCAGTGGGACTACTTGGGTGATCAAGTGCTTCCCAACATGAACAAGCGTTCCACAATTGAGCCCTTGAGATTTCCTCTACCTAGGAATAGCATGAGTGCACTTCCATAGGGGCCAGCTCCAGTGTTGGCAAAAGTCAAGGTTCACTTTGGCCCCAATCGTGTTCCCCATGTAGTTCATTGCAGTTTTGTCAATATCTTCGGTGGGAGCAGGCGTGGGCCTTCTGGCTCCAAATTATTTTGTTTCCCCACAGCCTGTTTCTCTTCCCCAAATGACACATTCTCATTACATTATTTTGTTGTAAATATAAGGCTCCCTGTTGACATGAGTAACACAATTCTGAACAGAGAGTGCTGCTAGTCTTGTTTATTTGGCTTTACTGTTTGTGTTCAGTTGTACCGCTACTCCCCAGGACTTGTCTATGTATTATTTCTTGACTCATTTTGCCTGAACTCTGGAGGAGGGTCATTGGTCAAACGCGGCCCACAGGTGTCAGTAATTTCCCTTGCAGTTTCCCTAATATACTTTCTTCTTTAATACGGAGTTGTGGCCCACCGAGATGGGCCGCCAGGGCCAAAATGGTACATTATATGCTGTGACGAATAGCCTGTCTCACTGACAGCTGCTCCTTACTCCATTTTATGCACATTAGAAATATTTTCCAAAACTATGAACAGGGAAAGACTTAAATTGTGGTTGGTGAGGAGTCTCAGAAACGCTAACAGCATCAGGCAACTAGCAGTTGGTTCCAGTTGTAGGCAATGGCAGAGACAGCTCAGTACTATGACCCGCAGAAGTTGATCCCCTTATTGGATGTGCAGTTTCCTCCTTTTTAATCAGCCGTGTTTTAAGTGATTTCATGTTAGCCCCTGAATATAGCTGCTTTGTTTTGGGACTTCACTCAGGCACTACTCACTTAGTTAGACCAGCATAGCACTATAGAATTACAAAACACACACAATACTTCTCTGGCAAACTGAATCATTTAGCTGACCTCTTGGTTTTATACAGTCACTGCATTCTTTGTAGAATAGTCAAGAATGTGGCAGAATGAAGAAAGGGAACAGACTACACCTGATCTGTTGATTACACTGGAAAACAACTGCTTTTTATGTTTTGCTTAGGTAACTCCCTGGGTTCCTCTCATACCCAGAGAGTCTGACAAGGAAAGGACTACAAATAAGATGGCAGCTGGTGGCCCTGTGATACCAAGGCATGATGGGACTAGTGTCAGAGGCTGCAAAAATAAAGAATCATGGGCTCAGTGACATCTGGCCTCCCTTTCCCTTTGTGAAAAAGAACATATGGAACTCATGAGGGAGGAGGGACAAAAGAAGAACAGAGTCAATTAGGAGTCTCTGGGAATCTGCCCCAAAGGAGTGGCAGCTGGCTGGACCTATCAGGACTCCCTAGATAAAGAGGGGATGAGAGGTCCTCGTGCACAGAGACAGAACAAGAGGTCAGTTAGGGGTGCTGGAACAATTTGTATAGTGGGGGTTCTGAGAGCCACTGAACCAAATTGTAAACCCTGTATATGATGGAAACCACTTCAAACAAGGGGGTGCAGCAACACCCCTTACTTCCAGCACCTATGGGGTTAATAACCTTCATGAGAGAAGGAGGGAAATGGCCAGGCTGGCTGCAGAAAGAGTGGGGAAAGCAGACAGCAGAGCCTCACCCTGGCACACATAATTCCTCAGAGGAGACGCTGGTTGCTAAGCCATTTCCCAGCCAGGGTAGAAAGGAGCCAGAGCCTGCTGCAAGAGGGACCTTTGACTGTCCCCAGCTCCCAAGTGCCGGCAGAAAGAGAGGGACTTCAAGCAACCAAGACGAACAGAGGACTGTACCCCTCCTGAGCTGCAGAGAACAAACTGTGAGTTATCAGGAGACTGTCCCATATACAATAGTTAGATAATGTAAAGTGGTATTCAATGGCTATTCTTTTTTAGCTCAGCCTCACTGCCCCATAAAAATGTTGTCTAGATCCCTGAACTATCAGTAGCTAATATAAAACCCACGCAGATGCTGGGGCAGCACAATACGTGGTCTATATAAATGACCCACTTTTCCATTTGAATGAGGTGCACACATTGTGGATACCCATATTCTTGTTTGGAAGAGATTCCAGGTGTAAGCAAACTGTAGATTTATGAAACAACAGATTAAGGCTGT
Organism: Caretta caretta; assembly: GCF_965140235.1. Classification (NCBI taxonomy): domain Eukaryota; kingdom Metazoa; phylum Chordata; order Testudines; family Cheloniidae; genus Caretta; species Caretta caretta. The sequence continues at coordinate 291,003,739 of NC_134206.1, read as the reverse complement.
GTCTATACTAGCATGTTTTTCAGGACCCCATTGTTGCCACCACCACCATTGCACTAGATAAGATCCACTAGTGGCAGCCCTGGTGGGAATGCCATAGACCGATACAACAGGGCCCAGGCCTTTTTATCATTGTGTTGTCTAACCCTGCTCAAAGCAGTTCGAAACAACGTGGTGGTAGAAATGCCCATGCCCTGTCTGCGTTAGGGCTCCCATCTTTACTACCGCTGCTGGAGCTGCATTAGTGGTAGTGCAAGAAGGGGGTTTCTTAAAACATGCTAGTATAGACAAGGCTTCTAAGGCATCATATTTCTTTGTAGCAATAAAAATAATGACACTGGACAGTGTGTTGAAATGTGATAGTCCCTGGTCTGTTACAGCAGTTCTAAGGAGTAAAACAAATCTTAAAAGTTCCTGCAGCAGTTATATATTAGATTTGCCTCAGCTAATATAACACTGGAATTTGCTCTACTGGTAAACATTTAGGGACAGAAATAAAGGTGTAGGGCTAAATACATTGCTGTTGTAACTCTACTGGAGTCAGTGGATTCGTGTCAGCAGAAAATTTTGCCTAGGATTGGTTTGTTTTATGTTTCTTACTGGCTTTTGTAAGGCAGTTAAGGAGGAGCCCAGTGCTTTGTTCTGAAGGATGGAGGGGGTGGTGCTGAGCATATTTAGTGGGGTTTTCCGAGCACACTTAGTGGGGTTGTTTCCCTGACATTATTTTCAAGAACCTGATTTTCATATTAGATGAGGCAAAGTCAGAGGCCTGATTCAGAAGGGATGAAAATTATGGGATAAGTTGATAATTTACATGCTAGGAGGGTGGGGTGGGTTTGTAGTAGTAAAAGCAATCAGTAGGAGGATGTGAGAGGTATGTGCCAGGCTGCTTTACCTTACGCTTTCTTACTCCACCCCACGTTGGCTGATTTTTTCCTTCTACAAACCTGCCCTTCAGCTCCTGTGGCATGTAAATTACACCAATTTACACTCACATGGATTCCCCCCATCCCTTTGCTAGCATGTAATTTATACCACCACCATGTAACTCATACCACCTCTCAACTGGGCCCATGGACTCTGCTGTGGAGAGGGTACAGCGTAGAAGGCCAGACAAGCTATTTACATGGCCACCAAAGATGAGTGAAATTAAAAAAAATTCTCTGAAGAATGTAAATTAGCTGCCACAGCTGCAGAATACAGGAAACCTGTGGAGCTTTTGGCGGCCAACATCCCCAGCAACTGTTTATTACTGAACTGAGCCCTTTAATAGCCTATTGTTCACAGTGCACCAGTTATTAGGTAGATATGGGCTTCTGTGAATTATAGCACACACATGTTCAGTGTATATATACAAAGACGCAAACAGAAATAAGTAAACAGATAATGATGTACATATGGTAGAGAAATCAAATCTATCTAATTTCATAAGGACCATGCAGAATATAAAAGGGACATAAAAGAAACTGAGCCTATTAGGATACAACATCTGATTTTTATAATTAACTCTGGGGGCAAAAGGGAATGTATATGGGTATCTGAGAAAGTGCTGTGATCCGAAAGGATTGAAAATACATGCCTTAATGCTTCCCTTGCTGAGGGAAGCAGTGTAGTCTAGTGGTGAGAGCACTGGAGTTAGACTCAGGGGAACTGGGTTCTACCTCTGCTCTGACATGCTGCATGACTTTGGGCAAGTCACTTCAGTTCTTTGTGTCTCTGTTTTCCCTCTCACCCTTTGTGTGCCTTGCCTATAGACCAGCTCACAGAGTATAAGTTCTTCAGGGCAGAGACTGTCTCTTACTACAGTGTCTAGCACAAAGTGGGGCCCTGCCCTAGCACTACTCTCATGCAAACACTAAAACTTGCCGTAGTGTAAATCAGCAGTGTAATTCTGTTGAAGCCAATGGGGTTACATGGGTGGAAGTATGGGAGTCAGGTATTATAGGCCAAGGGAGGCTAGGGCTCCCTGGCACAGCTGCCGTGTCACCAGATGCCTGGGCTGTGGTGGCCCTGCCTGTGCTCCGCCTCTTCCCATCCCTGCTCTGCCCCTTCCCCGTGGCCGCTCCGCTATATATATATATATTTTTTTTTTTCAGCTATATTTTCTGTAGAAAAATGTGCAGAGTGAGAAAAGTGTGTGTGCTAGTTTTTGTTTTCTCCTGGACTACAACTGAAAAGGGCCGAAACGATTTATAAAAAGAAAAAAGTAATTGCCTTCAGGCAGCAACCAAGAATGGACAATTTCAGCCACAAATGTGACTTTCAGTAGGTTGTGAGTGTGTGAAAGCAGGCGATTATAATGGAAAATGTTTATAAATTTTAACTATCGCAGCCACTGCTATAATAACTTTATGAAACCATTATACCCGGAAGATCAAAGTGTAATGCACAATTGAAAATATATTGTCCTTTAAAACAAACTTGTAAGACTTAAACCTGAGCATGTAGTGAAATGAAGGAAAAAATTAAAATAACACAAAAAATATAATTAAGATAATAAATGAAAGTCTTTTCTTTTCATCATTTCTACAAGTACTTTAAATATCTGCTGGAAATGATTATATCAGCAAAGGCTGGACTATATTAAAATAATGAAGAGTGAGGTTTTCACTGTGTTCCCATTTAATCATCACCTCACAACTTTACATTTAGGATATCCTCTTCCAGTATCACATTAAGAATGTTTAAAGGAAACAGGAAGGTCCACAAATGACATAGTTTCCTCAGAAGAACAGTGGCTATCAGCCTAATGGAGCCTGAATTTTTCAGACAAAGAGCAGCAGCAGCTTACCCGTGGCCAGATTTATCAATGCTCACACAATACAACTCTTTCCTCTTATTAGCAGAGTTAGCTTAAATGATGGGTGGTGCTTTTTGTATCATGTTCATGAAAAAAAGATTCTCCCACATGCTTTGACCAGTTCTATAAATAGTCTGGCATACTGTAAAGCCAAAACAAAGTCCATTTAGTGTTTTAAAAAAAGGACAGTAAAAAAATAGAAACAAAGGCCAGCCAAAACATTAGAAACTGTATTTGACCCTTTGCATCTCAACTCTGGTTCAAAGCCCAGATTTGAAGCTAACTGCTGAAGTCATTAAGCTGACCGTATATGGCAAGTTTCTGGATGTCATTTCTGTAGCAAGAAGTTGCACATTACTAGATAGTGTGGAGGGAAGGAAAGAGCAATAGGAGAGAACCAGACCAGCTTGACTGCTGCATATGAAAAGTGCAAGATTTCCAGAAGGCTGGGGAAAGGAAATACAATGGGTGAAAATAGGAGATGAATTATTAAATGAAATCCTTTCATCAAACTGGCTGATGTTAAAATTCACATATTGAAGGTCATGAACATTACAATATTCAAGTAAGGGGGGAAATAACCATCCCATATAGGAGCAAACCTAGTGGGAAAATCTAGAATATTGCCTTAAAAGAGTTCCAAATGTTAGACATGTATTGTTTCAGACAAACTTGCTTAAATATCACATGCATAAAATCAGTTTCATATGTCTGCTCATTTAGACATAGATGAGGATACATATTGGAGAAAAACATGAGGAGGGGCGTCATCTTCAATAGCCTCTATGTTTGGCTATAGATAAAAAGCAGACAGTAAATTAAGTCGGATGTTCAGGTACTTTTGCGTGCACAGAGAGCTATGTTATGACCTCTGGATCACCCTGTTTGAGCTCTGTAGCCTTTATGTACAACTTTAAATTGACTTTTCTTCAGCGCTATCAGTATGTTTGTATTACATTCATGGGACTCCCTCTGGTGTATAACTTAACACATGAAAATTCTTGGTTTATTCTTCACTGAAGGCTCTCTGTAGCATGGTGGATATGGTGGCTGCTTTTGTGACCACACAGAAGGCGGCATATGTGTTGCTTGTGTTTCCATTAACAATAAAAAGTAATGCTGGGCCAGATCACCCCCTCCTACAGTAAAACCCACAAACAGGGGTGGAGGGACAGGGATCTTCACAAGCTTCATCTTGTGATGTTTGTCTACTATTGCTCCAAGGGTGTAAAAGGACATTCTGGAGTGAACCCTGGAGCTCACCTACAAATGTGTGGAGGTGTTGTGTCCCCTGGCAGCCTCCTTTAAAAGTGAGTCTTAACACTGAGTGGGCTCTGTGGAAGAGGAAATGCAGCCATAGATGCAGGACCAGAGAATGATACGCATTTTTCCTGTTCACCATTATGGGGCCACCCAGTGCCTGCCCCTCTCTCTCCCACATGCAGATCCTGACCCCACAGAAACCTCACTGTGAAGTCCTAGAAAGCTGGAAGAGAAGAAGTCATAAAGATGGATGATCCCCTGACTTCTTTGTGGGAGGGGTAAGATCTGCATCTGAGGTTTCTCCTCCTCATGCAGGTCAGAGGTGCTATCTGGTCCTGGCCTAATAGCTGATTTTCTCAGTGAGACAGGACTTATTTTTGTAAAACATAAACATGTAGTGAAAGTTAATGTGGCCTCCAACTAGTTTAGCTACCCACACATGGGTGTTCTGGGAGTTCTAATTGCATCTTGTTTAACTTGGCCATTTAAATGGCTGATCATTGTCTAAGTGTATAATATTCTTACTTTACTTGTTAACTTAATATACAATGTCTCGCCTGAGACCAGGGGCAGAGACACAGCTTTGGTGACTAATGTGCAAGGGAGAAGTCCAGGAGAAAGATCCAGCCAATGAGAGTGAACATATTGGGACTGTTTAATTTAAAGAGAAGATGTGATAAAGGTATACAGAATAATTAGGCTTGGAAGGATTCAATTTTTATTGGTAAATGTCGGTAAACATCAATTTCAACATACACACACAAACTGACAAATAAATATTTCCATCAGTCATAATCAAAATTGATAGATAAGCAAAGTAAGAAAAATGCTGAATGAGATCTTATCAGAGTTTGATTTGAGGATATTTACTTCGTATATTTTGGCATGTGATGTTGACAATTTGTGTTTTAACAGTGATAAAGCTTTAACTTTTTGAATTTCAGTGGCTTCTGTCATTAAATAATTTGTTGTCTCAACCTTCTATTGTGTGACCTTCCTCATAATTGCACACAACTATGAAAATTTAAATCAATCAAAATCTAAAAAAATGCTTACAGATAAACATTATCCGTTGAAATGACAGATAAATAAATAATAAAAATTTAATTTTCCCAAGCCTACTTATATTTTATATCTGCCTGCTATTTAAAAATGAAATTCAATGTAAAACCTTATAAAAAAAACATAGTGTGCATGTGTAAAAGATGTTTCAGAATCCCTTATTAATCTGACAGCTCAAAATTAATTTTCTTGAAACCACTAAAAAAGCACATCTACTACCTTAGGACGACGTCCCTGCCAAATCTAGAGTTTTTACCATCTCCCACTTAGACAATGTTACTGTCCTAAAAAAAGTGATAAATAATTTTTGTAATGCTGAAAGAGTTGTTTCACTCTTCCTTTTTGAAAAAAGGCTTAACTAATTTTGCTTAGACTTTTCAAAGCAATTCATTCCTTAACTGAGAGAGCCTGCCAAATTTTAGCCCAAAAGGTAACAGTCTGACAAAGTTATATCTGAAAAATAGCCTTTAGAATGAAAACTCTTGTGTAACCTTGTCTAGAAACTTTGCTACATGCTGCACCTCTAATCAGAATGGCTGCTCTAAAGAAGAGCAGATAACTACATATTTTACCTTGTAGACATCCTCTCAGATGTAAATACAATGCAAATAAACATAATATACTTTTATTTTCAATTATTAGAGATAACCATGCACAGCTTATCCAGTTTCACTTTATTTTTGGCCTGCCAAAACTGCCAAAGTTTTGCAGTCATCCCTAATTCATTAAAAGGAAAACATTTATTAAATTGTGGTCCCATGCCCTTTCTCTCTTTCTGAAAATGATTCAGGTCAGAAGAGAGACCATTTTGCTTCTGTGTGATTGATGTTTTCTCAAAATTATGACAATGTCAACAATTCTGGTTGCTAAACATAATTTAGTTATTTTTCAGTGTATGCAGGAGAATAGCTCTGTTAAAGACAGGCCATGTAGTTTAGAGTACCACATCCAAGACTGAGATGCAGGAGATTTTAAATTTTAAACTGACCTCTGCAACTGACTTACTATTTGATAATCTTAGGCAAGTCACTTAATTTCTATAGCTTTTTTCAATAAATTCCCATTAGTGGTAGCACAGGTTTAGTTCTACTGGGGTTAGTGGCATTGGGAGCCCTAGCACAAACAATGCTATTTTAGGCATTGTGGGTAAAATTTTCAAAAGTGCCTAAGTCCCATTTTAAAAAGAGACTTAGGCACTAGGGGGGCAGATTATTAAAGGTATTTAGGCACCTAGTGGGATTTTCAAAAGCTTCTGGGGTTTTGAAAATCCCAGTCGGCACCTAAATACCTTTAAAAATCTGACCCTTAGGCTCTTCAGTCACACTGACGTTTAATGAGTGCCTAAGTCACTTTTGAAACTTGGACTTAGGCTCTTAAGTCACATAGGCACTATTGTTACCTTGTTTCTAACTTTGCTTATAGCAGTTCTGATTGTCATGGCACTTAAAATGGTGATAGCAGCAGATGGCCCACCTCCACTAGGGCTTAGACTGTAAGCTCTTTGGGTCAGGGACCATCTCTTTGTTCTGTGTTTGTACAGCCCACGGCACAATGGGGTCTATGATCATAACTGGGGCTCTGAGGTGCTACTGCAGTATAAATAATTTGGACTCCCAAAGCTGCTATCACTTGTGGCGGCAGTAACTGTGTTTGTGGTGGTGGGAAATAGTTGCAAACATTCTCTAGCCTAGACTAAACGTACGTATCTCGGCTTTGCCAACTATAAAATAATAATACTCTCCTATTTGGAAGAGGTGCTGTGAGGATTATTAGTTCATGTCTCTTTAGCCCTTTGAAAATGCAAGGCGCTATGTAAGTGTTATTACTGAGGGGCTGACATCTGTGAAATAAAGAGTGTATTTTGAATTCTAATTTTAAACCACGGAGAACCAAGTAAGCAAAAGCTGACCATGTGTTAAAAACACTTGAAGTCCTTTCTCTTGTAACTGTTTATCTACATTTTAAAAACTATGTTTACATTGTAGTAACAGCTGTGTTTAAAGGGGATATGACAGGGCAGACTAATTTGTAAAGCTAAACTTGATTCTGAAGGAAACAAAGCTAATGTTTGAAAAAACACTTCAAAAGAGGGCAAAAATGATTAAAATAGACACAACCATTTGTTTAAACTATGACTTTCTCAAGAAAAACCAACCTAATGTAAACTGGCCTATCCATGGTCCAAGCAGCTGTTCTGTGTAGCTCTTATACAAAACCCTCATTTCAGGGAGGGGGAAAACATGAAGACATAACAGGTCATTTCTCAATGAAGGAGCCAAACTAAGGACCTGATTAACAATGAAATGGCCATATGCAGGTGAGACTTTGTAAGGCCCTGAAAAAGAGGACACAACCCCTTTGACCTATTTACCCTCAGCAAGGGCTTTAACATGGTTGCTGATCCAGTGTTAGCCACAGTTTGTTTTTATTTACACTTTACACATATTTACATTTACACAGTTACACAGCCCGTATTCAGCACTGGTTGAGCTAAACTGCAATGGCTCTTTTTCATACCGGAGGCATATTTTAGGGTTTTTCTACTGTTCCTCACCACAATATTGACACACTTCCCAGGTAAGTTAAAGCTGCACCTCTCTAGGGAACTTCAGCAAGTTTTCTGCTCTTTCCCCCTCGTTGGGCTTGGCAGTTCTGCTTGGGAAATGCTTCGTCAAACAAGAAGGTCTTGCAACATGGCCAAATGGAGGTCAGATTAGATTAGCCTGACTGCCTCTTGAAGGTCATTCTAATGCCCTTCAATAGAGAATGTTTTATCTTCCTTCAATAGAGAATATTTTATCACTTCCTTCACCTGGGGCTTTTTAAGCTGCATTGTAAACCAGGATTGCAGCTGGCTAGATGAACCAGATGGTGATGTGGTCACTGACTCAGGTGGGTCCTTAAGCTTCTTAAGATCAGGAGCAAAGGCTTGAACAGACAATAGAATAGAAGTGGACTGGGGTACAGTGGAGGAGTAGATCACAGAAGATGTGTGTTCATGGCAACCCATCCTATTTGCATCCACATTTAGTTCCAGTTAACAGTTACAGTAATCTAGTCTGGAGGTAATAAATGCATGTATCACAGTGTCCAGATCCTCATCTAGGAGGTAGGGGTGGAACTTCCTAGCAGTCTGGAGGTGGAAAAAGGCTGTGTTCACTGTGGATGTTGAGCATCTAAGCTTAGGGATGAGTCAAACAGGACCTAGAAGCCTTGCGCCACTTTGACAAATGGGAAAGGCGAAGGATCCATTTGATTGAAAGAGAAAAGAATTTTTTTCTCCTCCTAACCAGTATCACTTAGGTCTTGCCTCGTTTGAGCGTGAGCCAGCTGCCCTCCAAGAGCTGACCACTTGTAGAGGCCATCTCAGTGGTGGTGCTGGTTTCAGATGTGGAAAGTGATACATACAGAGAGCTGTCATTGGCATATTGGTGGCAGTGATGCCTATGGCATCTCACCAACTTCCCAGTGGTCTTATGTTGATGTTGAAGAAGGGAGGCCAGATGGAGCTCTGTGGAACACTTTTGGTATGGGCTTTTGAGGAGGAGGAGCAGTTACCCATCCCCATTGTCCTGTGCGTGGGTGGTTTACCTGCAAAGGCATTGTGAATAGATGCTTTTTCCATCCTACTTTCAAACATAGTGCATGCCTCATGTAAAGTCTAAATTCGTCTTCTTCCTGGGGTTTCATTTTTATTAACAAAGAAATGTATTAGCAAATTAACGATAAAATAACAAAGTGCATCTCAGACCTTCTCCCTCTAGGTTTAGCTGCTCCTAGAGTTCCCCTGGACTGCTCAGCTGGCACCTTGGGTCCTCCCTCTCTCTAGACAGCTACTCCCACTTCTTTTATATCAAGGAATGGGCTGACAAGCTGCCTGCTTTAGTGAATCAGTAGAACCTCCTTAACATTCCTAGCAATATTAACATTTGCTAACCGGGTGGGTGTTTCTGGCAAACACTGCTAGTCTGTTACAGGGATGTTAAAATGTAAAGGATTTAAAAGTGTGTGTAGTAAAATGGCTTTGACACTCTGTAACCTGGGTTACCTGAAGGGATAGCCCTGATCTTCATCTGGATCGTGATCATGAGTAAGGCTAAGATTTTGTCATGGTTATTTTGAGTAAAAGTCATGGACAGGTCACGGGCAATAAACAAAAATTCATGGAAGCCGTGACCTGTCTGTGACTTTTGCTGCTGCGGCTCCATGGGTTCCCTCACCACGATGGTGGCTGAGAGCTGCAAGGTTCTCTCGCCTCCCTCCCCCCGAGGAGGCTGTTGTCTGTCACTGGAACCCTGCCGGGGCCCCACTGGCTGCCAGCTCCAGTCCCGCAGACCCAGGGGCTGAAGCAGAAAATGTCACAGAGGTCTCTGGAAGTCACTGCTTCCATAATTGTAGTCTTAACCATGAGGCTGGACAGCTGATGATGTTCCCAAAGTCCACTTCTAGACTGAAGATCAGATCCAATGGGTGTCTAGCTGTGCGTATGGATCCAGAGATGGCCTGTGTGAAACCGATGGTTTCCATGTGGAATGCCATTTATTCTTGGCATTCTAAATGTAGAAGTTAAGGTCACTGAGGATAGTAAATCTGGGGGATTCCAACGCCAGGCTGGGCAACAGCTCTGCGAGTTCCTCTAGGAAATCAACAGGGCCTTTGCGTGCAGCTCTACAGACCACTAAGAGTCCTCGATTCTTTTTGGCCTTTACATCACAGGTCCTGTGAATGCAGTTACAGGTTTTGTTTTCTGGGGTGCTGTGTTGTCATTGTTACTAGGCTAACTGCACCTCTCACCCTCCTGGTCTCTTTGATTACATCCCTCTCAGGCCTGGAGCTATCACCTCTCTCTTGGGATGGAATGCTGTGATTCTCCTGCTGTCAGACCAGGCCCTGGGTTGCAGTCCTGGTGCATCAACTGTGATCACCACAGAAAGTCTCACTTTTGTCCAGACCATGCAAGTCTGTTCCTGCTTGGAGCAACGACAGGGTTTAATACAGCGACCAAACAGCCTTCTTCAAGCAAAGTGTTATTTATTTAGAACAAAAACATTTAAGAAAACACAGCTCTTCAAAGGCTTGACAAAGCCCTGGCTGGGATGATTTAACTGGGAATTGGTCCTGCTTCGAGCAGGAGGTTGGACTAGATGACCTTCTGGGTCCCTTCCAACCCTGATATTCTATGATTCTATGATTCTATGATTCAAACAATAAACCAGTCTATGTGCATACCTGCCTCTCCTTAGGGCTTACTGTCCCCTGGATTTGGGAAGACCCAACACCTTCAGAATCCCTCTGCAGAGTCTCTTCCTGTGACCCTCAACAGCTTCTGACAATTGAATCCCTTTCTTCTCCTAAGAAGGATTTTTTAACTTTTTAGTATTTGTGTATTTTGATTTATTTATTTATGTGTTATTTTTTATCTCCAGGCTCCCAACTTTGACAAAACAAGACTTTCAACTTGTTGGAGACAGCTTCAAGGATCCTGTATCCTAACACCTTGCTCTATTTATTGTCTTTCAAATGTGTACCTGGATGTTTTTATCCGAGAAGCTATTCTGTTGCCTTCATGCACAGACCCAATTGAATTCAAGTAATATTATTGCCATATAATAAGTACTCCATCACCCCCCCAATATAAGTTTGATAAATACATTCATACAAGAAATTCTAATAACCCACCATAATTATACAGGAAGTTTACCTGACTGACCAGATCACTTACAAGATTCATGCCATTATTCCATATCAGTATTCTTAGATTATTACATAACATCTCCGCACAGGTCATCTGCACCTGAGTTTAGGAAGGAACAGGATTGCTACTCTACTGCCTCTTTTCTCCTTTTTGTCTCATTACAGGATCTTTTCTAGGTTTGTGTTGAATTGAGTGGCCCTTATGGGCTACACCTTGCCGTTGAACTGAGAACATTTTCCTGAGAAATCAGTTCAAATAGCCAGACGGGATCAAACTTGGGCACTGGGAATGAAATAGAAGGTTTAGTATGTAACATTTCAAGATGTCTTTTAAAAGTGTCTGACTTCCAGAAGGACATCTTCAGCACCTGTGCAGACCTCTGATAACAAGAAGTGTACATGCTGAGTGACAAGTGCCCCTTTCAAGGGAGGTGCCCTGTTTTATCTATTTCCTCATTTGCGATTGTAGTATAACTGATACATGCTGTTTCCCTATGTCTGAATGTGGCTGCTCACTGGGATGGCAGCAGGTTGTTTCCCAGTGCACAATGTGATTGCACAGCTACCTGAAAATGAAAAGGAATAGGATGGGTGCCGAAATCACTCCTTGCATAAGCAGTCATTGGAGTGATACCATGGCTCCAGTTGTACCAGTATGTGAGTAAAATTTGCTGAATATAGAAAATAGCCAGCGGGCCTGATTCGCCACATCCTTGTACTTTGTGTCTCCATTTATGCCAGAGCAAAGAGTGTATAAAATGGTAGTATCTTGGGTACATGAGTGAAAAGTTCCGATTCTGTCTTGGAAATCTGCATAGTCTTCCTCAGAATCATGTGACACTCTCAAGTATTAAAGTACATCAAACTATTGTATGGAGAAACATTTTTTCTCCCCAATTTGCATCACTGTTATCTATTACTGTTTGTATTGTAGTGCTCCCCAAAAGTCTCAACTGTGCGGATCGGCGCCTGTTGTGTTAATCCCTATACCTGAAAAGATGATCCCTGCCCCAAAGAAATAGGGCTTTATTCAGATTTACACTAAGGCCCCTCTACACTGATCTGGCACTGTAAAGGTGCCTTAGAGTGTGGTCTATTCTACTTTAAGGCCCCTGTACTGTGTCAGAGTGCTGTAAAGGGGCCGTAGTGTAAATGAGAATCAGATATATACTGTATATTATATAACATACCTCTTAGGGGTGAAGTGCCACTAAAGATGGGGAACAGGAACAGATGGACATCCATGTCATCTCTCTCTTTCTCCCTTCTAGCTACAGTGGGCCTAATTCTTCCCTAGCTTGAAGCTTGTCAAGCCATTTACACCTGTGCAAATTTGGTGTACAATACTATTTCACTCCGTATGTAAATCAGTTAAAGATACTGTCTGTCATTGAATCCATGAAGCACCTTTTCATTAATGTGCATCAAAATAATGTTGGACAAAAGGGCTTGTAACTACATGTTACAACTAATAAAATCTAATAAAAACTCCATTGAAACAAACAAAAAAAGAGAAATTTTCTGTAAGTTAAACACCAAAAATACAAAATATGCCATTCTTGCCATGAGGAAAATTATTTGTGGAAGGACTGGTTAAACTTAAAGATTTCCCTCTGGGAGCACAGAAAGCAGGACTTTCCACTTCAGTCTTTGCACAGAATTCAAGGGAAAATATTTTTAAAACACCAGTCAAAATTATTTGTTTCTGTAACATTAAAAACTATCTGATTTCTCTATATGATTTTCCCTAAATGGATTCAAAGGGACTGTCATAACCATACAGCTAAGGGTAGCCTAGAATTCCTCCTTACCTATAAGGGGTTAAGAAGCTCAAATAACCTGGTTGGCACCTGACCAAAAGGACCAATGGGGAAAGAAGATACTTTCAAATCTTTGGGGGGTCGGGGGGAAGGCTTTGTTTTGTGTGTTCTCTTGGGAAGCAGAGAAGCATCAGGTCAGAAAACTCCTTCTCCTATAAACCATCCTAAAAGTTTCTCATATTACAAAAATTGTAAGTAAAAGCCAGGCAAGGCGTGTTAGATTATCGTTTGTTTTGCTTGTGAATTTTTCCTTTGCCGGAGGGAGGTTTATTCCTGTTTTTGTAGCTTTGAAACTAAGCCTAGAGGAAGTTCTGCTGTGTTTTTGAATCTTTTGTTACCCTGTAAAGTTATTTTCCATTCTGATTTTACAGAGGTGATTTTTACCTTTTATTTTTTTTAAATAAAATCCTTCTTTTAAGAACCTGACTGATTTCTCTATTGTGCTAAGACCCAGGGGTTTGGGTCTGTGATCCCTTTGTAACCAATTGGTTAGGATATTATTCTCAAGCCTCCCCAGGAAAGAGGGTGGAAGGGCTTGGGGGGATATTTTGGGGGAATAGGAACACCAAGTGGTCCTTTCCCTGATTCTTAAATCACTTGGTGGTGGCAGCGTACCCTCCAAGGGCAAAGAATTTGTGCGTTGGGGAAGTTTTAACCTAAAACTGGTAGAAATAAGCTTAGGGGGTCTTTCATGCGGGTCCCCACATCTGTACCCTAGGGTTCAGAGTGGGGAGGGAACCCTGACAGGGGCAGATTTAACTTCCCGAGATGTCAAAGATGAGTCTGAACTTGCATTACTTGTGTGCTCATAACTCCTCCCATTTATTTCAGTGGGAGGTTAAAGTGAGCAAGTAACAGAGGACTACACTTATTAAAATATCCATCTAACTCTGTGTGCATGTATTTATATAATATGAATACGTGGACTGTATTGGTTTAGTTTTTTGTAATACATTTTTTTAAGTGTGAAAATAGTCTTCCCAGCATGAGAAGTGTCTCATTTGACTTTAGATTTGAGACTAAATAGAAAACAGAATATTTGTGGCATGATATTTAATGTAGTGTGTCCTGTTTTCCAGATGCATACATCTGGTCTTTAATGGCCATTTTATCAGGACTGCATCATTTCATGTTGGTTCGTTCACCACAAATATTTGATTGTAATGAGTTCTGACCATGGGATGTGTCATCCTTGCTGTTAAATATAAAGGAGTTTGGATTTACAATTTCTGTCTTCAAGGCATCATATCTTCTGTTTGGGATTATAATTTTGTCATGACAAGACATTGCTGACAAGATTTTGTGCAATGATAACCAAATGTCCTGTGAACAGTCCAGTAGTTACACTAGGAAACTGGCAGTCGAGACTGCCTGGCTCCGTTCCCACTTCACAAACTGACTTGCTGTGTGACCTTGGGCAAGTTGTTTAGGCTGGGATTTCCAATGGGATTTAGGTACCTAACTCCCAATGAAAGTCAATGGTCAACCTAAATCCTTTGTCTCAGCCTGAACCTTTCTGTGCCTCCAATTATCCACCTGAAAATGGGGATAATGTTCATAAAGCTCCTTCAGATCTTCCAGCGAAAATCATTTATGGAAGGACACAGTGTTGTTATTAATCTTCACAGCTGCCAGAAATCACATACAAAATATCATATGCGGTAAAGCCTCTGATGAGGCCAAAGAGCTAAGGGAATTTGTATAGAACTGGGAACCAGAAATTCCTATTTTTAGTCTCAGTTCTGACATTTATTCACCATGTGTCTTTGGACGTGTCCCTTTACCTGCAATGGGCCAAATTCTGCTCTCCCTTATCATACAAATCCTCCATGAAATAAATGGAGGTGTATGGGTATAACTGTAAGCAGAATTTGGCACTGTAGGTGCCAATTTCACTGTAGGTGAAATGCATCCCCGATATACTCAAATTAATGGATTACAGCTGGGACAAATTTGGCCCTCTGCATATCATTTTCACTATCTGTAAAATGATGATTACTGTGCTTAACTACATGATAAGGTGTGAGTATTTATTTTCAAGTCTAGAGAGCACTACACTGATATACATGCTAAGTACTGTATTATTATTTAATGCCTTGGACATTCAGTTGGAAAGGTCCGACATTTGAATCTACTTCAGGGACTCTGATTTTGGTTATTTGTTGAATACAGTTACGGCATACAATTAGCCCCATAGGCCAGCTAAGAAGATTTAGGAATTTTCTATTAATTTGATGATCTCTTGAGTTTGAATAATAGAACTGCCCATGGGAAATTCCAAAATGTTGACATTTGTTTTCATCTGAAAACAGGATGAAAAGTCAAAATTGTCACAGAAGAAAAAGTTCAGAAAAATTTCACTTTGGAAACATCAAAACAAAAAAAAATCATTTTGAAATGTCAATCAAATTGAAGCAATTTGTTTTGAAATGTCAACCTTTCTGATGATTTTTGATATCATGAAATTTGTACTGAAAAATTGCAAAATTTCTCAAAAGTGACATTTTCTCATGGAAAAATTTAGATTTTGATAAAACTCATAGCTTGTAGAGGAAATTAACACCTGTTGATTGAGTTGTATTTAATTCTGGTCTTATTTTATCTCATCAAATGAACAGTGGCCCAGATCTTCCTTGAAATCAGATAAACCAGTTTATGCCAGAAGAGGATTTGATCCAGTAGTTGAAGTTATTTTTGAATAAACACTCACCTTGGTGTAGTCCTCAATGCGTGTGCATTGGGGAGCATGTTTTTGCAGATAAAGCATTCAGGCTCTGAGAGACAAGCAAAGAGAAAAGAAGAGGAGAATTTTAAGGTGAACAGCAAAGCAGAAATGAAAATGAGAAAACTTAGTTCAGGGCTGAACGTGCCTCCCGGTAAACCAGGGTGGGGTGGGGTAAATAAGGTTTAGCTCGCACAGTGAATTTCCCTTGATCTTTACTAGCCTGGGTCACAGAGAGTCAGAAGAAATCATCCCATTCCAAATGTGTGATACTGAATATATTTGGCTGGCTGCTTCTTCCCAATGTGAATGAATCCAGTAAATATGTTTGTCTGATAACATGTTTTGGCCCCGGTCTTTGGCTCTGGCCTAGGAACTGAGCAGAACTCAGTTACCTTTCTATTCCCCCGATCCTAGTTCCATTCTGAGTTAGACCCTCCTTCTGGTGCAAGTTAGAGCAATGTAGAGGCTACTGTAATTTTTACCAGCTGTCAAAGGCTGTTAAGGCTGCTGGGGATCACCAGGATGCAGGAATGTCTCAGGCACATGGTCTTTATCGCAGCTATGATCCTTGTGCTAGCCACAGGAATGAGATGGTGGTAAAGGAATTACTTGGCTGCTCTATGCAATCCAGCTACACTGGGACAATGCCTCCACTGGGGTAATCCTCCTGTGGCCAGCTATGCCAACTTTAGGGCAGCTTTGCATTAGCAGAGCAGTGCAAATCTGCCCTAATGCAGAGGAGAATCTGTCCCTCTTTCCCTAGGCTTTTTAATATTCTCTTTTTGTATTTATTCTGTCCTCCCTAGTAAATACAAGGCCAACTCCAGTGAACTCATGACCAAAGAGAAATATAAGTAAGATCACTCACATAGCCTTGTTAGTGTGTTGCTTGTCTCATATGCAGTCAAATAGTTCACTCCTTTGGCTTTGAAGAAGACTTAGCTGAAATATTATGAGGGAGGTGACCAAGTGGGTAATTTATTAGCACTGCAGCTGTGAGGCATAGAGGTTGAGAGAACACTTGTGAGTATAAAGAAAGAAGGGGGAGATATGGTATACTTTCCAGATAAGATTAATCCAGAATTCTACAAATGTCTTGATACAGTGAACTCAACTCCGTTTGTAGATTTTATTAGGAGAGAAACATAAAGGCCTTAATTCTCCTGGAATGGTTTACTTGTATTTGCTTATTTGCATAGCTCTGGGCATCTCAGGAATACATTATATCTGGTATCTACAAATAAAATACTTTATTGCACACACAAGTTATGACAAGGGGACCTGGAAGGCAGCTGTAGAGTATATTTTACTGAAAAGGAAAGAATGAGCAAAGTAGGGATGGACTGCAAACCTCTCAATGTATGTTTTTAGGTTTGCAGTGCTGCTTTGAGTTTGCAAACCTTTTCCACCCATAATTTTAACCTTTGGTTTTTAAGGGTGATTCCAATTACACACATGCTTTTCTGTCTAAAGGGAAATACACTTTGAGGCCTTAATCAGGACTGGGGTCCTGGTGTGCTTTGCACTAGCAGGTTCCCTATACACTGTGTGTGTGTGTTTGTGTGTGTGTGTGTATACAAAGGGATCCCACTGGTGCCTACCACACCTGGAGTGTCTACCTACATACATATATAGATATACAGAGAAAGATGAGATACATTTAATCTCCCTCTCTGTATTTGTGTGTGACACACTGTAATTTAGAAAAGTTCTCTCACCCTCTCTGTTCCTATTTTCCCCCTTACAGTCTCTCTTAAGTAAAATCTGAACCCACTTAGGTCTGAGTCATACATGAGGTTGTGGGCCATTTGAAATTAGGCAAAATGGATTAATTGAGACTCTGTTGAAACTCCACTGTGACAGCCTATTGGGGTGCCAGTTTTGTAATGTAGGCCCTTATCCACTAATAAGTGGACTGAGACTAAATATGACTTTTGAGCATTTATATCCAGATGAGATTTTAACCAGTGACCTAAGAATAAAAGGTTCTATATCCAGTTACCAGTCCTCTGACCATACCTCTCAACCTTCAAATCTGCCAATGTATCACCCCAGCAAGCAAAATATGGGACAAATGACCAAAATATGGAAAATCTGTATATGGCTGCAGATGGCACCATAACTTACTGATTATAGTGTTTTTTAACTACAAAACCTGTTTAAAGGATGATTTCTCTTTGTATAAATTAAATAAACTATTTTAAAAAGAAAACTGTAAAAGCAAAAAGTCTACTGCATGCAGCCATAAAGGTCGCCCCGCCAATGTGGATCGTCCATAGGTACGGCCCTACCAAATTCATGGCCATGAAAAATGTGCCACAGACCATGAAATCAGACCTCCCCCATGAAAACTAGCTATTGGAGGGGAGGGGAGGTGCAGGGCTGGGGCCTCCAGCTTGGGGCTAGTCCCCTCCGGGCTGGGAAGGGACAGGACTTGCTCTTCCCCTGCACAGTTGCTCTTGGGAGGAGATCAGACCCACCTCAGGGTACCTACCCCAGCTGCAGGAAGCTCCGGAGCTTCCTGCAGCACAGGAGGTTTCTGGAGGGGAGTCTGATCTCCCCTGTGCTGCTGGGAGCACCCTGCAGCAGTGGGAGGTACCCAGAGGGGGTCTGATTTCCTCCTAAAAGCAGCCATGGAGGGGAAGAGCAAGTCCTGTCCCTCCCCAGCCCAGCTGGGAGTAGCAGCTTGGAGCCCCCTGCTGGGCCACTCTCAGCAGTATGGGGCAGATCACACTCACCTTCACCTTCAGGAACCTGCTATGGCTGCAGGAAGCTGCAGGGATTCTGCCTTCAGAGCTTGGCTCTCAAGGCAGTGCAGAAGTGAGGGAGCAATCCTGTGACCCCTCTACATCTTTGTGACACCCCCCCAACCCATTTTTGGGTCAGGACCCCCCACAGTTACAACACCATGAAATTTTAGATGGAAATATCTGAAAATGTGAACTTGACTAATTTTAAAATGTGATGGCCATGAAATTGACCAGAATGCACAGTGAATTTGGTAGGGCCCTATCCATAGGGAAGGAATCAGATCTTCAGCACAGACATTTACCACTTGAACAATAGGAGTAATTAGTATCCTTTATATGGACCACTAGAGGGGGACTTGGCACACACTTTGCTAGTAGATTACACACCTAGTAAGACAGCAGATCAGGAACAGTCAGCATGGATTCACCAAGAGTAAGTCATGCCTGACTAACCTAACTGCATTCTATGACGAGATGACTGGCTCTGTGGATGAGGGGAAAGCAGTGGACGTGTTATTCCTTGACTTTAGCAAAGCTTTTGATACGATCTCCCACAGTATTCTGCCAGCAAGTTAAAGAAGATGGGGCTGGATAAATGGACTATAACGTGGATAGAAAGCTGGCTAGATCGTCGGGCTCAACGGGTAGTGATCAATGGCTCCATGTCTAGTTGGCAGCCGGTATCAAGCGGAGTGCCCCAAGGGTCGGTCCTGGAGCTGGTTTTGTTCAATATCTTCATTAATGATTTGGAGGATGGCGTGGATTGCACCCTCAGCAAGTTTGCAGATAACACTAAACTGAGAGAAGTGGTAGATATGCTGGAAGGTAGGGATAGGATACAGAGGGACCTAGACAAATTAGAGGATTGGGCCAAAAGAAATCTGATGAGATTCAACAAGGACAAGTGCAGAGTCCTGCACTTGGGACGGAAGAATCCCATGCATTGCTACAGGCTGGGGACCAACTGGCTAAGTGGCAGTTCTGCAGAAAAGGACCTAGGGGTTACAGTGGGCAAGAAGCTGGATATGAGTCAACAGTGTGCCCTTGTTGCCAAGAAGGCTAACAGCATATTGGGCTGCATTAGTCGGAACATTACCAGCAGATCGAGGGAAGGCCATATCTGGAGTATTGTGTCCAGTTTTGGGCCCCCAATTACAGAAAGGATGTGGACAAATTGGAGAGAGTCCAGCAGAGGGGAACGAAAATGATTAGGGGGCTGGGGCACATGACTTTTGAGGAGAGGCTGAGGGAACTGGGATTATTTAGTCTGCAGAAGAGAAGAATGAGGGGGGATTTGATAGCTGCTTTCAACTACCTGAAGGGGGGGTTCCAAAGAGGATGGCTCTAGACTGTTCTCAGTGGTACCAGATGACAGAACAAAGAGTAATGGTCTCAAGTTGCAGTGGTGGAGGTTTAGGTTGGATATTAAGAAAAACTTTTTCACTAGGGGGGTGGTGAAGCACTGGAATGGGTTATCTAGGGAGGTGGTGGAATCTCCTTCCTTAGAGGTTTTCAAGGTCAGGCTTGACAAAGCCCTGGCTGGAATGATTTAGTTGCGGATTGGTCCTGCTTTGAGCAGGGGTTGGACTAGATGACCTCCTGAGGTCCCTTCTAACCCCGATATTCTAGCAGCAAACTATTGGACATCAGTGATCCACGGTTAGGGAGTGCAGTGTAGTGGTTACAGGTAGGTTAACCAAATTGCATATAGTTGGCACATTCAATATGATTTACAGCGAGATAGTTAATGCTAGTTGGAGGTATACCATGCCTAATTACATCACAGTAAAAACTACCTGTGCCTTGTCTCCACTAGGATTTTATAGCAAGATAATTAGCATTGGTTATCTCTCAGTTCAAAATAATAAGAATCTCTTTTGGCAGTGAAGACATAGCTAAAAAGACAGTGTGCTGAGTGGGTAAGGCTTGGGGCTATTAGAGGGTTATTTCCAACACTTTCAGAAGTGACCTTATGCAACTTGTCTGTGAACTTACTGCCTCTAGGGTTAGAATGTAAGGTCTTGGTCAGTAAGAAGAGC
Organism: Caretta caretta; assembly: GCF_965140235.1. Lineage (NCBI taxonomy): Eukaryota > Metazoa > Chordata > Testudines > Cheloniidae > Caretta > Caretta caretta. The sequence continues at coordinate 290,983,589 of NC_134206.1, read as the reverse complement.
TGTAAAGTTAACGGAAATATAAACAGTCCTTAAAAGTGAGATTTAAACACATGGTCTTTTGCCCCACCGGTGCCTGTTCCTCTAGGCTGGGGGAGGGTATTTGCTCAGGGAAGTGTCTCTCTTCCTCTCTCTGTTTGTGGAACACTGCCTGCCTTTGCAGTGCTGCAGAACAGGCAGCTTGATTCAACCAAAGTGTGCGACATCCCACAAAGAACAGTATGCTTAAGAGGTCTGCTTCAAAGGCAACCAAATCCTGCCCTGATGATTATTTTCACCAAAGGTTGGTTTGAAATGCTTTTAAGTTTCTTACAGCTAAAATAAAAGTACCAAGCCTTTTTTCAGGAAAAGTATTTTTATTAAATCCCATTGCTTCTTAATGTTAAGACACTAATAGCATTGTAAAAAGAAGTCGCCATATATCAGTCAGTCAAGTAGTCTAAACATCTGCATTGGAAGCTTTCCAATAGTGCCCGGTCAGTGGCCACAGACCTTATTTGGAAAGCAATCATCACTTGTGGAAGTAAGATGTAATACTGTTTTCTAGATAGTCTGTTACCCAGAACTCTCCCAGAGAGAGATGGCCATCTTGGTGGCTTTGTGATGTTGTTCACTGCTGTAAGCAATGAAGTTAAATCTGAATTTAACATGTGATTATCACACCCAGAGAACACATGACAAAAGACTAAGGATTTTTTTTTTATAATCTCACAGGGTCACACCTGGGTCACAGTGGTCATACTCCTAGAAGTTTTCTGCTACCCTCAAGAAATTTATTTCCATTTAATGTATAAATTATTGCATCAGACTACTTCATGAACACACTTTGCATTGGAACTTTAGGACACGTTCCAGGCTCCCTGGAAAGTACATTCTTAGGATACAGTTGTATTGTTTAGAACACAGAATATAAGAGAAGAGTCTCTGCTAAGTCATCCTCCCAATATGATGTATAATTATAATAAATACAGTGGCTGATACATTGCTCAAATATTTTAAAATATGGAATGCAAACATTTATTATTTTCTTATGATCACAATGAAAATTTTGAAAAAGTACATCACAGTAATCATGTTTATATGTTACTTGCATTAATATATTGTTTTAAATATTTTACATACTTTATGTATTCAGGAAAACAGTGGAAATATGCTCATTTTGTTAAATTTATTTTTCATTTTGTTAAATTTATTTTTCATAGAACACCTTCCTTATGAACAGAGGCTCACGGTAGCATGGAATTAGCATGTGGCTCATTCCAATTCACTGAAACCATTTCACTCATTAATTCTACTTTCTTATCAATAAAATGTTGCTATATCCAAATGAATTGTCAATGTATTTTTATAACATGAAAAATATTGCCTAGTTTTGACATAGATTATTTTAAATACAATTAAAGTGTTTTTCCTTCTTTTACCAGTGAGAAATCATTATGTAAACAATGGTTAATCTTAATATATGTATAGAAGGGGAGGGAGTTTAGTGGTTAAAGCACAAGGGTGGAGTCAGAAAAGCTAGGCTTTATTCCTTGGAATCACTGTGAAAGTCTTTAATTTCTGTGCCTCCGTTTCATTATCTGTAAAATGGGGTAACAGTACTTATCTACTTAACGGATGTATCATGATGCTAAACTGATTAAATGTCTGAAAAATGCATTAAGAACCTCAGAAGGTGAAACAGAAATACAAAGTGTTATTATTTGCTAAAAATCTGCTATGGCTACATATTTAATGTACATAATTTGAACAGAAAGCTTTAACATGGGTTATATTATTTAATTAATGTTTGCTGAGAACTCAGAAAATGTGAAATGTGTGTGTATATATAAATAAAATTACTTTTATTTATTAAGTCTCCTATTGCATAGATATTGGATGTAATAATTTTTACACATTTCACTAGCTTTCTATAATGTGCCTAGTGCTTTGACATATATAAAAATGAATGGTTTCAGAGTAACAGCCGTGTTAGTCTGTATTTGCAAAAAGAAAAGGAGTACTTGTGGCACGTTAGAGACTAACCAATTTATTTGAGCATAAGCTTTCGTGAGCTACAGCTCACTTCCGATGAAGTGAGCTGTAGCTCACAAAAGCTTATGCTCAAATAAATTGGTTAGTCTCTAAGGTGCCACAAGTATACCTTTTCTTTTTATAAAAATGAGTGAGATCTAGAATGAATCCATAAAATGTCTACAGGATATGTTTTCACTAATGCTTCTATTTGGGAAAATTACAGGAAATCTGTCTATTATATAGCACCCATTATTTTAGTAATTAGTCTTACCCAAGTATTTAAAACTATAAATTTCTCTCTCTCTCTCTCTTTCTTTCTTCCCAGCCTGAGGAAGAAATACAGTAGTTAGTTGTGTGTGCAAGAGAGAGTGTCTGAAGACATTAGTGAGGGAAAGTCAAAAACCTGAGTTTTGCATTTAGTTTTGAATGTGATGAGGCCTGTAGTCATTCTTATCTCTGGCCTGAATGAATTCCATTGTCTAGGTCCAACTCCTGTGAAAATTCATCTCCTATGCCCACTAGCTTCTTCCTGTCTTCCACTCAGACATATTGGCCTAACTTCTTGACACCAGAACAATACACAGATTTGTGATGGTCACAAGGTGTGTGTGAAGGCAGTATGTGCCCCCTGGCTCTGTACAATATTACACTAAATTCCTCATAAGGCTTCCACAATTACTCACTCTTTTAAATATATGCGTTGTTTTTTTTTTATAACATGGCCCTGCACCAAAACTTCAGTATCTACTGTAACCCAACAGTCTGAAATACCATCAAACTCACTTCATCCCATATGGAGTAAAAATATAGAGACCTCCCTGTTTCCTACTGACTGGCAACATGTACTAGTTCCACTAGACCTACTGTCTAGACTTATACAACAGAAAATCCCTTTTTGAACTTGTTGGATACCAGTCTGTGTGGCTGCTGCACAATGAAATGTTCAGAAAATTGCTGTTGCTGTAATCAATATCTTGACACTCCATTGCATACGTTATGGTATTGTCTCAAAGGCTCTGATTTCACCATGACCCCAATGGACGTGGTTGCTGCAAGTAACATTAATACCCAATAAAATTATTTTACAGAAATGAAAATTTTCTTCCCTCTGGTCCTGAGGAATTTGTGGCTAGGGCTTTGTAGACTTGAAATATTTAAACGAATCTTATAGACAAAACAACAACGAATGTTAAATGCTTTTAAAGACATGGTCAAAAGACATGTGGCTCCTGATAAAGTCAATCATGGAAATTAAACAGCTCAATAAAATGTTCATTTAAATACAGTGGTATATATGAACATGTATAATTATTTGTAATATACCTGAGGTCAGATAACAAAAAATCTCACAAATGAAAATTGTTCCAATTTCTTCTGTTTAAATAACAAGTAGAGAAGTATATGTACCCAATCCTTAGACAAAACTCTCACTGAAGTCAGTGGACTAATTTCTGCCTTCAATTACACCAGTGCAACCACACTGACTTTTCCGAGGCTGCATAGCTGTAACCAGCAGCAGGATTTGACCCAAACCAAATTTTTGCATGAGGAAGAAATTCAAGATTTGGACCATGTTAAATATTTTTCCCTATTTACAAATGTTATTGTCACTTTCTTGTTTGCCCTTTGGTTGTTTTCTTTCTTAACGTATTTTTTTAATCCATGGAAAATTATTACTAAACAAATAATAATCCTAATAAAACTGGGCATAGATTCTGTAAAAGGTTCATAATAAATAATAATTATAATGAATTATTTAGGGGCAGAGTATGACTAACCTTCACACAACTGTGTAATGGAGTGAGACCCTCCCACCCACTCAGCCTCTGAGCATGGGTGCGAAGAACAGGGGTTATATGCCCAATTCTCCCTCCCTCCCATGAGGCCAAGTTTCCACCTCTCCAACATGCTAGCCAGTAAACCACACTGTAAATTACCCAGCCCTGCAAGGAAAAGCAGGGAAGAAATTGAAACACTAATCTCAATTCCTTCCCAGGGCTACTCTTGGGACAGCATAGCTATGCTTTACCCTTTACTCAGTCCAGCCTGAGGTGGCACTTAACATACCCAAAGGACTATGCAACCATTAATCCTTACAGCTCTCCTGTGATGGAGGGAGGTGAGCATTATTTCACAGATGGCAGAGAAGTAGAACGAGTTGCCCAAGACCCATATCAAGTCAGGGGCAGAGCTGGACTTAGAACTCAAGATTCCTATCTCACATTCTCTGCTCAGTGCTCCAGACCATTCGTTTGGAACCTCACCAAACTCACCCTGAGGTTCATGAAACTTAACTAGCCTTTCAACTAGCCTTCTTTGGTCTTTGGATTGTTAACAAAATCTGAAACCATGCAAACTTTGTGATGCATTGTGAAAATTTCACACAGCTCTGTTTTCCACTTGTTCAGTCCATCCTGAATCATAATGGCATGACAAGCAGTCCAGAAAACTGCCAGTTTTACCGAGGACTCCAGTTTACAAGTGAAAGGTAGTGGAGGTGGAGAGAGGTGGGGAATGGGCTTTTCAACATTTTATGGAAGTTACCACTTCCTCTCGGAATCCAGATTACTTGCAAAACTTGTTTAAACCCAAACAATCCCTTTGTTTTTAGTGGTGTATCTGAGAATTTGGCCCTGATTTTGTTTAAGATTCTTCAGGCAGAGTTAGAATTACTTCACGAAAACCAAATGAAAGCAGTTTGAAACCATTCATGAAACATGTTAATTTAAAATAATAAAGGATAAAGCGAATCGAAGAAGAGTGGGTTTTCTGTCACATCTATGTTCCAGCACTGTTGGAAGCCATCTGTAAATCAGCAATGAAAGTGCGGGTGTCTTGAACGGCTACCCATTTGCTGCCTGTGTTGAGGTGCTCTACTAAGCCGCTTATGTTAACTCGGGGGTAAATGTATTCAATGAAATTAGTAGAGATTCTGCAAACCCTTACGCTCATGAGCAGTCCTTATTCACTCGCTCATTGAGGGCTGGTCTGCACTTAAAATTCAGGTTACTACTATGCTCAAGGGGGTGAAAAATCCACCCCCCGAGTGCCATAGCTATGCCGAGCTAACCCCTGGTGTATACGCAGCTAGGGCAACAGATGAATGACGAATGCTTCCATCAACCTAGTCACTGTCACTCAGGAGATGGTATTCTACAGCAGTGCAAAAGCCCCTCCTGTCACTGTAGGCTGTGTCTGCACTATGGGATTATGCTGGCTATAGCTATGCCATCATAGTCCTTGTAACATAAATGTGGCCTTAGAGATTTCTCCTGCTCCTGTTACTAGGACAGTGACTTAAATGGGAGCAGAATCATGTCCTTCCTAGGGCCAGATCATGATCCTTGCTACGGTCCTGCATTGGGGCGCAAGAGGACATAAGGAACCTCCCTTACTTCTCTGCACAGACTATCAATATTGTAGGGCTGGGGGAGAGACGCTTCCATCAAATTGCTACGCCCCCGTCCTGCAGGAATTGAGCTCCCAAAGAGGCATAAAAAGTAAACTACATCAAGGAAAGGGCTGCCACAGTCTCTTCTCCCATAGGGTGAATCAGGGACTGAACCGTGTGACTCCTATAAGCCAACCTTAGCCCTTAGTAAGTCAATGGAATCTTTTGCAAGAATAAATGTTAGCAGGATCAGGTCTTATGACTGAACCTACACAGGACAAAATGTACACTATATATTAGTGCCATATAGCAAAATTATCTATTACTGGAAAAAAGTTAAGCAAACCCCTGAGAAGCCTAAATCTTAAGATCCTTTGACAATGACAGTTCTGTCATGAAACACATTGTGGCCATTCATTTTGAGGTGGAATCATTATTTATGACAAATGCTGCACATGATTAGTATGTCCCATTCCAGGTTTCCTGCTCAAGTTGTTTGGTCTTCATCCTATTATATATCCAAAAGGCTCTTTGGAAATGCTGCCGCACAATGTGACCCAGTAAGTTAGAAAGTTTTATTTGTATATGCTTTTGTTGGTAATCTCACTCTTTTGTGCTCTTTTCTTTCAAGTATTTTTCCCCAAACTCTTTCCAGACAGATCTGTAGCATTTCAGCTAATTTAATCATTTTGCTGTGTAAAAAAGAAAAAAAAATCTGAAAAGCACAGCATATAAGACTATTAGCTTGGTAAATCTTAGAAATTGCCTCATTTGATTTCAGAGCCATTATTATTTATTTAACATTAATATTTGTGTTTCAGTAATGCTGCAAGACTCCAATCGAGATCTGAGGCCCCATCATACTAAGTGCTGGACAAACATCTACAATTGTTGTTTTCAGTTTTGTTGTAACTTTGGTCCCAGAATATTAGAGAGTCAAGGTGGGTGAGGTAACATCTTTTATGTGACCAACTTCTGTTGTAAAAGAGTCTTTTTCACCAACAGAAGTTGGTCCAATAAAAGATACTGCTTCCCTCACCTTGTCTTTCAAACATTTACAAAGACATCATGCAATTATAAATAATGTTGAGATGCTAGAAATCTTCTGTTGAAATCATATTTATTATGTTAAACTTTTAGCAAGTTTTTTCTTTTAAAAAAGTTTGTAAGTTCACAAATTGGTGATCCTTCAAACATAGAGGTCACGATTTCCAAGTCTCTTTGATCTCTATTAACCACATTTCCTACTCCTTTAAACTGGTTTTTTTCTGTAATGGATAGGGACATTGAAAGTTGTCCAAATCCTTACAACTGTGCTGGAAGTTTCTTTTGTCCAGCAAACCAGCTAACTTCTTGATTAGATAAAGAACTATCTAAAAGAAAACCACTCTGGTGGATAAGACGGCAATCAAATGTGGAAATCTTCTCTGTATAGGGCACCCTGGGGTTTGTTAAATATCTGCAGATCTGCATGTTGTAAGTGACAATGTTTATTCTTGCAAGTAAATTCCAAGATAGATTCGATTCCTTGGAGTTTAATCTCAGCCTTTTTTGTTTCTCTGATTAGTTGAAAACTGTAACAGGTCATCCACACTCTTTGAAGAATAAAGGGTCTCATTCCAGGGTGAGGCCCAATGAATTTGTGAATGAATGAAAAGTTAATTGAGGAAAAGGTTAGAGCATATTTCAGTCATAGTTAATTTAAGCAAAGCTGATAAGCAAGTAACTAGAAACGTTAGTATGTTATTAAAGTAGATTTCCTTCTCCCATCAATATCTTAATGTTTGTATCTATGGTAATTTAAAGGTTGATGTTTGTCATAAACACTTTATCTAATCTTCTAGTGAGTAGAGCTCCAATAGTGTCAAGTAATTACCAATAGATACATATGTTGAATAATACATTCAGAATCATAAGAGAAGCTGTTCAGTAAATGTCTTGTGCTTTTTACTTTACCCAATTTAGAGAATGAAGTATTTATTTATGTATTTATTTCACTATTGAGCATCAGAGGGAAATAATCAGAGGGTTGTATAAGGCCATCAGTTTTTAAGAACTTCAAATCAGAGAAGAAGTCTGAGTTTTGCTTTGAATTCTGTTTTCGCTCCAACTGGAAATGCATTTTGCAGATATGTCAAGTTTGTGCTAGGATGCAAAAATGAATAACAGCTTAGCAAAAGTCAGGGAACTTACTCAATTTAAAATGTTTCAAATTAAATTACAAAAATTAAATGAAAAATGCAATTTACAAGTAAATGAAGATGTAAGAAACTAAAAGCACTGTTTCTGGTTTTGTGGAAGTTGAAGAGAAAGTGGTTTTTTGCTGGAGTAGTGTTGCTCAGAGTAAAAGCCCCTAAAGCAACAGTTTTTTGTGGGTGACGGGGAGCCATAGCAAACAACTGAAGAGATGGAATCTAGCATTTCCCCTCCTTTTAAATAATGCTTTGTACGTATAGAGCACTTTCCATGCACAGATTTCCAAGTGCTTTACAAACATGAATTAACTTAGCCTTGTAACACCCTCTGAGGTAGGTATAATAGCTATTTTGTAGATGAGAAAACTGGGGCCCAGAGACGTGATTTGCTAAAGGTCACACAGGAAGTCTGTGTCAGAATCAAGAATGAAATACAGCTCTCTTAAAGGCAGGGAGTGTAGCTTATTGAACAGGACCCCAGATTAGGACTTGGGACACCTGAGTTCAATTCTTGGCTCTGCCATGGATTTGCTGGGTGGTCTTGCGCAAGTCACTTCCATGCCTTGTGCCTCAGTTTCCCCACCTGTATAATTGAGGTAATGCTACTGATCCTCCTTTGTAAAGTGCTTTGAGATCTATGGAGAAAAAGTGCTACGTAAAAGCTTGCTAGCTATTATTATTAAATTTCTGTCATGTGCTTTAGTCATGTGCTCTACCTAACTTAGCTACTCAAACACAGTTCCATAACTTGGGTTTTTAGTTTTAAGTTATAACTCATAAAATCTAATTAAGACTCCATTAAAGCAAAGAAATGAGAATATGCATTTTTTTAAATATACACTGCAAATATGTGAAATATACCATTTTTGAAGTGGGTAAATTGTTTATGGTGTGGCCCTAAAGATTAACGGGCATGCTGGACTCTTCTCCCCAGAAATGTAATCCAAGGGAAAACATTTTTAAAGCACCGATTGCAAACAATTTTTATACTCATTCAAAAACAAACCATAATTTGTCTAAAAATTAGCACTAAAATGATAATAGAAAAACCTACAGATAAGAATCCTAATACATAACTACATACAAAGGTGAAAAATACAGGCCCACAGCCTTATTTACACATAACAGTCACAATGGTTTAATGAAAATAACTTAATAAAGCTACACCGATATAAGACTGTGGTAAACGGAACTAAGAATGTCCACACAGGGATTTGCAGCAGTGTAGCTTAATGGATTCACAGCCCACTTTTCATTAAATCAGTTCAACTCTGCGTGTAAAGAGCGCCTGAGCAGCAAGTTGACTAGCCAGGATGAAACTATCAGTGGCATGGGGGATATAGAAGCTAATGATCTCAGCCTTCCTCAACTGTGCTACTGCAGTCACATTGTTTTACTAAAATAGTAATTGTAATACGCCTATATAATTATCATCCAAATAAGTAGCATTTGAAAAATTGGCAGCTGACGTTTTAGGTGCAAATAGGTTTCTTCGGCCATGCCTGGACTAAGAGAATAGGTTGTGTTTTAAAATGTATTAGCTGGTCATGGTCAGTTGTAGGCATGAAGATCAGGTTGAGCATGACTAGCTAACATGTTTTCAGCCATTTCTTGCCCTCTATACAAGGTACGAAGGTTTGTTTAAAACAGTGTTAGCAAGCACTTTTAAAACATGACCTATTTTCGTGCTATAGACCTGCTCTCTCAGGCCAGGTCTACACTACACATTTATTTATACCAAACTTAACCGCTGTGTAGACAATGCTAAGTCGATGGGAGACCTTCTCCAGTGCCCGCCAACATAGCTCCCGCCTCTGACGGAGTTGGAGTTGTTAGTCCAACAGAAGAGCTCTCTCCCATCAGGTTGGAGCATCTTCACCAGTGCAGCTGCACCGCAAGTTGGTTGTGTAGACCTGCCCTGGGGCCCCAGTCCTGCAAAGACTTCAGCTTGCTGCGCTTGAATGGGTTGAAGAACAAGGAAAAGCATAAAAATAGCCAAAGCTAGGACAACATACAGCTTTTATTTAAAGTGTTAGGCTTAATTTAACCTCTTTCAGTGTCTTCTGGACACAAAAGTGGCACTGCCTCAGCCTCTGCAGTTAAGGTCTGATCTCAAGCTTATGGAAATCAATGGAACAAAACTTCCACGAGCTTTGGATCAGGCCCTAATTCTCTGTAATAACAGCACCCCCTTTGGTGCTCCTTTTTGCCCTTCTATTTCTCTCAATGGCACAAACTGAAGGGGAACTCAGCCCTGCCAATCCTGGGAATAAAGTGAAAAAATAAGAAGGAAAGAGGCTGCAATCATATCTGCCCCTGCCTTTTGTGCTTTCCTTTACCAGAGGTAATTGTAGGGAGCTTTGTTATGACACCCTCTTTCTTTTCTCTTATTCCTCCTCTCCTTTTATAGGGTTAATTCCTTTTAAACAGCTCCTCTCGTTGAATTTTTTTGCTATTTATCCACAAAAGAGGGGGAAATCATGTATTTATTATAACTTAAAATCATTGAAATTTAAAGAAGTTAAAAGAGCTCTTTTTGCTGAATTGGTAAGACTCTTTTTTTGATTTTTTTTTCTACCATTTTAAATTTTCTACTACATCTTTCCCTTTGCAAGTTACCACTGGCAATGAGTGCTGCTTATCCTGGGCCCGATCCTGCATTCCTTGCACTCCCAAAGAAGGTGATGGGAGCCTAGTGTACTCAAGAAAAAGCACAATCAGACCCCATGTGTGCAAGATTCAAACAGATCAAGTGAGGCAGCAAGCTAAATTTAAACTTTGACCTTTTCCCGCTTTCTGCTGTGATACACAACAGGCAGTTTCCAAACCAAAGCTGGTGAAAACAGCCTTTTTGCTGTTTTGTTTTTTTTTAAATCACTGTGAAATTGTACCAGATGAAAAGTGAATCTTTTTTGATCTTTTGTAAAACCAGCAATAGTCAATGTTACCCATTTCACTTTAGGTGTGAAAAATATTTATAGGGCTCTATTAAAAACTATAAAAAAGCTAGTGGATGAATCTGCCCTCCCCACCAAAAGGGAAACAAACAAACAAAAGTCTTACATTAAATCTTCTCTGAAGGTGAAGAACGTACATGGGATTTTCATTTTTTTTTATTATATAAAAATGTGATTCCCCATAGAGAACACATTTTTTCTAATGATAACCTTACCACCTTTGCATTATAGCTATAGTACTTGCAGTTGAAATATGTCGTTAACAAAATCAGATTTTACCTATATGCATTATGAGTTAAGAGCAATTGTTTTAATTTGCAAGCAGTTTGAAAGTCAATAGGATAAGATTTTAAATCTCATAGTAAATTGTGGCAAACAACTACCATTCTGACTTGATGTTATTTAGACTGCAGCTGGAAGTGACTGTTATTTTAACTTCTCTTAAAGGTAAAGATGTTATCAATACTTCCACTAATAACAATTAAAAGGTACATTTAAATGAAGAAGACAATTAGTTCACATGACTCAGTTTATTTACTGGGCAATACTGATTACTTAAGTGTCAGCCCTGTCCAAAGAAAACATATAGAGACGTAAATTACTAATAAAACAAACAGTATCAAAATATCACTTTTGATCACAATTTGTCTGTGTTCCTATAATAAAACTGTCAGCAGAATGACAGTTATTTTTTCTGTTTGTTATGAGAATTAATTTCCTTCTCCTTTCAGTGAGTTCATTTAATTGAGACAATTTATACTCTTGTTTGTGGATTTTATTTTTGAATTTTACTGTTATATATATATTTTTTTAAAACCCAAACCTTGTAGTAAATTTCTGATTGACAGCCTGCCCCCTCACTAGCTCTTCAAAGTTCAGGATGACCTTTTATAACAAAAAGAAAAGGAGTACTTGTGGCACCTTAGAGACTAACCAATTTATTTGAGCATGAGCTTTCATGAGCTACAGCTCAGAAAAGTGAGCTGTAGCTCACGAAAGCTCATGCTCAAATAAATTGGTTAGTCTCTAAGGTGCCACAAGTACTCCTTTTCTTTTTGCGAATACAGACTAACACGGCTGTTCCTCTGAAACCTTTTATAACAAGTCAGTGCCTTCTTAATCTGAAAGGTGATTTCTAAAACTAGCAATCATTTTCAAACATAAACAATACTTTGTTTTGGTGGGTTTCTTTTCTTCTTCTTTCTTTTAAATCAAATCTAGCCCAAATGGCATGTTGAATGGAATGTGCTTTAACAGAGGCAGACAATGTTTCAAGGCAAATAAATAATGTGTGTAATAATTTGCAAAAGACTTTCTTTCTTGTTTAGGACGCTGGATTGGTCAGAGAAGGCTCCCATGACAAGGCTGGGGAGGTTGGGCCATTTTGTGGCTAGCTAATTAGTTCCTACAGATTTAGCACCAAGGCTTCCCTCCTCTCCCAAACAACCCACAAGATTGGTTTTGTAGGCTAAGGTGTCCCTTTTCTCCCCAGCGGCCTCTCTTCTTCATTCTGCCTCCTTGATACAGGTGGGCAGCGGCTGGCTGGCTGGCTGGCTGGCCTCCCTCCTGCGAGCAGATCTCATGACATGCCCCGATTTCCTCCGGCTCCCCGACAGGAAATCAAGAGCTTTAAAGCGGCTGAGCTGGAGGCCACCCCGGTGTATCTGTAAATAGCTCAGCCGGCGGCCGGCGAGCGCTTTAGCCCTTTCCGACGGGGAAGCACAAGCGGCCGGGCGGAGGGGGCAGAGCCGTGCCTCGGGCTGGGGCACCGCGAGCCATCAGGGCTTGTTGGGTTGCTTCCAGAGCGGTGGGGCGAGGAGGGAATTTCTGCGCAGCGCACGTGCGAAGGTGATGGTGGGTGACAGACAATCTCAGCTCCTGTAGATCTCCCGGCCCCCAGCGTAATTCCCCGGCAGGGCTTTCCCAAGTCTCCCATGCAGACTCGAATTGCTGAAATGTTTGAGCTCAGAGGCAGGCAGAATATTCATCGAAAGCTTCCCTGCGGGGCTCGACAATACGAAGCTGCTCTTGGGAAGTTATGCCGGGTGGCCAGGTTAACTAGCCGTTCCAGTACAAACTGTCTCCTCGTGAACACGGTTGATCTGCTCTCGATTGCATGGCTGGCTAGGCATTTTTGACTGCAAACAGTGTGACGCTGTCAGAGGGGGAAATGACCATCGCAGTTGCTATTCAGGACTCCAGGGGAATTCTGGACCCCAGGGGAATACTAATACACACCCGCCCCAACAAGTGATGTATATGTACATGGTACTATAGGTCAGAGTTCCATTGTAAAGCTCTGTTTTCAGGGGGGTTATAATTCAACCGTAAAAATTCACTTCTAGAGGGAACTTGGCATAGAATATCTCAGTCGGGGAAGCGGGGGGTGGGGGAGAGATTCACAGAAAAATTGAATAATAAACATATATTTGATATTTAATTTATAAAAGTGGAAACCAAAATAGAGGTTAGTAATGTAAATAACATGCTATTTTTGTGCTCCTAAATTCCCAGTGTAAAATCCTGAAGGTCACTAGTTTGTCACAGTATTCTGGACTTGTCTTGTGAGAATCTCCAACTATGTTACAAATGTTAGTCATCTCCATGTTGCTGAAAGATACAGAGTGATTACTCCCATTTTACAGATGAGTCACAGAAAGAGAAAGTGATTTATCAGCACTTAATCTAGAAATCCATTAAATAAAACCCAGGGATCTCTGACCAATAAGAGCACAGGTATTTCAGCACTGGAACAAGTTCATCTGAGTTGCTGCTGGGACAGACAGTGGCCAAAGCAAAGTGCTTCAGAGCAAGACAAAAAGTCTTCATAATGCTCCTACTTTGTGTTAGTACTGAGGTGATAGAGAAGAAAGCTGTTACAGGATTGGGAGGAACTCTTCCAAAGTATTATAGTTGCAAATGCTATTCCAGTTCACACAGATACACCGTTGCCAACTCACAGTGTACAAAAAAATATCAGTGAGGTGCCTCAAAATGATGAGATTTTTTAAATAATAAAAGTTAGGGTTTATTTGCCTTCTGGTTTTTTAACCCTCATAGTGTATGCAGGTCACATTTTCAAGCTTTTCTTCATAATCATAAAGGACTGGAAACTGATCCCCCCCCCCCGCCCCACCCAAAAGCTGAATCTTGCAAAATCATATGATTCCAGGAGCTGGGGTATCAAGAAAAAAACCCCAAACTAGCACAAGATTTGTGATACAATCATGAGCACTGGCCACAATGTAGAGATCTACTCTTTTATTTCGCACACATTAAGATCAGTACTGTCAGCCCTAAACATTCAAAAATCATGAGTCAGACTCCAAAAATCATCTGGTTGCCCCCCAAATCCTGAGATTTTTAAAAAAATGTTTATCTTGCTTTTTATCTGTCTTCTCACTTTTGAACTCCCCCTCCCCCCTCCCAATGTGTGTGTGATTATTACAGTTCTGTCAACCCTCAGAAATGTATATTGAGTAAAGTGATTTTGACCCCTTGCTGCAGGAGCTCTTGCTAGAAGAAAGACCCACCTGAGATCAAATCACACAAATTTGTATAATGTGCTACCCAATGGCAGAGCTGACAGCTTTCAAAATGCAAAAAATTCCAATTAATGTTGAGCCCTCTCTGCCCCGCGTCTGCCCATCCCCCAACCCATATATTAATTATACGTCCCGCAGGCTACTTTTGCTATCCTCGGAAGCATCTGATTCTGGCCACTGCCAGAGACAGGCTATTGGCCTAGATGGACCAATGCACCAGTCCACTACAGCAATTCCTATGTTCCTATGCAGTCCCGCACCCTCACATCAATTCTATGCCCCTCTCATCCCCAAATCAATTAATGTTGTGCCCCATCCACATCAATTCTGCCCACCTAGCCACATATCAGTTCTACATCTCTGCCTCACAGCTACCCTGTGCCCTGCTCCATCCCACCTCTGCCTCTTCTGCAGATGTGGAGGCTCTTCAGCCCCATTTCCTAGGCATGGGTGGGGCTAACTCCAGCAACTCCTCACTCCCCTCTGCCAAGGCCAGTTTTGCAGGATTAAAGGGAAGTGAGAAGCTTATCCTGTTGTTCATGGGAAGGAAGAGAGGAGCAGCAGAACTGCCCTGACGGTTTCTTTCTGCTTTGCCCTCCAATGAGAATCGAATAGGGTTTATGCTCCCTCTCCCCCCACCCCAAGCACTTCTGGCAGCTGCAGGGGGGGAAGGGAGGGCTCTGTGTGCCTCTTTCAGCACTGCTGATTGGAGGTTCTTCCTCAGGTGGCAGGGAAGAGGGGAAGGCAGCCAATCAGAGTTGCTGGGCTAGGTAAGGCTGGAGTTACTCCCCTACTGGGGAGACAGGTTCCAACAGGGGCCAAAATCCCCCTTGTTTGCAAGTTGGCAACCCTGTTTGTGTGGCTTGGTGTTTGCCCTTTTATGTTTCTTCATGACATGTAAAGAAACTGATGACATTTTTAACATTAGACATTCAAGTGCTGTCTAGCCTGGAAATCCCTATGAGGACTGGAGTACAAGGAAAACGATGGCTTTAAAAGAGAGCAAAAGTTGGGCAACTGAGAATTGCTAGAAGAGCTGCTAGCTTGAAGGGCTTTTCCCAGAGACTTTGGGTTTCAGCTCCTCCTAAGGGATCGGTAAACTGTCCCCTTTGAGGAAATCTCTGATTTGCTTTTCTTCTCTTGCCTGTCTCCTGGGAAAAGGCAGCCAATCAGAGCTGCTCCATAAATTGAGGGGCTTCTTCCTCCATCAATACATAGAGCAGGCTAAGCTCATTTTCCATCTTTCCTTCTCTTAAATGGCCAGTTGCTCAGCTGTCTTGCAGCTCCTGTTCACTGACTCCCAATGCTGCCCACCTTCCAGGAGGAGAATAGGAGGGAATAGAATAGCAGGGAGCAAATGAAAAGGAGAGTCACAGAAATGCGAGTAGCAGCAGAATCTGAAATAAATTTTGTGGGTACATAAATAGTTTTGGGATTTGCATGGAGGGACTAGATTAATTAATTGGTCTTGTGTAGGGGGCAACAGATTAATTCACTGGAATGGTGTGTGTGTGTAGAAGTGGCAGATTAATTCAGAAGAATTAATTCAGGGAATACAGAGGAGCGTCTATGCTTTTAGGTGGGTTTGATGGGGTTCCTACCCCACACTGGGCTCTAAGGGGTTAATAGAACCCTTGGGAGGCTGTATAGGAAGCAGCCAATCAGAGAGGGGCTGCGAGGAGCAGCCAATCAGGGCCAGGTTGCCCCATATAAGAAGGGCTGCAGAGCAGAACAGCTTTAGTCTTTCCCTGGATTTTGAGGAAGACTGGTTGCTTTGCAGGCTGAAGGCAGCTAGCACCCTAGACAGAGCAGTACTGCAGGGAGCTCTTGGTGGGCAGTAGGGATCTGCAGGCTGAGGCCTTGACGCAAGGGCAAAGAGGATGCTGGGGCTGCAGGGAAGTGGCCAAGGGAAACCTACTGAAAAGTTGGAGGTGATGCTGTGAGCAGTGGCCTTCAATTGGGTCCCAAAGTAGTGAGTGGACCTGAGTCTCCCCCACTTGCCACTAGGGAAGTGGCTAAACATTTGACTGCAGTTGCCACTGAGAGAAGTGGCTGGACAGGGACTACAGAGATATCTCCTGGAAGGTGGGAGCACCAAATATGGCATGGCTGGAGGGCTGTGTCACTGAAGAGGACATTGTGGTCCTTGGAGGGATGTGGGTCCAGGAGCAGAAGAGGTGATGGGCAGAGCAAGGTGCACTGGCTACCAGAGCTAATTCCTGTACTGGCCACCAGGAGGTGTTGGAGTGTGGTGAGTTACACCCTGTCATAGGGGGCCAGAGAAAATAGTTAGAATGTAATAATGGCCATACTGGGTCAGACCAAAGGTCCATCCAGCCCAGTATCCTGTCTACCGACAGTGGCCAATGCCAGGTGCCCCAGAGGGAGTGAACCTAACAGGTAATGATCTAGTGATCTCTCTCCTGCCATCCATCTCCACCCTCTGGCAAACAGGCTAGGGACACCATTCCTTACCCACCCTGGCTAATAGCCATTAATGGACTTAACCTCCATGAATTTATCCAGTTCTCTTTTAAACCCTGTTATAGTCCTAGCCTTCACAACCTCCTCAGGCAAGGAGTTCCACAGGTTGACTGTGTGCTGAGTGAAGAAGAACTTCCTTTTATTTGTTTTAAACCTGCTATCCATTAATTTCATTTGGTGGCCCCTAGTTCTTATATTATGGGAACAAGTAAATAACTTTTCCTTATTCACTTTCTCCACACCACTCATGATTTTATATACCTCTATCATATCCCTCCTTAGTCTCCTCTTTTCCAAGCTGAAAAGTCCAAGCCTCTTTAATCTCTCCTCATATGGGACCAATTCCAAACCCCTAATCATTGTAGTTGCCCTTTTCTGAACCTTTTCTAATGCCTGTATATCTTTTTTGAGATGAGGGGACCACATTTGTATGCAGTATTCAAGATGTGGGTGAACCATGGATTTATATAAGGGCAATAAGATATTCTCCGTCTTATTCTCTCTCCCTTTTTTAATGATTCCTAACATCCCGTTTGCTTTTTTGACTGCCGCTGCACACTGCGTGGACGTCTTCAAAGAACTATCCATGATGACTCCAAGATCTTTCTCCTGATTAGTTGTCGCTAAATTAGCCCCCATCATATTGTATGTATAGTTGGGGAAAAAAACCCCAATGTGCATTACTTTACATTTATCCACATTACATTTCATTTGCCATTTTGTTGCCTTATCACTTCATTTTGTGAGATCTTTTTGAAGTTCTTCATAGTCTGCTTTGGTCTTAACTATCTTGAGCAGTTTAGTATTGTCTGCAAACTTTGCCACCTCACTGTTTACCCCTTTCTCCAGATCATTTATGAGTAGATTGAATAGGATTGGTCCTAGGACTGACCCTTGGGGAACACCACTAGTTACCCCTCTCCATTCTGAAAATTTACCATTTATTCCTACCCTTTGTTCCCTGTCATTTAACCAGTTCTCAATCCATGAAAGGATCTTCCCTCTTATCCCATGACAACTTAATTTACATAAGAGCCTTTGGTGAGAGACCTTGTCAAAGGCTTTCTGGAAATCTAAGTACACTATGTCCACTGGATCCCCCTTGCCCACATGTTGTTTGACCCCCTCAAAGAACTCTAATAGATTAGTAAGACATGATCTCCCTTTATAGAAACCATGTTGACTTTTGCTCAACAATTTGTTCTTCTATGTGTCTGACAATTTTATTCTTTACTATTGTTTCAACTAATTTGCCCAGTACTGATGTTAGACTTACCGGTCTGTAATTACCAGGATAACCTCTCGAGTCCTTCTTAAATATTGGCATTACATTAGCTATCTTCCAGTCATTGAGTACAGTAGCTGATTTAAAGGACAGGTTACAAACCATAGTTAATAATTCTGCAATTTCACATTTGAGTTCTTTCAGAACTCTTGGGTGAATGCCATCTGGTCCCGGTCACTTGTTACTGTTCAGTTTCTCAATTAATTCCAAAACCTTCTCTAGTGACACTTCAATCTGTGACAATTCCTCAGATTGTCACCTACAAAAGAGGCTCAGGTTTGCGAATCTCCCTAACATCCTCAACCATGAAGACCGAAGCAAAGAATTCATTTCATTTCTCTGATGACTTTATCGTCTTTAAGTGCTCCTTTTGTATCTCGATCGTCCAGGGGCCCCACTGGTTGTTTAGCAGGCTTCCTGCTTCTGAGGTACTTAAAACATTTTATTGCCTTTTGAGGTTTTGGCTAGCCATTCTTCAAACTCCTTTTTGGCTTTTCTTATTACATTTTTACATTTAATTTTGCAGTGTTTATGCTCCTTTCTATTTACCTCACTAGGGTTTGACTCCCACTTTTTAAAAGATGCCTTTTTATCTCGCACTACTTCTTTTACATGGTGGTTAAGCCACGGTGGTTCTTTTTTAGTTTTTACTGTGTTTTTTTTAATTTGGGGTATACATTTAAGTTGAGCCTCTATTATGGTATCTTTGAAAGTTGTCCATGCAGCTTGCAGGGATTTCACTCGTCACTGTACCTTTTAATTTCTGTTTAACTAACCTCCTCATTTTTGCATAGTTCCCCTTTCTGAAATTAAATGCCACAGTGTTGGGCTGCTGAGGTGTTCTTCCCACCACAGGAATGTTAAATGTTATTATATTATGGTCACTATTTCCAAGCAGTCCTGTTATAGTTACCTCTTGGACCAGATCCTGCACTCCACTCTGGACTAGATCGAGAGTTGTCTCTCCCCTTGTGGGTTCCTGTACCAGCTGCTCCAAGAAGCAGTCATTTAAAGTATTGAGAAATTGTCTCTGCATTTCGTCCTGAGGTGACATGTACCCAGTCAATATGGGGATAATTGAAATCCCCCATTACTGAGTTTTTTATGTTGATAGCCTCTCTAATCTCCCTTAGCATTTCATTGTCACTATCACTGTCCTCGTCAGGTGGTCAATAATAGATCCCTACTGTTTTGTTCTTATTAAAGCATGGAATTACTATCCATAGAGATTCTATGGAACATGTGGATTCACTTAAGATTTTTATTTCATTTGATTCTACATTTTCTTTCACATATAGTGCCACTCCCCACCCTGCACGACCTGCTCTGTCCTTCTGATATATTTTGTACTCTGGAATGATTGTGTCCCATTGATTGTCCTCACTCCACCAGGTTTCTTTGATGCCTATTATATCAATATCCTCCTTTAACACTAAGCACTCTAGTTCACCCATCTTATTTGGGAGGTAGTATTGGGAATTGGTGATGGTGCCTGGTTTACAGCTCCTCTTCCTTGGCATGGATAGTAGTTTGGGAAGTGCCCACCAACAATGAATGGGTTTTGTGTTGATGCAGTTCTTTGTTTGAGATCTGAGGAGCCACTCACTTGATCAGCAAGGAGGGGCTGATGCTCCAGAGGATTGGGGCTCTGCAAAGGTTTGGAGCCATAATTAATGTATGGACTGGGGGATGGGCAGATGCGGGCCAGGGCTGGCCCAACATTATCCCATCCTCTGAAGCATCTGGTTCTGGTGGATGTCTGGCTTTTCCTGGGTCTCACTGTAGAGAAGTACAATTGTTTGTGAAGTGCTATATAGTAAATGTTAAATATTAATTTCAATAAACAAAATTCTGATCAGTTACTCCAGATCTATACTGGAGTACCTCCAAAACTATTAATCCTACTGACCACCCCATTTCTTGTATTATGGGCAGAGGTAGATAGAAGTTCCTTACTTTAGTCCCATCTCCCTCTAACTGGCCAAAAATCTGCTTTTAAAATGCTGATACACATTAATTAACTGGCCAAGAAATTGCTTCAATAACTTTAAGTTTGTCACAAGGCAATAAAAAGAAATTCAAAGTAAAGGCTGAAATTCCAGTCTTAACTTCCCCCACTTTCTTGAAGTATTAAACATCCATTCTGTATGGTAACTACACGTTCTATGCAAGAGTCAACAATAGTTAGGCATAATGAAGTAATTACAATGTATATTAAGCATGGCTATTTATTAAGGGATGTACATCAATGATGTTGGTTAATGAGGCTGGAGTGGCAGCAAGTTCAAGATAGTTTCATCTTGAGCCTCAGTTTTGAATGTCTTTAATTTTGTTGGCTTGTTTTATAGGGTTAATCAGCTTTTTCTTTCATCATAACTGTGTAGGTGACTCTACATTTCCACTCTATAAGGTGGAAGCCTGTGCATTTATCTGGGTGTAATTTTTAAAGTGTTTGTGTTTTTTTTTTAAAAAAAAAACACACCCCACACACGGCTGCAAACTTAATGGGATGGTAATAGATCTCAAGTCCCAGTGGTGATGGAACCTGGTGATATGCTAAACCAAAAGAGCTCTCTCCCATGCTTGTAGCTGCTGAGTTGGTGTGAAGTGATGGGAACAGACATTCTAGGCTTCAATGATACACAAGGTGGCAATCTTGGAATCTTATTGTATAGATCAACAGTTCTCAACCAGGGGTCTGGGGCCTCCACGGGGGCTGTGAACAGGTTTTAGGGGGTCTGCCAAGCAGGGCCAGCATTAGAGTCACTGGGACTCAGGACAGAAAGCTAGAGCCCCATCACCTGGGGCTGAAAGCAAAGCTTGAGGGTCCCCAGGCCATTGCCTTGCTTGATACCCCCTAATGCCAGCCCTGGCTTTAAGTGCAGAAAAACAGTTGTGGCACAGATGGGCCATAGTGTTTCTATAACCTGTTGCGGGGTGGAGGGGCTCAGAAAGAAAGGTTGAGAACTCCTTGTACAGATTATATATATGGAAATCTATATGGGTGTGTTTATTCTACACACTATCAGTCTAGTTCACAAGACACAAAGCTGAGGCAACCAGTGAGTTAACAATTCAATACAACTTTTTTCTGTACAGCATTTTATTGTACAAACTCTATCCCTAAATGCTTTATAGAGTTAAATGATACCACTGGTGTTCAATAATAAACAAAAGTAGCAGTAGAGGGAAAATAATCAATTATAGGTAAGGAAGAAAAGACAGTTTTGAAAAATAAATAGGTGAAGACAGAGCCTAATTAGGCATTTTAGCACCCTGGGCAAGCAAGCATATTTGTGCCCCCTACTATATTTTGGGGGGGGGGGGTAATTTTTCTGCACTGAGGCTGCATGTGGGGAGGGGCATGCAGGGTCACATGTAGAGTCACGCTGAGGTGAGTCCAGGGATGGAAGTGGCGCTCCCTCCTTGACCTCCGCCTCGCAGGGCTAGCCTGATCGAGTTGCTGTGTGGGGCTTCACATGTTGCTTCTGTTTCCGCCTCGTTTTTCTGCCTCTGTAGCTACCCAGTTTGTCCCACGCCCTGGTTACAGCCCTGGGCAAAGAGGAGGCAAGTGGGGAGGCTGTTGCTCAGGGTCAGAGCTACAGAGAAGAAGGCTCTTGTCCCAACAGTTTCCCAGATGGAAGGAGGCAGATGTGCACAGGGAACAGAGAGTGGAGTAGAAAGAAAAGGTCTCTGATGCATTCTGAAGCAAATCCATGGAGGGCCGTTTTGCACCCTATTCTGAAATGAATGAGGAACCAGTAGGGTTTTTTGAGGAGGGAGGGGATGTAGTTACACTTGTTTGTACTTGGGATAGATCAATCACAGTGGAAAAAATAATGTATTGTACCCTGATTATAGCAGTTGCAACTGATTTTTCTTTTATGTAATCGTATTTTAATAGGTTTCAGAGTAGCAGCTGTGTTAGTCTGTGTCAGCAAAAGGAACAGGAGGAATTGTGGCACCTTAGACTAAAAAATGCATTAGAGCACAAGCTTTCGTGGGCTTCAGCGAAGTATTTATATAGAATGGAACATATAAAGTAAGAAGAGAATATACAGAGAAGGTGGAAGTTGCCATACAAACTGTAAGAGGCTAATTAAGATGAGCTATTATCGACAGGATAATTTTAATGTGGCTTGGCTGGCTGATCCTGGTCCCTCCCAGGTCAGTTGCAAAACTCTCATTAACTTAAATGGAAGGCAGGACTGAGCCCCCTATGATGAAATGCTATTTTAGTAAAAGCTTTTTGTTTTGCTTTCAGCAATAAGGGGATAGATAGAAGGCCACTAACTGCTTCTAATGATACATATCACTCATATCAGGTGTAGTGAACTAAACAAGAGGAATTCTTTTCCCCTTCAATGTTGAAATCATAAATTTAATTCATATTACATCCAAAAAGACTACGGTAAAAGAAAGTTAAGGTTGCAAAGCCAAAACTCAAAAGTTAGGAAGTCCTAGGAATTAAGCAAAAAGAAAAGGAGGACTTGTGGCACCCCAGACTAACAAATTTATTCGAGCATAAGCTTTTGTGAGCTACAGCTCACTTCATCAGATGCATTAAGGTTGCCTGTGTAATTGTTTTTTAGATGCCCAATTTGAGACACTCTGGCTCTGATTTGCAGAAGTACTGAGTGATCACAGCTGCAACAGAGATCAATAATTTTACTAATGTTTATGAAGTACTGAGATACTATTGAATACCCTAGAAAAGCCTGTGGGGAAATTAATAATTCTTCATTCCAGGCAGGGTTTGAATGGTGTACAGTAAATGCATGGGGCCAGACACTGAATGATGAGGATGAAAAAGAATACCGAATAGAACTCAGGGCTACAATAAAAAAAAACAGCACGTAATCATGTAGTTTGCATAATAAAGCATATGCACAAATGGGGCAAATTAAGGTTGAGCTGGCAACTTCTGGCAATTTCTGACTTTTGAGTATTTGACTTTGCAACCTTATTCTGTGTGTGATGTGGTTTTTTAAAAAGAAATAAGTATTACACTTGAACTATATTTTAATTACAATTAAATCACTGTGGGGAAAATCAGAGTCCTAGTCCAAAACAATATATCAACAAATATTTGTGTGATTATGTTGATATAGATGTTATATCCTTCACACAGACACACATGAACATACAACTCTGTCTATATGCACATGTGTAACTATAAGAATTGCCATACTGGTCAGACCAAAGATCAATCTAGCCCAGTATCCAGTCTCCTGACAGTGGCCACTGCCACAAACACAGACACTTATTTGATGTAGGGGGCCATATTTTTATAGCAATTTTAATTGTATATTCTGGAACCACTGGCATCATTTCTACTAATATTTGAAGAGCAACTGTCAAATTGAACTTGACAAACATATTTTCTAAAAAACAAACATCTTTTATAAAAGCTAAGATGAACAGAAGCATTTTCTCATTTTAAAAGACTCCAATGAAAAGTTTGTTTTAAACAAATAAACATTCCCTTTAATGTATGAAATCCAAATACTGCAGCTTTAAGAAACTGAAGATAAACAAAACAAAATTTAGAGACTAACAAATTTATTTGAGCATAAGCTTTCGTGAGCTACAGTGAGCTGTAGCTCACAAAAGCTTACGCTCGAATAAATTTGTTAGTCTCTGAGGTGCCACAAGTCACCCTTTTCTTTTTGTGGATACAGACTAACAAGGCTGCTACTCTGAAAACTGAAACTGACTTAACTGATTTTCATTGCAATCTGAGGAAAAAATGCAGTAAGTAAATCTAATTAGCAACAAATTAGATTTTTTTAAAACTTTCACTTTTAATAACTAAGCTCTTATTAGTAACATAGGTAAAAATGATATATTTACAAGACATGGGCTAAATTCTGTAAACCAGTGGAACTCCATGAGAATATGAACTATGATTTGTAAGCTGAGGCCCTGTAATGTACCGAGTTTGTTTCTGTGTGATTTGGATAGCACTAACAGTGTACTTGATAGCATACATGTTAAAAACATCAATCCTTACAATACACTGTGAGTCAGATTATCCTCATTTTACAGAGGAGGAATATATATTTGGGTTTTTTTAGTATGAATTAAACTCCCTAAAAAGAATAAAAATAGCAGTAAGCAGAAAACACAACCATTTCCCCAAGTGTGTGTATATATAACCAGTACTCTAATTCCAAGTATTCAAAAACCATGAAACCCCCTCAAATCACAATTATTTTAAAAAATGAGATTTTTTAAAAGGTTTGAAATTTGAACTATTTTTATTTGACTTTGGCGTTCACTCATCACATTTTCATGTTTTTCTCTATAACCGTAAGGGCTAGAAGCTAATTTTTTTAAATGAAGGCTAAATTTCCCATGTAATCCCGTGACTGCTGGGGCTTTAAAGAAACACAAAATAGGGAGAGATTGGTAATGCTGTTCTTTCTTAGCTTGAGCACCCAATGCATAAGGACATAGTCACCTTAAAAATCATATTTGTCTGAATTTCATTTACCAAATATTTTTGCCTGTAAACCTAAGATGGCTATAATTGTGAGCCATCAGGAGAAAACGTTTCTTTTTTTCAGTTTGCTTACTTTGTGCATGTGGGTGCCATCCTGCAAGGTACTGAACACTCTGGCCAGGATCCAGGATTAAGTGCATGCTTAATTTTAAAACCTTTATGGAGTGTCCCCATTTAAGTGAATAGTAGCATGCGGTTAGGATTTCAGCCTTTGACTGTAGGGGGGCTATTCATGAGTTTAAGTACTTTGCTGGATTGCTTTGCAAAATGCTCAGCACCTCCCTAAACTGAGCTTTGTGCGTAGTCAATTACACAGATTCCCCAGATAGCTACTTTGCATCTTGCAGCTTGTTCTCTGCAGGCCAACCCCTAGCAGTCTATGTTCTTCTTCTTCAAGATCTAAATTTCTTGGTCAAGGTATAGTCAAGGTTCAGACTCTAGAGAAAATAATTATATTTAAAAAAAAAAAGTAAAGTTTTCAGGGTCTGTTCAAAAGTGTCTGAAGTTGGCTCATGGTCCTCCTATTGACTACCCCTGCCCTAGCTCAGGCCTACTTGAAGTGAATGTGGCTCCTTGTGGCCTCAGCGGTCCACCCACACAAAACTAGTTGAGGTGCTTGGGGTCCTTAGTCTCTTTCCCTGCTGTGTGAAAGACCCAAACAGAGCAGGGGCGGTAAAACTCTTTAGCAACATTTTTCCTTTTTTCAAATAAATATTGGCCAGGGGACATAAGGGCATTACCTGAAAATACCTTCTTAACTTATTTTATAGTCCGCTAGCGCCCAGAGGTCCCCGTCAAGATCACTTAGGGCTAGGCACTGTACAAACATAACTCCACGGAGTGCCCGGACATTTTGTACTTTTAACGGGCGGTGAGTTTGGGATTCATCCAGAGGCTCAAAATTCTCAATCTCCGCTTCCTTGGATCAGCGGTAGCTCGGTGGGTGCATGCTGCGGGGAGGGCAAGTCCCCTCCCCGCCACACACGCTCTCCCCATGCCCGGACAGTGAGTGGTGGCCGGGCAGAGGCGGACTCCCCCGCCTGGCTCGGGGCGCGGGGGAGGAGCAGGGGGCTGCCGCAGTGGAAAGTCATCCATCTCGTTTAGGAGCCGGTGTGCTGCTAACACTTCCTGCTGTAATTTGCGGCCAGGGCTATTGGTTGGGCTGCTCCTATTCGCCCGCGGCCCTGACGCCGGGCAGTCTGGGGAGGCGGAGCCCGGCCCCGGGAGGGGGAGGGGGAGAGGGAGGGGGTGTGTTTCATAAACAAAGTCCTAGTACCGGGGGGATCCCCCCCTTCACGCGCAGCCGCTGCTCCGGGGGTCCCTGCCGCGAGAGGGGTTTTTATGAATGGACGGGGATGCCCGGGGAGGGACACGCGAGCCGCT
Organism: Caretta caretta; assembly: GCF_965140235.1. NCBI lineage: Eukaryota > Metazoa > Chordata > Testudines > Cheloniidae > Caretta > Caretta caretta. The sequence continues at coordinate 290,957,831 of NC_134206.1, read as the reverse complement.
TTCCTTTTCCCGGGGAAAGCCGGGCGGCGTTCGCGCGGGCTCCCCACCGCCGCTCTTCTGCCCGCCCAGGCGGCGGGAGCAAGGCGGGCAGAGGCGCTCGGGGGCCCGACCCGGGCAGTGGGGCGGGCTCGCAGGGGCGCAGACCCCCGCCCCCCAGCCCCTTGCTGTGCCGCCGCCGCGCTCTCCGCTATGTGGGGCGGGAGCCCCCCGGGGTGGGCGGGGGAAGGGGGGGGTGACAGCCCGGCCCCGGGCAGGTCTCCCTCACGGGGCGGGGGCGCTTCCAGCTCTGACCCCCCCCTTCGGGCAGGGCGAGGAACAGACCTGCTGGAGTTTAACTGGGGGAGGGGGGGGGAACCACCCCACCTTCCATCCCCTCCCCACGCAGCTGGGAGGGCGCGTCCCTCTCCCCAACCCACGGTGCTAAACCTCGGCCTCAGGGCGGGAAGGGATGAGGGCGGCGGGCAGCGTTTCGGTGACAGACAATCGCTCTTCAAGTCCCCCCCGCCCCGCCCCGCCCCGTTTCGGCGGGCCCCGCGGCGGCACTGACGCAAGGGTGTTTACCGGCCCCGAAGGTAAATGATTCGCCCTGTGCCGCGCCCGCCCCCACCCCCGCACTGTTCTGCCGCGACTGAACTGTGCCCAGCGCCGCTGCCGTGAGCCAGCCCAGCCTGCGCAACGAGCGCCTGGGTGCGTTACACGCTCCCCCGCGTGACGGGGTGTGTGTGTGTGTGTGTGTGTGTGGCGGGCGGGGGGTGCGCGCGCGCGCCGCCCCCGAGCCCTGCGAGGCGGGACTCGTCGCAGGCCGGGGCGGGGCCTGCTCGCCGCTGAGCTCAGCTTTGCCGCTTACGTCCGCCTATTATTTACTTGCACTTTAAACGTCCTCGCGTTTTTTAAATACGCTGCTTGGGTCCACGTGTTCCCCCGCCGTGTCCTCTGGAAAGATGAAGCCAGCAAAGGCTCCCTCCCCCGCCCAAAGTCCTGTTTCATTTGCTAACCTCCCCACCCCCGCCCTCCTTCCCCGGCAAAGCCCAGGGCCTGGGGGTGGGGCGTGGGTAGGTTTTTGAATGGTAGAAAGGAGGAGCCTGGGGAAAGCCGTGATCCCTTGCTGCTGGCGCGCTGGCTGCCCTGATCGTGGGAAAGTGGCTGCACGTAAAGCAGCAGATTCTTTGTCCCTGTTGTTCTTCTGTAATCGATCTCACTTCAAGTCGAGGGGTGGAAAACTTCAAAGGCGGATCGGGCTGTTGGAGGTCTGAGGAGGAGCACAATCAGCTCGCACTGCACCCACTCTGCCTCCGCCCCCGTCTCCAGGAGAAGGGGGCGGGTGGGGGAGAGAATCCTCCAGTCTCTAAAGTACACCCAATCAATAAATAAAATACAGACTTTGTGGAGAGGGTGGGTGGAAGGGAGCTGAGGGCGTTAATGTACCCAAATACACACAGACTTTCAAACTGCCCTGTTTCTCCCCTGGCTAAATAGCTGCATTCTGTCCTGTAGGTATTTTTTTTGAAAGGTGGGGGTCCTCTGGGGCAATCTGAGATTTGCATAGTTTACAATGTAAGCTACTGTAGAACAAGATTCAGAGTAGCAGCTGTGTTAGTCTGTATCTGCAAAAAGAAAAGGAGTACTTGTGGCACCTTAGAGACTAACAAATTTATTTGAGCATAAGCTTTTGTGAGCTACAGCTCACTTCATTTGTAGCTCATGAAAGCTTATGCTCAAATAAATTTGTTAGTCTCTAAGGTGCCATAAGTACTCCTTTTCTTGTTATAGAACAAAAATTACTGATTGACACCAGCTCTTACTGCTTGACACCAGCTAGGGGCTCTCCTTGGTAGCTGGTAGTACTTTTAAACAGAGTTGGGGAGGACAAATGGCACTGAGAGCATGGCTACATTTGCAGATGTAAAGCACTTTGAGTTAAACCAGCCTTCGTAGAGAGCAGTAGGGAAAATGCTGCGGTCTGTCCACACTGACAGCTTCAAGTGCACTGGCATGGCCACATTTGTGACACTTGCAGTGGCATTGGGAGCAGTGCATTATAGGCAGCTATCCCAGGATGCAAGTGGCTGCACATGCTTTTCAAAGGGGGGGTGGAGTGTGACAGGGAGTGTGTTATGTGTATGTGGGGGGAAAGAGAGAGTGGGTTTTGGGGCGGGGCTGAGAGCATGTTAGCATGCTGTCTTGTAAATTCAGACAGCAGCAGACCCCCATTGCTCCCCCGCCTCTCTCTCTCGCACACAGCATTCCACACTAATGGTTGCTTTGTCTCGGAGCAGATAAGTAGCCGGCTGTCAGAAACGGAGCTTTCAAAGGGCATTTCTGCATTCTTACAGCTGATTCCAAATAATGACAAGAGTGGCCACTTGACTTAAGGGGATTATGGGACGTTTCCAGAGGCTGATCAGAGCTCAGTAAAGCAACACCTCGTTCACACTGGCACCGTGGTGCTCCAGCGAGGGCACAGCAAACGTTATTCCACTTGCTGAGGTGGAGTACCAGCAGCGCTGTAGCCGCGGAGTCAGAGTGCTCTACGTGCCTTGCCAGTGTGGATGGGTAGTGAGCTAGTGCGCCCAGGGCTCCTTTATTGTACTGTAACTCACAAGTTTGGCCAAGCCCCAAGACAATATATAGCCATAGCTGGATACAGCTGAGGACTGAGCCCTTTGATTGTTCCCCATATTTCAGTTTTTCCATAGGAAATGCTGTTATGTATTACTTTAAAGTCTCCATCCCCACCATACACAATTGTTCAATAAACACCCTCTTCTCTTCCACCAGGATTTGCATCCTTAGAGCTTGTACTGGAGATGTTCAGAGTCTGACTGCATAGCATTAAAGGGGTTAATCATAATGCATATACACACATAGGGTGGAGCTTGTGCCAATGTCTCTAACTACAGTTACCCCAAAATTTCCATCCTAAAGTGCCTTAATCCAGATGCTTATCACTTTCTCAAACTTTTACTTTTTGGACTGTAATTTTTCAGAGTCTATTGTCAGCCTAAGGATGACTTTTTTTGTGGCAAGTTGTTAGCAAATACAGTTCAGCTAAATTTTGAAACAAAGAAAATTAACACTCGCTCCCCCCACACACAAATATTTTGCTGTTATTTAGAAACAAACAAATGTGTAGCCATTTTCTGAACAGCTCTCTCCATGGTTTGGGGTAGCAACTTGCTTTCTGACATAAACTTTAGATCAGAAATGAGCCTTCTAGTAGCCTGGTGAAAATGTTTATATTTGGCCAAATAGTGTATCATAATTGTAGATAGTGCTTGCATGTTAATTTTTTCCAAACAATGATGTTGTTTTTAATAACCATATCCCAACTTTCAGTTGGCCCTGCACATACTAAATAAGTGAGATTCCTCATTGTGTAGGTGAAATCCTCCTATGAGTGTGTGTATAGGAGGAAAGCTAGATTGTTTGATCAACCAAAGGCCTGATGTTACAGAAGTCCTTCCTGCTCTGTGTGCTTTGAGAAATGTATTTGAAAATGCATTTAAAAAATCAAAACTAGCACTTCTGAGTTAAAACAGCCAACCCCAGCTACAGATAAGGCACAGGTGGTGAATCATGATCTTCCAGCACCCACCACCGTACAGTGTGGCTTATCAGGCCCAATGGCCTCCCTTCCCCCTCTTCCTACAGCAAACAAAATCTGCAGCCTCCTGATATCAAGATTTGCTCAAGTCTGAAGCTTGGACTCTTCAACCCTTTTGTGATATTGCTATTGGGTCTGGACACTCTTTCTCTAGAGTTCTATGTATATGACTCCCATACAGTAGTATCTCAGCAGTTACAAGTATTTGTGGATTTACCTTCACAGCACCAGAGAGTTAGGTAAGTATTAATAGTCTCTCCCCCCCCCCCCTTTTTTTTTTTAATAAACAGATGAGAAACTGAGGCACTGAGCGACTAACTGACTTGTCCAATGGCTCTCAGAAAGCCTGTGGTGGTGCTGGGAATTGATGTCCGAGCTCCTGGTTCTGTGTCCTAAACACAAGACTGGCCTCTGTGTTATCACTACAGCCCACAATGCTTCTATCCTTTCCCCTTTCTGTTTCTGCTCCAGCTTCCCTTTCCCTTTAATCTCCTTTACATATGCCAACATTTTCTTCTACTTCCCTTCAGCCCCAAATGAATCCTCTAAAAACGAAGAATCAAATCCTCCAATTTGTCCAAGCTGCACCTGGTGCAGGCCATAGGGGTACATGGGGGAAAATCACTGTAAGCCGTCTTTCATCAACCCTGATTCTGGTCTGACTGGGTGCCAACATCACCCCTGGTATAACATGCCTCAGGCTAAGGAGTGCTCTAATTATACTAGCTAGAATGGTGTTCCTCCCCCAGGGCCTACTCTGCCAGTCGCTCATTCCTCTCCAACTCACCCAGGAATACTGTCTTTACACCATGTGGGGATTTCCTTCATCTGGGGAACTCCCAACTGCCCTATTATGGTACAAAATGGATGAAGACAAGGGCTAGAATCTGTCTCCAAGTATTTCTAATATAAATAAAGCAATTATATTTTAGAAATTTGTGGAACTAATATAATGTCTGCTGTCATCTTTGGCATGTTTTTATCTTTTTTCCCCCCTTATGCTTCCTCTGTGTTTGTCTTAAATTAGGTTATAAGCTCTTCAAGGCAGGGATTGTGTAGCTGTAGTCAAAAAATAAAATAAGAGGTGAGGTTGCATAAAGAATGGGATAGAGAATAATGGAGAAAATATTATAGTGTGCACAAAGGGTAGGACAAGTAATTGGCTTAGTTTGCAGGAAGGGAGATTTAGGTTGGATATTGGGAAAAACTTCCTATCAGGCTAGTTAAGCATTGGAACAGGTTACCTGTGGAATTCCGGTCACTGTAGGTTAAGAACAGGTTAATCAAACCCCTGCCTGGGTGATCTAGGTATACTTGGTCCTCCCTTAGCATGTGGGGATGGCAGACCTACATTTTTATGATTGTAATTTGTATGATCATGTCATTACTTCACTCCATGATCTTTCCTCATATGGAATACAGTGTAAGGTATTGCTTATCCCATATCAAAAAGGATATTGCAAATTAGAGGCCATTCAGAGATGGGTGACAAGAATGATTAGGGGCATGGAAAGACTTTCATATGAAGAGAGATTGAAAAGATTGGAATTAATTCATCTTCTTTAGGAGAAATAAAAGGGATATGGCAAAAATATACAGAATTGAGGATGGTGCAGAATAGCTCAACTGGGAGCTTCCCCCCCCCCCCCATCTCATAAATCAAGAAGGAGCGGACATTCAGTGAAATTGAAAGGTGGTAAATTCCAGATTGGTCATAGGATACACTTTTCACACAGGGTATAATCAGACTGTGGAACTCATGGCCTCAGCAGTGTCCTGTGAGAAACAATTTAAGATTCAAGGTGGGATTGGACATTTATCTGGATAAGAATAACGATAAAAATATGAAGTGTTTTGGAAGAGTGATTAAAACCTTCTGCTTCCCAGGTTAAATTAATCTCTAACCAATAAGGGGTGTGGGCAAATTATCCCACATCTGACTATGGTGGGTTCTTGTACCTTACTGAAGCATCTGGTATTGGCCAGTGTCAGATACTGGATTAGATTAACTTCAGGTATGACCAAGTATGGCAATTCTTAGGTTCCTAAACATCTACCTGCGTGTTTGTAGAGTGTATCCCACAAGGAGATCCTAATGCTGATTGGGACCATTGTGTGCTACCACAACATACATAAATAACAACTATAATCACAGTAATCCTGGCCTCTAACAAGTTTAGAGAAATGCCAGCTTTTAATTTAAACATCCCCTTAGAACTGAACTGTAGATCTCCAAAATATGTGGTTAATTTCAGTGCCTGAGGGACAAATAGCAGCTCCTGAATTCACGTTACAATTCAATAGTATTCTGCCTTCCTCCTGAAAGTCTGGTTCTTCATACCCACGACTTCTGCATTTATAATGGAAGATTTCCAAAAGGGGTGTGTGGTTTGGTCTAAAATTGGCACTTTTGCTAAAAGTCTTAGTTAATGCTACTGTCCAAAATAGTTAGAACGTGAGCCAATTTAGCAAGCCCAAGTTTGAATTGACTTTGGAAAGATTAACTTGTACTTCTGAACAGCCTCACATATAGCCAATAGGGAGCTGTCTTAGCACTTTAGTAGTTACACATCTTTCAGATAATTCTGAGCTCTGTGTGCAAAATTAGGTCTCTGATATCTGGATGTGTCACATCCTAGGAGTCCCTAAACCAATGGGCCAGATTGTTTCCTCCCTGGGATAAACCCACAGGAGGGGTTGCAGGATAGGGGTTAAGGAAAACTTGGTGTAATTCCCATCTGAATTTTCCTGGAACCATTTCTTCCGGTGAGAGGGATTTAGGGTGGATGTAGATTATAAAAGTCCTGCTGCTTCCTAAATTTGTACATTTTGGGGATTCATAGGGAAGGAAACTCCCTTCCTCACAAAAATAGGAGCTATTTGCAGGGACAACAACCACTAACTCTACTGTTCCGGCTATATGGATTTCCACCTCCCCTGGATTTCCACATGCAAATGTGGGAGCAGAGCAATGGGTCTGTAGTATTCAAGTGGAGGGGCATCTGTGGGGTGGTGCTGTAGTGGCAACACTCCCCTTCTGCACAGAAAGGGAGAGGTCCGTGTGCTGAGGAAACCCTCTGCGTACACTTCTGCCTAGGATGATCCAGTGCAATGGATGGATCATAATGAGAAATAAAGGTGCTTTTGCCATCTGGTACTGATATAGATGGTGTTCCTCAGGTCCAATAGCCTTTTGAATTACTGCACGTGAGAGAACACAGAATGGAAAGTGTGTATTCAGAACTGAGAGGGAGATTGCAGCATTGACTGGGATGAGACATGCCGCTTGGTGAGGTGAAAGGCAAGTCAGATCCAGAGGGCTCAACTTCAGTCTCCAGAATGTCTTCCTGACCTGTGGGCACTCCTCCGCATCTGGTCAATGTTCTGTTGAATTTCCCTCCATCTCCCAGGTTCAGAGTACTTTCTCCCTACCCTGACTGGTATAGAAGGGTACAGCTTGCTCAGGAAGGGCAGGCAGAGAAAAAAGGGAGGAAGTGTTGCCTTGTATATCAAAAATGTATACACTTGAACTGAGGTTGAGATGGAAATAGATTTGTTGAAAGTCTATGGGTAAGAGTAAAAGGGGTAAAAAACAAGGGTGATGTCATGGGAGGCTTCTACTACACACCACCTAACCAGGAAGAGTAGGTGGATGAGGATTTTTATAAACTAACAAAATCATCCAAAGCACAGGATTTGGTGGTGATGAGGGACTTCAGCTATCCAGAGCTCTGTTGGGAAAACAGCACAGAAGGGCACAGATTATTCAACAAGTTCTTGGAATGTACTGGAGACCATTTTTTATTTCAGAAGGTGGAGAAAGCTACTTGGGGAGAAACTGTTCTAGCTTTGATTTTTGACAAATGGGGAAGAACTGGTTGAGAATTTTAAAGTGGAAGGCAACTTGGGTGAAAGTGATCATGAAGTGATAGAGTTCATGATTCTAAGGCACGGTAGGAGGGAAAACAGCACAATACATCTGATGAAGTGAGCTGTAGCTCACGAAAGCTTATGCTCAAATAAATTGGTTAGTTTCTAAGGTGCCACAAGTACTCCTTTTCTTTTTGCGAATACAGACTGACACGGCTGCTACTCTGAAACCAGCACAATTCAGATAATGGATTTCAAGAAGGCAGACTTTAGCAAACTCACAGAGTTGGTAGGTAAGAAATGGCAGAATTGCTAAATAACTTTTTTGTTTCAGTTTTCAACAAAAGGATTAGTAACAATTGGACATCTAACTTAATGAAAGCCAGTGAAAATTAGGTAGGATTGGAGGCGAAAATACTGCAAAAATTACTTTGACTAAATTAGAGGTCTTCAAGTCACCAGGCCCTGATGAAATACATCCTAGAATACTCAAGGAGATGACTGAGGAGATAGTTGATCCATGAGTGATTATCTTCAAAAAAATAATGGAATATGGGAGAGATTCCAGGGGACTGGAAAAGGGCAAATATAGTGCCCATCTATAAAAAGGGGATAAGGACAACCTGGGGAATACAGACCAGTCAATTTTGTCAGTAGCTGGAAAGATAATGGAGCCAATAACTCAGCAATCAATTTGCAGACACCTAGAAGGTGATAAGCAACAGTCAGCATGGATTTGTCAAGAATAAATCATGTCAAACTAACCTAATAGTTTTCTTTGACTTGGTAACAAGCTTTGTGAAAACCAGGGGAGCAGTAGATGTGGTATATCTTGACTTTAGTAAGGCCTTATATATTGTCTTCTCATAAACTAGGGAAATACAACCTAGATGGATCTATAGTAAGGTGAGTGCATAACTGGTTGGAAAACTCTTCCCAGAGAGTAGTCATCAGTGGTTCACAGTGTTAGGATAAAGATATTTAGGCCTGTCTGTAAAGGCCTATACTCTAATTTAGGTGTATTCTTATCAGCTAGCTAGTTATAGAGGTATAAAAGAAAGAATCTGTGTAAGGGCCTTCTCTCACTGTTACAGTCTGAGGCCCTGTTCTTAGGCTAAGGCCTTTGGCTAAGCAGCAGAGACAGCCATAAACTGGGAAGCAAATTGTCACATCCTTACATTCCAGACTAGTCACATTGAAAGAAGGTGCTATTGGGTTGTTAGGAATACAGTCCTGTCCTCATAATGCCTATCACCTCCAGAGAAAGGGAAGTGCCTAGAAGATGTAAAAGGAAACGTAGTTTGATAGCATCCTGTCTGTCAAGAACTCACTTATCAATAGCTGGGATGTGAAATCCTAATTTCTGTGTTGTTCTATCACTGTAGTCCCCATTTCCCTATTTTTTGTCCGTATAATCTCTGTCTGGTTCTGTGATTGTTTCTGTCTGCTGTATAATTAATTTTGCTGGGTGTAAACTAATTAAGGTGGTGGAATATAATTGGTTAAATAATCATGTAACAATACGTTAGGATTGGTTAGTTAAATTTCAGTAAAATGATTGGTTAAGGTATAGCTAAGCAAAACTCAAGTTTTACTATATAAAAAACTCTGCAGTTTTTACTATATAAAAACTCTGCAGAAGGCTCTGCAGTCAATCAGCAAGTAAGGGGGGGAAATGGGAACAGGGAATGGGGGTGGGGAAATTGGAATCATGCTTTGCTAAGGGGGGGAATGGGAACAGGGACACAGGTAAGGCTCTGTGTGTGAGAGCTGGAAAGGGGGACACTAAGGAAGAAAAGAGGAAAGATTGGGAAAAAAAACTGGATTTCTTTACTCTGGAGAAGAGAAGACGGGGGACAGGGACAGGAGGGGGATGACATAAAAGGTTGTTCTAAGGAGGAGAAAAATTGTTTCCTAACCTCTGAGGCGAGGACAAGAAACAATGGACTTAATTGCAGCAAGCTTCCTAACTGTCAGGGTAGTTAAGCACTGAAATAAATTGCCTAGGAAGGTTGTGATATCTCTGTCATTGGAGATTTTTAAGAGCAGGTTAAACAAATACCTGTCAGGCAGGGCCGTCCTTAGGCATACACAGCTGCGTAGGGTACCATGAAATTTGGGGCACCTGGGGCATACGCAGCAGCACCAGCCCTGTGACCAGCCCTATCCCCTGGCGGGCCCCCCATGTGCTGCACCCACTGCAAGGGGCAGGGCCGTCCTGGGGGTGGGGGCCCAGACAACTCCTTCCGCCCCATCCCTTACCCTCCCCCCACTCCGCCCCCAGCCTGCCCCCATTCCACCTCACACTCCACCCTACACTCACCAGCAGCGGCGGGAAGTGGAGCAACCCAGCCCGAGCCTGCTCCACTCCGCCAGCTCCCAGCAATGGCGCTCCGCTTCCTGCTGCCAGTGAGTGCAGGGAGGTTGGGGAAAGGATGACCCCCGCACTCGCCGGCAATGGCGGGAAGTGGAGCGACGTGGCCCCAGCCCGCTCCGCTTCCCTTGCGCCGGCCCCAGCCATGACACTGCGGGGGGTTAGGGAAAGGTTCCCCCCCGCACCAACTCACCAGCGGCAGGATGCGGAGCGCCGTGTCTGGGATTTGGCAGAGTAGAGCTGGCTGGGGCCAGGCTGCTCCGCTTCCCGCTGCTGCTGGTGAGTGCGGGGGTGGGATGCCTTCCCCCAAGCCCCCTCCCCCGAGTGACACAGCTGGGGCCGGGACGAGGGAAGCAGAGTGGGCTGCTCCCGACCCCCTGCTAATCCCCCGGGCCACTCTGGGCCTGTGGGACCCCAAAAAGTGCCCCCCCACAGCTCCTGCCTCTCAAACCCTGGGGAGGGGGAGGAGGCCTGGGGTGCTGCATAGAGCACACAAATGGCTAGGGACAGCCCTGCTGTCAAGAATGGTCTAGATAGATAATACTTCGTCCTGCCTTGAGTGCAGGGGACTGAATTAGATGACCTCTTGTGGTCCCTTCCAGTCCTACAATTATATGATTTAAAAAGGCAGCTACTTTTGTGGCGGATGCTCTGGGTGTTGGGCACTAGACAGCACGAAATGGTTAGCTCACAGACTCCTTGCAGGTCCTTTAGGTGGCATTCAGTTTAGTTCAGTGAGACTTTGTGTGCATGTGCAGTAGCTTGTGAGGCCAATACACATGCACAGGAAGTTCAACTAAATCACACCTGTGAAAGAGGACAATTTTTGTATGTCAATTTGTGAAAAAAGACTGGTAGGACTCATGTGTCAGAGAGAGAGAGAGGGATGGTGAGATGCCATCACAGATTTTCTTCTGCCATTCTTACCAAATACCTAAAAGCCATTCTGGGGAAGCCTGAGAGAATGGCTTTGGGGAAGCCCTAGAATATCTGATTGTTTTATGACATATATGCTGAAATATCCAGGCATGGTATGTCTTGTTTATGTAATAGGACTTTTCACTTCGATAGCATAGCCCCAAAAAGCTTAGAGCCCTTTGGACATTAATGAATTTACCCTCACAATGCTTTCCTGGAAGGTAGGAAAAATATTACCCCAATTTTACAGGCACAGAGGTTAGGTGACTTGTCCAGGAGCCATGGGATATAGATAGCAGATCAGGAAGAAAACCCAGATCACCTAAATTCCAGACCTGCATTTTACCCGCAAGGTCAGAACTAGGGGGTGATGGAAAAATTTGAATTAAACATTTTCTTGTTGGAAAATTGTCATTGTAGTTGAAATTTTCCACAGAAAAGATCAATTTAGACAGAAATCTGTCAGGAAAATTGAAACAAAACGTTTCATTTCAGGCTGACAATTTTTGCATGTGCCTGAGCTTGGTGCATTATGGGAGATGTAGTCTGGTTAGGAGCTGTTTCCATGGGGGCATGAGGAATCAAACTACAACTCTCCTAAAGCACCATGGTGGTACAGAAAGCTGCAGAGATTAATGCTGACTTGAAATAAAACTTATCATTTTAGGCTGACAAACTGAAATGAAGTGTTTTGATTTGGGAATGCAGAACCATTTCATTTAGATCAAAAATGTTGAAACAAACATTGTGACATTTCCAAATCAAATTTTTTTATTGAACTTTCATGCAGTAAACCATTTTGAATTTGTCCTGATCTGGGATGAAAACAGATGTCAAAATATTGGAATTTCCTGCTGGATGGAAATTCCATTTTTTCAGTTAGTTCTAAGAAACTGCTAAATTTATGGCAGGAAAACAGACATGGGGCCAAATTTACCTTTTAAAGTCAGCAGAGGGCAACTGCTTACAACAGAGCTGAATTTGTCCTACAGGACCACTTTGTTTGCTGTGCAGCTCTTCAAATGTAAAATAATTTGTTAGGGCTTTTCTTTTGTGTGGAGAGCCATATACTAAGAATGAAATAATTTTTATATTTGTCTGTTAGACTCTATTTGAAACACATAACAGACTGTGGATCTGATTGTCAGGTCTGCTCTGGCCCCTTTACAACACTTGAACAACACAACAGGGCCATGAATCCGGCTATATGGGAATTCCCTCCAGGACAGGGGCATCCTTCAGTGGCATACAGTTAGCATAGTGTCTCTATGCCATTTGTCCTTGGAGCTCCTGGTTTAAGGTTCATGACATAGGACGGATGAGATCCTGACCAGAAAATCTATATGCTCCAGCTATTCCTACCTGCCAGAACAACTCCTTGGGGCTATGGGTAATTGTATTAACATATGCCATGGGCCAAAGTGCCCACCAGCCATCTCCAGAATTAGACAGCTACAGAGATGGTATAAAGCCACATTTGCCCACCCTCTTTGGGCCCTGCCCTGAGCCAACTTGCTGGTCTTGAGAAATGGGGCCACTGGCTCCTTCTCAACATATCTTCATAAAACCTTAATAATGTAATCTGTCAAGAAAATCTATGGTTGACTCCTTCTGGCTATTACAATGGAGTATTAGAATGGACCAATTATGTGAATAGAGATGCATGTGAGCAAAAAAATGCCAGATGCTCAGCAAAGCAGTGCATGTTGATGCCCTAAGCTTTCCCAACTTTAAAAACCTGGGAGTTTAGACCAGGCTTTGTCACAGGAGAAAGTAAAGTCCTTCATGTGCAGTTCTTACTCCTGTGAATAGCCTTTACTTATGCATGTAGTTCTATTGATGTCAGTAGGAATAATTACGTAAACAAGGATAGGCAGGATCGAGCCCAGAACCATGCAAAATTGGCACCATTTGCCATGATGCTGCTCAGGACTCAAATAGGAGTGTAGCAAATAAGGACATGGATGCTTTGACAGCTATGCATGAAAGTTTGCACAGCATCTGTCCTCAATTGTTCTTGACTCAAGCCAGTGCAGTTAGTCCTTGACTTTCATGTGCACCAAATTCACCCAGAGCATTTTTTAAATAAGAAAGTACTATGCACATGCAGTAGCCATTTTACAAATAAAAAACTCCCCCATTGTTAATACAAAAACAAGTTCCTAAGAAGTTAATCATCTCTGTGGACTGAATTTCATTTTATAAAACATAATTTTCAACTGCAAAACAGCTCCCCAAACAGTCCATTTACTTCAATTCTTCCAGCTTTTAAAATAGCCAGACCAATATTCTTGAAAATGGGTGGAGATGAATCTGGACTGACTTGTTTGGAAGCCTGATATGCAGCGTGTCAGGCAGGAGCAAATCTGCCAGCAAAGCTAAACATCTTGGATTGGATGGGGGAGGGGGAGGAAACTCCAGCTTTTACTGGAAATGCTGCCAGACTGGGAAGCATTCTATAGTGTTACCCCTGCCCCATTTTGATATAACTCTGCATTCCCTCCTCATGAGTATAAATCCCTTCCTACCCTTCATTGCCCCAGTGCAGACCTACCCACACTCTGTCTTTCCCCCAAGTGCAAATTACGGTCCTGAAGCGTACATGTCCATCTTTCCTACCGCTAATACAATTCTCCTCTCGACACTACATTCACCTTGTTGCCACTGGGAGATCCCTCCTCCCCCCACTCCCTCCTTAGCAAACCACCTTCCTTTCTCCCAATGCATCTTTCACTGAGCCATTCCTTTAGTTTCTCCTACGCAGGTGCTGCTACAGCTACCCCCTCCCTATTTAGACTCCTTACCCACCAACCTTTCTGCGCACACAATGCAGATTTCACTATTCACACACACACACCTACCCTCCTCTCTTGCTCATCCAATGCAGATAGTCCTAAGGTAAGGTCAGGAACCCACTGCTGGGCAAGTTGCCAATGTAGCCCCCACCACTGCCTTAATACTGTGTGTGTAAATCCTCTTTCAGCCAGTAACAGGCTGATTATTAAAGCAGAAATGTGCCTGTTTTATGAGAAGTCAATTTCAATACTATACATGTAACTATCAGTCACAGGTGTCACTAGTTTATGTTACTACAGCATACACCTGTTACTCCCATTTTTCATGCTGTGCCTTCTCACCAGTAACTCTAGTCCCTTTCCCAGGCCCCTTGCAGAATGACATTCCAGCTGAAACCACAGATGGTACAATTTAGCATTGTTCCACAACCTTTGTGCAGCTGAACACTGTCGTCGCTGGTTTGCTTTTTCTCCTACTGTAGCAACTGTCCCTGTAGAAATCTGCCTGTTCTTTCTCACTGCTGAACAAATGCAATGCAAAATTTCAAAGGAAGGGGGCAGGGGTGGAAATGGAGAAAATGGGACGTAGTAGTGGTTTGGAGTCACCTGAATATGGTAAAAAGAAAAGGAGTACATATGGTAAGGATTGAAGGGGGTGGGAGGAAGGTCAGGTAGGAAGTTGGAAGATGAGACAGGAATGTGAAAGAAATGGTGGCAGGAAATAATGTCTGGAAATGCCGTGGTGTTTTTTGACTAAATAACATCAGCAGTAAACCAAATAGATGCTGGTTCCAAGCTATGCTCCATAGGGAGCTTTGGAAAAATAACCACTATTTATTTACCAACCAGTCAACTAACAACAATTCTTGCGTTCCTCAAAAGAATGAGGAAGATGTTTGATACACAGAATAGTACTTATGATCTAGGAACCTATTTTCACTCAGTATAATGTTATCCATTCTTTTGTCTCTGAGACCTGAACATTGAGGCTAAAATCCTGGCCGCACTGAAGTAAATAGTAAAACTCCCATTGAATTATTCCTGCATTTTAAAATATAGTTAAGCACCTTCCACTAGGGCCATTTTTGAATGTAGAGTCATTACAAATGCACATGAATATCTTAGACGCTTACAGCATATTATACTAATCTAATAATAGCTAGAATATATTTATAACAATAGCCCCATAGCACATGTAAGTACAGTCTAGAAATTTCAATGTATTTCAGAGGGAAAAGAACAGAGTGTGTTAAACAAAATATCCTTTTTTTCTTTTCTAATCCTTGGGTATAAACTGCATGCAGTTATTGAACATACCACCCTTTGCCACTGTACATCTGTACATATTTGGATATACTGAAATGTCTAATCTTGTAAAGATGCTTGCTGTTTGAGGTGCCAATCCAACTAGGTTTTGTTTACTAGCGAGTCTGAAGCCACTAAATTAGTGCATTTATAAGCAAGTTAATCACTGGTGGCTTTTCAGAACAATTAAATTGTATGGATTCCAGAACTGTGATGTATTTTCTTCCATTATATGAAGTTGCCGTAGCCACAGTACTCAAGTGGAGGAGAACTTTTGAAAACCAATTTTGTTCTGTTTGCTTGGCTGCAGTGGTCATTAATTGAAACAAATATTTCTGTTTGTCTGCTGCTGAAAGTCCTAAAATTACTGTAGCAAAGTGGGTTACATTCAAATTGTCAATTATTAAATTAGGAATAGTTCTGCAAAATGAGATTATGGTTGGATAATTCTGGAGTACATAGAAATGTCACTGTCTGACTGCTGTTTGTGGGGTTGTCCCCCCCCCCCCCGCCAACAACTATGGTAACTGGAAGGATCAAAGACAGATAAGAGCTACATTTTAAGTGTCCACTAATTTGGGATGTCTTCATCTTTGTGCACACATTTGAGATACACAAGATATCTCTAGTGGGTGCCCAACATTAGTGGACATTTGAAATCTTAGCCTATGATCCTTTTCATGTGGCGTACAGAAATTAGAATTCCCTTCAGTCTGGGGAGGTTGTAACTGTGATGAAAATGTTTCCTTGAATTTCTTTTCATGTTTCAAATGCTACAGATAGCAATATATCTTTCTCTTAAGAACTTCATGGATCCTTAGGTTGTTTAGGACCTGCTTCTTATTAATTTTGCAGTAATAACCTTATAACCTTATAATAACCTCCAGAGAGGTACTCACCGCTCTCAACTTCTATTGATGTCATTAGGACTTGAGGGTTCTCAGCATCTTCAGGATCAGGCCCTGTGTCAAAAAGTACTCTGGCTAAGCAATACTCCTATAGTTATTGTATTCTTCTCTAATTTTGATCTTAATTGGTGGCAATGGCTCCTCTGACCAGGGCCAATCTTTGTGAATACAAAGGGTCTCGGTTGTAGATATTTAAAGAAATTTGATCTTTGAAACTTGTATTGTCCCTGCAGTTCAAAGGGTTTGGAGATTTCAGAATTGCTTCAAGGAACACAAATATTTCCTCTGACCACCCATTCCTTGCAGCTCAATGGGAATTCAGGTATGTGATAGAGGTTGTCTGGCCTTCATCAGATCATATTTCATAGGTCTTTTTAAAAAACGTCTTCCAAGTGGAAAGGATTTGCAAGGACGTAGGGATTTGTAGTATTTTGTCTCTTTATTCAGATCTCAGAAAGGAATTGTTGACTGAGGAATTGATGGAAATGGCATCAGTTCTATTTGTGAACATGCCATTCCCGAGGGGTCTTTCACCCAGTCTGTTAAATACTTCAGATGAGCTTCCTGGGAACATGTCAGAAAACTGAGAAGGGGCAGCCCACATTCATTTTCTTCTGCTGTAATATCTTCTATTTTTATCTTTGGCTCTTTCCCACACCAAGGGGACCTTGAGATGGACTTGTCTAATGGTGGGAAGGGGGGAGGGAAATGAGTTTGGTGGTTTAATGCAGAGATAATAAAGGAATGAAAACCTAGGGAATATATTCATTTTAATAGTTTCTGTTCTTTCTGCAATGAGGGAGGCAATGCCATGTGTCCAACTCTGGTTAACTCTTTTAAATGTTTTATTGCTTAAATAACCAATTTTATCCACCTTTTGTATAAACTACAATTCCCAAGTATTTCATAGAATCATAGAATATCAGGGTTGGAAGGGACCTCAGGAGGTCATCTAGTCCAACCCCCTGCTCAAAGCAGGACAAATCCCAAACTAAATAATCCCAGCCAGGGCTTTGTCAAGCCTGACCTTAAAAACTTCTAAGGAAGGAGATTCCACCACCTCCCTAGGTAACGCATTCCAGTGTTTCACCACCCTCCTAGTGAAAAGGTTTTCCTAACATCCAACCTAAACCTCCCCCACTCCAACTTGAGACCATTACTCCTCGTTCTGTCATCCGCTACCACTGAGAACAGTCTAGATCCATCCTCTTTGGAACCCCCTTTCAGGTAGTTGAAAGCAGCTATCAAATACCCCCTCATTCTTCTCTTCCACAGACTAAACAATCCCAGTTCCCTCAGCCTCTCTTCATAAGTCATGTGTTCCAGTCCCCTAATCATTTTTGTTGCCCTTCGCTGGACGCTTTCCAATTTTTCCACATCCTTCTTGTAGTGTGGGGCCCAAAACTGGACACAGTACTCCATTTGTATTGAAGTATTTGAAACTCAAGTATTTGAAACCTTGATTACTCAAGGAAGAGGATCTCCTGGGGTGGTTGTTTTTGAGTGAATGTTTGTGGGGAGGCTTGTCAGAAGTACTAGATTGGCAAGTATCAGAAACAGAACTCTTCTGTCTGTTGCCAGTTGCTCCACATGGCCAGTGTGCTTGCAGCCCGCCACACTTCAGGCCCACTTTATCCTCTTTCTCCCTGCTGAGACTGCCATTGGTATCCTTGCTGGCAATGGTGTTTTTAGTGATCCCTTAAGAAGACAGCAAAAATTATTAGCTCCTAAGCTACCAAATAGTTCATCGGATGGAACTAATTTAGATCCAAACCAACCTCCTTTGGATCTAATACAGTTATCTAGAGGCGAAAGGCACTATATGTCACAAACAAGCCTTTGGACTATTGTGCCCCAGTAACCAAGGCACTCTTAATAAAAATGGTCTTGCATCCACAGATAAATGTAGGATATTAGACACCTTTACTGTGTGCAAAAAAAAAAAAGGATGCAGTACAATTTTCTGAAGCATGTTTTTTCAAGTTTCCACAAATCTTGCTCATTGCAATGGGTGTTGTAGAAAATCCTAAGATGAATAGAGAGACACGTGAACTGTACTTGTTTTCTCCTTAGCTCTCCTCTCTGTCGACATGTCTGTTTAGTGTTGCCCTACTTTAACTCTTGAAGCTACATCAAGCACATAGAGTGATGTAACCTCTATGAACACATTGTAGCTGAAGCAGAAACATATGGCAGCACAAGGAAAAGTCACCTATGGGTCATAATCCTCTGCTACTTAAAAATAGCATTTACAGATAATCCTGTAAACCCATGAAACCCATGGAATTTCTGCTGAAAGCTCCCTTCCCTCTACGGCAGGAGTCTGCAGTCACATGGACCAGCCAGGAGATATGAAGTTTGTTATGCCCCAGGAAGCTTGAGAATCCTCAGACAGATTCTGTTCATCAAAGGGTCTTTGTGCCAAGGGGGTTGGCCTAATCTGTGATGCTGTCCATCTTGCCCATCACCACAGGGAATCATTCTCTCAGTTTCCTTGACTGCATTTCCAGAGCCTGTCTCCAAACAAGACACAGTCATGGAGCAGCTTTTAATGCTTCTCTAACTAATATTAGCTGGGAAATCCACGCAATCTTGAAGAAGCCATGTGGTGGAGGGTGGTTGTTCCATTGAGTTTCCCCTCTTGTTCCCACATATTGCAAAATTTGGCAGCTGCAGAATTAGCCATAGAATTCACCATTTGCCACAAACTGTGCTAAAGAATCTCAGCTTTCAGTTTTTAAAAACTTGTGTTTGTAGCCCATATGGATGCTGGGGTAAACTTGAAGATGTGAACCAAGATTAAAACAATGCAATGATGCCTGTGTGAGCCTGCAAACAGCCTAAACCACTAGTTTTAAAAGGTGTGAACTACCACATTCATCTCATTCATGGCCCTATGGCTTCCATGACTCTAGCCACATAACCTGGCATTTCTCTAAGATGCCATGGGATTCAACATTTCATTGCAGAAAGGCACCCAGCATTTTGTTTTGTGGCTCCCTTCCCTGCGGGCAACTGCCAGTTGCCCTGCAGCTTTTCCGCCAGTGGGGAAGTTCATTGGATTACGTGCATGCTCCCTGAACTGTGCTATGGAGCAAGAGGAATTTGGGGAATCAGAGTGAAAATCTAGCTGCGCAAGCCAAAGTGCAAGCAGGAGAGCTAGGCAGCCTGGAGAACAGAGCAGGTGCTAAGGGCTGTGGAGTGAAGCCTGGAGAACATAATGGAAAAAATTGTTGAATAAATTAATACAATAATTTAATGTGGCCCACATAATTCAGGAATCACACTTACTGCTGCAGAATTTGGTCCTATGGTGCTGCAGATCACCTGGAGCCTGTCCTGTGATGTTGCTTTCCTTCCCTCTGCTCTTCCCAGCTAAGAAGAGCATCTGGGCCATTTTGGTTGTTTTTTTAAGGAAGCTGCTATTGTGTGTTAACAGATATGCAAACACAAATGCCTTTGGGCATCAGAATCTTTCAAGCCTTCCACTCATGTTCTATTAAAACATTTTAAAGGAATTTCTTTAGCCAAATAGATGACTGGTTTTCTGAAGCGGTCATTCAGTTTTAGCAATGGCTCCCTAGTTTTTTATTTTAAAGTTATTTCTGACTTGGTCAGCATTTTACAGGACTGTCATAATACTGGGAATTCTGGGTAATTAAAACTGTATCAGTTTGATCACTAATGGCAAAACACATCTGTTGCTATGGATCTCTCTCATTTTTCAGCTCCCTCTGTGGGATTCTGGTCCGGGGGGGGCGGGTTATGCGACATCAGTTAAATCTGTCTATTACCACTCTCAGGGTTGGTGCTATAGGATACAAAATAACAAGCGTTGGCTAGAGCTAACTAGGGCTGGCTGTAAGTGTGTGAAGTACTTCTTTTAAAAAAGAAGGGGAAAAAAATACAGGGACATCCTGAACCACAGGCTCTGCTGCTTTCTCTGTTTCAGCTGCTTGGCTCTTTCTCTGGAATATAGTGCTTTCCAATTCCAAAATATTTAAGCTCCAGAGCCCCAATGATTGTAATGTACAATTCTGTATTTAGAAGTCATAAACTCAGTTGATGCTTAAAATATACCACTGCAATGTGAAAATGTCAAGTGTACCTTTGCAGAAAGGTTTTGCCAGTGGGAGTCCCCGGGAATTGTAAAGTATGGAAAGAACAGCCTCAACCCACCCCAAGTATTGATGTTACATTGAGCAAAAGTGGCTTTCCTATAAAAGGAGCATTTTGATCTCTCCAAAAATGGAAAGGTTTAATTATGTGGGCATGATTACCAGATTATCTTCTGGATATTCTGGATTAGTTATTTTTAATATTGGAAAATTCGGATTTCTAGAAAACCCTTTTCCTCTTAAACTCTGTACTTAGCTGGCACAGCATTTTACAAAACCTACATAGGATTATAATACACCACTGTATTTTATAGCATTTTCCATCAGCTAAGGACCTCGAAGCTCTTTACAGACAGGAATGAACTAATCCTCTTGAGAGGTAAGGAAACATTATTTCCCTCATTTTACAGATGAGAAAAGTGTGGCACAATTTCAGCCATCCTTACTCATGTGGAGTAGTGCCTTACTTCATGAGTAGTCCCATGGTTTCAGTGGCACTGTTTGCATAGCAAAGTACTATGTAGTACTCAACATGAGTAAGGCCAGGTCGACATTACAGACTAAATTGGTATAACTATGTCGCTCAGGGTGCAAAAAATCCACTCCTCTGAGGGTATGTCTACCCTACAAAATTAGGTCGAATTTATAGAAGTCTTTTTTTAGAAATCGGTTTTATACATTCGAGTGTGTGTGTCCCCACAGAAAATGCTCTAAGTGCATTAAGTCCATTAACTCGGCGGAGTGCTTCCACAGTATCGAGGCTAGAGTCGACTTTCGGAGTGTTGCACTGTGGGTAGCTATCCCACAGTTCCCTCAGTCTCTGCTGCCCATTGGAATTCTGGGTTGAGATCCCAATGCCTGATCTTAAACATAAAAAAGAAGCTTACAAGAAGTGGAAGATTGGACAAATGACCAGGGAAGAGTACAAAAATGTTGCTCGGGCATGTAGGAATGAAATCAGGAGGGCCAAATCGCACCTGGAGCTGCAGCTAGCAAGAGATGTTAAGAGTAACAAGAAGGGTTTCTTCAGGTATGTTGGCAACAAGAAGAAAGCCAAGGAAAGTGTGGGCCCCTTACTGAATGAGGGAGGCAACCTAGTGACAGAGGATGTGGAAAAAGCTAATGTACTCAATGCTTTTTTTGCCTCTGTCTTCACGAACAAGGTCAGCTCCCAGACTGCTGCGCTGGGCAACACAGCATGGGGAGTAGGTGGCCAGCCCTCTGTGGAGAAAGAAGTGGTTAGGAACTATTTAGAAAAGGTGGACGTGCACAAGTCCATGGCGCCGGATGCGTTGCACCCGAGAGTGCAAAAGGAGCTGGCGGCTGTGATTGCAGAGCCATTGGCCATTATCTTTGAAAACTCATGGCGATCGGGGGAAGTCCCGGACGACTGGAAAAAGGCTAATGTAGTGCCCATCTTTAAAAAGGGGAAGAAGGAGGATCCTGGGAACTACAGGCCAGTCAGCCTCACCTCAGTCCCTGGAATAATCATGGAGCAGGTCCTCAAGGAATCAGTCCTGAAGCACTTACACGAGAGGAAAGTGATCAGGAACAGTCAGCATGGATTCACCAAGGGAAGGTCATGCCTGACTAATCTAATCGCCTTCTATGATGAGATTACTGGTTCTGTGGATGAAGGGAAAGCAGTGGATGTATTGTTTCTTGACTTTAGCAAAGCTTTTGACACCGTCTCCCACAGTATTCTTGTCAGCAAGTTAAAGAAGTATGGGCTGGAAAATTGGCTAGATTGTCGGGCTCAGCGGGTAGTGATCAATGGCTCCATGTCTAGATGGCAGCTGGTATCAAGTGGAGTGCTCCAAGGGTCGATCCTGGGGCCGGTTTTGTTCAATATCTTCATAAATGAGCTGGAGGATGGTGTGGATTGCACTCTCAGCAAATTTGCGGATGATACTAAACTAGGAGGAGTGGTAGATACGGTGGCAGGTAGGGATAGGATACAGAGGGACCTAGACAAATTGGAGGATTGGGCCAAAAGAAATCTGATGAGGTTCAACAAGGATAAGTGCAGGGTCCTGCACTTAGGATGTAAGAATCCAATGCACCGCTACAGACTAGGGACCGAATGGCTAGGCAGCAGTTCTGCGGAAAAGGACCTAGGGGTGACAGTGGACAAGAAGCTGGATATGAGTCAGCAGTGTGCCCTTGTTGCCAAGAAGGCCAATGGCATTTTGGGATGTATAAGCAGGGGCATAGCCAGCAGATCGAGGGATGTGATCGTTCCCCTCTATTCGACATTGGTGAGGCCTCATCTGGAGTACTGTGTCCAGTTTTGGGCCCCACACTACAAAAAGGATGTGGAAAAATTGGAGAGAGTCCAGCGAAGGGCAACAAAAATGATTAGGGGTCTGGAACACATGACTTATGAGGAGAGGCTGAGGGAACTGGGATTGTTTAGTCTGCAGAAGAGAAGAATGAGGGGGGATTTGATAGCTGCTTTCAACTACCTGAGAGGTGGTTCCAAAGAGGATGGTTCTAGACTATTCTCAGTGGTAGAAGAGGACAGGACAAGGAGTAATGGTCTCAAGTTGCAGTGGGGGAGGTTTAGGTTGGATATTAGGAAAAACTTTTTCACTAGGAGGGTGGTGAAACACTGGAATGCGTTACCTAGGGAGGTGGTAGAATCTCCTCCCTTAGAAGTTTTTAAGGTCAGGTTTGACAAAGCCCTGGCTGGGATGATTTAATTGGGGATTGGTCCTGCTTTGAGCCGGTGGTTGGACCAGATGACCTCCTGAGGTCCCTTCCAACCCTGATATTCTATGATTCTATGATGGGGCTAAAACTTGTCACGGGTGGTTCTGGGTACATATCGTCAGGCCCCCATTCCCTCCCTCCCTCCGTGAAAGCAAGGGCAGACAATTGTTTCACGCCTTTTTTCCTGAGTTACCTGTGCAGATGCCATACCACGGCAAGCTTGGAGCCCGCTCAGGTAACTGTCACCGTATGTCTCCTGGGTGCTGGCAGACGTGGTACTGCATTGCTACACAGCAGCATCAACCCGTTGCCTTGTGGCAGCAGACGGTACAGTACGACTGGTAGCCATCATCATCATGTCCGAGGTGCTCCTGGCCACATCAGCCAGGAGCGCCTGGGCAGACATGGGCGCAGGGACTAAATTTGGAGTGACTTGACCAGGTCATTCTCTTTAGTCCTGCAGTCAGTCCTATTGAACCATCTTATGGTGAGCAGGCAGGCGATACGGATTGCTAGCAGTCCTACTGTACCATCTTCTGCCAGGCAGGCAAGAGATGAGGATGGCTAGCAGTCCTACTGCACCGTCTTCTGCCGAGCAGCCATGAGATGTGGATGGCTTGCAGTCCCTCTGCACCGTCTGCTGCCAGCCAAAGATGTAAAAGATAGATGGAGTGGATCAAAACAAGAAATAGACCAGATTTGTTTTGTACTCATTTGCTTCCCCCCACGTCCCTCCCCCGTCTAGGGGACTCATTCCTCTAGGTCACACTGCAGTCACTCACAGAGAAGGTGCAGCGAGGTAAATCTAGCCATGTATCAATCAGAGGCAGACCAACCTGCTTGTTCCAATAAGAACAATTACTTAGGTGCACCATTTCTTATTGGAACCCTCCGTGAAGTCCTGCCTGAAATACTCATTGATGTAAAGCCACCCCCTTTGTTGATTTTAATTCCCTGTAAGCCAACCCTGTAAGCCATGTCGTCAGTCGCCCCTCCCTCCGTCAGAGCAACGGCAGACAATCGTTTCACACCTTTTTTCTGTGCGGACGCCATACCAAGGCAAGCATGGAGGCCGCTGAGCTCACTTTGGCAATTAGGAGCACATTAAACACCACACGCATTATCCAGCAGTATATGCAGCACCAGAACCTGGCAGAGCGATACCAGGTGAGGAGGCGACGTCAGCGCAGTCACGTGAGTGATCAAGACACGGACACAGATTTCTCTGAAAGCATGGGCCCTGCCAATGCATGCATCATGATGCTAATGGGGCAGGTTCATGCTGTGGAACGCCGATTCTGGGCTCGGGAAACAAGCACAGACTGGTGGGACCGCATAGTGTTGCAGGTCTGGGACGATTCCCAGTGGCTGCGAAACTTTCGCATACATAAGGGCACTTTCATGGAACTTTGTGACTTGCTTTCCCCTGCCCTGAAACGCATGAATACCAAGATGAGAGCAGTCCTCACAGTTGAGAAACGAGTGGCGATAGCCCTGTGGAAGCTTGCAACGCCAGACAGCTACCGGTCAGTTAGGAATCAATTTGGAGTGGGCAAATCTACTGTGGGGGCTGCTGTGATGCAAGTAGCCCATGCAATCAAAGATCTGCTGATATCTAGGGTAGTGACCCTGGGAAATGTGCAGGTCATAGTGGATGGCTTTGCTGCAATGGGATTTCCTAACTGTGGTGGGGCCATAGATGGAACCCATATCCCTATCTTGGCACCGGAGCACCAAGCCGCCGAGTACATAAACCGCAAGGGGTACTTTTCGATAGTGCTGCAAGCTCTGGTGGATCACAAGGGACATTTCACCAACATCAACGTGGGAAGGCCGGGAAAGGTACATGACGCTCGCCTCTTCAGGAACTCTGGTCTGTTTCAAAAGCTGCAGGAAGGGACTTTATTCCCAGACCAGAAAATAACTGTTGGGGACGTTGAAATGCCTATATGTATCCTTGGGGACCCAGCCTACCCCTTAATGCCATGGCTCATGAAGCCGTACACAGGCAGCCTGGACAGTAGTCAGGAGCTGTTCAACTACAGGCTGAGCAAGTGCAGAATGGTGGTAGAATGTGCATTTGGACGTTTACAGGCGCGCTGGCGCAGTTTACTGACTCGCTTAGACCGCAGCGAAACCAATATTCCCACTATTATTACTGCTTTCTGTGTGCTCCCCAATATCTGTGAGAGTAAGGGGGAGACGTTTATGGCGGGGTGGGAGGTTAAGGCAAATCGCCTGGCTGCTGGTTACGCGCAGCCAGACACCAGGGCGGTTAGAAGAGCACAGGCGGGCACGGTACGCATCAGAGAAGCTTTGAAAACCAGTTTCATGACTGGCCAGGCTACAGTGTGAAAGTTCTGTTTGTTTCTCCTTGATGAAACCCCCCACCCCTTGGTTCACTCTACTTCCCTGTAAGCTAACCACCCTCCCCTCCTCCCTTCGATCACCTCTTGCAGAGGCAATAAAATCATTGTTGCTTCACATTCATGCATTCTTTATTCATTCATCACACAAATAGGGGGATAACTACCAAGGTAGCCCAGGAGGGGTGGTGGAGGAGGGAAGGAAAATGCCACACAGCACTTTAAAAGTTTAAAACTTATTGAATGCCAGCCTTCTGTTTTTTGGGCAGTCCTCTCTGGTGGAGTGGCTGGTTGGCCGGAGGCCCCCCCACCGCATTCTTGGGCGTGTGGGTGTGGAGGCTATGGAACTTGGGGAGGAGGGCGGTTGGTTACACAGGCGCTGTAGTGGCAGTCTGTGCTCCAGCTGCCTTTGCTGCAGCTCAGCCATACACTGGAGCATAATGGTTTGATCCTCCAGCAGCCTCAGCATTGAATCCTGCCTCCTCTCATCACGCTGCCGCCACATTTGAGCTTCAGCCCTGTCTTCAGCCCGCCACTTACTCTCTTCAGCCCGCCACCTCTCCTCCCTGTTATTTTGTGCTTTCCTGCACTCTGACATTATTTGCCTCCACGCGTTCGTCTGTGCTCTGTCAGTGTGGGAGGACAGCATGAGCTCAGAGAACATTTCATCACGAGTGCGTTTTTTCTTTCTTTCTAATCTTCACTAGCCTCTGGGAAGGAGAAGATCCTGTGATCATTGAAACACATGCAGCTGGTGGAGAAAAAAAAAGGGACAGCGGTATTTAAAAAGAGACATTTTATAAAACAGTGGCTACACTCTTTCAGGGTAAACCTTGCTGTTAACATTACATACATAGCACATGTGCTTTCGTTACAAGGTCGCATTTTGCCTCCCCCCACCACGTGGCTTCCCCCTCAACCTTCCCCCCTCCCGTGGCTAACAGCGGGGAACATTTCTGTTCAGTCACAGGCAAACAGTCCAGCAGGAACTGGCACCTCTGAGTGTCCCCTGAAGAAAAGCACCCTATTTCAACCAGGTGACCATGAATGATATCTCACTCTCCTGAGGATACCACAGAGAGATAAAGAAAGGATGTTGTTTGAATGCCAGCAAACATACACTGCAATGCTTTGTTGTACAATGATTCCCGAGTACTTGTTACTGGCCTGGAGTGGTAAAGTGTCCTACCATGGAGGACGCAATAAGGCTGCCCTCCCAAGGAACCTTTTGCAAAGGCTTTGGGAGTACATCCAGGAGAGCCGTGAATGCCAGGGCAAATTAATCCTTTCACATACTTGCTTTTAAACCATGTATAGTATTTTAAAAGGTACACTCACCGGAGGTCCCTTCTCCGCCTGCCGGGTCCAGGAGGCAGCCTTGGGTGAGTTCGGGGGGTACTGGCTCCAGGTCCAGGGTGAGAAACAGTTCCTGGCTGTCGGGAAAATCGCTTTCTCCGCTTGCTTGCTGTGAGCTATCTACAACCTCATCATCATCATGATCATCTTCTTCGTCCCCAAAACCTGCTTCCGTGTTGCCTCCATCTCCATTGAAGGAGTCAAACAACACGGCTGGGGTAGTGGTGGCTGAACCCCCTAAAATGGCATGCAGCTCATCATAGAAGCGGCATGTTCTGACCCGGAGCGACCGTTTGCCTCTCTGGTTTTCTGGTAGGCTTGCCTCAGCTCCTTAAGTTTCACGCGGCACTGCTTTGGGTCCCTGTTATGGCCTCTGTCCTTCATGCCCTGGGAGATTTTGACAAAGGTTTTGGCATTTCGAAAACTGGAATGGAGTTCTGATAGCACGGATTCCTCTCCCCATACAGCGATCAGATCCCATACCTCCCGTTCGGTCCATGCTGGAGATCTTTTGCGATTCTGGGACTCCATCATGGTCACCTCTGCTGATGAGCTCTGCATGGTCACCTGCAGCTTGCCACGCTGGCCAAACAGGAAATGAGATTCAAAAGTTCGCGGTTCTTTTCCTGTCTACCTGGCCAGTGCATCTGAGTTGAGAGTGCTGTTCAGAGCGGTCACAATGGAGCACTCTGGGATAGCTCCCGGAGGCCAATACCATCGAATTGTGTCCACAGTACCCCAAATGTGACCCGGCAAGGCCGATTTAAGCGCTAATCCACTTGTCACAGGTGGAGTAAGGAAATCGATTTTAAGAGCCCTTTAAGTGGAAATAAAGGGCTTCATCGTGTGGACGGGTGCAGGTTCACATCGATTTAACGCTGCTAAATTCGACCTAAAGTCCTAGTGTAGACCAGGGCTGAGAGACATAGTTCTACCAACCTAACTCCTCATGTGGACAGCACTATGTCAACAGGACAGCTTCTCCCACTGGCATAGCTACCGCCTCCTGGAGGTGGATTAACTACGCCAACGGGAGAAGTTTTTCATGTAGGAGCGTCTTTACTTAAGCACAGCATCGGCACAGCTGCACAGATGCAGCATTTTAAGTGTAGACCTGCCCCAAGAGTAGCATAACAGAGCCCTGAGATATTAAGGCTAGGATTGTGCCTCAGCCCAATGCCACCATGCAGGTGGTGTGAGGAAGTAAGGTTTCTCTTCACCCTCCCAAACTGCAGCTCTGGGTTTGATGAGCAAAGCAGCAGATAGAAACTCATACATCCTCCTCCCCATGAGCTAATAGTTGCGGGCTGGGGTGTGCACAGGAGGCAGGGAGTTATCAGAATCTTGGCTTCTCCCGTACACAGGGCTAGCCAGGTGTACATGGGGGAGTATGCCAATCCAGAAAAGAGGTGTAGTAATCTCATCATCCCCTGGAGCAAGAGGGGGAATTGTGCCTCTGAGCCACTCCACAGACACAGGATTGATCCTAAACACTCAGTCTAGCTTTAAGTGATTTGACCAGAGACACACAGAGCCTGAGGCAGTCACAATAGAACCCCAGTCCCTTGACTCCTACGTCTGTGTCTTGACCACAAGGCTATTCCTTCCTTTGATCCAGTGGGGCTAGTTGCACATATAAGGGGAGTAGAATATGGCCCGATTTTAATAGACCTGTTGCTATGAAACATCTGAGTTAGAAATGGAACTGATTAGTGAGGTTCCTCTTCTGCAAATAACATTTCCCTTTGAACGTTTACACTCTAGCCAATTGTGTGATTGAGTTGCCAGTAAGTCTCCCATTGACCTCCGTGGGAGTGCCTTATGAAGAAAAATGGTAGGATGGAGCCCCATTGGTTACCTAGAGGTTGTATTACAAGGACTTGGCTGTGTATCGTGTTACCTTTTGTGCCTCATCTGCTGACAGTGATATGACAGCTGTCTGTCTCAAACCTCAAGAAAGCACATAATTTCTCTAACATTCTGTCCCCCATTGTGGGGTACTAATGAATGCATGGGGCAGTGCCATGTCAAGGGTGTTCTGAGTCCAATTTAGAGACTCAGAACTGCCCTGCTCCTCCTCTCCCTGGCCCACAATTACCCCCTCCCTCCGCCACTCACCACTAACTACTATTACAAAGAGATCTTCTTAGCCCTCTCTGAAGCAAACCCATTAATTTGCAACCCCAGTATGTTTGTCATGCTTCTGAGTTCTCTACAGAAATAGCTGCCAGATTTCTTTACCTTTCCTGTCCCATGCATGTTCTTAGGTAGTCTTGATTAATTTTAGCTTGTTGAAACTCCTTTCATTAGCAATGATAGTTACTCGAAGACAAGAAGAATATACAGTGCAGTTTTCTCTGTTAGGGAAAATCCCACCTAAAGACCCTTTTGTACAAGTAGCCAGGGAGAGCAACGAGTGTCTTGGTTTCCAAGTCATCCTTAAAGATTTGCTTGAAGAAACTGACCAAGAGTTCTATCTTGTTCTCAAAACTCTGAGTTTAAATCCCATGGGTAGCTGCTTGCTAAGTTTCGAACATGCCTGTTTAGCTCTTCACTGCTGAGACTTTTCAGTTTCTTGCCTGTCAAACAAGCAAACCGTTCTCAGACTGTGTAAATACAATGGAGTCAATCGTCCAGTTGTGTTCATATTGTGTCTAAGATGGGGCTGAAGGCCTCACATCCAAAAACTGTTTCAGGATCTAATCACCTTTCATCCTTTGCACATTCACCTGGCATTACTTTCCTCCCTCAAGATCAATTCTCTTTGAGCTGCATAGACATTCCTAATGTTTCAGTTTGTGGAGTAGCAGCTTCCTTGCATGCAATGAACCCAGAAGACCATAATTCTGATAAAGCATCTCAAAGACCACCAAGTAAATGACAAGTTGTTTGAATGTCAAGAGCCAGACTCTGCAATTTTTTCCTCACACTTACCTTTTTTATAAGATCATACACCATATTTCAGCCAAAACAAGAAACAAACTCTGAAATGTTTCTTTGCAAGCTATCAGCTTCTGAATGAAGTTCTGGCATAAAGTTGTGCGAAGCCTCAATTTTTGTGTAAAGTGTCGAACACCCCAACCTGATTTCATCATGGACGATTGTCTCTACCCATGTTGACCATCTTGTCATGAGTTGGCATTTGAATGTAGTGCTAATCTGCTTTTTCAACACATCCCAGTGTCTAGTAGAAACAGAAAATATGGTATTATATTTGAATGATTCCAAAAAAGAACAAATTTTGGACCAACCATTGCAGGAACTTCTCCAACAAGATTCAGTGAGTGGGTTGCACATGGGATGAAAGATGTGTATAGATTTACCTGCTGAATTGTATTCAATGTTAGCTCCATGGTCATAGATTTGTTCACTGCAATCAGCCATATCAAAACCATATTTTTCAGCTTCTCTAAAATAACCTTGGTAATACCTTCCCTTGTTTTTGGTGTGGATATCAGTGAAATCTACAAAGCTCTCAACATTCCATTTTTCAAAACGTCAACATACCTTAACACCTGAGACACTTGTTCTGCTTTGGAGAGGTCTGGAGTGTAATCAGCCATAATAAAGAAGTATTTAGCTTTCCTAATCTTGTTGAAAATAGTTCTGCTGCTATATTTCTTGCAATCCTACCAATACATTTTGAATTTGGTTTGGTAAGTATCTCACCTTTTGCGGTACTGCACTTAATAGTTTCAATATGATCTCGCAACACATTATCATACCTTGCAAGCAACTCAAATAAACTGCCCAAAATTACCATTTAGAGGACTGTCTAATATCTTGTCTGAATCTTTCAAATCTAAATACCGCTTGCATAAGTACAGCAAAATATCCAAGGGCTGATGTAAAATATTGCACCACATGCCCTTCTACCTGCCAAACCCAAATCAACGTCCTCACCAGCTAAGGAAGGTGCAAGTAGCAGAACTGTCCACAGATTATCACCAGGAACATGGTTGAACTTTGTGCATTGGAAGAATCTTTAGTGACCACATGCACTCTTCTGATCTTTTTCAGGGGCCTGCTGCAGCTTGCACTTTTGAGCACCACTATTATGCTTGTAGGTATTCATGGCAGAAATCAGTTGACCATAAGAATTCACCCACCACGCTCTTCACGAATAAACTGTGAGGTTTGGAATGACTGCAGTAGCAGGTGAAAGATACATAACTAATAGCTCTTGAGAGAAATCGCTAAAAGGTCATATCTATGGCTATAGCTCAGTCTCACAAAATGTATGTGGAGGGCCACACGTGACCACAGACCTGCCCCAAAATATATTTTTAAGCTTGAGCAGAGCCATTGAGGCCTATGCAGATCTTTTTCTAGAGCTGCTGCCTCACATAGCTACCTGAACTCCTGATGCAAACTCATACAGTACCCCAGGCTCTCCTCCACTCCCTCATGGGCAGGCACTGCCCACTTATTAGTCCCTCCATCAGAACACTGGGAGTGGGTGGTGCCTATATCCATAGGGGAGCATAGCATAGCAGAGCTGGGAGCTGCAGCAGCCTGGGCAGTAGAAGATCTGTGGGTGGGGAGGGAGGCAGGCTCCTCCTAAGAGCAGGGGCCAGAAGCAGGGGCAGGGGCCAGAAGCCACAGGGGATGTGGACCCTCCTCCACTGGCCATCCAGCATAGGGTGACCAGGTGTCTGGTTTTCAAGCAGAACACCCAGTCGAAAAGCGATCCTGGCGGCTTACCACTGACCGGGCCATTGACTGTCCAGTTCGCGGCACCCCGCAGGGGTTGGCAGGCTCTTTGCTGGCCACTGGGCAGTGTGGCTCTCAGGAAGCAGCCGGCACGTCTGGCTCCTACGCTGAGGGGCAATCAGAGGGGTCCAGGTGCAGCTCCCATTGGCTGGGTCAGGGCAGGGGATGAACTAACGCAGCTTGCAAGAGCTCAGCAGGCAGCTGTTGAGGGGTTGTGGCGCATGTCTCTCCCACTGCTGCCAGCCCTCTTTTCCTCCTCAGCCACAGAGGAGTGCAGCCTCAAGCTGCAGTAAGTGCCCTGCGGTGAGCCGTGGTCCATTGCCCGCACCCAGGAGTTCAAGGTATGTATCCCCGTTTCTGAGTGCTGGGAATGGGGCTGCTGGAGGGGATGGGGGGAGAACGAGATGAACCCAACACCCGGCCCAGCCACCTCGCAGAGTCGGGGCGGGTCTGGCCCAACAGCACCGCCCCAGCACCCCCTCCGCCCCAGTAGCGCTGCCCCCCCAGCCTAGGACAGTCCTCCGAGTCCGCCACTGGCCCCAGCAGCCACGGACTCTGGGCAACTCCCTCCCCGCAACCCTGCCCCCTATCATTGCATCCCTGCCTATCCCATCCCCCCTGCACCCTCATCCCTCCACCCCCCATCATTGCAGCCGTCCCATTCCACGCTGTCCCCCCACACCTACCCATCCCAGCTCAACCAGCAGCCTGGGGCACAGAGCAGAACCCCCTCAGTGCCAGGTGGCCAGCCTGTGGCCTCTTTGCTCAGGGGCCCAATCTTCACGCCAGCCACAGCAGTACTGCAGCCCCCTGGGTGAGGGGCCTGTGGGCACAGGATGTCTCCTGCAGCTGGGGTGACCAGGTGTCCAGTTTCCATCTCCCACATTCAAACTATTGCAGCTCCTGGCCTTCTCCTGGTTCCTGTTTGGGCCTTGCAGTGAAAATGAGTACGTGAGCGAGGGAGTGGGGGATGGAGTGAGCAGGGGCGGGGCCTCAGGGACGGGGCAGGGGACAGGGTAAGGGTGTTCAGTTTTCTGGAATTAGAAAGTTGGCAACCCTAACCAAGCACCTTGTATGGACAGGCTCTGAGCCAGGCCAGCAGGGAGGGGCAGGACAGAGTTGGCTGGGCAGAGGCTGCACCCCCAGAAAGACTATACTCCCCACTGAATCTCACTATATCACCAGCCTTGTATCCCCAGAATTTGAGGGACCCTGAATCTCACTGAACCCTGTCCCTGGAAAGACTCCCAACTCCAGTGAATCTCACTGTACCATTCTCAGAAGACCCTCCCCTATTTTGATGTGGATGTCAAAGGCACCTCCAAAGCATTAAACGTGGCCTGGAATGGCCCATTAAGGGCACTAAACATTGGCTCGAATACACCATTCAGGGCAGTCAGTAGGGCCCTAAATAGTACATTTGTGATACTAACCAGAGAAGCCTCGTGACCCATGATAGACAAAAGGATGAGAAGGGGGAAAAATAGTCGTAAAGAAAAAATAGGGCTCTTTATGACTTCTCGATGATCCCAAGCCCAGTTCCACTGGAACCCTTTGAACTCTGCTTCACGTGGCCTTGATTGGGAATACTCTTTTCAATATTGACCCTTTCTTCTTTGCCATTTTATTGGTGACTGTATCTTAAATCTTTGGGATACTCAACAGAAAAGAAATATGTGGACAATATGGTCCTGACTATAACACCCCTTTATTGAGCTACAGTTGTGATGCATGAAATCATTGCAAAATAATAAAAAAATGGTTGGAAGACAAATACCATAGATACAGTCCCTAGAAACCACCACTCACTTTAATTGAGAGCAGCTGCAATATTGCAAAAGCACTGCAAAGGTTGCAGTTCATATTCTCCCTCCCTGACTTTTCTAAGGGAGCAAAAATCCATTTAGACCATATACATTTGGGACTGTTTTTGTGTGCATTTTTTTTAAATTGCTCACAATCCGTTTAGATCATAGAGGGTCTACAGCTTGAGGAGCAATGTCTCTGCCATCCTCTCTATTTTTATGCTTGCAAAATTATACATGCAGTGTTTTGTGCCTATAAAATCTCCAGTCAAATGCACAAATGGGCATCTGCCAACCCAGATCGGTGCGTGTCTGTGTAACTATTCAACTTTCACAGGCAAAATGTGTGTGCACAAATTGAATATTACTATAGAAATAAAATAGACCAGAAAATGTTTATTTTCTATCTCCCTTTTTAGAGTCTTGTTTAAAAATGGATTTTAATGTTATCCCATTATTATTACCTCTGGGGAAAAAAATGTGAAATCAGACAGTTCTCCCCGTGCTCATATCTGTAGTAAAGCAATTGTTAGAGCAAGGAGAGAGTTAAAACCTGGTGTTCTTCACTCTCACCAATGCCTTGATGTGGGACTACAACATCTCCCTGTGCCGAAGTGGTCAACTGCAAAAATATTCCTGTGTGTATATCTGGAAACGTTAAACAATTACTGAGAAACAAGTATTAGACAAACAACTTAAGCAGCCCAGGTGCACAACTTACACTCATAACAATGCTAGAAAAATAAACCATTTAATTCTCCTTAAAACCCAGTCAGATGATCTTCCACTTAGCCTTTTGGACAGCAACAGAACTGGCTTTGCATACCTGGCACACCCCTAAAGACCAAATAAAAGGGGTGCAGCTCTGGGGGTGGTGGTGGAGGGTGGACTATCTAATTTTCTTTATACACACAGAAGCCCTCAAAGGAAACACCAGCCACATCCTGCCAATCGAGGGAGGTTCGGGTAGTTAGTCTGAGGCAGTTTTTCTATTGTATTTAAGTTTAAAAAAAGAGTGCAGATAGCAATTTGCAGAAGGCTATTGGCGACAGTGCAGAAGAAATATCCTATTGCGGCTTAGCTTGCAGATTGATCCCTCTAGTTTTGGGCATGGCTGTAACTACCTCATCAGACCTGTGCCAAGTTTCTCTTTTTCTTAAATAAGAAAAGGAAAAAGAAATTTCATTTTGTTTTCAAATCTAGGACTCCTCCATCCAAGGATCGTGAAGCACTTTATAAACACGAATTAATTCTGCCTCATGCCATCCTGATAAGGGAGAGCAATAGTACTATTCCCTTTTTACAGGTGGGGAAACTGAGGCAGAGAGAAGCTAGGCAACTTGCCCAAGGCCACACAGGAACTGTGTGGCAGAGTTGGAAAAGGACCCCAGATCTCCCTGACTCTCCAAAATCATGATTGGTGTGGAGAAAGTAAATAAGGAAGTGTTATTTACTCCTTCTCATAACACAAGAACTAGGGGTCACCTAATGAAATTAATAGGCAGCACGTTTAAAACAAACAAAAGGAGGTATTTCTTCACACAATGCACAGTCAACCTGTAGCTCTCTTTGCCAGAGGATGTTGTGAAGGCCAAGACTATAACAGGGTTAAAAAAAGAACTAGATAAGTTCATGGAGGATAGGTCTATCAATGGCTATTAGCCAGGATGGGCAGAGATGGTGCCCCTAGCCTCTGTTTGCCAGAAGCTGGGAAGGGTGACAGGGGATGGATCACTTGATGATTACATGTTCTGTTCATTCCCCGTAGGGCACCTGGCATTGCCCCTGTCGGATGACAGGATATTAGATGCACTTTTGGGCTGGCCCAGTATGTCTGTTCTTATGAGTCCAAGCCCTGCATTTTAGCTCTACTGTAAGTTCATCCTTCCCCTCTAATGATCCATTTCCCCTGCTAATATTTCAGAGGAGCCCTATAACATGTGGTGAAAGGGTTCATAATGAGATTTTCTTCTGTGGAATTTTTCTAGGGTTCCACCACCTAAACATTGCTTTGGGGTGGGGGGGCAGAAGGACCCTCCCTTCACCATGTCCCACAAAAGATTCTCTGATGGAGATGGGACAACTTGGGAGGTCTGTGCAAAGAACTATATTTTGCTGCATACACTCCTGCTGTTAACAAATTGCTCCAATGGGAGGACTAACCAACTAACTCAGCTGACATACTAAAACGGATTCTCTATTTTATAGAGATGGAACCTCACAGTTAACTCATCTGTTAGACTGTGAAAAATGAGAAAAGATAGAGCACAGGCTACATGGGGGAGAAAAAACAACAGCTAATGGGAAAGATTTTTTTTTCTTCCTCTATTGCCATCGAGGGAGGTCAATATGTCTTTCTCACTGTGTGCTCATTTTTCTATATCAGTCTTCAATCTTTTCCCTCTTCACTCACTCCATATTTGGCTCTGTAACATCAATGATAACTATAATCCAACTTACTCAAACACTTCAGAGAGGGGAACAAAAAAAAAAGATACCCAGACAAGTTATTGTAGGAATCGTCAAAGGAAAGATATTTCATGCAAAATCCACAAAGGAGTACTCAAGAGAGCCCTATAGATTATTTGGATCCAAATTGCATTCTGTGAAACCTGGGCCCACTGCAGTGTTGCCACACGTGCAAGTCAAGAACTGCCTGAGCAAGCCCGCAAAAGTGGCCATAAAATGGCAGGCACTGATTTTTTGAATGCTCCCTTCAGTCAACTTTGGCAGCCTATGAAAGTTACCTAAGAAATAAGCACTCACATTGATTCCTGGAGTAACTAGTCCATCATATAACAACCCTCTTCTCTCCCCATCCTCCACCAAAATTGTATTGCCTCTGGTAGTTAGCTGTCTGCTATGACTAGGCCTCTGTTCCACCTCTGATAGTTCAGGATTGCTCCTGACTGAGTAATTTTTGCTTTTAGGCTTGCCGCAATGTTGCCAGGTCAATGAGTTTCACATGGCCTTGGACAGCTTTTGAAAGCTGGTCACATTTTTAAAAGGAGTCATGGATAGTTCTTGTGGGAGGACTTTTTCTTACAGTGTAGCCACATTTGGCAGCTAAGTGAGGATAGGAAATAAGTCAGTCACAGCTCGTGTCTGAAATTTGGAGGTGAGACCAGGCGCAGAGGCACAGCTCTGGTGGCTAATATGCCCAGGAGGAATCCAGAAGGAAGGTCCAGCCAATGAGAGTGAACAGATTGGGACTGTTTGATAATGTTTTCCTTTTAAATTAAGGTATGTAAAATAATGAGGCTTGAAAAGATTCAAATTTTATTGGTAAATGTCAGTGAACACTGATTTCACCACACACACCTAAACTGATGAAAAAATACTTCCATCAGTAATCAAAATTTACAAATAGGCAAAGTGAGAAAAATGCTACTTGAGAACTTTTTAGAGTTTGAGTTGAGGATATTTACTTTCTATATTTTGACCTGAGATGTTACCAATTTGTGGTTTAAGAGTTTTAAAGCTTTATCTTTTTGAACTTCAACATCTGCTGTCACTAAATAATTATTATACCCCCTTTTGTCTGATTCCCACCCAAAATTTTATGCAATTGAAAATTTAAATACATAAAAATTGGGAAAAAAACCTTTTAACCCACAATTTTGCACAACGGTGACAATTTAATTAAATAAAAATCTAAAAAATTCTTAAAATAACTATAGATATTATCCATCAAAATTATTTTAAAAAATCAAATTCTGCCAAGCCTAAAAATAATGAACAGCAGCGAGAAGATAAATAGGACACATTTGTTCACCTTTTCTCATAATACAATAACAAGGGGGCAGTCAATGAAATTAAGAGTCAGCAAAATTAAAACTAATAAAACAGTACATATGTATTCTGGGGAATTTATTGCCACAAGATGTCATTGTGGACAAGAGCTTGGCAGGATTAAAGAAAACAACTAGATATTTATATGCATAATGTCAGGAGTTAAAATAATCCACAAAAGAACAAGATTTGTGGAATAGACGTAAACCCTCCTGCTTCAGGGTATAAGTCTAATGGGAGCTACGAAGACAATTTCCCTGAGGACAGTGTATTTCATAATTGCCTAGGGCTGGCTTTCTTGCAGCTTCACGTGTTGCTGGCCACTGTTGGAGAGAGGATGCTGGATTAAATGGACCATTGATCTGATCCATTATGGCAATTCCCATGTTTGTTTTATCTGCCCCATGCTCATTAATTAGTACTGCTTTTCTGTAGCAGTTTTCAAAGCTATGCTGTGGCATATTTTTGTCAGTCTCTCAGGCGGCATTGACCAGCAGGGGCAGCATAGGTTAAAACACTGTGATTAGCTCTATGAAGAGCACAGTTACTCAAAGTAAGGGGAAAATAACCAACCCAAATCAAACTCTATGATAAGTCTCTCCCCGCCCCGCTCCTAAACAACACAAAACAAAAACAACCAGCCAGCCTCAGACCCCCTTTTCCCAAGTTTGTGGGAAACCCAATAAGCCAGGTTTGGTTTTTTGTTGTTGTAATGTGTTAGCTGTAGAAATGGTGGTTTACAAAAGTCGTTGTAAAATTGAACCCAATACACAAAATTCACAGTTAAATCAAATCACAATAGCATTTTAATTTTTCTTCATGGTCACTCTCTAAAGATAGTAAGTATTGCTCTTGAAATCTGTGAGATACGTTTTTCCCTTGTGTGGTTCTTGTCTCTGTAGCTGATGCTTGTCTGAGTCCTGTCTATCCAGTGAGTGATTCTATCTACTGCATATGATCGTAATAATGTGTTTTTTTGTTTTTTTGTCTGCTGATGCCCATTTTAGGCTGTTCTATCTTTGCTATTGTTTAGCTAGGGAGTTGTGTTGAATACCCCTGAGAAATATCACTGTACAAAATTAGTATAATATAATACAGTCTTGTCAGAATTGTATGCCCTTTCATACGAGTAAATCCAATGACAGGGCCTGATTGTGCATCTCTTATTCACAGAGATTGTTCCAGTGAAGTCAAGGAATACTCACTTATATGAGGAGGTACTCTCCACGTGAGTAAGGGATGCACAACTGGGCCCCTAAAAATTAAATCCTAAGCAAAAGATGTAGGTATTTTAAAAAACATAATATTTGAATTAATTGAGAGGTTTGAGTTGCCCTGTGGCTGTGGACTCACTCAGCAGTGCAGACCTTTGGAAAAAAAGTTACTGTTCCAACTTTCTTCTCATCTGATTTGCATTACTGTTCTAGCCACTTCATCCCCTATTTGGACAGAATGTTGAGGATTCACAAAAATACCCTGGGGTAGATTGTGACTTGGGCTACCCACCCACCCAGGGGAGCAAAGACTCTCCTTTCACTTCTACACAGGCTGCCCCAATCTGGGGTCCAGGTGCACAGGGGCAAGTGAAGCTAGATGCCCACTTGCTCCCACTTTGACTCCACTCCTGCCCTCAACTTGCCGGCCAGTGCAACTCACCCACCAGGGTGAGAAGGTAATACGTTACTGCTGGTATATGAAAGCAGTAAATTGCTACGCCCAGGCAGGAAGCAGGAAGGGATTCACGGCTGCTCTGGCTCAGGGAATCACAGTTCCTTCCCTGAAATGCTGTTGGGGTGACATGGCCGTGCATTCCTCCTTACAAGCGGCTTCCCTTTGTGACAAAATCTAGCCCATATCTCTTACATAGTTCACGGCTGCCCTGGGTCTCTAAGCACTTTCAAAGATAGGTAATTATTATCCCCAATTTACAGAGGGGGAAACCGATGCAGAGAAAAATACAACTTGTCACACAATAGGCAAGACAGGGACAGAACCGAGCACACACAGCTACCAGTCCAATGCCTTAAGTCCCAGCACACACTGCCTATTGCTCACAAGTGAATTTGGAGAAGAGGGTCTTCCATAGCTTCTTGTTTCCAACCAAGCATAATAGGCTTTTTCTACAATATTATATATGTATGTTACAAGTTAATCAACACAATAAATCATTTATAAAACTAGGGAAAAGACAGATAAAATGCCTCGTGTCATTTAACTTAAACTTGCTATTCTCTGCAATATCCACCTCCATCTCAGAGGAGAACACGAAATAAAAAGGGTAACGGTGGAATAGAGAATACTTTGCTTCCCCTTTGAAATAGCATCTCTCAATAGGGTAATGAAATGCTTTACATCACCCTGTGTCTCTGCTCTGGGTGCCCCTGTGTGTCTGCAGGGCAGATGGGGGAAAATAGCATGCAAGGGGTATGCTCCCCAATCCCCTTGGTACACCTATTTAGGACCTAGACAGAAGGCTGATGCTAGCTCTCCCTGTGCCCCAAAGGGGACATGGCCAGTACCTGTGTTCCTTGAGGGGGACTGTAAGCTGTACTTTTAGAGGAGAGCTCTGCAGAGCTCTCCCTCCACTGTTCCCTGATGCTTTCTGTCTGTGCCTGGCCTGCACAAGCAAAATACCTCAAAGCAATTCCACTTGGCTGTTTTTCCCCCTAGTGCTCTAGAGAGAAGGATCACAATGTGGACTATAGGTCTGACTGTGTATTACAATTCAAGTAAGATTTCAAAATTAATTGATAAATGGGTGAAGTGGAGGGAAATATTTCATTAGGAATGCCAGTTATTGTTCCAATGTATCAATTAACTAATGAGACACTAACAAGAAAGCAGGGATGATTAAATTACATACTACTGCTTCTTCAGAGTTCAAATTACCCAAACCTTCACCCTCTTGCACCTTCACTTTTTTGAGGTTAAAAAGTTAAATAGTGACATGTGTCATCATAGTCACAGGGCTAGATTCTGCTTTTAGTTACATTGGTGTATATCTGGAGTAAATCCATTGTATGTCAGTGAGCAGAGCCCAGATTTGCTTGTGTACATGAGACCAGAATCTGGCTCATAAAATATGAAATTTCTTTTTCTTTTGATCTAATCCACAATGTAGCTGGAAACAAGAAAGCCATATGAAGCCTCAGATCATACAAGTCAGTCTTTAAATATATCAACTTTCTTTTACGATCTGGGTGGCCCTCACCATGTCTGGGAAAACATTAACCCAGTGGCCCTGGTAATGCATCACCTGCTTTTTTCCAGACTGCTGTAATCAATTTGTCTTTATGCACCACATTACCAAAAGACACTATTAAAATTCGTATCTGTGTGTTCTCCCCAGAGTATAAACCATCAGAGATCACCAGGGTTTTGGAGTTTTTTTGTGGAGATGCAAAAGTTTTAATTACATTTAAAGAGGGATCAAATTTCTTCTCTACAATTGTTTCAAATATATCTATTAGATTCATAGAGGGATATTTTGCCTTCAAAAACCTTGATTGACCCCCAAATACAGGCTTTTATTTAAATTTCCCACAGCCTCAAAACTGTTCTAGGTAGGAGAGCGTTGCCTTTAATCAGTACTTTCAAACTCCATTGGTAATGTTTGAGTTTTTCTTTTAAAGGCTTAAGATCACTTCTGCTTTAGACTCTAGGCTAGTAATTCAGGGAGCATAAGAATACATTTTGGCCTTAAGGACCTTAATTGCAATTAGGATAATTTTTAAGATACTTACAGTATTCATTAAGAGCTGAACCCTGACATCATTATCCTGGCAAAACTACTGAAGTCAATTAGTTTTTCCCAAGGAAGGAATGAGTAAGACCTGAGTAAAGCCTTTAAGATTTGGCCCCAAGATACATATTCCTTGCTATCAATCAGGGGGGAGACAATACCTTTTGATCTAGCAGAACTTGGTTTCACTGTTGCACTAACATTTCTTGGCACTGTGGTGAAGGAAGGAGACTCAGCTCTTTCTCCAGCTGCTTCTCCCTGCTAAGCACACTCCCAGAGGAGAGAAATATATCAAAACGGATGTCTTTGGATTGGGAACCTTTCCCTTTTGTACTGGAAGCCTCTTCTCTTCAAGAAGCACCTTTTGAAAAGTAAATAGCAACCTGAAAATAAAAGAAATTGATTAGAAGAGAAAGATACTGTTAAAAATAATCCCATAAAGAACATTATAGTAAACAGCCTCTGAGCAGAAGTTGCCAGTAACACAATGGCAAGTACACATATGTGTGCTTCTTCACTCACTCCATCATACCCACCACCTATGCCCAAGTGTGTATTCTGTATAAGTGGAAATCGAAGGGAACCCTGGATTACTTGTTGTGGGGAACAAAATTCTTTAGAACTCAGACCCTGTAATCCTTCTCTCTAGACATGTAAATGTGGTTTAGCTTTTCTTGTATTCCACTTTAATGACTCCAAGTATCTCCTTTTATTATTACTTGTTGTAATATTACAGTTCCTGTCTGTTCTATGTACATTGTCATAGTTCTTGATTTAATAGGGCTTTGTGTATTTACAAAGATCTAATGACAACAGCAAGAGGTACTGTCAGTAAATAGTATCGCTATAAAGGTGGTAAATTCTGTTTGCCTTATTCATACTGGACTCGTGCATTTTATTACTACTGCTGATTCTACACCCATAGCACATTTCATCTTCCAAAGACTTAAACAAGAGTTAGCCATCACAGCAATCCTGTCATGTAGGTATTATTATTACTATATCCATTTTACAGATGGCTCTCAGCATTTTTATAAAATGTTACATGACTCATAGCAGCTTGTCCTCCCCACAGAGCAAAATTACTGACTAAATAATGACCTTGGAAGCAGTCCACCTTCCCCAAACATACTGACCCTCAGCAATCTTCCTCCATCTGCTTATTCCCCCAAAACCTGAGGAAGTAGATCAACCTTGCAGCATGCCCTGAAGGTTAATACATTTGGGCTACATCAGACCTAGGAGGGGACTGAATTCCAAAAGCAAAAGAGAGTGTCTCTCTTTTAAACCAAGGGGGCTCAAGTTTGAGCACCGTTGCTGCTTGCATCTGTGGCAGTATCTCACAAGGTGATTTATAACCTATAATAGGTCAAAACCAACACCAGGGGCGCTTTCTCACAAATTAATGTGGTTCTCTACTGATTCTGTCTTTTCAAATATGGTGAGTCCTGTAAAATAGAGCCCACGGTCCATATACATGCAGTGTTTGATTCTGCAAGGTGCTGAGCACTTTGCCCTGATCCAGCAAAGCACTGTAAGCATGTATGTAGTCCCATTGAAGAGGCTGGGACTATCTGCTTTGCTGGATCAGACCCATAGCACTTAGCACTTTGTAATATGGAGCTTTCAATGAAGATAAGATGGCTTGGTTGGACAATATCATATGTTTAGAAATACTGAATAATGCTATCTGGATTGTATTATAGCCTGGACAGCTTATTTTTCATTGGTTATTTTTATTGTTTAGCTAAAGTGATTAATTTATGAAGATTGCATTTAGGATTATTTAAATACAGGCCAACTCCAGTTCTCTGAGTGCCCCAAGCACGTCCAATCAGTTTAGATAAATGAATTTTGGATCTGAGGAACAAACATATTTTGGATCATGCAACATTCCGATAGCTGGGGTTTGGTTAATTCAGGAGTTACCTGTAATTTATACTCAAAGGATCTTATACAAAGCTTGCTAAGTGTTCTCTGCAGCCCCACTGTCACAGGAGTGAGTGAGTGGGGCTGAGCGAGCAGGGCTGCAGAAGGCTCCCTGCACGACCATGCGGCTGCTGATACTGGATCCCGGCAGGCACAAGGTTTGGGGGAGGCTGCGGTCCTTGCGGAGCACAGCAAAGACCACTGGGCTAGGGCCTCAAGAAGGAGGATAAGCCCTTGGCTGCAAGAGAGAACGATCCTATGCTGAACGGTACCTGCCCAAGGATGGAACCATTCAGCAGCAAGGTGGTCTCTCCCATGGTGGGGCATGTCTTCCTCCTTGTAGCCTTGGCTCAGTGTCTCCGCTCTGCTCCACCAGGAACCCAGGCTTCCCTGCACCTTGTACCAATAAGATTTATGTGTCACTGGCCCCATGACCATGCAGGGAAACCACTGCAGCTCCGCTGTCACAGCTGTGCTCACTCGCTTACCAGCCAGGAGTGTGGGAGCTGTTCAGCAGTGGGATGACCTTCCCTGTCACTGGGGTCTCATCCATCTTCTTGCAGCCTGGCTGGAGATCTCTGCTCTACTGGGCCAGGACCACAGCCTTGCACCTGGGTGTCTTGGGCTCCTCAGCCACGCAGGGTGCCCCCTGCAGCCTCCTGTCAGTGCTTCCTTAGCCCTGAGCCCAACCCTACTGTCCCCCTTAATTTCTTGCACCTGTAAAAATAAAATTTGATTAAAATCAAAACAAAAAATGTAAAATAAAAATAGATTGTAATCGTCAAAATTGGGGGGCAGGAGAGAATCAAATTCTGCCAAGCCTAAGGATAAGCAATCAGCGTTCCACCTGGACCAGTCTTAAGTTCAGAGTCCAGTATCTGCTTGCAAACTGTCAGGGACTGTAAAACTTTATCTCACTGGAGAGTTGAGAATCTCTCTTTTCCAGTGCTATTAGGCATTAGTTGCTAGCCTTCGTCAGTTACAAGGTAATAGACCTTAGAATGGCCACATTATTATGTACTGTAAAGTTATTTTAGGTAATATTCTGAGGTTTCTAATAAGTGTTATTACATTGTTTTTCCTTCCATTAAGGTCTGCATAGCTGAACTTATGATACTAAGGCAGCCTGACTTTAATGGTGGAGTGATATGAAAAATAGCATCAATTAAAAAAAAATCTAAAGCATATCTAAAAAGAAGTTTCTGTGAAATATGTAGCACATGAGAGGGCCAATCCAGCCCTCTTTGAAATCTATAGGAATTTAGACATTTAATTATTGTGTGAGCAGACTGAATAGGAACAAGATCAGGCCCAAACAACACATGATGCTATGTTGTGGTATAAAGATTTGTATTAGCATTGTTTGGGATGACTTGCATAATACACTTGTGGATTTACTGCTCATGAGTAATGCAGTCAGCCTAAACACACACCAATGAAAATGGAGAGTTTTGCCTGAGTAAGGACTAAGAACTTTATCTATCTCTGTATTTATGTTGCCCTCCTCACAGAGGAGTAGTATCTGAGCACCTTCCAAGCATTCAAAAATAGAAATAAAAATAAGAACCTCTCTCTGTCTATAGGATAAAGAGCTTAATTTATTTCTTTTAGGGGAGGTGGGAAGGCAACTCAAATATGAGAATTTTGCATTTTGTTCTGAATTTAGATAGTGTCTGTGGCCATTCTTATCTTGCAGGAATTAATTCCACATTCTGTATCTTGATCCTTTGAAAATAATTTCTCCTATCCCCCCACCTTATTGGTTGAGAGTTTGATGGTTCCGGTGGGACATACCTGTCTTAGGAAGTCATGGTCATGATGGAGAAGTGATCTGTCAGGTAAGTAGGGCCAGTCCCAGGGAGGGCTTTGAATATCAGGACATAAACCTTGAACTGGACTCTGTGTTCAGTGGGGACCCAGCATACAGGAACTGGAGTACTGGGATGGTGAGTTCACAGTGATTGACATTGCTAGGCAGATTGGCTGTGCTGTCTTTATTTATTTATTTTTATTTAAAGAAATAGAGCATTTTCAAGACATGTGACTTTGGGTATGTCCA
The DNA here is from genome assembly GCF_965140235.1 of Caretta caretta. Taxonomy (NCBI): domain Eukaryota; kingdom Metazoa; phylum Chordata; order Testudines; family Cheloniidae; genus Caretta; species Caretta caretta. The sequence continues at coordinate 290,913,465 of NC_134206.1, read as the reverse complement.
CACTGGAATAAAACACCCGTGGCTGGCCCGCTTCGGCTGATTTGGGCTCGTGGGACTCTGGCTGTGGGGCTATAAAACTGCAGGGTGGACATTTGGGCTCAAGCTGGAGCTGGCTCTGGGACTCTCCCCCCTTCCAGGATCCCAGAGCCCAGCTCCAGCCCAATCCCACACATCTACACTGCAATTGGCCACTGGACAATCAAGGTGCTAAAGGAGCAGTCAAGGAAGACAAGGCCATTTTGGAGATGCTATATGAATTTTTTACATCTGGCTTCACTGCAGAGGATGTGAAGGAGATCCCCACACCTGAGCCATTCTTTTTAGTTGACCTATCTGAGGAACTGTCCCAGATTGAGTTGTCAATAGAGGAGGCTTTGAAACAAATTGATAAATTAAACAGTAATAAATCACCAGGACCAGATGGTATTCACCCAAGAGTTCTGAATAAACTCAAATATGAAATTGCAGAACTACTAACTGTGGTATGTAACCTATTGCTTAAATCAGCTTCTGTATCATTTGACTAGAAGATGGCTAATGTGATGCCGATTTTTTTTTTAAGGCTCCAGAGGCAATCCTGGTAATACAGGCCAGTAAGCCTAACTTCAATACCAGGCAAACTGGTTGAATCTATACTAAATAACAGAATTATCAGGCCCATAGATGGACATGATATGTCAGGGAAGAGTCAACACGATTTTTGTAAAGGGAACTCATGCCTCCCCAATGTATCAGAATTATTTTAGTGAGTCAACAAACATGTGGACAAGGGTGATCCAGCAGAGGTAGTGCAGTTGGACTTTCAGAAAGCCTTTGACAAAGTCCCTCACCAAACGCTCTGAAGCAAACTAAACAGTCAAGGGATAAGAGGGAAGGTCATCTCATGGATCCGTAACTGGTTAAAAGGTAGGAATAAATGGTCGGTTTTCACAGTGGAGAGAGGTTAATAGCAGGGCCCTCCAAGGAACTGTATTGGGACCAGCGCTGCTCAACATATCCATATAGGATCTGGAAAAGGGGTAAACAGTGAGGTGGCAAAGTTTGCAGATGATAAAAAATTACTGAAGATATTTAAGTCCAAAGCTGACTGGGAAGAGTTACAAAGGGATCTCACAAAACTAGGGCACTCAGCAAGAAAATGGCAGATGAAAGTCAATGTTGATAAATGCAAAGTAATGTACATTGGAAAACATAAGCCCAACTATACATATAAAATGAAGGGGTCTAAATTAGCTGTTACCACTCAAGAAAGAGATCTTGGAGTCACTGTGAATAGTTCTCTGAAAACATTTGCTTGATATGCAGTGGTAGCCAAAAAAGCTAACAGCATGTTAGTAATCATTAGGAAAGAGATTGATAAGAACACAGAAAATATAATAATGCCACTATATAAATCTATGGAATGGCCACACATTGAATATGACATGCAGTTCTGGTCGCCCCATCTCAAAAAAGATATATTAGAATTGGAAAAGATACCAGAGAAGGGCAGCAAAAATGATTAGGGGGTGTATGGAACAGCTTCCATATGAGGAGAGATTAAAAAGACTCAGACTTGTCATCTTAGAAAAGAGACGACTAAGGGGTGGGATATAACAGAGGTTTATACAATTATGAATGGCATGGAGAAAGTGAAAAAGGTAGTGTTATTTACCCTTCACATATCACAAAAGCCAGGGGTCACCCAATGAAATTAATAGGCAACACATTTAAAACAAACAAAACGAAATACTTCTTCACACAATGCAAAATGAATGAACGGAACTTGTTGCCAGAGGATGTTGTGAAGGCCAAAAGTATAAGTGGGTCCTAAAAAGAATTAGATAAATTCATGGAGGCCCATCAATTGCTATTAGCCAAGATGGTCAGGGATGTAACCTCATGCTCTGGGTGTCCCTAAATGTCTAACTGCCAGAAGCTGGGACTGGATGACAGGGGACAGATCACTCAATAAACTTCCCTGTTCTGTTCATTCCCTCTGCATCAGATGACAGGATATTGGGCTAGATGGACCACTGGTCTGACCCAATATAGCCATTCTTATGTTAAATGCTGTAGAGCAGTCTAACAGGATGAATTTTGATGTACTTCTTCTTTCTATGAACATTAGGTACTCACCTACCAGAGCAATGGGTGCTGTCTTTGTTCCTGTAAGGATGCGGGGCCTAAAACTTAGGTCTGCAGAGTCTAAGATGGCTGATGTTTCCACAATGCCACCAGGAGTGGCATTCTTTTGTATTGGTCAGCCTATTACATGGTGTAGGCTGGGCTGTAGATTTCCCTCCTCAATGGAGATATTGACAAAGTAGGGTAATGTCAACACCCTAGTAACAAAATATGATTAGTATGTGCCAGGCATTTTCTACTATCCTCTACCATCCAGGAAGGGATGGTGCAGAGTCACAGATGATGGCTCTGGTTGCAATCAGTATTCCCTTGCCTACTTGTGTGAATGGGCTGAATTCTTTGATATGTTTATGATTCTGTATTCAGCCTGCTGTTCTTCATGCTCCAGGCGGCTAACCCCATGCAGTTGATCTTCTGTGTGATATCAGATAAATCCTGCTGTGAGAGAAGCAAATTCTAGGGTTGAGTGGAAGGAGTCTCAGTTTACTATGTGATGTATGCTCCCCATTTTTCCCCAGGCAGGTTATTCACAAACAGGGGTCTGAAGACTCCACGTGTCAGCTCTCACAGAGTTTCTTTCATGGTCTTTCATCATGGAAACCAGGTTTGTCTCGCCTCACAGATGAGTCCAACTGGTTTCCTGATGTTCACTGAAAGCAAGGGGAAGCCAGGCAGAGGCCCCTTCCTCCGTACAGATTCTAGACAGCATGGCTTCTTGAAAGAGCCTTGTTGCGAGGGGCTCCTCCAAAGCCAGCCACTCCAGGAGCTATCCCCCAGAGGAGAGTCTGATTAGGCGGGTAACCCACACAAGTAACTGTAGACTGTGGAGACTTGCATAGGGTGGCTCTGCATGTCTAGGTGGAGACAATCTATGGGTACAGTGAATCCTGGCATCCCAATATTCACCCCTGTGATGTAATTAGCATATATTTTGTACAAAGTATGCCTTGTGTGGTATCATTCTAAAAGTCTTGATCTGGTTGACATTATTATCTCATTGGATTGTATATGCTATTGTCATATGTGAAGTTATGAAGTTTGGCTATGTATGTGTTACTAAAACATGTTGTGAAATTGAAAACACCCACAAGCAGCCTTTTGGATACAACAGTAAAAAGGCCAAACAATGTTCATGGCTTATTGAGGAAATGCACACAAGCACAAGGATTACCCCAGGAACTGTGTACAATAGAAACCTCTCAGAAATAGCACTACACAATGGGAACTGTTTGACCAAGGTCCCAGCAAAAGAGCTTTCCAGCAAGTGGGAAGAAGATATAAAAGGGGGGAAATGATATAATCATAGGACCTCTCTCTCCCTACAACAACACACCTGGAATCACCTGAGGAACAAAGATTGAACTGAGGGAAGTGATGGTCCCAGGCTAGAGGGATTTTTAGCCTGTGTATGAAAACCTGGGAAACCCAAGCTGAAAAGCCAAGGCAGCTTGTGCCTTAAGAATCTGCCAGTCTATCATTCAGGGTGAGAATTTGCTAATTCATATCCTACCTATCTAGTATGTTAAGCTCATCTTGCAGTTTTGTTTATCTACTAGGTAATCTGCTTTGATCTGTTTGCTATCACTTAAAATATATCCTTTTGTAGTTAATAAACTTTATTTTATGTGTTAAGCCAAACCAGTGTGCATTTGACTAAGGTGTCTGGGGAAAATCTCAGCTTGGTTACCACAAGTGTGCATGGTCCTCTTCACATTGAGGGAGAGGTAGACCGAATATTAAACCCATATACTGGCCACATTTGATCAGGGCAGGAGAGTACTGCTCTGGGGTCCAAGGCTGGGAGGCTGGTGGTTAGAGAGCCTGCATGTGACTGCAGCTGGGTGTGTCCCTGCCTGTGTGAATGCTGGTGAAAGTGCTGGCTTGGAGGGCTTTGTAACTTGTCACAGCAGCAGTAATTTTTCACAGTGTGAAAGGGAGCCCAGACTGATGGGTCAGAGGGCTCAGTGGTACACCAGTTCCAGGTGGCACCCTGGGGGGAACCCGTCACAGGTACACCTACACAGCAAAAGAAACCCTGTAGCAGTGAATCTCAGAGCTCTGGGTCAAATGACTTGAGTTCACTTTGTGGAGCTAGAAACAGTAGTGTGGACATTTGGGCTCAGGCTGGAGCCTGGGTTCTGAGACATGGCAAGGGGGGGAAGTCTCAGAGCCTAGGCTTCAGCACAAGCCCCAGTGTCTACAGTGCTATTTTGAATGCTAAGAACCTGAGTCAGATGACCCGGGCTCTGAGATGCACTGGCAGGTTATTTTGTTTGTTTGTTTGTTTTACTGTGTAAATGTACCCTAAAAAGGTAGGACTTCTGCCCCATTTGCAGCCCTACCCACTCACAGATCTGGAACCCTACAGAGTGGCTTCTCTGGGGCTGTGAACTAAAAAAGGGAAACATGCCTCAGAGCTGGATCTCCCCTCTTTTCTGCCTTCCCTGGGCAGATCCCGAGGCTTCAGTTCCCTTTGCTCGTGGGAGCAGAGGAAAGCATGGTGGGCTGAGTAAAGACTTCAGGATTTGGTCTAATAAATGTAAATCTGTATATTGAGCCCAATTCTCCTCTCACTAGTATAACTCCATTGCCTTAAATAGATTTGCTCCAGATTGACACCATGATAAGCAAGAGGAAATCAGTATACTATTTACAAAATATAATCATGTAAATGATTTGTAATTCTGTAGTGGTTGAATTAGAATGCAGTTTAAGAAGTATGTTAGGATGTACACCTCTGCCCCTTGAGGCATGTGTGAATATAGTAACGCAGCTTGTCATGCTGTGTTTTTAAATTTTTAAATCGAAATAACATATAACATTGCATATAATACATACCTTAAATGGCAGATGTGTAGCAAACACATATATACAGGTTTAAGCAGCAAGATATAATTAGGTGTGGTTTTGGTACAAGTTTTGCTTCAGGTTTACTTTGTTCTTTCAGCCACCCATGTTAATTATACAACTAAGCTCATGCCCTGGAGAGTTTTCATTTTTTTGTGATTATATCATGGATGCTTAGTAATATCCTTAGAAAATAATAAAAAACATGAATATTTGGAGATAGGATAGTTAGAACTTTGAATATCTAGGTTTGACCCCTTCTTACTACTTTCAGTCTCACTGAAAAACTTCAAAAAATTTTCTTTGCCTTCCGATAACTAAGCAAATTTACCTCAGTATTCTCTCTCTTGAGAACTATGGCACCCGATATCTTAATAGCTGATCATCTCATAATCTTTAATGTACTTAATCTCATGATACCCATGTTAGGTTATGTACGGAGGCACTATTATGTCCATTTTATAGATGGGAAATGGAGGCAGAGAGATTAAATGACTTGCCCAAGGTCACATAGGAAGTTTGTGTCAGAGCAGGGAACTGAATCCATGTCTCTCAAGCCCAAGGCTAGTGCCATGACAACTGTATCAGCCTTCCTAATTAAGTTGCTCATGTAAGGAATATGGAGGAAAAGCTATTTAGATAGCAAAGTTGGAAAATTTGTAAGTACAACCACTGTAGACCATTTAGGGTGAGCATAATTTTTTCTTAAAGATCATTTAAAAATAGTATCACCAGCGATGCTACTTCATTAGACTACACAGTAGTTAGGAGTGCAAGGGCAGTATAACACTATGAATTTGAGTCATGAGGCTGAAGATAAAAATCCAAGGGCAGATCTTCAACTGCTGCCAAATAGTCATTGCTCCAGCCAAACAATGACCATTGAATCCAGCTGAGGATCTGTCCCTCTGTGTACATTGTTGAAACTTGTTTCATTGAAGCTGTATTATACTAATTTGTAGTGCCTGAGCGGGCAGATCCAGAGTAATCATAGTGAAAGTTTGCATAATAGACATTAATTTGAATAGGAATGCTGACTTTTTAAGACCTTCTGAAGTATCTAGTAAGCATCTACTGCATACCAAATAATTTACTGCACAATTTGTAAAACAGAGAGCAGAAAAATATCGTTAGCCACTAATTTCTAAACTCTAATGGTAATATGCTTCCATGGTGTAAAATTTTTTCCAGTAAAGTGCTGAAGAGAAGCATTTTTTTCAGTTAGCTCACTGAAAGTTCAAAGGATAAATATATCACAATGACAAATTGCAAAATGCTATTCATACATGGAGGTAAAAATTGTTCCTTCATTTGTTTGTATTTCACATAAGCTGTAATATTGTTATTTCCAAAGAAAATACATAACAAAATGAATTCTGATTAAAAATACAAGTATTGTTAATGGACCTTAGCAGAAATTTGTCTTAGCTTGAAAAGAAAAGTTAACAGAAGCTGAATGTGTTCTCTTTGGGTGAAATTCACGCCAACACAAAGGGTATACATAGGGCTGTCAGCACCACTTTATCTCTGAATCAGCTCCCTACAAGGTGGGTGACAACTGGATTGGCCAGTACAAGGGATTTCTACAGCTCCTCCATGCTGGGAGAGTGAGTGTGTGTTGGGGGGAGAGAGAGCTAGGTAAAAGGTGACATGGGCACAGATCTATTGGCTTCATCCTGTCCCCAGGTGGGCATGGGAGGGCAATTCTCAATCCAGTCCTCATGAACTTCACCAGCACATTATGGTCCTAAATGGGCAAAGTGTATTTCACTCTTTGACCTTGTTTCAGGTAAAGTTTGTTTTGTACCCCATCAAATCCTGTTTACCTTACGCACATGAATAGTCCTGGGCTTGCAGTATCTGCTTCGTGTAAGTCCTAAAAGTCTTGACAGGATACAGATCTCTGTCTTTGATTTCTTGTGAAGAACAGGGATTTTCATCTGTCACCCGTTTCATCTTCTCGTGGTAGGTCACAATGAATCAACAAATTCTGAGGGTCAAATCAGAAAGATACATTCTAAATGATTAAGTCAAAAAGCAGAGAACATAGAATTCTGAATAAGCAACATTAAATTGGATCTTTGTTTGAAAATTATACAGCAAGAAAAGGTAAGTTAATAATGTTATTAGCATAATACATATAGTACCATAATGTGCTGGTATCAGAAGCGTTAATTAGCACAAGCACAAGTTAAAACCTTAAAAATCAATACTTTCACTACTCAGGGTTTTCTCTCTTGTATTTTACTATTTTAAAAAATCACTTATGGAATTAATATACTATGATTTCTCATTCCAAATAATTATGTCGGTCTCTCTCTCACACACACACACACACATAGCATTCTATAACAACAGGACTATTATAGAAAATTATCTAAAACATGTGGACTGCAGCCAATATTTGGATATGGTGTAATTAATTCTGGAAGGTCTAAAAAGGAAATAATTCAACTCATTGCAGAGGAAAATGTGCTACTCTTAAATACTTTTAATTACAAAGAATCATATCAAAGTATGCAAACTCGCACTCCAAAAATTGAAAAAAGAGCTGATTCTACAGAGTTTGGGGATGGGAGCTTTTGACCAAATTTCCAAAATTGTGTGCAAAAGGACGTGTGCACTTCTGTACCTTTCATCTGGTATCTGTGGAACACCCAATGTGTAAACTTCAGTGGTTTGCTAGATCACACACAATGCATATGCTTAAATGTTGCTGCTAAATACTATGCGTCTTGTGTGACACTCATGACTGCAGAGCTCTATCATTAATTCCTGCAAGCCCAGTGGCCTGCAGCCTCTCCTGGTCACTGGGGCCTGCTGTAGCACCTGCTCTGCAGGTAACTCAAAGACCTCTCTGCACCTCTCTGCCTCTTCTTCCACTGCTGGATCAGAGTGGGGAAAGAGCACTTGGTGGCCATAGTTGGGACAGAGATGAAGGGTGCTCAGTACTGGCCCCAGACAGACCCCATTCAGCTTCCTTTCACTCAGCTGGCTCCCAGCTTCCCCTTCCGGAAATCGCCAGCCACATCCAAACTTCCCACTCAGCTTCAACCCTAGACAACCCTCCCCCAGTTCCTCCCCACACAGCCACACTCCACCTTTTCCGAGCCATATCCTCACCCAGCCGCTTCACCAAATAATTTCCATCTTCCCTCCAGAAAGCCCCATTCAGTACACAGCTGCCTCCCTAGCTAGCTCCTGGCACCTTTAGACATCCACCAATTTTCACCCATCAACACATCTAGTACCTGCCACTCACCCCAACACTCTACTCCCTACCCTTAACCGCTGTTAAGTATTCTGCAGCTCCTTCTCTTTTGTCCTTCCTCCTCTGCATTACTTTGGGCTGGGTGTGTTGAGCATACGCTGAAGTTTACAAAGATATGGAAATTAGCTGATTTATTGATTTGCATAAATGGTCACACATGAAGCTGCTCAAAACTTGGCAGCTGTACTTAAATGCTTTGCTGGACTGGGGCCTCAAATTGAGGTTTGTGTGGGCCTGTTTCTATGCGCTCTCACAACCCAGGCTTGTATGGCCTTTTGAAAATGTGATCATTAATGTTTGCCAGATCAGTAGTTTTATGGAAAAGGAATATTTCTACCACAATAATTCCCTGCCCAATTAGTAGGGGCAGTACAGAGCTGTCAGTCCTGCTCAGCAGGGCAGAAGACCCAGACCTTTTCAGGCATTTTCAAAGATGCATAGAAACTAATTGATGGACTGCTTCTGTCACCCTTCCTCAAACTGAGTGTACCTTACTCCACGTGAAATAAATAGCAGTATTCACAAAGTAAGGTGCTACTTAGCATGAGTGAGGATGGCAGAATTAGGCCTTTATTTATTTATTTGCATTAAACAAACAAGAGTCTCCAGCCCAAATGCAAAAGAATCAGATCTTCATATGGAAAAAACCTCTGATTTACAGGATGATTCTGGACTAACAAACATATTAATCATTGAAATGGTATTACCAGACAAGAGATCTTCCTTTCTTCCTCCTCTCACATCTGCACTAGTGGAAAGTAACAAGCAATGACAATCCCAAGAACATAGATGAGAAACAAAGCTATCCAAAAGAAATCTAATAAACAGAGAATTTAAGATATTAATACAGAGACTTCCTCTTAGAGAGCCTTCTCTTTGCATCACAAAGATTGTACCAGAAATCCAGTGTATAACATTGAAACCTGGTTGCAGCTCTGCATATTTCTTGGGCTGAAGCCAATGGACTTTTGGCCCACAAGGTGGACATACTACACTTTGGGGCTGTGTTTATACAGGAGAATTTTTACCAAAAATAATAAAAATAAAATCCCACACTTGCTAATTCCAGTGCAGCTGCACCAACGTTAGCAACAATGGGATCCTTAGTGTAGACGGCTTTCCGGCTCCGGCAGACGTTTTAAGCATTGTGTCAATTAACCCTGCTTTGAGTGGGGTTAATTGACACAGCGCTGAAAATGGCTCTGGAGATGAAAACTCTTATGTGTAAGGGCTCCCAGGATTGCTAAAGACGGTGCAGCTGCACTAATATTAGTAATGGTGGGAATTTTCTGTAAAAATTCTCTGGCGTCGACAAGGCCTGAGAGTGAGCCTTAAATTTTTTTCTGGGTCTTGTTTGTCAATTTCAATTTTGCTTCCCTCATGCATTATCTCAGCCATCTGCAGATCATTAATTTTTAAGGCAGCAGTTCCTTTGATCATAGCAGGTTGGGTGGAATGAAAGAAAAGAGTGGAAGATTTGCAGTTCACTCTGGTCCCTACAATACATACTCTAAAGGTTCTTCACACATACATTTTGTGCCCACGCTTTTCTTTCTTGTGCTTTGTATTCCTGCAGAATGAAGGGAGCCGAATCAAACAGGACCAGTGAAAATGAGAGATATGGTTAGTCATAAATGAAGGTGATATTCTCAGGAATCCAATTCTCTTCCTGGAAGGATGAGTTTTCCATGGATAGACAGTCAAGATACAAAAGATGTTGCCTCGGAAGATTATTTGGTGAGTTACTAGAGTACCCAGTTTAGGTTCCAAGGAGGGCAAAACTGTTCCTGAAATGGATTTATGAGTTTGGCCACTCTGATGACCCACGATACAGGGGAATATAGACAGAGCTGCCTCAGCTGTCTGTTCACTGGATAGGGTAGCCACTTGCACCTATAGGGCTAGATCAGTGGTTCTCAAGCTATGGGGTGGGCCTCCCAAGGGAGGTGAGAGAATGTGTCATGGGAGGTGCGAGCTGTGTGCTTTTTTTTTTTTTTTTAAGAGCTCTGGCTCTTAGCCCCAGGTAGCTGGGGCTCATGCAGAAGAGCCATGCACACCCGGGAAGGGGGGATAAAGAGGAAAGCCAGAGGCTGCAGCCCTACTGCCCTGGGGCTGACAGCTGCAGTCCTGCCTCCTGGCTCTTCCCCTGTCCCCTGGTCAATTCCTCACCAGGAGGCAGCCCAGGCTCAGGCTCTCCTTCCCTCCCCCTCTCCCCAATCCCTCACCTGGAGGCGGTAGGGCTTCAGCAGTGAGCAGGAGCACAGAAGTAAGGGTGGTGATGGGGTGTTAAGTCCGATGTGAAAAGTGATAATGACGAATATCACTTTTCACATTGCCACCCCTACTTCTATGCTCCTGCTGGCACGGCGCTGCTTTCAGAGCTGGGCTCCCGGCCAGCAGCCACTGCTCTCTGCTCTGCTTTCAAAGCTGGCTGGAGGAATATGTTGTGGGGTATTTTTTTGGGGGGGGGGCAACTACAGACACAAAGAAGGAGGGCCCGATCAAATAAGTTTGAGAACCACTGGGCTAGACTGTGCCTTTAAGTTACTAATCCAGCATTCAGGGCACTGCTGAGCCAGGTCACTCTAGGAGTTGCTCCAGGAGGGTCTGTCTCTTAGAAGGTGCAATTCTTCTTGCACCTCCAAGAAGTAGCGGGCGAGTGCATGCTGCACAATCCCTTAGAATGTTGCAAACTGCTCCCCTGTCCATGTCCAGAAATTCTTGCTTGCTGGCACTGTAAAAGTTGCAGCCAAAACTTGCCTTCATCCCAACCCATAGCTCTCCTGTGAATTTTAGGAGAGAGAAGTCTTTGCACTTCGGTTGTTCCTAGCTCTTTTCACCCTTCCTAAGAACACTCAAACAATGGCCAAGCACCATCTAGCACATAATGTGCTTATGCTGTGGCCCACAGGCTGTTTTGCAGCATTCAAGGATATCTAGCCACCTGATAGACCACTCATAGAATCATAGAAATACAGGCTGCAAGGGACCTCAAGAAGTCAGCTAGCCCTGCCCACTGCTCTGAGGCAGGACCAAGTAAACCTACACCATCTCTGACAGGTGTATGTCCAGCTTGTTCTTAAAAATGTCCAATGATGAGAATTCCACAACCTCCATTGGAAGCCTATTCTAGTGTTTAACTAACCTTAGAGTTAGAAAGTTTTTCCTAATATCTAGCCTAAATCACCCTTGCTGCAAATTAAGTCCATTACTTCTTGTCCTACATTCAGTGGACATGGAGAACAATTGATCACTGTCCTCTGTAATAGCCCTTAACATATTTAAAGACAGTTATCAGGTTGTCCCATCAGTCTTCTTTTCTCAAGACTAACCATGCCCAGATTCTTTAACCTTTCCTCATTAATCAGGTTTTCTAAACCTTTCATCATTTTTGCTGCTCTCCTGTGAACAATATCCAATTTATCCACATGTTTCTTAAAGTGTGTTCCCAGAACTGGACACAGTACTCCAGCTGAGACCTCACCAGTGCCAAGCAGAGTGGGACAATTACTCCCCCCCACATCTTACAGATGACACTCCTGTTAATATACTCTGGAAGGATATTAGCCTTTTTCTCAACTGCATCACATCATTGACTCTTATTCAATTTGTGATCCACCATAACGCCCAGATTTTTTTCAGCAGTTCTATTACCCAGCCAATTATTCCCTGTTTTGTAGTTGTGCATCTGATTTTTCCTTCCTAAGTGATATACTTTCACTTCTCTTTATTGAATTTCATCTTATTGGTTTCAGAGCAATTCTCCAATTTGTTATGGTCGTTTTGAATTCTGATCCTGTCTTCCAAAGTGCTTGTAACCCCTCCCAGCTTGGTGTCATCTGTAAATTTTATAAGCATACTCTCCATTCCATTATCCAAGTCATTAATGAAAATATTGAACTAGGACTGACTCTTCCAGGATCCCACTAGATATGTTCTCCCAGTTTGACTGTGAACCATTGATAACTACTCTTTGAGTAGTCTTTCAACCAGTATTGCAACTACCTTATAGTAATTTCATCTCGGCCACATTTCTCTAGTTTGCTTATGAGCATGTAATGTGGGACTGTGCCAAAACCCTCACTAAAATCAAGATATATCACGCCTACTGCTTCCCCCCAATCACTAAGCCAGTAACCCTGTCAAGGAAGAATGGTTCGGCATGATTTGTTCTTGATAAATCCATGTCGACTATTCCTTATACCCCTGTTATCCTTTAGATGTTTACAAACTGATTGTTTATTAATTTGCTCCAGTATCTTTCCTGGTATCAAAGTTAGGCTGACTGGTGTATAATTTCCTGAGTTCCCTTTGTTCCTCATTTTAAAGATGGATACTATATTTTCCCTTCTCCAGTCCTCTGGGACCACGCTTGTCCTCCATGAGTTCCCCAAGATAATTGCTAATGGTTCCGAGATTGCTTCAGCTAATTCCTTAAGTATCCTGGGATGAATTTCATCAGGCCCTGATGACTTGACTACATCTAAGTAATCTAAATATTCTTTAACCTCTTCTTTCCCTATTTTGGCTTGCACTCCTTTGTCCTTGTTGTTAATATTAATCGTGTTGAGTATCTGGTCACTATTAACCTTTTTAGTGAAGACTGAAGCAAAAAGGCATTAAACACCTCAGTCTTCATGTCAGTCATTAGCTCTCCTTCCCTGCTAAGTAGAGGATCTACTTTTTCCTTCATCTCTCTCTTGAACTTAATGTAATTAAATAACCTCTTCTTATTGCCTTTTATGCCCCTTGCTAAATGTAACTCATTTTGTGCATTTACCTTTCTGATTTTGTCCCTTTTATACTTGTGCTAGTCTTTTGTGCTCCTCCTTAGCAATTTGTCCATGTGTTTCTACTTTTTGTAGTATTACTTTTTGATTTTCAGGTCATTAAAGATCTCTGGATGGAGTCATGTTGGCTTCTTACTCTTTTTCCTATCTTTCTTTTGCATCTCGTGTTGTGTAATATCTCAGCAATTCAGAGCATCTGAGACCCTGGCTAACACAGGTGGGAGTTACTGGCAGTGTGTACTCAGAGAAGGGCTCTTATGTATGGGACTTGTGTGTCCCCATGGTTTAACACAGCATGAGACTGTTGACGTCAGGACATAGTTCAAATTCTGTCTGTTTTCCCAGGCTTTTGAGAAAGGGGAGGACTGAAAAAATGAGTCAGGGAAATTATTTTAAAAATGTATAATCTTACATAAATTTTAACCTATAATTTATAATGAAGACTGGAGGTCTTTTTAAAAATGTGCCCTGGCTCAACCAGAAGTATGGGGCTTGAAACTGGGTGAAATTCTATGGTATTATGGGAGAAGTCAGACTAGATGATCTAATCATCCCTTCTGGCTTTAAAATCTATGATTTTTACTGAGACTGAATAACTAAACATGTAAGCAGGAGTTAAGTAATGTATTTAATCAAATATGTCAATGTTTTAAATGTTACATAATCCAGGATATATGGCACATTTAATACAAATCTAAGTATTTAAATAAATACATCTCTAATTCTTCTCTTCCTAATGATAAGATTGTAAACTCTTTGGGCAGAGACCATGCATTCTTTTATGAGTGTAAAATACTTATCTCATGATGGCTGCTACTGGAGTCAAATAATAATAATAATTAATTCTTGGGATCATGATCTTTGTTGATAGACTAATGCTTAAAGCTAAGCCAAAACCTTATGCAGTGTTCCCTGGAGGAAAGTAGAGTATTCCAGTCAGGCCATCATTGTTCTTCTTTATGGCTACTCCATTTAATGAACACAATATCAAATTCAGGGATACAGGGTCTAAGTGGAACAATGATCCTTACTTGACACGATTGGTTAGCTGTTAAAAGGAATGGGTGCCTAGATATCTCCACTGACCACTAGGGTGGAAAACCAGGGACTACATGGCTACTTGGGAACTTGTTCAGCAGTAAGATTAGTGGGAAAGTGCATAAGAAAGTTGTGTAGGAGTATGTAGGCCCATTTAAGGGCCAGGGTGGAACTCATAAATAGAACAGCCTGGGGATAATGCAGAAGACTCCCCACTCTGTTCTAGTGGCCTGTTTAAACAGGAAGCAGAAGCTGAACAGGGTGGGAGGAGAATGGAAGCTGAACAGCCTGCAAAAGGGTGGTGAGATCTCTCCATCTCTAGAAGGCTAGCCTGACGAAGCACAGAGACTTTGTTTGGGAGCTCTAAACCCAGGTCCTGAGGTAATGGTCCGTGAACTGTTATTTCCAAGTGCTCCTTCCATTAAAGAAGACATACTTATTTTGACTAGTTTGTTTTGGCTTATTATTAATCTGATCTGTGCAAGATAATTTATTGGTGCCAAGCTGGGGGAAAGAAAGGTGAGGATCACCTTCAATGCCACTCCTGGGCACAGGGGAATGCATAGAATGGCCTGCCTGTTACAAGTATCTTCAGCCAGGGTGGGCAGACAGCATTTGTTCCTCATACTATTGTGTCCTTTGAGAAATATTTGCTCACCTTTTGATTACAGTTTGATGCAAACATATCTGCTTATAAGCAGTTGCCTCAAAAACTTTGCAGCTTGAAATCCATTCTGTGTACTATATGTCCTCTCTGCTTCTGTGTTCAGGTATCGTGGATATGAGAGGCTTGAATTAAAACTAAGCTGTTTGATTAGTCAGAGGCAGATTTCTATTATAAATTCTTCTTTCTTTGGTCCATCAAGAATACCATGTTGATTCAAGTTGTAGCAATTTTCAGGGGATGCAGAAATACACTCAGCTACAGATGAATGATGAACTCATGGCCCTTTATATCTCAGATGGTAACACTTATTTGTTTTCTGTTGTTATTGTTATTCATTTGTATTGCCCAACCAGGATTAAAATTCTATCATGCTATGTACAGTACGAACACCAGTACAGAAAATGACAGCCCCTGCCCTGAACAGCTTTCAAAGTAAGACAATTCTAGACAGTTGTCTGATGTGAATGTTCTCTGATTATGGGATTACATTAATACCTTTGAATCATAGCATTGTCACCAGAACTGTTAAGAACTTGGTGAAGACACACATGACTATTAATAGCCCATATGGGATGAATCAATAAGAACAGTGGTTTTGGAGATAAAAGATCACAGGAATCTTATGTACCATTGTCTTACAGAGATATCAACAAGATGAATGGATGTTATAAAAATTATTTACTGCTCCACCTGAAACTATTGATTTTTATGATCTTAGTTTGAAATC
The DNA here is from genome assembly GCF_965140235.1 of Caretta caretta. Classification (NCBI taxonomy): domain Eukaryota; kingdom Metazoa; phylum Chordata; order Testudines; family Cheloniidae; genus Caretta; species Caretta caretta. The sequence continues at coordinate 290,897,998 of NC_134206.1, read as the reverse complement.
TTGCTCTTTCATGCAACAGTTAAATCTTTTAATGTACTGGATGGACTTGGAGATCTTCAGATTTCTAGAGCCCTGTGTGGATACAAAATTTGTGTCCTCATCCAAACTGCGATCCGCAAACATGGTCCCTGGATATAAAGCAGATATCCACAGATTTCCAGGGCTCTAGATATAACATTTGGATCCGCATCCATGGTCCCCGGATATCCAGAGATTTACAGGGCTCTACAGATTTCTTCACAATGTGAAGAAAACTGAATACCGTTCAAAGTGGCTTTCTGTCTGTAGGATTCTTGTGATCGTCCATCTGTAAAATCTCAGGGCTATCTCTATCTTCATGGCTAGTTGCTTTGTGAGCTCTGTTTCATCGCTGCTTGGCCCCATTGTCCCTGCTGACTGTAGCTTATTTGAGGGGAAAGAGGCAGTCCTGGAGGCAGCTACATCTTAGCCTATTGAGAGCTTTGAAGATAATGACCAAGACCCTGAAGTGGATATGGAATTAGTTGAGGGGTGACAGTAGCCTATGAAGCACTAGTGTGATGCTCCCAGTGTCCTGTTTAGGGAGATAGAAGCCTTCATGAAGCCTTCACAATCAGCTCTATGTAGAGTGAGTCCACCCTTGCCAAGATAAAGGCATGAATAACTGTGGCTAGGTCTGCATCTGAGAGGAAAGAATGGCAGAAGATGGGAGAAGACACTTCGGGATGCTAGCTGATGAGTTTGGTAAGATTTTTAAGCTGTGCACCTCCTAGACAGTTGGAGGACACACCTTTTGACAAAGGGCTTCAATCAGTCCCTTAAAGTGTTCCTCTTTCCCATCAGTATCAACTCCACCCAATCAAGTTTCATTTTGAGCCAGCTGCACCTCATCCAGGAACTGTTTTTTCTTTCAGAGTCTAGTAGAGATGACAGATTTCAGAGTAGTAGCCGTGTTAGTCTGTATCCGCAAAAAGAAAAGGAGGATAAATTTGTTAGTCTCTAAGGTGCCACAAGTCCTCCTTTTTTTAGTAGAGAAGAGTAACTGCATTGTCTCTTTCTTAGCAAGTGCAGCTGTAATATTGAGAATTTAGTTAGACATATAGGAGGGAAGGCAGCACCAAAAGGTCAGGGACTGTTGCATGTGAGAGGTCTTGTGGAAAAGTGAACCTGGTGAGCCAGCACTTAGTGGTTAATTGTACAGAAGGCTCATGAGAGGTCTAGAAGTACTAGTGTTTGCCCTTTTCCATGGGTATAAGGAGATTATCTATCAATGCAACTAGTGCATCTCTGTGCCATATCTTGTTGTAGACATCTTACTTTTCAATTTATTCTTTGTTATTTGCATCAGAAATGTCACTTATGAATCAGATGCTATTTGCAGGATTCGTACCTTATTGTATGTCTTATACCCCTCACTTGGAGCCTTTGTGCGGAGGTTTGGAGGTTGAAGTGAATGGGGCAGGACAAAGTAAGTCACTGGAGGAAGCAAACAAGTAGCTATTAGAAAGGTTGGTTGACAAACCTTTATGCCTGACAAGCTGTAGCAGAGGAGCTGAGGTGCATTTGTACAGCTGCCCAAATTTGGCTAGTTCAGGTTTGAGAGAGAGGACCAGTGGTGCGGGGACACTTTTTATAGTGGGGGTGCTGAAGATGAACACCATATATGTGGGTTATTACTACGTCAACCCCGACGTGCCGGCAGCATCCCCAGCACCCCTAGTTCCAGCGCCTATGGCAGAGGACTGGGGGCAGTGGGAATCCCCGGTCTGTCCCTTTAAACCTGCAGCAGCAAGTTGGGCATGAACGGTGCTGGACACGTGAGTTGGTCTCCGTGTGCTCTAGCCTGCCTCTGCTTCCAATGCTGCTGTATTTCTAATGTTGTATCTGGCCCCGGTCCAGCCCCCGATCCTAGGGTTTTCGCCCTGCCTCCTACTCCTCCTCGATTTTTTTTTCACACAGCCCCCTCCTATTTTTTCCACCCACGGGCAAAGGTGTTTTTGTTTTTACTCATCCCAGTTTAATCCGTGGGCAGGACTCGCCTAATAATATTTCTAGCCCCAGCAGCTCACATCACACACACGACCACAGCTCTCGCTCGCTCGCTCTCCCTCTCTTTTTGTTTAAATGATCGCTCTTTCTCTGCCGCTCCCCAGCCCCCCATCTCCACAGTGTGCATGACTCCTGGCCGGAGGGCCGAGTCCCCCGTGCCTTTCCAATGTGTCTCCTCTTACTGGGTCCTGAGCCGGTCCCCGGGCGATAGCCACCGCTTGCTTCCCATTTTTGCAAGAAGATATTTCCCTCCCCCCCCCCCCACTTGGTTTGCTCCTGCTCTGCTTGCCGCGGTCCCCCCTCCTGGCATTTGTAGGGCTGCAATTCACCCTCTCTCCCTCCTTCCCCACCCCCCCTCTTGAACTGCTCCGCGTTACTAGCGATCCCTGTTCCCAAAGCGTACGGGAGAGAAGAGAGGAGAGTCCCCCCCCGCGCCGCCGCCGCCGCCACCACCACCACCACCAGCACCGCTACCACCATCACCTCCTCCTCCTCCCCTTCTCTCCTTTTTGGCAGCACCAGGACGTCCGGTGTGTGGTGGTGGCAGCGGGCGGCGAGCGCTCGGGTTGAATCCCCCCCCCCACCCCCCTTAGCTCTCAAGGTGCTCGGAGCGATTGTTCCCGGCTGAGCAGCAGCGGCGGCGGCGGCAGGCGGCAGGATGAGCACGCGAGGGGAAGGAGCCGGCCAGCCTTCCACTTCCACCGCTGCCCAGGAGCAACCTGCAGCCACAGCGCCTCAGAAGAGAGGACGGGGCAGACCCAGGAAGCAGCCACAAGTCAGTACCCGCTCCCTGCACGGAGCGCGCGCGCGAGAGGAGACGAGCGTGGCCAGGGACGGGCTCCCGCTGCCACGGGAGTCCCGGGGACCGGGCCGGGCGGCGGGGGTGAGGGGCTGCGGGGGGAGGCTTTGTTGCGCGCCCTTCCCGGCTGAGCGGCCCGCCGGCGGGGGGAAAGGCGCAGCGGCGGCCGGCGGCGCGGGGTGGGCTGCCGGGCAGAGGCGCTGGCTATTGTGCGCGGCGCGCTGCTGCTGGTGGCGGCGGCGGCGGCGGCGGCAGCGCTGTTCAATGGAAATGTGCGGCGCGGAGCCGGCCAACCAGCGCGCGCTGGGTCATCCCCGAGCCGAGTTTGAAATTGCGAGAGGGCGAAGGGACCGAGCTGCGCTGGCGCCCGCCTCTCGGAGCCTTTGCAAGCTCCGGGGCTGTGGGGGGTCGGGTCCCACCGCCGGCTGCTGCCGCCTCCGAGCTTGACCAGCCCAGCCCCTAGATCGTGGGGCTGGGGGGTGCGGCTGCAAAGTCTCTTGGCTTTTGGTCCCCCCACCCCACCCCACCCCCCTTCGTGTGCACGAAGGTGCCCCCCACTCCCGGCGGCGAGGGGGGAGGCTGCTGGAGGGGGGCAGCGCCGCAGTCACAACACCTTTTGCATTTCCGGAGCCCTTTGCCAGGCAGGTCGTTCTTCCACCTCCCGGGGGGGCTGTTCCGGGTTCTGGCTGCGGGCGGGGAGAGCCAGCGCTCCCCCCCTCGCCTTGCACCCCTGGTCAGTTTCAGGGACTCCAAAAAGGGCCCCTCTTCACTTGCAGGACCCGACTGGGGTTGACGCTTGCTCGACTTGTCCCCCCCCCCCCTTCATTTCCTGCAGTGACATTGCCACTCTGCTTCCCCGAGTCCGGCTCTTTTCACCCCCTCTGAAGCGATGTATGCTGCGGGGATTTTGCCTGCGGATGCAACCAATTAAGCTTGCAGCTTTGCAGAGGCAGCACGGGGAAGCACCGAGCTGGAGGTTTTGTTTGCCATAATTCGCAGGCTTCGGAAGTACCGATTGGAAGTGTGTGGGGATTTCTAGTGAGCTCATTTAAACTGACTTCCGCGGGCTTTAAACATATTTACTCCATTCGTTAGTATCCCACCGCTTCCTTCAAAGCATGTCAGATGATTAGAAAATATTATGGGAGCTCTGAGGTGCAGAACATCCTCGAAAGCATTCCCCTAAACTGGGGGATATGCAGCTGCTCCTGCCCCTCCAGTGTGCTCCTGAAAAATGCACAGAAAATACTTATGGAAAATCACAAAACTGGAGCCCCACGTTTTCCCGCTCTGCCCTGTGACACTTATTCAGCTTTGCGATCTCAGCTTTATCCCCACAAACTCACTTTACACCTGGCTCCGACAACGTGGTCTTGCAACAAAACCAACCAGTAGCATTGGCTCTGCAAGTTTTGAGCATGGCTTTTTTTTTTAGCATTTGAATGGCTCGGAGAGAAAGAAAACTGCATCTCCTAAAACGTGTTCGATCCAGATGTGCACCATGTCTCTGTGGCTTGCAACTGAGAATCGTATCATTTAGTCTCCTTTCCAGACTATCTAAATGTACCAGGGAATTTAAAATCTAAAGGGTTTTAGGATGGTTTAAGTTAACATACTGCATTTAATTAATTTTACCACATCCTGTAATCTGAATGAAATGTTCAATATTTAGAACTAGAAGAGTTTTATAGTATTTATGATTCACTGAATAAATATTTGGAATCCGAACTATTAGTCATTCATATCCATTTTAATGACTAGTTAATTTACTATCAAACACAGGGACCAGTTAAGAAAATTGCTAAAATAATCACTGTTCTTGTATAGATGTGTTAAACTTTTTTGTTACAGATATTTTATTTCCAAAAATATATATTGCATGCCAAAAATCTGTTGTGAAGAAATCTTTACATTTACATTTTAACAAAAGACAATTAAGTTTGGACAAATGCAAACTTCATAATAACAAAGGCAAATAAAAAAAATCTATTTGTGCCCTTAAGAGAAAACTGCAGATTACTTCCCAGTTTTTCAGTATTGAGCTTTTCCAAAAAATGTTTGTGATAGAAACTACATACCATAGTTGTATACTCTTATGATGAAACGTAAATGAAATGAGTAATTAATTTTGAAAAACCATCTTTCCACAAAATTCACAGTCACCATCCCTGTTAACAATTTGTGTTTTCTGGTATGTTTTACAGTTGTTAGAATATGCAAATTTTCATTATGTTCTTACATAATTACAATTTAAATGAAGTCTCCATTTAATATGCAAACTAGAGTTCTCTACTTCATTTTAAACTTTGTATCATTCATTTACACTTCATGTTTTTAGGTAGCTCTTCAGTTGTTGTTTATACTTAAGGTCTATTTGGGTAGTGTCTTGTGGAGATTCTTGCTACAATAGCATGTTTTCCTGTGTTTAGGAACCAGCTGGAGAACCATCTCCTAAAAGACCAAGAGGAAGACCAAGAGGAAGCAAAAACAAGAGTCCCTCTAAAGCAGCTCAGAAGGTGAGATTGTGAGAGAGAGAGAGAGAGAGAGAGAGAGAGTTCTTAACAATTACTGTTAGTTTCATCAGTTACTTTCCAAATTATTCCAGTCATTCAGCCTTTGAACTGTAGAGTTTGAACCATTTTTAATAATGGAGGCCACATATTTTCCGCATTTTACCTTTGTAAGATCAGAGTTAACATTTGCTGCAGAAAGACCCTAACACAGAACATATGAGGTCAATTTAGTTTTTGTACAGTGCATACAATATGAAATAATATGACATATTTGAGATATAGATTGAGATCTTCTGCAGCTAGCATTGTGGTCTAGAAAGAAAATCAATATTATTAATTATTATTATTATTATTATTAATAATATTATTTTCCAGTTTAAGATTTAAAAAGTCTTCTGTGCATAAAAATGAAAATTCATTTCCTGTACATTTATTTACATTACTACTTCAAACCAAATCTGTCTATTAAAGCTAAGTGCTTTGTCAAACATATGGTAATTAGAAGTAAATCCAATTATGTGTTGATAGAAATATTTCTTGAAATTTACAATTTTAAAATGTGATGGTAAAGTAAACTGCAAGTTACAGTAACAGTCTGCTATGTATTGTTTAGTAATCACTTTCAAAGAGGCTGTTTCTTGAAGCAATATTGGTCTTTTGAACCACTCCTACAATTTGGTGTTGCTAGCAGATACATACCATAGGGGTTCTGAATAGTTAGCAATTGGACAGACCAGTCCAATGAAGACAATCCTTTTAGTTCATTGATTTTAAATTGCAAGTTCAACCTGAAAAACTAGCTTAATTTAAATTTGCCAATGCTGTGCATTATAAAATCTTGCTAACAAGGCTAATAATACATTTATATGTGACATTTTTTTGGTGAACATAAGAAGTAAATGGAAGTATGTAGTTTTGAAAATAAGTACAGGAGTGATGGTTCTGTGGAGGGTTCCACAGCAGTTAGCACTAATTTACGGGTACTAAGTTGAAAACAAAAGCTTACGAAATCTGGGAGTGAACTGTGGTGCTTAAGTGTATCAGTGTCATTTACTCTTTAGTAGTTATGTGGTAAAATGTGTTTTGGAAGATGGCTGTTGGCTCATCTAATTATGGTTAATTTTAAAATGTGGTTTACTTTGTGCCTGAGGGCACTGACCATGTTAAGTTTGATAGTTTTCAGTGTTATAAATTACCATAGCAACTAGTGATAAATATTAAGTTCTTTCATGTCTGTTTTAAATGTTTTGAACATTAGCTGAAGGAACATTTTTCTATAGTGTTTAAATTTCCAATTGTTTTTTAGTGTCTGAGCTGGGAAAAAACAGTATATTTAATCAATAAATGTATAAGTTGGTAAAAATTGTACTTTTTCGGTTAGATATTTAAAATGTACAAAAACCGCTTTGCTACTCTAATAAGTGTAGGTATTTAGGTTTTTTTCTTTGTATAGTTAAAAATCAGATTCAGTATTAAACAGTTTAAATTTAATTCTTCAAAAGAGAGAAAACAAATTTTTATTAGTTTGGAAAATTGAAATTTGAGATTAAATGTTTTGAATATTACTGTTGGAAGAGTAGACATTACTGTGTGTAATATTTCTAGCAAGAATAAAATTTTAAATTAATTCTTCATGGAATTTATATATTTATATATTTAAAAGATATTTCTAGTAGAAATATTAAAACCTGTTAATAAATCTGAGTGATTTAAAATAATCATAAATTAGAAAAGACTTTTTTATTATACAAAACTATATATTATGCAGTTTAGTTATGTTCAGATCATTTTGGTGCATGTAGTTCCTTTTTAGTCTGAATTAAGAACTGAACAAGTTAATAGCACCTTTTCAATTTTCAGAGTTCACCAAGTAACTACTGTAACTAAGGCAAACTCTACAGAATGTTATGTATAATAAAATTTGACCAAGGGGCACATGTCTTATTTACTATTAAAAAATCTTTGATGTTTCCTTAAATATAAGTCTGATGGGTTTTTTTTTTTTTTAATTTTTGTGATGGAATGGTTGTTAAAATATGTATCTTGGGTAAGATGCACAAGTCTTTGTTAAATATTCCGAAGTGTAAAACAGTTGTAGAACTTTTAAAAATAAGTAAATCAATAAATAAAGTAAAAGCTTTGGGATCATGTTTCAACTAACAGTGTGTTGCCCTTTTTTAAAATAGATGTTGTAATATGACATTTGACACCTCAAAGTTTTTATTTTATACAATTTCTTTTCTGATAAATTTCCTCATAGTAAACCTGAATTGAAAAGTTTGCTCATTTAAAAACAAACAAAAACTCATGGTTCAGTTGTTGTTGGTATCACTTTTTAAAATAATGAATTACAGTTGTAACTTTCTGACATATATATTAATTGAAGGGCCTCTATATCCTTTTCCAGTTCTCAAAGCCTTGCTTGTTAACATTGCTAAGACCCTATACATGTAAACTTGGTTGCTGTACATGCAGTTGAAAATTGCTGGAATTTCTATAGAATAGTGTGTGGCCTATGGTTTTCAAAGTGAACTCATTGAAATGTACTATTGTGTTCACAACATGTAAGATAAACGTACACCACTAGAACCCACAGAGCAGACGTGAGAAGGCACTCATGATTAATTGATCCGGTGTTCTCTTGCAAATCATTACACATAACAATTAAAAATGTATTACACAAACTGTCAGGGAGCTAAAAATACTCAGACAAGTATTGGAGCTTTGTTTTGTTATACTTTAAAAAGTAAATACCCTTAAATCAGTTGAGGCACCATTTTCCGTGTGATCATGATTCTGTGGTGTATTTAAAATTTCTTGGTGTATGGTTTTTTTTTTTTTTACTTGCAGAGCTTGTGTTTGGACTTAGTAAACTGGCCTTGGGGCATTTGAAAACAAACTGTGCTTGTTAGGAAATTAGCAATGTGAAACTTGACAATGCATGCAGAATGTTGCAAGACCAATTGGACAGCTAATAATGTAGTAATTACTCTAATTTCAGGTAATACACACATAAAAACTGACTTGCCTATAATACATATCTAGGCTTGGAAAGGTAGTTTTTTATCCGTAAATGTTTGTTGGTGAACGTTGATTTCACTGTTCACACAAAAATCAATGAAAAATATTTCCATCAATAATAATCAAAATGTATATATAGGCAAAGTAAGAAAAATGCTGCTTGATAACTGGAGTTTGATTTAAGGATATTTACTTTGCATAATTTGATGTGATCACAATTTGTGTTTGAACGGTCATAAAGCTTTATCTTTTTTAATCTCAATGTCTGCTGTCATTAAATAATTATTGTCTGACCCTCTCATAATTTCCTACAACCGAGAAAGTTTAAATTGATACAATTTTTTAAAAAAGGCTTAAAACCCATGATTTTGTGCAAAATAAAAAAGGCTTAGAAACAAACCAATATCAGTCAAAATTATATAAAAATAGAATTTTACCAAGTTTATACATATTTATTACATATATTTATTAGATGAATACATCAGGTAAGCCTGCAATTTACAAAAAAACACCCCATCCTCTCAGTCGCTTTAATTTTCCACCAACAGTGAATGTGAATAACATATTAACAGATGACAAGTAGGAGACAGACACAAAAGGACTCTAATCACATTGTATTAGAGTGTTCAGAATTACTCTATCATTGGAGCTTATGTCTCTGAACAAGACCTGCTGTCATTCATTTAAACCAAAATTGGAGAATAAATGGAGGACTTCTCTTTTCTAAGGATTATATGTTTGACTTTGCAAAAAGGACATCCCTCCATTATCTTCTTGGTTGCTCCATACCTATGTTTTATTTGTTAGACTGAGGTAGCACTGTTACCAGTACATCTCCATTTCCCTTATGCATTCAGGGCTTTTCTTTGTTTAAAGAACTATATTTGTGCTTGATAAAATTTCCCATATTTGGAATGAAGAAACGTGCTTTTGGAGTAAAACAATAGAAATAGTTGCTTTGTGCCATAACAGAAAACTTCAGAAATCCCAAGAAGTGCTCTTATGTCAAATTTACCTTCAATTTAAAAGTTTAGGTCCAGCTCAATAAAATAGAGTCATTTATTTTTCATTAGAATGAAATTAAATAACTCAAAAACATGAGTTGGAAAATGCACACTTTGCAAACAAAAGTTAGTGGTACTATTTGTATCTACACTTTGTCATATGCCTTCTATGAAGAGAGGTTTGTGTCTCTAAATTAAATAGTCGGGTGAAATCCTGGCCCTGTTTAAATCAGTGAGAGTTTTGCCACTGACTTCTTTGGGGCCATGATGTCACCCTAAGTTGGTTGATGAAAATCTAGTTGCTTTATGAGGAAAGGTTAAAAAAACTGGGCATGTTTAGCCTTGAGAACAGAAGATGGGGGGAGGGATAACCTGTTAACAGTCTTCAAATATATTGAAGGGCTCTTGTAAAGAGAACTGTGATCAATTGTTCTTCATGTCCACTGAAGGTAGGACAAGAAATAAGGGGCTTAATCTGGAGCATGGGAGATTTAGAGTAGATGTTAGGAAAAACTTTCTAACTGTAAGGGTGGTTAAGCTCTGGAGTAGCCTTCCAAGGGAGTTTGTGGAATCTGTATCACTGGAGGTTGTTAAGGACAGGTTAGACAAACCTGTCTGGGATGGTCTAGGTTTACTTGGTCCTGCCTCAGTGCAGGGGATTGGACTGGATGACTTCTTGAGGTCCCCTCCAGCCCTGCATTTATATGATTCTATATGATATATATTGTATATCTATATGAGGTCATTGCACCTAAAACATGGAGACTTCAGGCACTGAGATGTTTTCAGTAAGATGTGTCAGGCAGGACAACCTGTTTGGCGGTAAACTGGATAAATATGACATGGAAGCTGTAACAAGATTAGTCTGTTCAGTACTTCAGAGTCCTTTTATTATGGTTTTTAACAAAGTGACTTTAGTAGAGGGACACTTAATTGTGCAAGTTCTCTTGACTAGGTTTGACAACAGTGATCTTTGTTGAGAGAGCTATCAATTACTCCAGCTAACCTATGCCTCTGACACATTTTATCTTGACATCTCAACAGATCATTTTGCAAAACAGAGTTCACAAGATATGGATTCTGTTGCATTTGTGTTTCTGCTTGACAATATATGGATGCCCGAAGAACACTTTATATCCATTCAATTATTTACACTCATCTTGTCTTGTTAATTGCCTTCAACTGTACAGTTTCAGTTTCTGCTTGGCATTGCCTACCCATAGACCAAGGAGGCACTGGTGGTGGGAAAGTCACACTCCATTTTTGCTGAGCCCCATACAGTGTGAGGTTATGAAGCAGCTTCAAGTTGCCTTGTGCTACCAAAGCTTAGATGAATTGCAGACCTTTCCATTGACTCTTAACTGTCTTTAATATGAAAAGGATTGAAATGGCAATTGTGATACATGAAAAATACCATTTTCTCAGACATGTTTTGTGCTCTAAAAGCTATTTAATTCAGTTCCACTCCCAAAATGTTTTATCACAGCAATTAATTGGTTATAATATTGCACATAAAAGTGTGTTAATTTTTAAAAAAGAAAAACACCCTTAAACTGCATATATGCTAACCTTCCCTCCCCTTGCTCAGCCCTTCTCTGTTTTATGTTCAGTGTTAAATGTTGTTGTATTATGTTATATAGAGCAAAGTCATGTCTCAGCATGTTGTGTCTTGTGCTGAGATATAACCCAACACAACACACCTTACTCTACATTGCATCAGAGGATTAAAAAGAAACAGCTTCCTTTGATTAAGCAGATATAAACTGCAGTGCGTAGCTGAGATCACTTGCAAGCTGCCGTCTAAATAATACTGTTTGTTATGTTTGGGAGGTTTGGTGTTCTCTCTAGATTTGTTCCTTACTCCAGACACAACAGTGTAATGAAAGCAAACAGCTAGCAGAGTAGTTAGATATTGCTCTAAATACAGTATCTATTCAAAAGGCAAAGTAGTGCTGTTGGGTTGATGTGTTTAACTTCTTGTTAATTAAATTTTACATTATTCCGCACAATTTAATTTATTTGACAGGATCACTGCTAAATAACTAGTCATGACACCAGGTATTTATATTAAGTGACAATACTGTGCTCCCAGAGTAAACTTGTGCTTTATTTGTCAAAATATTAATATAATAATTATCCAAGTGAAAAAATTGAACTATGTTTCCTAGATTCCTTGTCTTTACTATCATATTTTTATCATTATTTTCCTTCTTGTTTGTTCAAGAAGTGTTTTGTCTTTGCCTTTTAGAGTAGAGATAAAATGTCCATTATGGAAGTCTTTGTCATTCATCTTCTGCAGTTTAGTCTATGGAAACCTTCCTGTTGCTTACAGCATCTTTCTGTACCAAAACATAATGAATTGGAATGCACTGCTGTTTTCCCAGCTCACCTCTGGGAAAGATTTGGTTTTGATAAGACCTATGGAAATGTTTTTCTTCTGACATGAGGTGGAAATCATATACAGCAGTAACGTAGTGCCTTTCATTACAAAGGGTCCCGAAGCACTTTACAAACTGATATACAAACTATACACAGGGAACACTATTCACTACTGAAACGTAGCCACCTCTGGGGTGAAACAGATTGTTAACAGCACTCAGCCACACTGCATGACACTTTAGGACTGGAAATGAAGATTGATTATTCAAAGAAATCTGCATGTACTCTTTCCAGTCAAGCTACTTTATATAGTCTATGTCAATTTACTGGGATTTTTTAAGTTTGATTTCAAGACCAGGTTTGCTGTAGATCTGAACAAGTTCATGTTCATTTTTTTAAGGACATTGGCAGCATGATCTTATTTTTAAGAGGGGGATTTAAAAAAAGGAGGGGGATTGTTGGTCCTTTACTAAGATGTAAAGTGTTGATTTAGAACATTTTAAACTGATCCTTTCTTAAAAATTAATGCCTCAGATAGTTCAAACAATAACTATGTGTCTATTGGACATCATATACTAAAATTAATTTCTGTTTGCACTGTCTAGGTTATAAGGACATAATAATGAAGGGTTTGAAGGGAAACAAAAACCTCTTAAATAGCTAGAGAATACAGCAAATGTACTTCTTTAAAAAGTATTCTCATAAGAGGGTTTCACCTTACATGTAACACTGGTATAAACTGTTAAAGAGCAAGTTTACTCTTTTAACAAGTCTAAGTGATAATTTTGCCCTTTAGGAATGTGAATTTTATTTTTCACACATTTCTTCTTGCTGAGATTTATTTCAAGGTCATTTTACTGCACTTATAGTGTAGGGTTTATAGGGATTGGCCCCAGTACTTTCCCAGCTCTTTTTGTGGGATTCATTTTACATGACAAGGCATTATGCACATTTTACAGAGATATACCAATAAGTGATTTATGTAATGAGACAATTGACTCCTGAGGGGAAAGTCAAACACACAAACTGCTGTGAAGAAGCAATATATGAAAACACGTATGCACCAGGTATTCAAAAAACCTTGATTCTAAGGAATGATTATGCACATAGCGTGAAATCCTGGCCCCATAGAAGGGAGTTTTGCCATTGACTTGAGTTGGGCAAGGATTTCACCTGTAGTTCACCTACCTAACTACCATTATTATTAATCAGATATTGACATATGTATGGTGGACATACTTTGTCTGTAAATAACAACATTTTATATGTAATTTTTTTATCCAAGGATTTCAAAGTTGCATTACAAAACTGGGTAAGTATATTTATCCCACAATCACCAAGCAAACTAATGACAGAGTCCTGAATAGAATCTGTGTTTTCTCTGTTTGAACTCTTTGCAGTAATTGCTAGGCCTTGCTTACATATTCTTTACATATTCTTACACGTCCTTTAAACTCTGAACATACCTTTCACCATTCCAAAATATGCCTTCATTTTAAGGGTTGAAGCAAATTCAACAGTAGGTGACCTAGAAATGGCACCTACTGTTGAAATTACTTCAACCCTTAAAATGAAAGCATATTTTGGAATGGTGAATGATATGTTCAGAGTTTAAAGGATGTGTTTGCACCTGAAAAGGAAAATGTTACTCAGAATCAGGAAAGTATCATTAAGTAGAAATACACACATGTTCAAGACGATATTCTTTGTCAAACATGCTGGTTTGCTTTCTGAACATTATCAATAGAGAAAAAACAGGCAGACTATTGCGAATAGTCCATCAGTTTTAAAGAAGTTTCCTTCCTTCTTGAAACAAACTATTCTTTTTACCCCACAAGAGGGGATTTTAGTATCTTTAAGTCTATGCTATGAAATGTTAGAAAAAGGAATCTCAAGATTCAAGCCATAGGGGAGAGAGAGAGAGACTTAATGACACCCATCTAATCAGTAGATACATAATTATGGATCATATTACAAGAAATATGTTCCCAGTTACCAGCACTGCTAAATAATGTTGGCTTATAAAATATGTTGTTTTTTCACTTTACAGAAAGCAGAAGCCACTGGAGAAAAACGACCCAGAGGCCGACCCAGAAAATGGGTAAGTATTCCATTTCCAACCATTTGATTTATTTTTCTGCTTTATAAAACATGTTTTAATGCCATTCTTTAGAAAAAGACCATTTCTATTTCATTTTTTTAAAAGAATGTCTCATTTCTTTCAGTTCTGTTGGGTCAACGAAAGGGTTAAGGCAGCAGACACGTTATCTCAGCTTCCTACCTTTAGACTCTGATAGTTTGCTCAAGACACTTTACTGCTAAATGTTTTCTGGCATTGAATACTCATGTGTCTCTTATCAGCATGAAAAGAGTCTCAACTCTTCCTTCAAAAAAAAGAGTAACAATGAGATAACTTGTTCCGTAATTGAGTAACAAAGGTTAAAGGAGGTATTATCAGGCATCAGAAAGTGATTATGAAAGGTGATAAAATTCAAATGCAGTGTGTACAAGATAAAGTTAAAAAAACAAAACCTCTTTGTCTCTTTAGTAATGGTTCACAGTCCCTGGGAATCAGAGTACATTTTCCCCCCAAAATCCTTAAAAGGAACAAAAATAAATGTTGGGTAACTTGCACCAAATGTTTTCCCTGTCTGGGCCAGCTGTATACCTCACATAGAATAGGTGATTTGTTATATTTTTCATTTTTCTTGCTATTAAATTTTAAAATATTGCTCTTTCACACTGCTATTGGCTCCCTGGATGTTGATGTCAGAGACAAATGCATTTTTGGAAAGTGCCCTTGATCTTCTTGTCATACAGATTTCTGGTCGCTTGGAGTCTAGAAATTCAGTGTTCAGTTGTTGAGTACTTCTTGTATGCATCCTTTTTTACTTCTCTCCCTTTCAAAAAGAAAGTGATGAGAATGTCACCTGAAAAGCATCTATAGGTGTTAATGGGAGAAATTGAAGGTGTAACCATATGTTCCATAATAAATTCTCTATCTAGTTTTCCTTCTCCCATTACCTTTAACTTCTACACTTCTGTCCTCTATTTTTTTCTATACTTCTTTTTCCTACCTCATCTCTTCTTCATTCCTTTATTATGTTCCTTCTTCTCTTCCCTCATCTTCATGTTGTCATTTCCCCTCCATTAGCTCATCCTTTCCCTTTCCAATATATATTAAGACTGTTGTCAAGACATCCAGGCTTCCTAGAGCTAAAACAGCACCACCGGAAGCTTATAACTACAACTGAAGTTCCCCAAAGTGTCAGCAGCTAAGCGCAAGAGAGGAGGGATGGCTGTAACATACACTATAAAAATAGTCCTATTGTGGTCCAGTGATAAAAGTGCCTGAGGATCTTCCTCTAATATTGTGGAGAAAATCAGACAGTCATATACAGTATATACTATACATGTCTACAGTATTTAGACTAGGCAAATTCTTTGTATACAGAGAAGAAGCCCATTGGCATTAGGAGATTAGATGGTTTATAAAAACTTACATGAATTGGTAACCTTCTCAAAGGTGGCTTGCATAAGACAAACACTAAATAGCTCAGTAAAACGTTTAGCGATTACTGTCAGTTTCCTTATAAGGTTGTCTAGAGTTTACTAGGGCCTGAGATTGTATATGTGGATGCTAACTGAACTTGTCTAATCCTCATATTGGGTGCAGTCCCCAGGGAGGCAAAATGAATGGCTGTTCTACAAGAATAATTTATAACATGCAAGCCATCTATATAGGTTTGGTATATGTGGTTGTAGGCAGAAGGTTGTTAACTCCGTGGGAATGGAAAGTGTCACAGTCTGTGGTGCTAAGAGGTGCACCATCCAAGGCATTGTATCTGGAGATTAAGAGGTTTCTTCTCTGAAAAGAAAAAAAGGGGTATTTTTGTTATAGTCGGCATATTACACTTTGGTTTATGTAGCTTATGCTGGCAAGAGCGAGCAGGCAGTAGCAACAAAGAAATAAATACAGTACAGTTGTTGGGTGAAAAAATTGAACTGCAGAAATAAATTCTTGACTATCCCATAGAGGCAGTCTTCACTTTGCAACAGTTTAATGCTTTCCAACAATGTCACTCATTTCCTTGAAATTATGGAGTATTTTAAAGCCCTGCAGTATTTTCTTATTGCAAATATCAGAAACGGAATCCTTTACCCATTCACTACTGTACTGGATGGTTGTTTTTTTAGTGAATTTTAGAAATAATGTATGAGCTTGCACCTAACAATGGGATAAAGTTGTAGACATTGGGAAATATAAGTGCCATTTTCTCTCTCCTGCTTTTCTTTTTTCCAGCATGAGTCAGGCTTGTGGGCTCCTCTTTACATGTGGTAAAATGGAGTCATATCACATTTTATACATGAAAAAATATTGTTAAATTATTAGGAGCCATTATCATACCAACAATTTTTAAACAGTATATGCGGTGGAAATCAGTGAGGGATTCTACCTAAAAACAGAGGGTCATGGCATAATAGGGCCCACTGTGTTTTAACATCTAGCTCAGTGGGTCTCAAACTTTTTTACTGATGACCGTTTTCATATCACAAGCCTCTGAGTGTGACCCCCCCCAATAAATTAAACACACTTTTTAATATATTTAACACCATTATAAATGCTGGAGGCAAGCGGGGTTTGGGGCGGAGGTTGACAGCACACGACCCCCTATGTAATGACCTCGTGACCCCCTGAGAGGTCTCGACCCCCAGTTTGAGAATACCTGATCTAGCTTCTGTTTAGAAAACACCCCTTTTTATCACATGAATTTAATTTGGGTTTTTAAAGTACATTAGTGGTTATTTTCTTTGTTAATCTAGTACGTTTGTAGCAAGCATTACTTTAAACAGTTATGTATCAATTAAAATAAGGAATGCGTAGATTTCCTTTGTGTTTGTGGGGGGGCAAGAAATTGTATAGGATGGATATTTTTCTAAGTTTGTAACCTATTTTTGTGAGTTTAGAGGATTTGTGTCATATGTTGTTCATCAAATTGTAAAGTATTATTTCTGCTGTTTCCTTCAATATGCACATCCAGAAACAAACTAGCTAACAGCCTTCTGTAAAATTCTGGTAGCCAATCTTTCTGCCAGTTCAAATTAAGTATTTAATATTTGTGACTCACAATTTTTTTTAGAAGAGGGACTAAATCTAGTTGACTATGAATGTATAAAACCTGGAGAAAAAAGCTGAAGTGAAGAGAGTGGAAACCTGATTTACCAGAAGTGTACAATAAAGCAAGTTATATTTTTAATAAAATAATGTGTATTTGAAAAATAGTCCAAGAAGATAAGATCGTTGTCTGTTGAACGAACTATAAAGAGTGAGTGGCTCTATAGGAAATATATATTTGGTTATAAAGAAAAGCCACCCACATTTAGAATTAATTGATTAAAAGCACTGAAGATAATAAAGAAGAAACAGATGGGAACCATCATATTTGGAATCAGAAATTCAGTTTCAGTTGTAGTAGACCCCATCTGTCACCACAAGTTGCTGGACATATGTATATAGTACAATAACATTTTTGGGGGGACAAAATCCTATTATTTTACTGATGAAAAAAATTTCTTTGTGTACTTGTTACTCTTTAATTTTAGAAATTTTGATACAGGGATATGATCTAGGTTCTTTGATGCCAGTGGAACATGCAGATGAAGCAACCTGGCTTTTTATTAGGAGAATTACTATTGTATGTGTCATAGATGTTCACAGCAATTTACAGAGATAATAAAGACATAAGGCCCCATTGAAGTTTGCCATGGTCTTCAGTGGGGCCAGGATTTCATCTGTGTAGCCTAATCCTACTCACACTGGAGTCAGTGAGAAACAGGAGTAGGTCTCCATTGCCATGTCCCAAGGAGCTTACACTTTAAACTTCCACATTTTTTACCTTTGTGTAAGGCTAGTAACCTAACTGAAGTACTGTGTTTGGGCAGGAGTGGAACGGAGACTGAATAAGCAGTTATAATACAATTCATTCCAATGGATCATATTGAAAAGTCCTGGAAATTTCACAGACTTCTGGTGCTCTCAAACTTCAGTTTAATGGCGAAACCTGAAACCTCATTCTGATGATGATGCTTTAAAAGGGTATTTAGGTTTGTCTTTCTTTTTTTCCCCTCCAGATTGCTTTTTAGCATTGTCTGATTTCACCCCCATGTTGTTTAAACAGAAACACAACTTTTCAAAAGCACATAAAATAGCCAGGCATATTCCAAAGCTCAATATGCAGATGTTATAACTTTGTAAGGGGTCTGGAGTTGATGTGGGTAAGTGACTGACATAATGATATAATAGTATGAAACTATCTGGTAATGGATTGTGCAGAGGAGGGACAAAACTCCAACTATAGCTTGCTTATAACAACAGAGGGGGAGTAGTTAATTTCTAAGCACAGTACGTGCGCAAACACACACACACACACAACCATTGAAACACAAATTGGTAGCGATAAAACAAACAGAACTAAACTCCATTTTCCTATGCAAGGGTTTAAGCTAATTTTAACATGCTTAGTGGACAAGTCTATGTTTCTGAAGTTTAAGGGTGTAATCCTACGCCCAGTGAAGTCAATGGAAGTTATGGAAGGGAAGAAGGAGGATCCTGGGAACTACAGGCCAGTCAGCCTCACTTCAGTCCTCAAAGAATCAATCCTGAAGCACTTGCATGAGAGGAAAGTGATCAGGAACAGCCAGCATGGATTCACCAAGGGAAGGTCATGCCTGACTAATCTAATCGCCTTTTATGATGAGATTACTGGTTCTGTGGATGAAGGGAAAGCAGTGGATGTATTGTTTCTTGACTTTAGCAAAGCTTTTGACACGGTCTCCCACAGTATTCTTGTCAGCAAGTTAAGGAAGTATGGGCTGGATGAATGCACTACAAGGTGGGTAGAAAGCTGGCTAGATTGTCGGGCTCAACGGGTAGTGATCAATGGCTCCATATCTAGTTGGCAGCCGGTATCAAGTGGAGTACCCCAAGGGTCGGTTCTGGGGCCGGTTTTGTTCAATATCTTCATAAATGATCTGGAGGATGGTGTGGATTGCACTCTCAGCAAATTTGCGGATGATACTAAACTGGGAGGAGTGGTAGATACGCTGGAGGGGAGGGATAGGATACAGAAAGACCTAGACAAATTGGAGGATTGGGCCAAAAGAAATCTGATGAGGTTCAATAAGGATAAGTGCAGGGTCCTGCACTTAGGACGGAAGAACCCAATGCACAGCTACAGACTAGGGACCGAATGGCTAGGCAGCAGTTCTGCGGAAAAGGACCTAGGGGTGACAGTGGACGAGAAGCTGGATATGAGTCAGCAGTGTGCCCTTGTTGCCAAGAAGGCCAATGGCATTTTGGGATGTATAAGTAGGGGCATAGCGAGCAGATCGAGGGACGTGATCGTTCCCCTCTATTCGACATTGGTGAGGCCTCATCTGGAGTACTGTGTCCAGTTTTGGGCCTCACACTTCAAGAAGGATGTGGATAAATTGGAGAGAGTCCAGTGAAGGGCAACAAAAATGATTAGGGGACTGAAACACATGAGTTATGAGGAGCGGCTGAGGGAGCTGGGATTGTTTAGCCTGCAGAAGAGAAGAATGAGGGGGGATTTGATAGCTGCTTTCAACTACCTGAAAGGGGGTTCCAAAGAGGATGGCTCTAGACTGTTCTCAATGGTAGTAGATGACAGAACGAGGAGTAATGGTCTCAAGTTGCAGTGGGGGAGGTTTAGATTGGATATTAGGAAAAACTTTTTCACTAAGAGGGTGGTGAAACACTGGAATGCGTTACCTAGGGAGGTGGTAGAATCTCCTTCCTTAGAGGTTTTTAAGGTCAGGCTTGACAAAGCCCTGGCTGGGATGATTTAACTGGGAATTGGTCCTGCTTTGAGCAGGGGGTTGGACTAGATGACCTTCTGGGGTCCCTTCCAACCCTGATATTCTATGATTCTATGATTCTATGATTCTATGCCATTGACTTCAGTAGGGCCAGGATTTCACCTTAAATGCTGAAAATTAGAGTAAGAGGTACAAAACTGTTTTAAAAAAAGTGAAGAAAATGATTTCTAGCTGATAACTTTTTCTCCAAATTGTACAAATACATTAGAAGCAAGAGGAAGACCAAGGACAGAGTAGGCCCATTAATGAATGAGAGGGGAAAAACAGTAACAGAAAATGTGGAAATGGCAGAAGGGATAAATGACTTTTTTGTTTCCGTTTTCATTAAAAAGTTTTGTAGCAATTGGACATCTAACTTAATGCCAGTGAAAATGAGGTAGGATCAGAGGCTAAAATAGGGAAAGAACAAGTTAAAAATTACTTAAACTTAGTTAGATGTCTTCAAGTCACCAGGTCCTGATGAAATACATCCTAGAATACTCAAGGAGCTGACTGAGGAGATAGCTGAGCCATTAGCGATTATCTTCAAAAAGTCATGGAAGACAGGAGAGATTCCAGAGGACTGGAAAAGGGCAAATATAGTGCCCATCTATAAAAAGGGGAATAAAGACAACTCAAGAAATTACAGACCAGTTAGCTTAATTTCAGTACCCAGAAAGATAATGGGGAAAATAATTAAGCAATCAATTTGCAAACACCTAGAAGATAATAAGGTGATAAGTAACAGTGACCAGGGATTTGTCAAGAATAAATCATGTCAAACGAACCTTATAGCTTTCTGTGACAGGGTAACAAGCTGTGTGGATGAGGAGAAGCAGTAGATGTGGTATATCTTGACTTTAGTAAGGCTTTTAATACCGTCTCACATGACCTTCTCATAAACAAACTAGGGAAATACAGCCTAGATAAAGCTACTATACAGTGGGTGCATAACTGATTGGCAGACTGTTCCAAGAGAGTAGTTACCAGTGGTTCACAGTCAAGCTGGAAGGGCATATCAAGGGAGGTCCTGCAGAGATCTGTTCTGGGTCTGGTTCTGTTTAATATCTTCATCAATGATTTAGATCAATGGTGGGCAACATTTGAGCCGCACGTGGCCTGTCAGGGTAATCTACTAGAGGGCAACGAGACAGTTTGCTTACATTGACTGTCCATGGGCATGGCTGCCCGCAGCTCCAAGTGGCCACGGTTCACTGTTCCCAGCCAATGGGAGCTGCAAGAAGCGGCAGCCAGCATGTCCCTGCGGCCTGCACCCCTTCCCGCAGCTCCCATTGGCCGAGAACAGCGAACGTCTATGTAAATAAACTGTCTCACAGCCCACCAGTGGGCCTGCGTGCCCTGACGGGCTGCGTGCTGCCCGCATGCTGCAGGTTGCCTACCACTGATTTAGATAATGGAATAGAGTGTACACTTATACAGTTTGCAGATGATACCAAGCTGGGAGGGGTTGCAAGTGCTTTGGAGGACAGGATTAAAATTCAAAATGATCTAGACAAACTGGAGAAATGGTCTGAAGTAACTAGGATGAAATTCAATAAGGGCAAATGCAAAGTACTCCACTTAGGAAGGAACAATCTGTTGCACATATAAAAAATGGGAAATGACTCTCCTAGGAAGGAGTACTGTGGAAAGGGCTCTGGGGCTCACAAGCTAAATATGAGTCAACAGTGTAACACTGTTGAAAAAAAAAGCAAACATCATTCTGGGATGTATCAGCAGGAGCACTGTAAGCAAGACATGAGAAGTAATTCTTCCGCTCTACTCCATGCTGATTGCGCCTCAACTGGAGTACTGTGTCCAGTTCTGGGGGCCACATTTCAGGAAAGATGTGGATAAATTGGAGAAAGTGTAGAGAAGAGCATTTTGCCAAAAATGATTAAAGGTCTAGAAAACATGACCTATGAGGGAAGATTGAAAAAACTGGGTTTGTTTAGCCTGGAGAAGAGAAGACTGAAGGGGGACATGATAACAAAGTTTTCAAGTACATAAAAGGTTATTACAAGGAGGAAGGAGAAAAAGTGTTCTCATTAACTTCTGAGGACAGGACAAGAAGCAATGGGCTTAAATTGTAGTAAGGACGCTTTATGCTGACCATTAGGAAAATATTCCTAACTGTCAGGGTGGTTAAGCACTGGAATAAATTGCCTAGGGAGGCTGTGGAATCTCTGTCATTGGAGATTCTTAAGAGCAGGTTAGACAAGCACCTGTCAGGGATGGTCTAGATCAGGAATCTCAAACTCAAATCATCATGAGGGCCACATGAGGACTAGTACATTGGCCCGAGGGCCGCACCACTGACACTTTTTCATATAAAGATACAAAAGCCCCCTCCTCTGACCCGGACCCACCCCCACTCCACCCCTTCCATGAGGCTCCGCCCCTACCCTGCCTTTTCCCACCGCTTCCCCACCCCCATTCCAACCCCTTCCCCAAATCCCTGCCTCTGCCCCGCCTCTTCTGTGCCTCCTCCCCTGAGCACGCGGCTCCCCACTTCTCCCCCCTCCCTCCTGGAAAGTGCTAAGTGCTGCCAAACAGCTGTTTGGCAGTGGGAAGCACCTGTACATAGGCAGAGGAGCAGGGATGGGGCGTGCTGGGGGGTGGGGGAAGGGGGCTGGCGGGTGAGGGGAGCTTGGTGGACACAGGAAATAACTCTGGGGGTTTGGTGGGGGGAGCTTGGCGGGCTGCAGCAAATAACTCCGCGGGCCTTGAGTTTGAGATCCCTGGTCTAGAAAAATAATACTTAGTCCTGCCTTGAGTGCATCAGACTCAACTAGAAGGCCTCTCGAGTTCCCTTCCAGTCCTCTACTTCTAGGATTCTCCAGATTCCATCACAGTGCAGTTTGAAGTGGCTGAGATATCAAACATTAACCTTGAGATTTATTAGTAGTAAGATTTATTATTTATTATTATAGTAGTATTTGTATTAGTATTAATGTAGTTCCAGAGTTCCCAAACAGGATCAGGGTCCCATTGCTCTAGACACTGTAGAAATACATATGAAAATACAATCTAACGGAAACATTAGATCAGCCATTAGTGTAGTTGAGCTGCTATAATAACTAGGGTCTCTCTAAACCATAATTTAAGCAGAACTTCTGTCTTGGTCTGGTCTTGTTGAGCAGGGGTGGGCAAACTTTTTGGCCTGAGGGCCACATCTGGGAATAGAAATTGTATGGCAGGCCATGAATACTCACAAAATTGGGCGTGGGGTGCGGGAGGGGATGATGGCTCTGGTTGGGGGTGCGGGCTCCGGAGTGGGGCCAGAAATGAGGAGTTCAGGATGCGGGAGGCGGCTCCAAGCTAGGGCGGGGGAGTGGGGTGTGTGGGGGGAGTGAGGGCTCTGGCTCGGGATGCGGGCTCTGGGGTGGGGCTGGGGATGAGGGGTTTGAGGTGCAAAAGGGTGCTCTGGGCTGGGACCGAGGGGTTCAGAGGGCGGGAGGGGGATCAGGGCTGGGGCATGGGATTGGGGCGCAGGGAGAGTCTCGGGGGTGCAGGCTCCAGGCGGCGCTTACCTCAAGCGGCTACCGGAAACAACGGCATGTCCCTTCTCCGGTTCCTATGTGAGGCAAGGCGTGGCCTGGCGGCTCTGCACGCTGCCCCGTCCACAGGCAAGGCCCCTGCAGCTCCCATTGGCTGTGGTTCCTGGAAAATGGGAGCTGCAGGGGGTGGGATGCAGAGTGGAGGCCCCTGGCTGCACCTGCGCATAGGAGCTGGAGGCGTTGCTTCTGGGAGCCATGTGGTGCAGCCCCCGACCCTGCTCCCTGGCTGGAGTGCCGGAGGGGGCCATGCTGCTGCTTCTGGGAGCCATGTGGAGCAGCCCTCGACCCTGCTTCCCGGCTGGAGCACCTGAGTGGGTCAAGCCCCAGACCCTGCTTCCCAGTGTGAGCTCAAGGGCAGGATTAAAACAGCTGGCAGGCTGGATCTGGCCTGTGGGCCGTAGTTTGCCCACTCCTGTTGTCGAGCCTTATGAATGAGTCAGTGCAGGCAAGACTACTGCCTGTGGACGGTCATCATTTTAGTCACCTAAAGATCTTGGATGGGCTTTTAGAGCTATAGTGGTCAGACTAATTACCACTGTCCTCACAATTCCTAAACTGAAAGTGTAGACAAATGACATGAAGTCAAGTTACATGAAGAACAAGTTAAAAGTCTTAGAAAGCATCATATTTATTTCTGTCGTTTCCAAACAGGATGATCTGCAAAAAGTATAATCTCTCAAAAGGCTAGAATGATTGCAAAAGCAAGTTATCCAGCAACCTTTAAGATTATCTCTAATTACTGGTGAATTTTTAAAGATGCATAATTTTGCCATTTAATTATTTTCTTTCCATTTGACATTCTGGAGAAGGAAAAGAACTTCTCCATGCTGGGAAGCCAATGAATGGAAAACATGCCTTAAAAACATGTTCATTCTGCCTTGGATACATTTAGAGAGGTGTATGCGTCTTCATTTCTGTACAAGCTTTGGCTTGGTCTAAGATAAGGTTCAAGTAAAGGATTTTGTATGGAGCCAAATTCTTTCCAGTATAAGTGGGTGTAACTCTATGGATGGCAATGGAGTTCTGCCCATTTATACCAGTAGAGAATTTGATCCTAGATCTTTATGTCCTACAGTTAGGGCATGTCTACACTTAAAATGCTGCTTCAGTGCAGCTGCATCATGCATTGGCGCAGCTGCACCACTCTAGCGCCAACATAGTGCTGTCTACACGGAGGGTTAGGTTGGTATTTTTCACATCCCTGAGCGACGCAGTTGTAGCGATATAGGTCTGTAGCGTAGACCAGACCTTAACAAGGGCTTTGATTTATATTATCAAAAGGGTAGTTCACTGTTGCCCTCTATGCCAGAATGGGGTAACACAAGATGTCCAAGTTAGCCAAAGAGCAAAACTTTGTATTTCTATAGCATCTTCTATCTGAGCTTCTCAAAGCATTCATAGTCATTAAAGGGAAACTGTCAACTCAGATTGGCCCCAAACAGCAAATATTCATGGTTGAAAGTGAGGGAAATGCAATATGTAAGGAAACAGTATCAATAGTGAAAAGTAAATTGACATTTTAAATATTTATTTTTTATAATCTCAGGTATTATTAGTAGCATAGGTAAGAAAGTGTATTTAAAAATGATTTTTCATTTGACAGTATCCCTTAATTTTCATAGTACGTCCTGTCAGGGACGTAAGTATTCCTGCATCCCCTTTTTATATTTGGGAAAACAAATTCAGGAGCTACATTGCCAAAAGGGTAGCACACTTTTTCTGAGGGCATTTTGTGCCTGCAGTATGTGCAGCCACAGTTCAGTTGAAGGTACAGTTCTAACTACTTGTGTCTCTAAGGACCTGACTGTACAAATCAGTTAGGTAGAGGTACAAGCACTCAGATTTGCTCCTGCAGTTCAGTTTTTTGCCGTGAAAATTTTGTGGGTATAAAAGGAGCTGTTGAGCCTTAGCCCATTGAAAATGCATTCCATAGAGGCTAGGAGCCCAGATTTTAAAAGACATTTAGGTATCTAACTTCCATTGAAATAAATGGGAGTTATGCAGCTAAATACCTTTAGAAATTTGGCCCTAAGTGTCTTGCCCAGGGTCACATAGGAAATCTTTGGAAGAGACAGGAATAGAACTCTGATTTCCTGACACTTGCCTTGTATCATAGGAAGGTTGTCCTTTCCTGGTAGCTTTCACTTGGCTACAGGTTAGTTGATGGAGGGAAGCACACATTTGAATTGTTTCCCAAACCAATGCATCTGCTTGTTTCCAATTCCTATAGGCTAACGATGCACCCAGCACATGTCTAGCTGTCAGGACAATGACGTAGGGAGGACTTGGAAGGGCCTTGCATACTCTTTATGTACAAGATGGATGAGGGAGTGTCAGGAACAGCGTGAGTTTCTGTAACTGGGCTCTATTTTCTATTTTTCTATTTTCTAGTTTCTTTCTGACAGAAGTGTGAATCCTAGTGAACTTATCTCCTTCTTACGTCTTCATTGCATATATAACTCCTTCATTTGTCTTTTAAAATAAGAAATACAATCATCAAATCTAACTGCATAATTCATTAAATGTTTTGAATGTAAGTAATCTATTTTGTTGAGACATAAGCTGATTTTTGCTACAGACACTGGACATGTCCAGTTAAAGGCCTCCCACCAGAGCTGGTGCTAGGCATAAGCAGACTATGCAATTGTTTAGGGGTCCTGAGCAGCTCAAGGGGGCCCCCTGTTTGCTTTTTTAAATATTAGTTTCATAAGAACTTGCCTGTGTTAGTATTTTACTCATTTTAAAAACTATATGTTTTCAAAAAGATCCAAAAATAAACACTCCAGGATCAGCTTAGTTTATTAATATATGTTGGGGACATGATGGGAAATATTCCTGATTAAGACCCCCAATGGGCTAGCACCTCCACTGCCTCCCACTTCAGAAATAAAAAAGTCAACACCTAACACCCTTGAGTATATGGGGGTTGGGGGGAAACCTGACACAATGAATGGAATACCATGTGTAAAAGTGTCATCTGATGGTTAGGCTGAGAGTCAGGACTCCTGGATTCTCTTCCAGTTATATTACTCTCTATGTGGTATGGGGGAAGCCACTTAATTCCTCTGTGCCCAGTGCTCATTTACACTATGGCCTCTTGCGGTAATGATAATTTCCTCCCATTTTATACTGCTAGAGTGTTGATGCTTAGTGTAAATGAAAATAAAGCCTTCTGTGCTTAAATTCACCCATCTGAAATAAGGAGTTTGATAATACTTATTAACTGTGATGCTTTAGGCCTGATTCTGCGTTCTTTACTACCCAAATAGGAGATCTGGATGCAATGCAGGTTTGAGTCTCTTCCGATGGTTTTGGGATACTTAATGTTTGGAAAATGGTTTGAGGTCCTTGAATGAAATCATTGCATGCCGTAAGTGCAAGAATTATTATTATTTCCTTTCCCTTAATCATAGGACAAAGCTTTGCTTCATATTGAAATTCAGCATTATATTTTAGTTTCAGTACAGGATTTTCAACAAGAAAGGGGGCTGCTCTCATTAAATACAAGCACCTGATTCAGGAAAACCACTTTTTATACCAACAATAATGTACTTCATATGTGTCTTTAGTAGGCATTGCCCATTTATATTCACGTCTACA
Source organism: Caretta caretta (assembly GCF_965140235.1). Classification (NCBI taxonomy): domain Eukaryota; kingdom Metazoa; phylum Chordata; order Testudines; family Cheloniidae; genus Caretta; species Caretta caretta. The sequence goes on along the minus strand of NC_134206.1, from coordinate 290,871,216 downwards.
CTCAAATTTGGTACAGGTTCAAATTAAAAAAGTGTGAGGAACCCAGCACATTTACAATAGAGTGATTATTTTTCCTTTTTGCAACCTATGTGCAATGTTCTTTAGATCTTAAAAGAAAAATAAAATATTGGGACAAAACCTGCCAATTGAATCTGAAAACACTAACATCACAGAAAGATGAGTCCAGATCTTTACCATTTAAAGAGTTAATTAAGGTATATAATTTAGCAATTTCAGATGCATCAGTGACATTGTCAATAAAGGAACAGGATATCTGCTAAGGTCCTGGAGAATCCAAATATTTTCATTCTTCAGGGAGACTTAGACTTAGGAGACTTTGGACCTTAGGCAATTTAATACACGTATTGTGTAATTTGACATATATTGGGGAAGAAGATTCCAAGATAGTAATTCTTGTCAAAGCAATTTTTGGAAGCTAGTAGTGTATAATGTGCTCTTTTGTTTTGTTTGTTACAGTAAAACCTCAGAGTTACGAACACCTTGTGAATGGAAGTTTTTTGTAACTCTTAAATGTTCATAACTCTGAACAAAATGTTATGGTTGTTCTTTCAAAAGTTTACAGCTGAACATTGACTTAATAAAGCTTTGAAAGTTTACTCTGCAGAAGAAAAATGCTGCTTTTAGCCATCTTAATTTAAATGAAACAAGTACAGAAACAGTTTTCTTACCTTGTCAAATCTTTTTTTAAAAACTTTTCCTCTTTTTTTAAGCGATTTATGTTTAACACAGTACTGTACTGTATTTGTGGTTTTTTGTTTTTTTTTTGGTCTCTGTTGCTGCTTGATTGAGTACTTCCAGTTCCAAATGAGGTGTGTGGTTGACCAGTCAGTTCATAACTCTGGTATTCTTAACTTTGAGGTTCTACTGTACATTCTATTTGGACATATCATCATAAGTTTATTCTTTTCTAGACTGCCAGTCTAAGTGTCTGTAAATTGTAGGGTCAAATTCTGTTCCTAGTTACAGTGATGTACATAATAATATGAATAAGCTAAACTTGCAGTAACCGCATTAATTTTAATGGATTTACACCAGTGTAAATGACAGTTGTATCTGGCCCATAGAGGTCTGTATGCTTTGGTGTACCAATGGGCATAGTCTACATTTTGGAGCCATTAAAATTATTAATGAATCAGCCAGGTTTAGAATTTTATGTTTTACATCCTCTCTGTTTAGAATAACTGCTTAGCACTTAAAATTCATTAAAACTGGTAGTTCCAGTATTCAGGAAGAATGGCAACTTTATCCAATATTTTACCTTAATCCATCTTGACTGTTACATCAATGATCCTAATAGAGATCAACTGGGAGCTTTTACTAGTTGTAATACAAACACATATCTGAGCTTTGCTATTATGATCTTATCAAAGTTGCACTGTGCTAACATATTCCTGGGGTTTCCTTAGTAGTCACACACAACTCGTTCGTACTCTGCCCATTCATACTGCATTGTTTCCTGTTAACGATGCTTTGAGAAATCTGCTCAGGAACCTTTTTCCATCATTTGTTTGATACAGTGCTTGGCTTACAGCATTAAAAATTCAGAGCAAAAAAACCAGACTCTTGTGGGGTGCAGGCCTAGGTGTAGAAACAGTTTATGCCATCATTAGATGCAACAGAGGTCTGTCTCCCTGGACTGTATTGGCCTGATTTTGAAAACACTTCATTCAGAGAATTTATGTTGAAGTCACTGGAAGTTTTCCAGGCATGAAACAGCTGTAGTATCAGGCCTTATATGTGAGGTAAAGATTGTTTCAGTAAATACTTCAGGTGGCTATGGTCAAGTAGGTTGAGCAGGGATCCAGGCTGGGATCCAGGAGACGTAGGGTGAAATCTTCGTCCCATTGAAGTCAACGGTCCTTTTCAATTCATCCCTGGATTCTAGTTCTTAGTCTACCACTGACTTGGTGTGTGACCTTATGCAAGTCATTTAGCTATCTATAAAATGGGGGATTATTATCATGCTAACATAAAACTGTGAGATCTGTTGATGACAAAGAGTGACATAAGTGCCAAATATTCATCTGCTGCACAGATTTAAAATGTTCTTTGTGTTTTGTTCAATGTTGAGTAATTGTGAACATATATCATAATAACAGTTGAATCTCAGTAAGTTTGGTACACATCTTACTTAAGTAGTGGTGTTTTGGTTAGAGGAAGGTGGAAGCACCTCCTACAGACAATACAACATTAATAAAGGATTGATTAGAGTTGTACAGAAATTTAGGATGGGAACCACAAAGGGACTTAGGCGTTGCAACACTGAGTATCATAGTGCCCAACATTTAGGCACCTAAAAATCACAGGAACAACACTGCGATCCACAAAGACGAGTTAGGCACTTAGTTTCCCTATACAATGAATGGGGAGAGATGGGTGCCCAAGCTAACCAGTGGGATATTCCAAAGAGAGAGGTGAGTGCTAAACTTCCTCCTTTCTCAGAGACAGGATCCTAAGTCTAAGCTGCAGGGAGGCACCTATCTCTGCTAGCGATTCATGAATGGGAACCCTTTGCCTGGAGTCAGGCAGCTTAAGAAGCTAAGGTGTTTCTTGTGGGAATGAATTAAGTGCCTGCCTCGCTCCATAGAAAATAGGGTGTGGGATAGAAGAGCCCACCTTATAACTTCTAGGCCAGGTTAGGGTGCTCATGTGGGATGTAGGAGACCCAGGTTCAATTCCTTCAAATGAACAGGTGTCTCCCACGTCTCAGGAAAGTGCTCTAACCATAGGACTACGGGATATTCTGATTTATGTGGCGGGGGGGGGGGGGGAATCCCTCTATCTCTCCTGTTGAAGCTGTTCAGCTGTGGCTATGTAATGAAAGAGTGGTTGGAGCAGTGGGACTGGACACAGAGTCTCCCACCACTCTACTACAGATTCATTCATTCTCTCTCTCTCTCTGACCCAATGGCTGATCCACTGTTGATAAATTCTTAGTCATTATAGTTCTATGGTTAAATCACCCCCCTGAGAGTTGAGAGATCCCTGTTCAAATCCTTTCTCCCCACCCTCTGGCAGAGAGCATGGAATGAACCTGGGTGTCCCACATCCCAGGTGAGTGCTCCAGCCACTGAGCTAAAAGTTATAAAGTAGACGACTCCACCACTTTCTCATCCAGCTGGATTTTGAATGGGACCTGATCCAGAGAGCATGTCTACAGGATCAGGCCTCAGACACAACTTAGGTGGCAGAAAACCTATCTTCTCCCAATTTGTGGAGTGCTCTGGGGCTTAGGTAAGAGATGGGCATCCAGCTGCCTAAAGGGATATAGGAATGTACATACCCAGAGGCAAAAACCTAGGCATCTAGGGAACTTTTACCATGAAAACTTAGGTGCCAAGTGAGTTTAGGTGCCTACAGGATTCGGTGAGAATTTATATTAGAACTAATATTTAGTCTCCTCTAAGTTACACTAACACAATGTCATTGACTTCAGCTTTTGTAAAGAGAACTTGTCCCTGAATCTGTAAACTCTCTTGGGAGAGAAGGTTTTTCTTCGATTACTGGTCCCTATATTTATCCCCCCATCTGTGTGCATGCACTTCATGTTCCTGAGACTGGAAGAGTCTTGCTAGTAGTGTCTGTTGGTGTCATAAATATAAAGGGAAGGGGAAACCCCTTTAAAATCCCTCCTGACCAGAGGAAAAATCCTCTCACCTGTAAAGGGTTAAGAAGCTAAAGGTAACCTCGCTGGCACCTGACCAAAATGACCAATGAGGAGACAAGATACTTTCAAAAGCTGGGAGGAGGGAGAAAAACAAAGGGTCTGTGTCTGTCTGTGTGATGCTTTTGCCGGAGACAGAACAGGAATGGAGTCTTAGAACTTAGTAAGTAATCTAGCTAGGTATGTGTTAGATTGTGATTTCTTTAAATGGCTGAGAAAATAGCTGTGCTGAATAGAATGAATTTTCCTGTCTGTGTGTCTTTTTTGTAACTTAAGGTTTTGCCTAGAGGGATTCTCTATGTTTTGAATCTAATTACCCTGTAAGGTATCTACCATCCTGATTTTACAGAGGTGATTCTTTTCTACTTATATTAAAAGTCTTCTTGTAAGAAAACTGAATGCTTTTTCATTGTTCTAAGATCCAAGAGTTTGGGTCTGTGGTCACCTATGCAAATTGTTGAGGATTTTTACCAAACATTCCCCAGGAAGTGGGGTGCAAGGGTTGTGAAGGATTTTGGGGGGAAAGACGTGTCCAAACTATGTTTTTTCAGGAACCCAGATAAAGTTTGGTGGTGGCAGTGGAAGTCCAAGGGTAAAATAGTTTGTACCTTGGGGAAGTTTTAACCTAAGCTGGTAAAAGTAAGCTTAGGAGGTTTTCATGCAGGTCCCCACATCTGTACCCTAGAGTTCAGAGTGGGGAAGGAACCTTGACAGTTGGTCTTTGCCTGTGCTTTTTCGCTTCTCGTGCTCGGATCTGAGAGTAAAAGGGGTGGTGCAGACCATCTACCTGTCCAGTTCCTCCATATCACAGCCTGGTCTGACACGGAACCCTTCCAGTGTCCATGGAGCTGATCCTCCTATGTTGAACCTATAAATAGTATAAACTAAACATTGTATAAAGCAAAAATTTGTAGTTAATTTAGTTAATTTATTAGATATTTAGATTTTGCCCACTCTCTTTCATTTCTCGGATATAGGAGTTAAATTATGCCCATGATTCTGGGCTTCAAGAACTGTGTCTCCTGCCCCGCTCCTTCCCAATCAGCAATGACTAGCAGAGGTGCCTCTACTGCCTCAGAGAAGTTCATATCTCCACACAGTGCAGTATCTGTACAGAGGGCTGAGGCATGGAGGAGTGCACCACCCAGCACTACCACTTTGGACACAGGAACAGGCAAAAATAAAGCCAAGGACTCCTCTTCTCAGGCTCACCGTGAGGACAAGAAATCCTCTTTAAAACCTAGAGAAAAATCCCCCTTTAGATCCACTTTTGAGGGAGGGGCTGAATCTCTGGCATCCCTAGAGGTCAAGTGATTCTCTGCAGCCAGTGCAGGAAAGCTCGAAAACCCATCAAGGCCATGGTATTTACCTGCAGGCTGCAAAGATTAAGAGTACCTCCACTTCAGCACCATTGACAGAAGAGGGACTGTTGGTATTGAGTAAAGAGAAGCATCCGAATCGGGAGCCACTTCACCTCATGGCCCGGTATTTGGATGGGCGTCAAACCTAGTGCAAAAGTGTCTGATGGCTGTTAAAGCCACAATTTAACAATAGCAGAAAAGAATCCACGAGAAGGTGTTACTTAGCTAAGTGTAGGGTGACCAGATGTCCCAATTTTATAGGGACAGTCCCAGTATTTTGAGTTTTGTCTTATATAGACGCCTATTACCTCTACCTCCTGTCCCGATTTTTCACACTTGCTATCTGGTCACCCTAGCTAAGTGGAAAAGAGTCGTTGTTTGGTTTCAGCATCATGAAATCTCCCCAATGGAAACTGTGATTGCTACTATTTTAGACTGTCTACTTGCCTTGAAAACCTTTGGTCTTTCCCTTAGCTCCCTACAGATTCATTTAACAGCGATTAGTGCCTGTCACCCTCTTATTGATGACTACCCCATCTTCACCTATCCAGTGACTAGGTGATTTCTGAAAGGCTTGCTCAGAACCTTCCCTCCACTAGCCAGATCTGCTCCAACATGGAATCTTAACTTTTAGGTAGTAACTAAACCACCATATGAACCACAAGTGACATGCTTGCTGTCCTGTTTATCTCTGAAGGTCATCTTCCTGGTAGCCATCACTTTGGCTAGAAGGATAGAAGAACTAGGGAAACACAGATAGCTGACCGTATTTCATAAGGATAAGATTTCATTGAGACTGCACCCAAAGTTCATCTCCAGAGTAATCTTAGACTTCCACATGAATCAGACTATAACTTAATCATGTGTTTTTCCTTAAGCCTCATATCACCAATGAGGGTAGAGATTCCCTTCTCTGGATCTACGTTTGGCACTCATGTTATATCTTCCAAGAACAAAGCCCTTTAGGAGATGGCCTAGGCTCTTTGGGCCCTAGCAGAACATAAGAAAGGACAAGCGTTATTTTCACAAAGACTGTGCAAGTGGATTTTGGGCTATATTTTGCTCTCTTGCCGATTATCTGATGCACCTTCACCTTACAGAGTGAAGGCCCACTCCATCAGTGCAAAGGCCACTTCAGTAGCCTGGCTTTGATGTATATAAAGCAGCCATGTGGAGTTCTAGTCATATCTTCACAAGGCACAAGCCCTGGTACACACCTCCTCAGCTGATGCATCATTTGGGTCAATATGACATTCCAAGGTGCAGTCCAGACTAATAAGGGGATGTGTCACCATCTGCTCTACAAACTTTGGTGCCTCATAATGCTTTGCTGCTGAAACTTCCAACTTGGGCACCTCACAAACAACCAAACAGCATGCAGATCACATCATGAGTGTCTGTTTATAGCCCCAGCCCTGGTCTAGCAACTCTGACCCTAGCAATCTGTCCCCATGCCTTGTGTCCTGCATTCTTTTGCACCTGAACTCCCATTTACTTCGGTGGGAATAATGCAATACGCAAGGAGATGCTTAAAATGATTCATTTATTTATTTGCTTCTTTGCTTTTGGTTAAAACCTGTTAGTTTGTGTTAAAAAGGCTCTCATAAAAGGTATATTATAAGAAACGCAGGGCCTGATTCTCTCAAGCATCACACCTTGTATCTTCATTTCCACCTGTGCAAAGGGGATTTTACTTCCACACTGTGTTCAAGTCTGACACAAGCTGCAAGGCAGGGAAGAATCATATCCACATTCTTTCTCTTTCTTCTCCTCCAGTTCAGTATTTGAATCCCCCTTTTCCTCATTCAGGAGTACATAAATGTCATGGGTACGAGCCTTGAAAAATGTCTGGTTTGTAGTAATCTGAGCATAAAGCATCTGAAAAATTGAAAAGGACATTTATTTAATTAAAAAATGTCTGAGTGGATTTATTTGGAAACTATCCAAGAAAATATATGTCTAGAAATTTCAGGTAACCGTTGAGAAAGTCATACAGCAAGTGGCAGAAAATAGGCATTTAGAATGAACACACTCTCTGAATCTTAACTACAGAGCTAATCCTGTAGCATAGCCTATATCGTGTGTAAGCAGAATTAGAGCAGGCAACTGGGAATCAGCATGGCTGGGTTCTTGTCTTGGCTCTCCTTGTAACCAGATGGGAGCCAGATTGTACCCTTCTGTTCTGATATAGTGTTTTCAAAGTAGGGAAGGAGAGTGCAAAGGTGCCCTGTCCCTTATTTTTCACAGCAGTGAGGCACAGTGGCAGTCCCTGTGTTTCCTAGAGTGCAGGAATTGATACCTCAGCAGACTGCCTGAAGTGCAAAGCATCCTAGAGGGGCAGGGAGGAGGTGGTGCCAGAGCACGCCATGCACTGATCTGCATTTATTTATTTGTATTGCCAAGGTAGTTTGGAGCCCCAGTCATGGACACCTCGTTCACCTGCACAACCACCAATGTGATATATGCCATCATGTGCCAGCAATGCCCCTCTGCCATGTACATTGGCCAAACCGGACAGTCTCTACGTAAAAGAATAAATGGACACAAATCAGACGTCAAGAATTTTAACATTCATAAACCAGTCGGAGAACACTTCAATCTCTCTGGTCACTCAATTTCTGACCTAAAAGTGGCTATTCTTCAACAAAAAAACTTCAAAAACAGACTCCAACGAGAGACTGCTGAATTGGAATTAATTTGCAAATTGGATACAATTAACTTAGGCTTGAATAGAGACTGGGAGTGGTTGAGTCATTACACAAAGTAAAACTATTTCCCCTTGTTTATTTCCCCCCCCCCCACCACCACCACTGTTCCTCAGACGTTCTTGTTAACTGCTGGAAATGGCCCACCTTGATTATCACTACAAAAGGTTTTCTCCCCCCTCCCCACTCTCCTGCTGGTAATAGCTCATCTTAAGTGATCACTCTCCTTACAGTGTGCATGATAAACAACCATTTTTTCATGTTCTGTGTGTATATAAATCTCCTCACTGTATTTTCCACTGAATGGATCCGATGAAGTGAGCTGTAGCTCACGAAAACTTATGCTCAAATAAATTGGTTAGTCTGTAAGGTGCCACAAGTACTCCTTTTCTTTTTAGTCATGGACTAGGATCCCCATTGTGCTAGGCACTGTAGAAACAGAAAAAACTATGGTCCCTGCCCCAAAACGTTGGTCTGGCACATCTGGGAAATATGTTGCACCTCTGAGGGTTTTAGTAGCAGACAAGTCCCTCCTGTGTGCTAGGGAACACCGGGAGGAATTTCCTAAGCTTAATTTCCTTCTCGAAGTCCCTTGGGGAGGTTGCACACTGCTCCTTAAAGGCACAGCTGAGCCCTCCAGAACCTTTTGGCCAATCATTTAACATCTCTGCCTCCATTTTCCCAACTGTTAAATAGGGGATAATAATATCTACCTCACAGGGCTGTTGTACAGTTTAACATTTGAAATGCACTTCCAGATCCTTGGATGAATGGAGCTATATATGTGCACAGTATTATTTTTACTATATACTGTATATAGAAAGCAGTGAAAACAAGATAAGCTCTAGCAATAGTGACTGGAAATATAGTGGAGATCTACTGACCTGAAGGTTTAAAAAGGAATGCACTCTCCGGTATAATACTCAAAGAATTAGTGTCCTCTGGACAACAAATTATTATCCCAAATGGAAATAATTTTCCCTACAGACTAAAACCTTTAGCAAACCCCTCAACTGCCCTGTAAAAGTCCCAAGTTATTTTCTACCAAATGCAGTATTTTTCTCCATAAGATGGGGAAGTGGGTTCCTAACAGTAACTGTACCTGGGACTGACTGTGGAGAATCTCCTTTCACAACCCAAGTACTTGGGGTGTGTGTTTGCTCCCATCTGATTGTGGTGACACCCATCAGCCTTTGGAAAAGATATCCCCTTCCACTGCTTCAGCACAAAAATGTGGGTGCCCTGATGGTGTTTGTGCTACAGAGGCTGGCCATACTGTGTGATCTTGATCATTGCATCCATATGATGGACAGCTGCAGAGTGTTTAAAGGAACACACACACTTACACACATCATTCTTGCTTATTTCTGTGGATAGTGATAGTTGTCGGAAGGAGAATCCTTTTCTGCAATCTGAGCACTGGCACAATCCATTGCTCTCCTTGACTGTGACAATGTTAGCATCAAGTGATAGAACTTCACCACAGCAATAATGACTAGAGCCCTGCAGAATCAGTGGATATCTGCTTTATATTCACAGATATCTACATCCGTGGATCATTTTTGTGGTGTGCGGATCGGATGCAGATACAAATATTTCCACACAGGACTCTAATAATGGTGTCTTCAGGCAGGGTGTGTGTTTCACTGTCTGCGCCCAGGATGTTGGTGTGCAGGTCTGCTTTGGAGAGCTCTCTTGACTATGGTTCTGTTTTGATCTCTAACAAACCAATACAAATAACTTGAGCCCCAATTTTCAGGAAAATGAGGGGTGTGTAATTAGAGGTGACTAATTAGCATTCAGCTGAGTATCAAGGCACTGGAAATGGTATTTGTCCAAAGGCAAATATTGCTGAGAGCAATAATGATAAAGTTATGTTCACTTTAACTGATTATTGCAGGAAGATACTTGTAAAAAAAATGAATACTGTTAGTCAGCCTGATTACCATACAAAACACAACATAACAGACAATTATTTTCCTGCTACATTTTTGTTATTAATTTACTGTTGCCATCAAAGGACTAAATGGTGACTTTTTTCCAAGCACCCCAAGCAAGAGGCAGCCCATTTTTGCAGAGGCAAACCAGGAGCCTCAGAGTCACAGGCCATGCCTACACTATGGACACTACATCGGCACAGCTATAGCACCATAGAGCTATGCTGTTGCAGTGCCAGAGTATAGATGCAGGTTTCAGAGTAGCAGCTGTGTTACAAGTATTCCTGTTCTTTTTAGAGTATAGATGTACACTACAGTGAAAGAAGGGGTTTTCCCATCACTGTAAATAAGTAACGCCACCTCCCCAGCGACAATCACTAGGTCATCAGAAGCATTCTTCCATTGACCTACCCTCACCAAAACCAGGGGTTTAAGTGGACATAGCTGCAGAGTTCAGGGGTGTTGATTTTCCACACCCCTGAGTGCCACACCTATATTGACCTACCTTTTAAATGTAGACCAGGCCACAGCCTACCTCCAGTGTGCCCCATGCTAGGGTGGGGAAATATACTGTGCCATGTCAATGCCTGGTGCAGCATACCTCCTTCAGAGCACCAGCACTGCTGAGTTGGCAGGCATAGTAGGGGGCTGAGTGGGTGATTGGAGCCAAGGCAGTGTCCATTCTCTGCCCTTTCTAGAAGATTCCCACCTACGTGTGAGGGAAGAAATGTAGTGACCGGCAGTGGTTGCTTTCCCTCCCCACAGCTACTTATGACACAGGAGATAAAAGGAGCGCATTACACCCTTTTACTCCTCTGTGCAGCCATACAAGCTGGGCCATGATTTCACCCATAACAGACATTGTTTATTTTATAAATGAAAAAGTGCATCTAGACCATCACTTTTTGGTCAAAGAGGTGCAGTGGCATCTCAGTGCATCCTGAATCATAATGAAAGGCTTTTTATCTACATTTACTATAAACAGAGTCTGGAAATTAAAGGTGTTCTGAAAACAGTTACTGTTAATTTCTTTCTTTCTCAGAAACCAAAGTGTCCAAAGACCTTGAAAGCCCATGTGCTTGTAGCAGTGACATAAGGGTTAGGATTGGCGGGCTAAGACTGCATGGTGATCATTTTAGCTGCCTCTTTTAAGTAACATTAGTTGATAGTGGAAAAATTGTAGTTTTGATATTTAGATCAGAGGGCCAGATCCATCTGATACTTTCTGCTCTGGCAGCATAGAGCAAGTGGAAAGCTGAGGATCTCCAGGTGGCACAGCGCTATTAGCTGGTTCTACAGCTGCTTCCTACTCTGTCATAGAGAGTGTGAGTGGAGCACAGTGCTGCTTTTATTTATGCTAAGAGCTATGTTAGCCTATGGAGTAGGCCAGAATCTGGGAGGCACAGTTGTGGCCCTCACACTCTTTCCTAAGCTGCACAGTTTGTGATGTGTTTCTTGAGAGGTGCAGCACAGAATCGGGCCCATAGTGTGTGATTTTTAAAACACTGTTTACACTGAATTTGGCCCAAACATCACTAACACAAAGTCTGAATTTGGTCTCTCTGGGTGGAAAAATATAAGTACTGGATAATGGTTGAATTGTGAATGAAATTGATATCTTCATGGAATATTTTCACACTTGAAGAAAATGGAAAGTGAGACTATTATTTCTGCAGATGGAAATATACATGACTAGTAATATTCAGTGTTATCTTTGCTACATTTGAAGATATTTACATTTAAATGTGGGTTTTCTCCCTCAGATATGGTTCTTCTGTTTGGGTCTTCAGTGAAGTCATAATCCTGTGATTGACATCACAATGTGTAATTATAGAAATTATTGTGATCTCACAGCTTTATAACAATCCCAGAAGGATGGGGGATATAGCTGCAAGGAAGGAAGTTGCTGTTTAAACTCAAATATCTTTGGTAATTATCAGAAATAGTTAGATAAAGTATTAATGTACAGTTCCATAGGACCAAATTCATCCCTGCTGTCACACTATAGGAACTTATCCTTTTGTGTCTGGAAGGGCTGATGGCAAACATGTGAAGGGGAAGTGAATTTATGCTTCAATGTAATATATTGGAAAGTTTACCTTTGTATGAAAGTCTTCCTTTATCTCTGAATTTCCTGGATCTTTTGGATTTATATTAGGTCCTTAATGTTATTTCAGTGTATTTGTTGGTGTTTGATGTCCTCTATGCTGATTTTATTGGGGAGAAAGAGATACTTAATAATAATAAAAACAAGCTTTCATTGAGGATCGCTCAGTGTTTTCATGAACAGTGCACAGATTCCAAGTGGAAGACCTCCACACAAATGTATTAGAACAGCTATGACATTCATTTCAAGGCAATAAGGTTTAAACAGATCTTACTGAGCATTTCAGCATCTACTTTCCAAAGTTAAATATTATTGCCATTTTTAATTTTTTTTTTGAATGTACTAAGGTCCAGATCCACAAAGGTATTTGGGCCCCTATCTCCCATTGAAATCAGTGGGAGTTAAGCACCTAATTCCTTTGAGGCTCTTAAAATTAAAGACCTGCAGTACTAATATCTCATAGAAGACTTTCAAATAAAGGATTCTCATTCCTGGCGGGTGTAAACAGGTGGAGTAAATAGTTATATTTCTGCAAGTTGGGCACTCTGGTTTGATTTCCCACTGAAGTCATTTATTTCTGTGTAAAGTGTGCGGAAAACACTACCAGATCAGAATTCTCCCCTCACACTTTAGACCTGCTACCACTACTTTGTATATATGTGAATGATTACACAAAATGGAGACTCGGGCCTCTTAGGGATTAAGTATGTGGAAGGTGTCACTTGCACACTGTTGTAACGCACTAGTTATGAAAATAGGCCTCACCCGCCTCTCACGCCATTTTTTCACTGGTGCTATTCCATTGAATTCAATGGGATTATTCCTGATTTAGACTGACAGACCTGTAAGTAGAGTCAGGCCCAGTGTGTATTAGATCTCTTTAGTGATTGGAAATGTGTATGTAGGTTTAGAATAGGACATAATCTGGGACACAGAGGGACTAATTATACTTGGACATACTCCAGTGGCACATGGGTGTAATTAAGTAGATCTGATTCTCAGTTACACAAAAGCCCCTGTGGTGGCATAAAGGAGGTGGCAGTGGGCCTCTGAGAATACCTCTGCTCAATGGGCCTTCTCAGCTGGCATAGAGCTGGCAAAAGGGCTTTGAGACAGCTTTGCTCTTGGGCCCTGGTGTAAGGGATAAATTTGTGGGGGAGGGACTGGCACTGTGCTTTGGCTATTCTCTGGTTTCACCCAGAGCTGGGCAACCTTCTGGCTGCCCTAGAATACAAGTGCAAAGGAAGCATAAAACTTGTGCCAAGTGCAAGAATGGGGTAACTGATAATGAGGCCTGCTGACTTCACTGGAGTTACTCCTGATTTCCAGTGATGTAAATGAGAGTGGACTCAGGTTCAGAACCTGTACAGTCTTATTAGTGTGGTGCAGTTATGCCTAGGGGTGACAAGCTGAGGTGAAACTATTCCCATCCTTACATTGTGTATCTTCATGCTCAGGAGCAAGCAAAGTGGGGTACTTCTGGCCTTCCAGATGCTGGTGGCTGCTAGATGATGTTCCTGCAGCAAACTGTGCTATGGGTCTAACAAGGAGTTGTTGGTTCCCCTGCATTTCTTTATCCTCCTGCACCTTCAGGTGCATAGGGCATCCACCAGTTTCTGCCATTTATTTTGGTCTTCTACTGGTCTGTTTAGGCCTCTGAGTGTCATGCTGGTAGATTTGGCTTTGTTCTCTATTGTTCTGCACAGTGTTTTTCTACATCACCCTCTATTTATCTTTCAAAGTGGTGCCCATATTATCATTTGCTATAGAAATCGTATTGGTGGCATCCTTAAATCTTGTCCTACATATATCCATTGTTGTCTGCTCACCATATTTGATGCTTTAGATCAGTGGTTCCCAAACATTAACAACCTTTGAACCCCGTTCACTAAAATGTCAAGTCTCGCGAACTCCCTCCTAAAACTGACTATTTCCAGGGATTTTCTCCTTTACCTGAGTATAAATTATAAAAGCGGTGCTCTTGGAAATATAAAATTTGTTTTTATGACATGCTTATTACACACTATTTATTATTAATTATCATTTATCATTACAGTATTTTTATTACATTATGAAAATGGCAACACTCTTCCAAGATCTCACTTTCATAGCTTTTATCACTTTGAATAAGCCTGTTATAAGACAGGCTCCTATGTTTCATCAAGGAGTATCAGATGTGAAACAGCATGAAGGTATTTAAGAAGCCAACTCAAAGAGTTACTCCTACACAAGCATTCAGGTCTTGAGCAGTCCAGGCAAACAACGCACATTACAAGAAAGCTTAAACATGTTCTTCATAATAATTTTAAAAACAATACTAGCTGCCTGTTTAATTTTAAAACAGCAAAAAATATCCACCTCCCTTTCCATTTCTTATAAAGAGTCTTGAAGTTTAAATCTCCTCAGTGTGATAGATATGCTTCCTTTGATTTGCTTAGCTCTTGGAAGTCCAGGGGCTCCAGGCTGCTGGCCCCGTGCTGGCTAGGGTCCGTAGGGACAGCTCTGTCTGCCATTAGGGATTTTTTTCCTGAGAACCCCCTGTAACATTTTGTGAACCTCCAGGGGTTCACGAACCCCAGTTTGGGAACCACTGCTTTAGATTGATTTGTTCTCCTTAGAATTTCTGATGTTGCAAGAAACTCTTTCCAATGGACTCTGAAGATATTCCACGGCCATTTACTTTGGAATGAGTTGGTCTTTTTATCAATTTCTGTTGTAGATTTCCATGACTCTGCTCCATAAAAGGAGGATAGACATGATACTGGTGTTAAAAATTCATATTTTTGTATCAGGGCTGATTATGCTACTTTTCCAAATCTTTTCAAATGTATTAAAGTTGTTTATTGCTTTTGATATTTGTTGTATGACATCTAGCTTGCGAACACCAACTTTGCACATCTCACTCCCTAGATTGGTAAAATGACTTACTACTTCTAGTATTTTTCGTCCACTCTGATGGTTATTTTTGGGACATTGCTAACCATGTATTTTGTCTTCCCTTGTTGATGTGGTATCTGCCAAAAGCTGGGTCTTCCCTTTCCTTAAGCAATGTGTTGAACTAAGTAGAATAATGTTATCAGCAAAGTCAAGGTCATCCAATTGTGCTTCATTATTGGTCCATAAAATTCCTCAGTTGGCTTCTGTGGTTACTTTCTTCATGACCTAGTCAGTGCCCAGTGAAAACAATAATGGAGATATAATACACGCTTGCCTTACTCCAGTTGTCACTGCAAACCATTGGTTGATTTCACAGTGTTTGATTTCAAATTCAGCAATATCATAATTCTAGTTATTTTTACTGGTATTCCACAGTATCCCATAATTTTCAAAGATTGTCTCCGTGTATGCTATCAAAAGCCTTCTGGAAATCTATGACATTTATCATAAGAGATGGTTGCCTCTCCACGCTTTGTTCTATACTATGTCTGAGAACAACAGTATGGTCAAAAGCCTGCTTATTCCTCTCTTGGTTGAAGGTCTATTTGTTTGTTGATATGTTCCAGGATGATGTTACATGTGATTTTCCCAGGGACTGAGAGTAATGTGATTCATCTCCAGACACTGCAGTTTGTAAGGTCACTCTTCTTTAGCAATTTTACTAT
Organism: Caretta caretta; assembly: GCF_965140235.1. NCBI lineage: Eukaryota > Metazoa > Chordata > Testudines > Cheloniidae > Caretta > Caretta caretta. The sequence goes on along the minus strand of NC_134206.1, from coordinate 290,855,819 downwards.
AAGGCCTCACTTCCACTGTGTTGGGTTCTTTTCTTCATTCCATATTCTATCCAAAAATCTAAGGAAAGTCTTGAGAGCTGTTTTGTCACTTGCTTTAGCATCTGTCCAGTAATGTTATCCTTTCCAGCTGCTTTCCCATTTTTGAGTTTACTGATGGCTTTTCTAACGTCTTCCATGGTAATATCTCCTAAATCAATATCAAGCTCTAATGGTGGGTCTTCATTACATAGTTCTAATAGTTCACTTGGACCTGGTTTATTTTAAACAGCCTGAAAATGTTCTGCCCATCTTTTCCTTTGTTCTTCTCCTATACTAAGAATCTTTCCATTTGCATCTTTAATAGGGCCTCCAGTACTGCTGAAGTTTCCTGTTAGCTGTTAACTGCTGGAAATGGCCCACCTTGATTATCACTACAAAAGGTTTTCTCATTTTTTCATGTTCTGTGTGTATATAAATCTCCTCACTGTATTTTCCACTGAATGCATCCGATGAAGTGAGCTGTAGTTCACAACAGCTTATGCTCAAATAAATTTGTTAGTCTCTAAGGTGCCACAAGTACTCCTTTTCTTTTTGCGAATACAGACTAACACGGCTGCTACCCTGAAACCTGTTAGCTGTTTGATTGTCTTATACAAGGCTGTAAGGTCACTGCTTTATCTAATATCTTTAGCATCTTGACATTTTCTATCAATATGTGCCCTTTTATCTCTTCTAGCACTCCTTTTTAGCTCTCTATCTAGAGGTCTGTATTTTTTTTTTTTTTGGCCACTTGTTTGTTCTCTTCACATATCTTGGTATTCAGGAGTGTTTGCTTTAGCCTTCTTTTCTTTCCCATTGCTGCTCAAGTAGCATTGATAATCCATTTTTCCCTTTTGGATTTCACTGTTATTAGAACTGTATTTGCACTTTCTAGACAGCAATCTCAGATGTCTTCCCACAGGTATGAGTGTCTTGGTTTTCTTCAGTTAACTCCATTAGAACACTCAATTTGTTTTTCAGTTCAAGCCGAAAAGCACTTTTAGTGTTTGGATCTTTTAATTGTGCACTGTTGATGTGTGGACTTTTAACTGTCTTAATCGTCTTTAACTTAATCTTCAATTTAGCAATACACAGGTTATGATCACTATCCACACCTGCTTCCCTGTATGTATGTACATCTGCCAGTGAGCTCCAAAACATTCTTGAAATGCAGAGGTGAGCTCTCTGGTTCTTTGTAGTACCATCTGGGAAGTTCCATGTCACTTTCTGGATTTCTTGATGAGGAAATATTGTTACACATATCACTTGGTTGTTCATACTGCAAATTTCTACTAATCGTTCACCATTTTGGTGCGTGTCCAAACCCCTGCCACACATCCCATAACTTTATCCAACCCATCCTGGTTACTTCCAGCATTTTGTGTTAAAATCACCCATAGTCACTCTGATACCATGTTTTGGGACCTTCATTAACATATCATGTAACAAATCGTAAAATCATCTTTTTCCTCATTTGGCTTTTCGTTGGCTGGTGCATAGCACTGTGTGACTGCTAGTTGAAAGAATCTAGTCTGAAAGCCAACTCTAAAAATTCTTTCATTGACTGATTCCCACTCAGTCAGTGCCTGCTTTGCTTCATTCAACATTAGGATTGCTATGCCAGCTTCATGTCTACCATCCACATTCCGAGAGTAGACTGATGCTCTTATTTGTTTCTCTTAAGTGCATTTGGTTCGAACTAAACTAACACACACTAAAAAGCAAATTCCACAACCCTCTTACCCCTTGTGTAGAGAAACTGATACTCTTTTCCTAAGACAAACAAACAAAGATAAAAGGCAATAAGGCCCAAGTCCACAAAGGTATTTATTCTCCTAACTTTCATTGAAGTCAATGGAAGTTAGGAGCCTAAATACCTTTCTAGATCTGGGCCTTAATGTGTCCTTTTGTTTGTGCTTTCAGAGTATAGAGCTGGGGGAAGGGGGCGGGGGGCGGGAAATGGGACTAAAACAAACCTTTCAAAGGGCCTCACTGCTTGTCCTACAAGAAGCAAGGTGGTTTGCAGGACAGAGTGGTTTGTTAATATCTGCAGCAGCTAAGTAGTGCCTCTGAGTGTTTGGAGGGGAAGCGTTTGGGGGCAGTGCATAAGGTGTGAGGCACAGGCAAGCTACAGAGGTTTTGAGAGCAAAAATATGTGCATCTGGTGGAAACAGGCAGAGAAACACCAAATGCCTTTTATTGCTCTTGTTCTTCTGTTGCCGCTTGCTACCCAGAACCCCCAAATGCATGTGGAGGCAGTCTACACAAATCCTATTCCCGACTCTGTGTGGAGTGTGCTTACTAGGAAGACATGGGGGACTGGGAATCAGGACTCCTGGACTTAGTTATTATATTGCATTAATATGAGCACCTTTGTAGAACCCAGATACTCTCATACAAGTTGTTGTTCTCTCATCTACCACAACATTAAGAGGATTTGGTGGCAGATGTTCATGATTCTATCACCTGATGGCACAGAAAAGAGAACCAAACACAGGCTTCAAGTACTCCCACTCATTTGTTCTGGTACCAGGCAGTGAGTTTGATTTATCGAGTTGCCATCTTATGCTTCAGTGTTATACTGTACATATTTTCCTGAGAGTAAAGAACAATAGCCCTGTGCAAGCCACAAAATATTTTGTGCTACGTTTCTACCCCTGGAGGGCAGAAAAGAAGCACAATGATAATCTTAATGGTATTTGAAGGGCCTAGGTCCTGCCATGGCTAGAAGCATTTTGTCAGCTCATTATAAGTACTTTCATAAACTGTTCGAAGCACTAGTTTTGGACCAGCAATCACGAAGGAAAGTGTTCAGTCCCTGATCTAGGAACAGCACTTGCATTACTTTATGGCTTTCAACAGGTTTTGGGGAAATTTTTGCTTCCTTTATTACTAATTAGTTATTTTTATTATTATTATTATTTTATTTATTTATTATTGCTGGGAACATTTGTAGGAAAACAGGATCTAAGTGTTCATCTGCTCAACTTGTTTATTCTCTATGTACAGTATCACTAATCCTCTCTTTGTGACATCACAATCATTTACACAGCAACAGACTGTGATGTTGCAAACAAAGTATTATGACTTCAGGTGCCGAATAAGCAGATGAACTCTTAAGAAATAAGTTTTCAGGTAAATGCCCCTATTAAACAATGCAGTGGAGGGGGAAAAAAAGAAAACATATGAGGTACATTATCAAGAGTTGTCTCAAATAAAATGCTTTTCAAAATTTCCCATGAGGTCATAACATTGTTTTAGCTGAAGGCAATAAAAACAAATTTTACGAATCCCCCAGAAACTAATTTTTGACATCAGTATCTCTTAGAAATGCCTGAAGTTGCCAATTAAAGCTGCCATATGTTTGTCGGAAACAAGTTTCATTCCGACAACTTGAGTGCTGAGTTTCAAGAAAATGCAATTTTAAACATCAAAGTTATATATCATTAAAAAATCACAAGGAAGTCACAATATGCATTCAAGATAACTGTAAGTAGATTTAGAAACTGGTCCTTCATTATAGCAGTAGAGTACCTTGTTATAGTTCATTGAAAAGTAGCTGGAACTTTTTAGATTAGAAGACAGGACTACATCTTTCCATGTGTTTGGGAAGTGCTTGAGCACATTTTGGACACTAGTACAATCTAAATCATAAATACAAATAACTTTCCAGGAAGTTTGTGTTTCTAGAAAATAAAAACCCATAAGACAATACAGGACTCCCCCCAACCCCTCAAACACATTTTCATAAGAGTTCCTGTTGCTTTTCAATGGTATATTAGCAGATGTATTGTTTTTGGTAAAATAATACATAATCAGGGGAGACTGAATGATTTGAGTAACTACTAATAAGGTATCATCAGTCCTTTACATTCTACAGTATGTCATTGATTTGAATTTGGCTCAGATCAATAGTGAACAAAAATTGTTACTATCTGAGGCAATCTGAAAGAAATAACTTAGTGGTTTCAGTTCAGTGCCTAGAAGACAGGTGTTCATACCATTAAAAAAACTCCAGTAGTACGATTTGCTGAACTATCCTTGATATTAGAGACTATCACCGATGATGCAACTGCACCATTGCTAGAGGTTCTGTAATTTTTACAATTATATTATGAAAACCTACTTTGAATACTAGTAAAAATGCCTGAGCTTCAACTTGACTATCACCTTACTACAAATGCAGCTATACCATTGCTGGCTGCTACTGTAATATGGGTTACTAAATTCTCCAGTGTGGATGCACCCCCAGAGGCAGTCTCTCCAAGTGAGGCTTAGTGGCAGGGCAGACCTGTGAAGCTTGTTCCATCACTGTGTGTGCTGTACCTATTCTATACAATAAGGCAATACATAACTTAATGGATAAAATATTTCAGTAACTTTCTCCCTTTTGTTAGGGGTGGGCAGGAGGGGAAACCTTAAGGAATTGAAACAATGTAACTGCTTTACATGACAGAAAGAATAAGGATGAACCATGTTGTCTAGTGGTCACAACACTATATTAGGAGGCAGGAGACCTGGGGTCTGTTCCCAGCTCTGCAACCAACCTGTTGTGTAACCTTGGGCATGTCACTTCGCCTCTGTTTCCCCTCTCTCTCTTTGTCTGTCTTGATTAAATACTTATAGAGAAAAGCTCTTCAGGACAGATACGTCGCTCACTACACAGTTCTACTGTGCATAACACAATGGGGCCTTGATCTTGGATGGAGACTCTAGGCATTACTGTAATACAAATCATAATAAATGAACTACCTGGGATTTGTACCAATTGTAGAGTGTAGGTGGTAAATATGTTTCCATGAAGCAACTGAGCTTTCCTGGGAACAGCTGAGTTGTAACTATGCAGTCCCGTGTATTCTGAAGAGTTATACTTAAGCTACAACATACAGTAAAACCTGCCTTAGAGATCATCTCTGAAGAGAGACTACCTGTCATGAGCGACTACATGCAGAGGCCATGGAACTTTTTCCTCTATAATTTAACTGTGAAAAACCTGAGACGAGCGACCACCTGTCATCTGAGGCCAGTGACCACATTTTCTTACTGCCTTCAGAGCTGGGCATCTGGACAGTGGTCACTGTTGGCCAGGTGCCCAGCCCTGAAGGCAGCACACACCAGCAGCAGCAGCACAGAAGTAAGGCTGGCAATACTGTACTGTACCTTTGAAGAGAGGCCATCTCTTACAAGCAACCACTTTTGCGAACTCCCATGAGTGGTTGCTCTTGGCAGGTTTTACATATAATATACCCTCAAAGATTTAATTGATATAAATTCCAATACTCTGATTTACTGCAAGAGAATCAGTGGCCTTGATAAGATTCTCTCCTGGATCCCGGCCTGTGTTTATAAATGTTCTCAGTCCACATCCAGAATTAATGAGGTTTATTATTCTTTTTAGAAGTTCAGTTGATTGGTTAGTGTGCCTCAACACTGTCAAAAAATTGTGGACATCAAGAGAAGGATAATTCCATAGATGCCCCAAAAAGTGGGTTACAAATATGATCCACTTGTAGTTTATGGGAGGAGGGGGTTTCCTGTGGCTGATGATACCACAAAACTTCTGTGCTTTTTGTTCAGTGTGTAGTATATAGTCACTTCTCAGACTACCACTATAGAACAGTTCTGCCATACTTTGATAGAACCAAATTCTTCATGTGTGTTTCTGTGTGTGTTGCGAGTAGTTAACTTTCTTAACTGGTGCCACCCTCCACCCCAAATACAGATGACCCATTGGGACCACTCATGTGAACAGGGGCTGCAGCAATGGGCCCAGAGTAACCAAATGGATGATGTGGCTCTTGTTTACCCATGATTAATATATATATATATATATATATATATATATATATATATATATATATATATATATATATATATATATATAAATATATATATTAATATATATTTTACTATTTCTTTCCATAAGATCATTCCCATGTGAGGACAGAAGGCCATGCCCATGGAGACTTAAACAAATAAAAACAAAACAAAAAAATCCAAAGAAAGCCCAACAACCATGCACAACAATATGGCCCCTGGCCAGTGTTTTTTTCTCTGGAGAACCAAGAGGTGGCAAAGTCCAAACCAAGAAACTGAAGATCTGTAAGGGAGTTCAAAACAAACAAATCAACCCCCTCCCTAGGGTTTCTGCCTCCCAGCCAGGCTTGCTGAGGTTCCTGATGTTCTTGAAGATCTGGCAGGCAAGTCCAAACAAACAAACTAAAAGACTTATGATAAATTTCAGAACAAATAAACCAATCTCCCACCAGGCTTTCTTCCTCTCAGGCATTTTTGCAGGGGTTCCAGACATTCTCCAGAGATCTGGCAGGCCAGTCCAAACAAACAAAGTTCTCCCTGTCGCTGGCAGCAGTTCCATCTCCATTCACAGTTCCCAGCATGCTCCATTGGGAAGGCCCATGAATCATAGCAGTCCTGGGACTATACTACGTATGATTCTCTCTCTGGCTGGATAAGAGAAAGGGAAGCCTCTCCCTGCCCACACATCAGGGCTTCAGTTCCAGGCCCTACACAGAGTTAATAGCCTTGGTTCACCTCAAACCATAAACTGCCACCCTGGGACCACTTCCTCTCTCTCAGTGGCTGCCTCCTTTTTTCCCCGAGGTCTGTGTTTACAGAAAATCCCCTGGCAAGGGGTAGCATACTTTGGGAGACTTCCCTTAAAGGGCCAGCGTGCCACATTACAGAGCTAATCTGTCTACACTTGCTCTTCATCATCTGTCAAATCTCAGTGTAGGCTTAAATATAATTGTGGTTAATAAATTACTTATTTTGGTTAGTTAATGACAATCTTATTCTGCTCAACAGAGTCTGCGTGCCTAAGATATACCCACCCATCATACACTATCTTGTGCCCATTCCCTTTTTCTGAGAAAGACAGAGGAAGTGTCCAAATTTCCTTCCCCTTGGCAGAGTTTGGGTAGCATCTCTTTATTTCCTGTAGTTTTAATTATTGTATCTTCTACCCCAATAGTGGTCTGTTAAGTGACTTATACACACTGAGTTTTGTAACACAATTCTGTTTGCACCTCTTGAAACAGAAGAAAGAAGTCTCACAAATGGTATTTAAGTAATAAAAATTGAAGCACAGGGCATTTCCTGGGCAGTAGGACTTGCTAGGAGGCGTCATTGGCTTTCAACTGATCTTCCCAGCTGGTCACCCATCCTGAGGAAATGACCTGTGCTGATGTTGCTTTATGAACTGAAGACGGAAAATAGGCATGCTATTTATGAGTGATGCTATTTCAGTTGTATTATGTGAAGGCCATTTACAGAGAATCAGTGCCCTGTACACTTGTCAGGTAGATTGCCTGAATTATCTTTTAGCTTTAAGCTCTTGTAGAAACAATACCTACACGATTTGAACATTTGGCTTACTTTCGCAATTCAAGCACTGATCTGGTTTCTAAGGGTATGTCTACACTGTAGCTGAGAGTACGTGTCCTCGCTTGGGAGAGTGCTTCTCAGTTTGGGTAGACGGACACGCTATAGCACACTCAAAATAGCAGTGTGGACATTGCAGCACAGGGGACAGAATGGGTTAGCCATCTGAGTACAAGCCTGCCCACCCCCCAGGTCTGTACTTCGGTGGCTACCTCATGTCACAACGTCCACACTGCAATCTTTAGCATGCTAGCTAAAGCAGCCCTAGCATATCTGTCTTCCCGGGTTGGGAGGCGTGCTCCCAGCTACTGTGTAGACATACTTTGAAGGTATTAGGCAGTAAAGCTGCTTGAAAACGTAGATTAGGTTGTATGGGGATAAATGGAAGTGGCATATTCAATTTTGAGAGCTGGTATGAAGTCCTAGAGTCTATGAAACAAGGAAATGAGAGTACAGTTATTAGGGTCCCCTCTTTCCACTGTATCACTCTTCTTCCCTGTGCCCAGTCCAATGGGATGTGGCCGCCTCCTTGCTTCTTTAGTTTTGCCTCATTAGTATCCCAGCCTGAGAGAACTTTGTTCCCAGAAACATTTACCCTAGTGGCCAGCGTAGCCTTCATCAGGAGCCCTGGGCAAGCAATAAACCAAGCAAATTATTCAGCATGGGGGGAACCTTCTAAAATAATAGTGATAGGTTTGGTCTGCAATCCAGTTTGGATATGCAAAATAACTAAAACAAAGAAGAGGAAGAAACCACCTGGTATTTATCAGGCAATCTATACCCATCAGTAGATGAATAAATAGGGAAATATTTGGTACATTTTTTGGCACATGCTCTGCCTGTGAGACATCCTAGAATCTGGTTGAGACATATTGAAAAGTCAGTCACCTTTGAGCACATAGAGGTATTTTTTAGGCATGAGGTGGGTGGTTATTTTAGTCTCAGTTTCTCAGTAACTATACCTGGAATGATTACATGAGTAACAATGTGAGACATTTTAATGCCAGAAGAAAGTAATGAGTGGTGTTCACTGGAATTCTTCATACCCACACCTCCTTTGCAAACTAAACCATAGCAGAGCAGCAGTCTCCTGCAGCTGTGAACTCATAAATCTGAGAATCAATCTAGGTTATGTCGATTTAATTCGTACTAGTCCTCTGTCTTTGCCAAGAATCAAACTGGTGTACTGGAAGGTTTTGATACCAGATCTTGGGACAATCAGACACATTAACTGAGAGATTTGGGAGCTCAGGAAGTTGAGATTGGTTTCATTTTGATTGTTTTTCCCTATCTCCAAAACAGGTCTTTTATTCTGTTGCCTGATGAACTGCCATTGCCAGTGAGTAGTTTGAAGGTATTTTGGTATTGAATTGTTTAGATATTGACTATAGTTTTCAATTACACAGTAAAGCCTTATGTGTGCGTTATAATGCCCATGTTCACTTTACAAAATGCTTGTGGCCCGGGGTCTTTGTATGATGTGTGTATGGCCTGATTAATGTCTTCATTGCCTGCTGCAGACTTCAGAAGTTCTGTATAGTCCAGATGCAGGGAGCTGATTGTGATGGAGAAGTAGCACCTAGGGAACCATGTGCAAGGCAATTAGGTCAGATCTGAGCAGATGGGGAGAGCATGAGTGACAGTGTCCAATATGGGGAATGGGAAGGAGAATGTCTCTGGGGAGATGGGATGCTTTCTGGGAAATAAATAATCCATCCCTGAATGGCTTGTGGCTCGTGAGGACCTCAGAAACTCATAACTGAGCAATTCTTAAATATATTTAAACACCTAAGGAAATTCCCAAGCAAAAATCTTGGTTAAACCGTCGTTATGGTTGAGCAGATTGTAACCGAAACACCAGCCTTCCATAAAATACTAACTAATATTTTAAAACTTGGGAAATCCAATATTAAAAATTACACTTTAAAGAAAAACAAGCTGGCAAGTATGAAAATGCTTAGTCACGGTTGTCCAAAGAACTTTTTCTCTGCCCATGTTGCTTCCCTCAGAACAATCAGTACTGAAGACAACCTTTTCCACAAAGAATTCACAGGTACATTTAAGCATTGACTCCTATCGATAAAGAATATATGTTACTAAAATACCTTGCTCTTTATTAGAGTTGTTTGGCATATGTTAATGAAAATGAAATGTTGACAAAAAATGGAACCAATTCTTTTTAAATATGAATTCCCACCCAACTTTCCACCAACTTTCAGTCTTAATCTTAAACATGCACCATACTGTCATCTATATCAAACTGTACCAGTGTTTATATGATTGTCCAGTTAACTCCTTTCGTTTAAACCATACAGACCCCCCCCACACTGTTTCAAAAACCAGATACACCCCCCACTTCATTTGTCACCCATTATGTACGTCAGTCACAGAGGTTCTGCATCTACAGATAGAAAATTCTAAAGCCTAAATATTTAATTTATGGCATTTACAGGGTAAGGGTAAAGCTTAACGAATTGGCAAAGGATCACACTTCATATGTATGGAACCAGTGTTTTATCATCCTTATTTACTGTGGCATGTTTTACATGTAGACTGTTCAAGTACAATGTTTTTTCCAAAAGTAATGTGTTGACTGACATAGGCTCTGGATTCATAAAGTATTTAGGAAAAATGCTTCACAAAATTTCATTCAGGAAGAAGGCAATAAAAAATGTCACTTTACAAAATAGCTATGAAGGTTGGAAGACTGCTTAACTAAGCAGAGTTAAGGTTGTTCGGATCACCTTTATTGAATATTTCCATACTTTCCAATATTTGATATGTTTTTAAGTTAAGTTACCCAGATTTAAAAAGTTTTTAAAAATGTAATATGCTTATAAGAAATTTTCTAAGAAGGTTAGTGTTAACTGCTGCCGCAAGTTTTTGTTGTTGTTGGTTTTGGGGGTTTTTTGCCTGGAAATTGATATCTTGTTATTCTAAAGGCATCAACTTACAGCACCAAGAAATTGTACAGTATGGGTATGACCTTCCTGTAGCAACCCCTACTGGCCAAATATGGCACTGCTGGCACCCCCTGGCTTAGTTTCCTTCCAGGAGTGGGTCTCCTCAGATCTCCACACACAGGTCAGTGCTGGAGACGTGGCTTAGCCCTCCAGCTGTGTCACAAAACAAGAAGCCCAAACAAACTAGAAGGGCCTTGGAACAGGACCCATAGGGTGGGCTGAAGAGAAGTAGAAGAACCTTCTAGTTTGTTTGGACTTCTTGTTTTGTGACTTGGCTGGAGAGTGTCTTTCTCTGCTCTGGGTTAGAGCACTGAACCCAGGCTGGTTCCCCAAAGTACCCTTTCCTCTGCAGACCCTGGCTCAGGGCCTCGCACAGGAGACTGCAGGTCCACTCCCTGCGGTTCCATCCCATTGTGGTATAAAGCAGTGGGTCCCTGGCTAGTTCCCCTGGAGTCTCTGACCACCTCAGCCCCTGGCTCAGGGCCTTCCACAGGAGCCTGCCCATTCCCCATGGTTCCAACCCCCCAGACTGAGCTCTTTCAGTCCTTTTTAAGGCCCAGATGTCTATTAATCTATCACCTGACCCTGGGTTGTCACACCCCTGAGGCTGGGAAGTGTTTAATTAATTATGGCACAGGTGTGGCTGGTACCATCTTCCCTTAAAGGGCCAGACTCCCTGTGACAAATACACTTGCAAGAATACCTGCTGAATGAATCAGTTTCTAGTATAGGGTTGCCAGGCATCTGTTTTTTGACTGGAATGCCTGGTCGAAAAGGGACCCTGGCGGCTCCGGTCAGCGCTGCTGACCAGGCCATTAAAAGTCCAGTTGGCAGCACAGTGGGGCTAAGGCAGGCTCCCTAGCTCTGCGTGGCTCCTGGAAGCGGCCAGCATGTCCCTCCATCCCCCAGTAGGCGCAGGTGTGAACAGGGAAGCTCCGCACACTGCCCCAACCCCAAGCACCAGCTCCACAGCTCCCATTGGCTGCTGGTACAGGCAGCACACACCATGCAGAGCCACCTATCCACCCCTTTGCCTATGAGCTGGTCATGCCGGCCACTTCTGGGAGCTGTGCGGAGCCAGGACGGGCAGGGAGCCTTCCTTAGCCCTGCTGAGCCACCGACCAGGAGCTGCCAGAGGTAAGCGCTGCCCAGCTGGAGCCTGAACCCCCTCCCGCACCCCAACCTCTGACCCCAGGTTGGAACCTCCTCCCGCACCCTAACTCCCTCCCAGAGCCTGCACCCCAAACCCGTGCTCCAGCCCTGAGCCCCCTCCCAGAGCCTGCACCCTGCACTCCCTCCTGCACCCCAACCCCCTGTCCCAGCCCTGAGCTCCCTCCCAGAGCCTGCACCCTGCATTCCTTCCTGCACCCCAATCCCCTGTCCCAGCCCTGAGACCCCTCCTGGAGCCTGCACCCCACACGCTCTCCTGCACTCCAAACCCCTCTGCCCCAGCCCAGAGCCCTCTTCTACATCCCTAATCCCTCATCCTCCTCCCCACCCTGGAGCCTGCACCCCCAGGCAAAGCCCTCACCCGCACCCCAGCCCCCTGCCCCAGCCCAGTGAAAGTGAGTGAGGGTGGGGGAGAGCGAGCGACGGAGGGAGGGGGGATGGAATGAGTAGGGGCAGGGCCTCAGAGAAGGGGCAGGGCCTCGGGGAAGGGGTGGGGCTGGGGGCACAGCAAGGGTGTTTGGTTTTGTGCGATTAGAAAGTTGGCAACCCTATTCTAGTACCCAAAACCAAGGAAGTACTTTTAAATGAGTAACTGGTCAATTACTGAATCAACTAACATGACTCTTTAAAGGAATGGAATTAAAGTTTAGTTTATCAAATTAACATTTGATAAGCAAAACTATGTTAATCTGTTAAACCTGATCCAACTCTCATTAAAATTGAACGAAAGGCTATCATTGACTTTAATAGGAGTTGATCAGGGTTTTACAAATGAATTCAGAAATAGATCTGTTTAAACTTTAAGGTATAGTTCTTACAAAACATGATTTTGCAGGCGGGTGGTAATTTAAGTTTTGACTTTAATAACCAGACAACATATACATTATCTGAATGATGTAATTAAACTTTAACATTGGCTTCTGTGCTGGTCATTTGAGATTTTCAGACAGTAGGAAAATGCTAGAATAAAATTTTAGTTTGACTATTGCTGTAAATGATTTTTTTCTTTAGTACTGGAATGCAGTTTACTGTACTGAGCAATTAGAGCTGTCTGTTGAGCTAAAGTCCATAATTTTTATTTTAATATGTTTGTCTCTGTCTCTTAGGCCAATTTGCAAAAAAAAAAAAAAAAAAAAAAGTAAAGGAAGCGAATTAGGTGAACTCTTTTTTTCTGTCTTTACATGAAAAGCATTTTTTTCCTTTCAAACTCCAAAGTATGCCTCTGGTCTGTTTGTTTATTGCATATTCAGGTCAGGTAGAAATCATAATGCTCAATTACCTGAGTTTTGTGGGATTAAAATCTCTTCCTTTACATTTATTAATGTAGTTTTTGGCATGTAGTTTCCTTTGGTTTCATTTATATAAAAAACAACATAGTAATAATAATATATGCACCAAGAGGAGTGAATTATGAAGTGGAAAATTTAAAATAACAATGAACAAAACGCTGATCTCCAAGTAGAATAATATTTCTTCTCTGTGCTTTTTGGTATTCTGCTCCCCTGCTGGGAATTTTGCACATGTCAAGTGAGCAGAATATGAGATCTGTGAATCAAGTCTTATAGAAAAATCCTTTACCAGTTAAAAGGGTTATAAAGAAGTTTAATTTGGTTCTACAGAATTTTCTTTAAAATCCATTTTAGAAAATTATATGCTTGCTATAGGGATTTTGGGGCATCCCATATAATTCTATAGCGAGGATATAGTTCTGTATTAAATACTGTAGGACAATTTTTGTTTTAAAAAACCTATGGAGCATTTATTTTTTTCTATTAAATTCTATAGGACTTTTTCATAAGGAGCTGTGAGAATCAGTGTACAGAATTTAGCCCTAAATATTTACAGCTTGATGTTATAAAGGGCATTAGCAGATATAGAGTGTTGGGACACATATAGCAGCAAAATGAACAAAGGATATGATAAAGAAAAAAAAAGATAAAATTGGGAAATAGGGAAAAAATGAACAAAGGAAAATTTAGTTTAAATATCAGGAATATTTCCAAAGAGCAAGATATATTAGATCATGGAACAGTGTCCCAAGGGAGGTACTGGAAACCCTACTGCTTGAATCACTTAAGGGACAACTACTAAGTTAAAATGAAATTTGAGATAAGCTTAGCTATATTTGCTGACACCCTACTGACCAAGCTTTGGGCAGCAGTAAGCTCAAAAATAAAATTAAATGTTTACAATTCTCCTCCCCTCCCTCCCTGGAAATTCTCTCGTAAATGAGAAAATGCCAAAGACAGCTGAATATTCATCATTATGTAACATTGCAGATGCCATGATACCCAGGAGACTTATGTTGTCGTCCAGGTCTTGAAAAATCCACTCCCCCATTCATATGTGATGAATAGGAAGCTTTCCCTGGCAAGTACCATTAACTTTTACAGAATGTAAGTATTCAATGAAAAAAAATAAGTCTCTAGTCTTTATGGTCACAAAGGTTACCTTCAAAACGTGAATTGAATGTAAATCAATATGGTGCTGATTGTCTGAGTCTGCAGATAGGCAGTTCCTGTGCCTCTACTGGTGCTCAGAGCTTTGCCAAGGCTCTTGTCAGTTTCCATTCCTGCTATTTAGAATCCTGTTGACAATGGTGAAATTGAGAAGTTGTAGTGATTCACTTGGAGGAGAGCTCAAAAATAGAAGCTGGAGGAGAGGTAGAGTAGCAGAGACCATCTCATAGTGGTAGCAAACAGAAGGCTTTAGAGTAGCAAACAAAGTGCGAGAATGTTCTTTCTCTCTTTCAGCAGCATGGGAGGGGAGGGAGTCAATTCATCAGAGGCTGGTATGAAAGAAGGAGTCACCAAGCAAGGTACAGAGACACTACTCTGGTAGGAATCCCAAATCCCAGCACCCTTTTCTTTTTCCCTGCAGCTAGAGGAGTTTTGGCTTTTCACCTGGGTATTGTTCCTAGATTTTGGGGGGACATATGTTGGTCTTTCTTACAGGTTGTTGACTAGTAGGTTTAGTCCTCTGACTGATGGCTCTGTCACTAAGGGGTGAATGAGAAAATATGTGAGGTTGTAGGTGGGAGAGAAAGAAAATGTGGGGATAAATCAGAAAAGAGAAGTATGGTACTGACTGGGAGAGATTTGGGGGTGAAGGAAGAAGACACAAAATAGAGAGGTAGAGCATAGAGGTTTAGAACACATTATAGGAGGAAAAAAAAGATATAGAAGGTGGATGTAAAGAGAAGAAAAAGAAAACAGACATTGAGGACAAAATGGGAAAAGACATGCCATAATCTGTTATACCACAGAAAAGAAAGGAAAAGTGGAGTGAAGACAGGCAGGGTAAGAAAGTACAGCAAACGCAAGAGAGCAAGCTATACTTCACCCAATTTATTAGAAAGTTGATTTACAATACTTTTCAATCAATGGACAAAGAAGTCATAGACATATTGCGAGGAACAATCCTGTATTAGCATGGAGATGGACTCGATGGCCTAAAAGTCTGTGACAATTCAAACTCGTGTGATTCTATGATAATATTAACATTAGAGAAGCATGTGGGGGGAAAATCATAGCAGAGATTGGAAAAAGAGAGAGTTTGGGTGCAAACCCAACCTCAGTTTAACTGATGGGCCCAATGCAACACAGAGGGATATCAGTGGAAAGACTCCCATTGGCTTCAGAGGGGAATGGAGCAGGCCCTGTAGCATCATTATTCCAATTATACAGTATCATCTACATAGCTCAAAGTTTAATTATAGTGTTCCATTCTCAGCAGGCCAGCAGTTCTTTCTAGAAATCAGAAGAAAAGGACAACAGCAGATAGGAACCTCCAAAATGTCTAAAATGAAAACAGAAAATTTTAAAAATAGACCAAGATCAGGGTGAGTCAATTTTTATCTTAGAGAGGGTCAGTGACACTGGCTGCTGTATAAGAAGAGTTATTGTTTCTGGAAAGTTATGCTGAGCAGTCCTGAATGAAAAGTCCATACTTCGTAGATTGGGAAGGTGGGGCCTGATCCAAAGCTTACTGCAGTCAAGGGAAAGGTTCCCTTGGGCTTTGGATCAGGCTCATGTCTCCAAAACACACAGCCAGAAAAGCAAGTGTAAGAGTGTATAGGCATTGCATTTTGGTGAGTGTTTCCAAAATTAAGGAGACCCAGGCTCTGACTAGAATGTTGGTGTAGCAGGGTAGGGAGCCTCTCATATAAATCCTACCAAACAGGCTATTTCTGCCATTAGTGTCTACAGTTAAGGGGGTGGAGGGGAAATAACACAGAGCTGGTTAAATCATCATCACCCAGCAAACTCTACACTCTAGTATCACTCTAGGAATATTTAGATAGCATTCCAATGTTAGTTACTCAACATGGTAACATACTTTATCCCTTCATGTCAGCTAGGAAACCAAATATCATTAAGATTCCAGGTATTATTTTCCAGTTTCTTTTTGTTTCTTTGCCTTTTCATTATAGATGGGTTCATCCTTCACTATCAATTTTGCCATAGTGGGTACCAGATCACCCATAAATGCAAGCAAGTGAGGGTTTCTATAATTAATCAGGAATTCCTAAAACTCTAACATTCTTTGACCATATCTGGTGTTCTCAGAGTTCTAAACTTTATTTGATCACTAAGTTCCTTTACACAGGCTTTCTGGAAAGAGCACTCTATCTATATTTTCACAGCCAGGCTCTCCACCCACTTGTGCCATATGTTCCATTTAACATTGCAGGTCAGGAAGTTTAGGAGAGATACCTTTCACATCTACTGACGATTAAGTATTCTATATTGAGTCATTTTTTTCAGTTTAACTAGCTCCAGCATTTCACAGATGGAGCTTTGTGCTAAAGAAATGGTAATTAAGGAGGGCTTTGCATTTCCACTGAAGAGTGCTGACTTCTCAGCTTTGCTTTTATAGTTTGGTACTATAGGAGGCAACAACAGACAAAGAATACTTTATATACGGATGGAAAAACAGATTTTATAGACATAGCTGAAGCTATCAAGGAGTTTAGATAACTGGGAGCTTCCATCCCATGGAACCGTGAAGCTCTGCAGGGCTGAAGCTTAAGCTCTGCATGAGTGAAGTTGGAGAGGAATTTTGGTCCAGATCCGCAGCTGGTGTGAATTCTCACAGGTCCTGCGAGCTCTGACAGTTTACACCAGCTGAGGTTCTCCCCTGTGTTGCATCCGCTATTGAAAACAGTTAAGCTGTTATCTGGGTTAAGCTACCAGAAAACCATGAGCCTAAGGGCAGAAACAATGAAAACTACAGGAGCTGGACAAAAAAAGGCCACCCCCTGGATTTCCAGGCCGTCTCCACCCTCCAAATCACATTTTAAACAATGTTGGTGTGAGGGTAAGCCAATATGCTATCTACTGCCAGAATGAAGATATAACGAAATTACAGCCCAGGTATTGTGTATAAGGGTGATTCATACTCATATATTTACCTTGTGAAGTATTTGCATTTCATTCATTTAATCCACAGAAAATGAGATACCTGAGGACAATAGACCAATTTCTGCTTTGAGTTAAACACATGCACACAACCCCATTGAGATCCCTACGGTTGCAGGAACTTATCTCACAGCAATATTTGCCCCAATATCTACTCTATCTCACAGACTTAAACAGAAAGTGAAAAGGTCTCCCTTTGCTTACACACACACACAAGCTGTGAAATCTGGCTAAGCAAACAGAACTCTGATGCATTTGCCCAACAGTTGGCCAAGTTTGATAATCCACTTATAATAAGTAAGAGAATTCTTGAAGGATCCTAGTATAATAGAGTACCTGTAACATTTACAGCTTCACCAACATGCAGCCAATATATAACAATTATGTCCCCTGCCTGTGCCACTATAGGCATTACACCTCCAACTGCATTTTAGTGCTGCAGGTGATAGGGTAGAATTGTTTTCATGTACAATTAAAAACACATTTTGAGCCTGGTTTTGAAAAGTGACCTTAATTTTTGTTCCTGCAGTTTTGCTTCAGGAAATAATTGTGGTTGCTGTTTTTAGCACTTAGAATTCTAACAACCTAGTTTCACCTACAAATTAGGCAATTAGACATCTAAGAACTAGAAAAGGCACCTGTGAAATTGCACTTGTAGTTATTTCTGGGAGCAACATTCTGGCCAGAAAATCATTGGTTGAATTCAGGCCCCTTTAACCTCCTCTCCCTCTTTCCCCTCTTCCCCCCAAAAAATAACAACTCCTCAGGGCCTTTAAATTGGTTCATCACAAAGCAGTTATTGCCACAGTTCTAGTTCTTGTTAGGTTTGTTTAGGCCAAGGAGGACTCAAATATTTGATTCACCTGAAAAGCCAGTGATCTAGAGCAGTGACTCATAATAGCGGCAATTTGTATAAAATATAATGTCTTTGTGGGACTACAGTGTTAGTGAAAGATGCTGGGTAGACAGCTTGAAGAAAAGAACATTCTGCATACAGAGAAAAAGTAGAGTATATGCAGGAGTATTGCAGATCTCCTCACACGATCCCAACAACGTTCCTCAACCTACCGAGGGACCACTTAAAGGGTGAGAGAGTAGGTTAGGATTCATCTTGTCCTCTCAACTTAAATCCCCCAAAGGGTGGAATTTGAGATGGGGAATCTCTTCACTAGGATCTGAGACCACCAATTCATTTCACATAAGCCATCGAGCACCTGTCATGTTGTAACAACTTTAGGTCGCTAGCAACCTGGTCTATAGTTGAACTCATGACCTCAAAGCAAAAGCCTCTATATCTCATTACCAGTCCCTGAGACGTCTGATCCCCAAATATGTCATATAAAAATACATACTTATAGCTTACTTTTGAAATACATTATATTGCATTTGTGCATGACTGTAGTAAAGTCAATGCGTCAGCTCTTTTCTTCTTTTTTACAGTGCCATATGGCATCACTGACTTACACAATAAACAGTAAATGAGAAGCAAGTGACATGCACAGCCAAGGGGATATTTGACCCTTGGAATAGAAATGGAGCTTCAACTTTAACTGCAGTATCTCTACTGAGATGCCTTAAATCAAGGTTAAAAAATGGGCAGGCTGCCTGCTGTGCAGTGAAACTGCAATTATTTGTGTCTCCATGTGTAATTCTTGGTGTGTTGTAAATGGACCAGTCTTCATTTTAACACTTCCATTTGTCTGTCTTCAGTTCTGGAAAATGCACAGTTAAAACATGTTTACCTGTGTATTTGCCAGTTTGGAAGCATTATGTACATGAGACCTTATTGTTAGGGTGGTGTTGGGATTAATTTTAACTCACTCAAATTCACCCCAATAGCTTGTCCCAAGTTGGATCATGGTAACATGAGCTTAGGCAGGAAATAATATTCCCCCCAAAACTTTTAAAACCGTGGGATAAACTCATCCTGGGTACAAGTTAATTGAGTCAATGGATTTACACCAGGGTGAATTTGGCATGACCAATTTAAAGTTAGAAAGGTTCAAATCAGAAATAGATTCCCCTCAGCTAGCTCAGAGAGGTGTGCTGTGCCAGAGGCCTCTGGTGTCCCAGATAAAGGTGCAGGTTCACATCCAGAGGAGAGCCAATGAGGTTTCCACCTCTGCTCTTCCATAGGGATTACATGGAGGGCAAGAGCAACTTTGGTTTCCACAGGGGATGTTCTGCTGTCAATGGCTGTCAGTGTGGAAATGCTGGATTAGAGCATGTCCCAAACACAACAGCTATAGTTTTCCTAGGCTAGTAATACACAATTTTAGACCTGCTTTGGTCCTCTGTGGCACCCCTGTACAGCTACAGCCTCCGTCTTGTCAGACTTCCTGCTTTCGGGAACCCCATGTCCTCTGGGTTATGCCAATGGAAGCCCGCATAATTCAGAAGTTAATCTTTGCCCTATAAATTTAGCCTGTAATATGGGATAGACCTTGAGGGACTAAATAAATAATAAAATGTATTATTCGCTTATCACTTTAGTATCAGCATCTCACAAATATTAGAGACCTAAGCTAGACAAAACCCCTCTGAAATGTTATCCCCATCTTAGAGCCCAAGAAACCAAGGGTCATTGAATTGGCCAAGGTAGCACAGGAAATCTGCTGCACAGCCAAGAAGAGAATCTAGATCTAGCAGACCCATTCCTTATCCACTAGATCAGATGTCCTCCCTTCTCACCTATTGCACTTAAAGCAGTTTACACAATGTTTTTAAACAGCACATCTGTGTTCTCAGGTGCTTTAGGATACTGCAGTTTAATCTTATCCCTTGTCGGGATTCCTATCAAAGATAGAGTAGCAGTTACAAAGGGGTAATCTTTTAAAAATATGTTTAAAGAGGGTTAGTTCAGATCAGGAAAACATTGCTAAATAAGGTGTTGCCTGCAACTCTCATGCTGAGGTAGATCAGAAGTAGTTTAAACCTAGACATCATTATTTTACTTCGCAAAGAACCAGAGGTACCAAGGTGAATGCAAAAAAACCCTAGTGAACATGTGAATACCCTGTGCTCAATACAGAAACATTGCTAAAGGCTGTTACAGTACAGCTTCTATTTTCACCAGGCCAGTAAATGAAGTGATAGAACTGAAATTCCACCCTTGTTTTAGGTCCAGTTAGTGAAAGACATAGGAAGGGAAGTCATGACCTCTGACCTTCTGGCTCTGGATACATTCTCTTTGGTTAAAAGGACAGTTTAGTAGTAGCAAGACAAGGGTGTCTTTGCCAGACCCTGGGTTTCCCACAACAATTGGAATGTCATCAGGACCAATTTGGAGCAGTTCAGGTTACTGAAAAACTAATCCAGTGGTGCCTGCATATGTACTGCATCATTCCATAGTGCACATTTAAGAAGCTTAGTTCAAAAGCAAACAAAAAACCTGTACTGTGCATGTCCAGGATGTGGTTTTGGAAAACTCAGAACTCAGTCAAATCAGTCCACGGCTGTATTGTCTTCTCTGGGAAATCTCAGCAGCTTTGGAGGGAGGACAAGATGAGACACCATGCCCGCCCCCCCCTTCCCCTACACACACCTGTTCTGCCTACTCCTGTACCCAGCTTATCCATTCTCTGCCTCCTCCCATGTCACAAACCTGTGGAAAGCCCACTTCAGGATCCAGAGGAGAGATGGTGGCTCACCCCATTTTGGAGGAGAGCCACATCACATAGAAAAAATGGCCTACATGTGTGGCTCTGTGGGGTGGGAAAGGGCACACAATCCAGGCCAACAGTATTTGCTGTTTATATTACAGTAGTTCCGAAAATGTGCTATGTCCTCTACAGGCACAGGCCATCCCCAGAAGTGCTTACAATCAAAAAGACAAAACACAGACAAAGGGTGGGTAAAAGGGACACAATATAAAAGCAAAATGATCAGGCGGGTGATTAGTACGTCTTGTTATATATACACACACATACTCTACCCAGATGCCCTTGTACCTAGCCATTGTTTCTTCCTTTTCAGTTCTGTTAAATGCCACTACTCTTGGCCACTGTAACTTGGTTTGTAAGCCTTGCCTGCTATCATTATTATCTAAAAAAAAAATTAACCATTTATCTACTTTCCATTTTAGTTATTTTAATCCTGTTTGTTGATTAGGCCTTGTCTCATTTCCATTTATTTTCATTATACTTGCATATTGATTGATATTTATTTAATTTATGACTAATGTCCATAATGAGGCTCCAAACTAATCACTATCATTTAGTGTCCGCAACTCTTTTGTAGACACCCCTTTAGATTTGTGTACATTGGGTAGAAAAGAGATCCAGCTTTGCAATCCGCACATGCAATTCTTATTTGTGTGCTATGTGTGCCAAATTGCAGGTGCAAGTTTGGAGAGACCTACATGGGGTCCTTTGAAAATTTGGTCATGCAAGATGCTGAAGCAAAACCTTGGCCTCAATTCTCCAGAGCATTCTGGCTGCTTTGCGCTATCCCAACAGTACAAAGCAAACACAGAGCTGCAGATCTGGGAACTTGAGGATTCTCCTTGCCCAGGGAAATTCTTAGGCATTCTAGACCGCCATAATAGATCCTACACCCTCTTCTTGCTGATGGGGACGTGGTTGGGTGCCTCTGCATCCATCTGATCCCCGGTTGCTGTAACAGTCCCTGAGGACTTTTGACACCCAGAAGAAGGCAGAGCACCAACAGTTGTAATTTGCACCATGGACTAGGTCCGTGCTTGACAGCTTCAGGATGAGGATATCACAAAGGAGAAGCAGGGCCTCCTCCATAGAATCATAGAATCATAGAATATCAGGGTTGGAAGGGACCCCAGAAGGTCATCTAGTCCAACCCCCTGCTCGAAGCAGGACCAATTCCCAGTTAAATCATCCCAGCCAGGGCTTTGTCAAGCCTGACCTTAAAAACCTCTAAGGAAGGAGATTCTACCACCTCCCTAGGTAATGCATTCCAGTGTTTCACCACCCTCTTAGTGAAAAAGTTTTTCCTAATATCCAATCTAAACCTCCCCCACTGCAACTTGAGACCATTACTCCTCGTTCTGTCATCTACTACCATTGAGAACAGTCTAGAGCCATCCTCTTTGGAACCCCCTTTCAGGAAGTTGAAAGCAGCTATCAAATCCCCCCTCACTCTTCTCTTCTGCAGGCTAAACAATCCCAGCTCCCTCAGCCTCTCCTCATAAGTCATGTGTTCTAGACCCCTAATCATTTTTGTTGCCCTTCGCTGGACTCTCTCCAATTTATCCACATCCTTCTTGAAGTGTGGGGCCCAAAACTGGACACAGTACTCCAGATGAGGCCTCACCATGTCGAATAGAGGGGAACGATCACGTCCCTCGATCTGCTCGCTATGCCCCTACTTATACATCCCAAAATGCCATTGGCCTTCTTGGCAACAAGGGCACACTGCTGACTCATATCCAACTTCTCGTCCACTGTCACCCCTAGGTCCTTTTCCGCAGAACTGCTGCCTAGCCATTCGGTCCCTAGTCTGTAGCGGTGCATTGGATTCTTCCATCCTAAGTGCAGGACCCTGCACTTATCCTTATTGAACCTCATCAGATTTCTTTTGGCCCAATCCTCCAATTTGTCTAGGTCCTTCTGTATCCTATCCCTCCCCTCCAGCGTATCTACCACTCCTCCCAGTTTAGTATCATCCGCAAATTTGCTGAGAGTGCAATCCACACCATCCTCCAGATCATTTATGAAGATATTGAACAAAACCGGCCCCAGGACCGACTCTTGGGGCACTCCACTTGATACCGGCTGCCAACTAGACATGGAGCCATTGATCACTACCCGTTGAGCCCGACAATCTAGCCAGCTTTCTACCCACCTTATAGTGCATTCATCCAGCCCATACTTCCTTAACTTGCTGACAAGAATACTGTGGGAGACCGTGTCAAAAGCTTTGCTAAAGTCAAGAAACAATACATCCACTGCTTTCCCTTCATCCACAGAACCAGTAATCTCATCATAAAAGGCAATTAGATTAGTCAGGCATGACCTTCCCTTGGTGAATCCATGCTGGCTGTTCCTGATCACTTTCCTCTCATGCAAGTGCTTCAGGATTGATTCTTTGAGGACCTGCTCCATGATTTTTCCAGGGACTGAGGTGAGGCTGACTGGCCTATAGTTCCCTGGATCCTCCTTCTTCCCTTTTTTAAAGATTGGCACTACATTAGCCTTTTTCCAGTCATCCGGGACTTCCCCCGTTCGCCACGAGTTTTCAAAGATAATGGCCAATGGCTCTGCAATCACAGCCGCCAATTCCTTCAGCACTCTCGGATGCAATTCGTCCGGCCCCATGGACTTGTGCACGTCCAGCTTTTCTAAATAGTCCCTTGCACTGAGCACTCCTCGACCCTTGTGGAAAATCTGGCCCACTAGCTATAAATCCAAGCAGAGAGAAATTAAGAGCTATAGAGGCCAGGGAGAAAAGATTTGTTTTAAGATGGGATTTGAAAAGAGATGTAAGATGATGTACAGTAGGGAAAGTTCCCAAAGGACAAACAAATGAGTGTGATATTAATATAATACATAATAGTGAGTAAAGGGTAGTGTATCAGGTGTGTTATCATATTAGGACCATGTGTTAAATTAAATCACTAATGCACACTCTTCAGTTACATTAATTAATGTGCTCTGCTACTCATAAATTCCACAAGGATGTCATCTTTTGTGGTACTGAGTGCCTCTTACAAGGTGCTGAATGCCATCAGTTGGTGGCAGTTGTAGGTACAAATCAACAATATGCAGGACTGGATCAGTCGGGAGGCTAGTTGATTACTCTTTCCTCCAGAGTAAAGGACTCATTTAGGTCAGAAATGAAAATCAGTTCCCCCTTTTATGGACATCACAAAACTTGTACAGGTTTCATTCAAGAGACGCTGAGGACTAGAAGAACAGAGGAAGATTGGGATGCATGGCAGAGCAATGTGAAGCATGGCCAAGTTCTCTGCTGGTGTAAATTAGCACAGTTTACAGGGAGTCAGTGAAGCTTCACCAGTTCACACCAGCAGAGAATTTGGCCCCATGTGTCTGCCCTAGCTCAAATCAGTGTTGTTAGTCTGTCATTTTCACTTGCCAAGCAGATGGACAGGGATGCCAAAATAGTACCAAATGTTTGACCTTGCCCATGGGGGATTTGACTAGATAGTAGTTTGAGTTATAACTTATTAGCCAATCAGACAGTCACCTTTCTTCAGCCCGATTTATAGATTACCAGATTAGGAAACTGGTAATTAAGTCTGTCATACCATTCTTTGATGCTGAAAAATACATATTTATTTGGTACCCCCGAGAGTAAGGCTCCTTGGAGATGGTTGTGTCTGCTGACTGCATATGCACATACTGGCAGGTTGGTGAATGCATCCCAGCCCAGACCTGCTACATCCACTCTCATGTCATACTAGGCCTCTCCTGAGCAGAGAAGGTTGTGCCAAATTACACGTGTGCTTGGTTGTTCTGTGCAAAGGGAGTGGAATGATACTAAAAATCATTTCTGCTTGTACCTTCTGCCAATATCTGGGGTTCCTGAGGTGAAATACATTAACTCACTGCACCAGTAGCCTTGTCACACTCCATCCTGGACTCCATTATTGTATTGAAAGCACGGTGCCAAAGAGAGCAAATAAAGAGAAGAATGGAGCTAATTTAGAATTTGTTTTGCTTTGTTAGCTTTCTGCCATAACCTTTACAATATACAGTAAAAGCTGTGTTATCCGACACTTTACCAAAGGGAAAGCTCTAGAAACTGACATTTTGGGAGGGAGGGGCGGGCTCTGGGAAGGAGTTTGGGTGCAGGAGGGGGCTCAGGGCAGGGGGTTGGGGTGGAGGAAGGCTTTCGGGGTGCTGGATCCAGGCAGTGCTCACCTTGGGCAGCTCCCTGCAAGCGGAGACATGTCCTTGCTGCTTCTAGGTGGAGGAATGGCCATGGGGGCTCTGTGTATTTCCCCTGTCCCGCCCCGAGCTCTGGCTGCACAGCTCCCGTTCGCCAGGGACAGTGGGAGCTATGGGGGCGGTGCCTGCAGGTGGCGGCAGTGAGCAGAACTGCCTGGCTGCGCCTCTGCCTAGGAGCAGCAGGGACATGTCGACGCTTGTGGGGAGCTGCCCGTGGTGAGTGCCACCCGAATCTGGCACTCCGAAACCCCTCCTGTGCCCCAACCCCCTGCCCTGAGCCCCCTCCTGCACCCAAACTCCCTTCCTCTTAGTTAACTGGAATTTTTGTCTTTCTGGCACCCCCCATTACCCCAACATGCCTGACAACAAAGCTTTTACTGTAAATACATTTTAATACATTCTTACCTTAATTAAAATTAAAAGACATAAAGTAAATTAAAGGCACAACATTAAATGTATGTTATTGACCTGAAAGCTCTTTGGATTTCTTTGATAAATATTTAGCTGGTTTGGCAGGCTCTGGAGCAGATGGGGGATAATTTTACTTTGTGTTTATTACTAACATTAAATTAAATGTATCTAGATATATACAGATGGTTTCTGTTTAATTGTATTCCTCTCCCCCTTGCCGTCACATAGTCCTTTCCTCTTCCACTGGAAAAGCTTCGGTGTAGGGACTGTGGGCGGGATTTCCAAAAGCATCTAAGTGACAGGCACAGAAATCCCATGGATGTCACAGAATTGCCAACACCAAACACTCAGAATCAGGCCCCCAAAATCATGAGATTGGCTTAAAATCATGAGGGTTTTTTTTAAAATACATTTTTAATGTTTGCGTTCTGGTTTTTGCACCCTTTGGATGCACTCAGTTCAGGTTTTCAAGCTTTTTGCAGAAACCATGAGGGCTGGAAACTTACTTTAAAAAAAGCAATAAAAAAAGAAACAGAGTCTCACATATTCACATGACTCAAGGAGCTGGAGCTCTAAGAAATACATCAAATATTGCAAGACACTACATGAGACTTGTGCTCCTAAAATTCTACTATGTGTCTTTGTACATGTTTATACAGCCCCTAGCACAGTGAGGCCCTGATTCTGACTGGGGTTTCTGTGTGCAATATAAGCCTCCAAGACAGGAGTAATCCTACTGACTTTGACATGACTGATGATGGTATATGTCAGGATTACCCCTGTAAATAAACCTATCCAGGATCAGGCCCATAGGTACTTTGCAAGTGAATGTAGTTGGTAAGGTGCATATCAGAAGAGCATCTTTCAGACTGTACCAGAATAACCACAGGAGTATTTCAGGAAGGTTTTAAAAAACCTGTTCTAGGTGATGTCAGGTGCAGCAATTGCAAGGCAACCATTCTGATCTACCATATAAATACATGTTTATAAATTATTTACTCAACTGTTCTGGTCTGTTGGGTAAAATATGTATTTAGGGCATTTTAGGGGGGAAATGTATCATGTGCCCAGCGAAACAAAACAGCTTCTTCAGCTTCTTTTCTTTTATTCAAGTCTATTGGTTAAATCTAGAGAGCCAATTCGTACAGTCTTCACTCAGGCAAATTTCCCATTGAAGTCATTTTTGGAAATGGCCGACTAAGTGGAACCTCACTAGTCCACACACTGTATAATTCTCAGCTAGAAATGTCCGTCTCTCCCCACTACACAGCAAAGATTTAATAGCCCAGGGCTGTAGTGAGATCTCATGTTACAAAGTATTTTTACAAAATATTCTGCAGAACATTTACTGGTATGTTATGAATGATTAACACAAGCAGTTAGAATTGAGCTGCAATTGTCAAAACAAAGGGAGAAACTCCATCTGGGGGGCATTCTCCTTGCTTTTTTATTGTGCTTCTCTGCTTACCCCCTAGCTTGCAAATTGGAAACATTTGCAACAGGGCAAATCCAGTCCCCATTCCTGTAACCATGGACAATCCCCTGGCAGTGGGACTATTGTGGTTCTTCTGCACCAGGGTTGTGCATCCGCTGAGTATTACAGGGCTCTTTAGACAGCAGGTGGGGGCGGGACTTAGGTGCGCCAGAGAAAGAAGCAGGAGCAGTGCTTGAGAATTTGTTTCTATGTGTATCCTCTTCCCAGCAGAGTTGAGATGGTGCATAAGGGATAAAAGTCACTCATGGCGTGGAGGTCCTCTGGCACCAATTAAGCTCTGTATAAGGAGTGTGTTGAGGGGTTACTGGTGATGTAACTATATGTCCCCTAAGCACCAGCCCTCTATAGGTCAGAGTGGAAGGCCATGGTGGAAGTGGGCAGGGGGAGGTGCTGGAGAGCCACATTTGCAAGGATCCCATAATCACAGTATTTCATGTAACACAGAGGTTGTAGCCACTACTCCAGCCCAGAAGCTGGAATAGCAGCCATGAGGAAGTTGTGCAGCCACCCACCTGCTCGGCCTGACTTCAGGAGATGAAATTCACATCCCCAGTCATTCACATAAACCTTGACTAATTGAATATTATGTGTGTGGTGTGGATTTCACCCTGGGGCAGTATTGCGCTGCCTCATTGCCCCATGGGCTTATGGGAAGAATGCATCTCTATCGAGCACCTAGCCCAGTTACTGTCCTATGGATTTGCACCAGTGTCTCTCCCCATCATGAGCGTGATTTATCAAGGATCTATTATATCTTCTAATTTCTCCATAGACTCCGAATCAGACTGGCATGTAAAATCTCATTTAGTATGTGTCCTATCCAAGTAAAAGAAGAAAAATAAGCATTCTGATCAAATTCACATTATCTATCTGCTGAGTCACCTTTTCAGGGCTGAGTATCTTGGTCATTATTCTATTCTTTTTCCTCTTCAAACTACCTGGCTAGCGTTCCTTTGTAGAAATGGAAGATATATACTAAGCAGCATCCAGGCCTAGTAACCTTCTCATTTGTTTAAGCATTCGTATGATTTTAAAAAGAGCCAAACCAATTATTTTTGAAATATGGTAGAAATCATTTGCTCTCAAGCTGACAGCTGTATGCACCAAGTTTTGCTCTGTGAGCCAGATTTTACTGACAGTTGTAAACCCTTGAATCTAGGGGTTTATAATGGAAACTGCAACTCAACCTTCCCTGAAACTGTGCAGATGCACTACTGTAATATAGATTTAATTACATGCTGTATAACTATTGCTTGTAATGAAAGCACAGGACATGCAGCCTTCTAGCATCAAACAAACTGTTTATGTTTGGGATGGTTTGCAGGTGAAAATCTTAAAATACAGGCTCTAAACTGTTTGAATTCACTCCTTGAAGCCCTGGATTGTGAAGTGATTTATTTGAGCTACAGCCTATAGACCATACATCACCTTCCTGGTTGGCTTTGTTGGCACCTTGTCACATTCTTGCGGGCTTGAGGAATTCATTGTTCTTGTTTGAACTGATAAGAACAAAAAAGGATTTTCTGCCTGAGACCTTGGGAAAGGCAGAGGGGGTGGAATGTTGACACGGAACAGCAGGGCTGCACTTTCCCAAGCTTTTCAGCCTTTGCATCAGCCCGCATTCTTCAATAGCAGGGAAGCACTGACTTTAGGTGTGTTGGTTGCAGCTTTATTTACTGTCCTCCAGAAGCAGGGCTCGTGGTGGTGGTGGTGGTGGTGGTGGGGCGGGGTGTGTGTGAGGGGAACTGGATTGTTTCAGCGCAAGAGATAGAATTGCTCAGAAGAGATTCTAGCATCACATAAAAAGATCACAATCGCCAAAAAGGAATGCTAAACTTGAAGTGTCTTATGATTTGAGCCAGTCCCCTGAAGTTCATCTAATTGTGTGTGTGGATTTTAGGAAAGGTACCACACTTTTTCTCTCCGTTGTGTGTAACCCCTGGATGCTTCACCTATTACTTAGGCAGATCACATAAACCTGTGGGTTGCGGCTGGCCCTTGAACTCAGCCTTTGGGAGACAGTAAATGTAATAAAGATTGAGAGCGTCATTTTACTGCTTAGAGACTGTGTTCTGGGTTTGCATATCACCTAGCACAATGGGGCCCGGATCCATGCTCCTTGAAGTCTTTAAACCACGATTTGAGGACTTCAATAGCTCAGACATAGGTGAGGTTTTTCACAAGAGTGGTGGGTGAAATTCTGTGGCCTGCGTTGTACAGAAGGTCAGACTAGATGATCATAATGGTCCCTTCTGACCTAAATATCTATGAATCTATGACTGCAGCTTCAAGGCACTACTGTAAAACTAATATTCTTGTGTGATCATAGAATCTCAGGGTTGGAAGGGACCTCAGGAGGTCATGTAGTCCAACCCCCCGCTCAAAGCAGGGCCAATTTCCTACTCCTACTACTAATAATAATTAGTAATAGTAACACTTGACAGTTTCAAAGCACTGTAAAACTTTAGTCTCACAATAGTGACGACAAGTATGAAACATTATTATCCTTATATTAGAGATGGTAAAAACAGAAGTTAGGTGACTTGCTCAAGGCCACATACTAAGTTAGTGGTAGGGCTAGAACGTGAACCAATGAATCCTTAGATTCCCCTCCCATGGTCATTCCTATATAGAGCTGGGGTTCCTCAACTTTTTTCCCTGAGGCCCATGTGTGCAGCTGCAATAGGCACTGTGGGCCCACTGTTAACACTTCTCGAGGAAAATTATTAATTTTAATTATTGCATACATATAAACAATAACGTTGCAAATAAACAATGTACATTTCCTTTTAATTTAATGCCAGCAGAGCATCTGGGACTGTGTTGCGGCCCACCTCTGGGAACCCGTGCTGTAGAGGATGCTATCTCTCAAATTATCTGAAAAATGGTCTGTGCTACAGGTCTCAGGTCAGCATTTAACATTAAATGGGTGAGGTCCCCACAGGAAGAGAGAGACTATGTTATTGTTTGAGTAAAGGGGAATTGGCTCAAGATGCACCCTTCAAATAGAAAAGCATATTTGACTTCTGATATTCTGACAAAGGAAAGCCAAGAGTGAAAGGGGAGAGAATAGTAGGGTTTCCAGTTCTTGCCATTGTAAAATCCTGTCCCTAATAGTTTTCCCAATATTTGAGTGGCTCCAATGACAAACGTGCAGGAACCGCAGACACTGGATTGCAAACACCTTATAGGTGCCTTAGCAGGTATAACGAGGGGTAGGGCCAGGATACGCTCTTCCCCTGGACCTAGCACATGGCTCTAGTGGCCGGTGCCTTTGCGGGCACAACCTAGGGCGGGAAGCAGGCTGTGCTTCCCGACCCTATAGACTTATCCCTCCCCTCAACACAGGCCCCAGTGAGAGAGAGACAGAGTCAGGCTCTTACCCCTCCTCCCCCACACATCCCCCTGACCGAGCATATGACACTCTGTGGACATCACATGGGTCAGAAGCTCCTTCACCTCCCATGGTGAGTGGAAAGAGTGAGAGACTGGACCAGGCTTTCCTCATTCCCCCCACCAATCACACCCATAACCTCCATCTTCGCCATCTCTGGGATAAAAAAAGCCTTCTGCTATTGGTCAGCCTTGTTAGTCCTGTGGCTCAAGTGGACAGAGTCTGTCTGGAAGTGCTGTAGCCTTAGGGTTCAAGCCTTGCTAAAGATATGCACTCTGGGGGTAGTTACATTTGTATGTGACAGAATTATATTTAATTTTCTCATTCTGAAAAATGGTTGTTGACTAGGAGTCAGGAGACCTGAGTTCCAGTCCAAGACTCTATGGTAAAAGGGTAAATGGGCCACAGCTGGCCTCAGTCATCTGACTCAGGCTCACGGGGCTGAGGCTGCGGGGCTGAAAGTTGTTATTTAGACCCTTGCAATGTCCCAGAGCTTGGGCTCCAGCCCAACCTTGAGTACCTACACAGGGATTTTTCAGCTCTGCTAGTCTGCATCAGCTGATGCAAGCCAGCCAGGGTTTTTTATCACCAGCCTCCTATGTGACCTTGGGCCAGTCACTTACCACTCTGTGCCTCAGTATCCTCATCTGTAAAATAGGGATAATGATACTTATGTACCTTTTTGAGCTCACCAGATGCAAACTGCTCTATACATGCAAAATAGTTAATGTGATCAGCATAGAATGCACTGGTGATAAGGTTTTATGCATTCCCTGCACTCATGGGAAGGTTTTTATCCGGAAGGTCAGATTAGTCCTCATGACTTGAAGGAGTTAGCATTCAGCTAAGGCACATTCTCTACCTATGTTTTATATTTAGTTCACAATAATAGCAGCTGTAATTAAACAGTCAACACTTCTCATTGCTACTTATCTTAAGGAGCAATTTCCATTATGACTTTATTAAAGGCAAGAAAAATCTCAGCAGAAGCAACTGGGGTTGTAGAACAGGCCAAAAACCCGCAGTACAAGGTGAAGTAGTCATGTGTAATACATGTGAGCAGGTGGGTAGATACATAGCTCACAAAACTTGTGTCAGTAAGAAGAACAGTATATAACACAGCAATTCTGTTTTCTGCCTCCACATTCTCTTCTGCTCCCTTAAAGAGGGATGCTTTTGGCACACATAAGAGCAACTGTAAACATCTGCAGCACTTCCTGCCATGGTAGTGTTAGGTGCTGAGTTTTTACAGTGCAAATGTTACATCACCTGCACCTGTTCCACTCTTGCCACACACAATGCTGCAAGAATCACAGGCCCCATGTCTCAGCCCTTACAGAACTGGTCCCATTGACGTTTGTGAATAAAGGCTGCATGATCAGGCGCCACCTTTGCAGGTTGTTTTTTAAATTGTTTTATTTTAAGATGACCCCTATTTATTACGTCTGTTTCTCCAAGACCAGCTCCTCTGACATTCCTCGAAACACATTGGTGAGCCTGCCAGCTTTGAGCTTTGCCTTTTTCTCATGCTTGGAAGCTGCCCTGCTTTCCAGGATTGAGCTCACTGACAGTGTATCACTGCTCTCTGCTGGAGAAGCTCTGAGCTAGGCTAGGCCTCTCTGGTCTCCAGCTGGTTGTCAGGAATGCAGATGCGATGGCTGAACTGATAACCTCTAAGCCTTCAAGATCAAACTCTACATAAGACTTATTCATGCTTGTCATACAGTGCAATTTAGGAGCTTTGTTGTGCAGGCTGGAGACAGATTCTTCAGAGAGGAAGATGAGAAAGATAAATACAGCAACACTGGCAAGACCCAAATATCTGCAGGCACATGGATAAGCTCCCTGGTACTACATGATAGGCACTGTAGTGATGGTCACAGATTTCTGCATTAGACTTTCCTGATTGCATTTGCAGCCATGTAATATTTTTATATGCAGGTGTAAGAATTTTCTTCTGGTTAGATGCAATAAAGTCCTTTCATAATGTTGTTGGTTTTTTGCACAGGTGGGTGTGGCAGGCAATCAGTCAGTAGGGTGGTTTGTTCTATTTCTAGGAGTAAATATTGAAAGGGTTTCAATTGGGTCTTATTGATTAAATTTCAGGAGTCATGAAACTTAACCTTACTGTGGCATAAAGTTTTGCTGACACATTCAAAGGCACAGACGTGTAATCTGTGCTTCTCTGCAAAAATCACAGGTGAAAACTATATTAAAAATAAAAGGAGTACTTGTGGCACCTTAGAGACTAACCAGTTTATTTGAGCATAAGCTTTCGTGCCGAAAGCTTATGCTCAAATAACTGGTTAGTCTCTAAGGTGCCACAAGTACTCCTTTTCTTTTTGCGAATACAGACTAACACGGCTGTTACTCTGAAACCTGATATTAAAAATAGTCTCTCCAGCATGAGCCCTCTCCACCTCCCAAATGCACACACAGTATATCCTCTAATTTTTTATACTTCTGCAGGTCTGGTATCCTTTTTACTTAAACTTGATGAATATAAATAATAAAAAGGCAGCTTTACAACAGCAATAAAGTGCTATTATAGTCTGCAGCATTCCAAGTGAATTATTGCTGTGCTGTCAAAGAAAACAAAAACATTTGGGAAGGACTGTTTATTTTACAGTGGTTGACCAAAAGTATGCAAGTGGTTATAAAAAATGTAGACAGCTAAGGATGGGAGGTTCCACTTGCTCATTCTGAAAACCCATTTACAAACCTTTGACACTGACTTTAGAGCACTGGAGATAATGATAGGCACTTCCCATGGGGAAACACAGGCACTTCCATACCACTTACACACCAGCATTCCCTCCACTCCTTCTCCACCCCAAAACCCCACAGACAAAAGGCAGGGGATTTTTACAACTGCAGTGGAACAGTTAATCATGCTGCAAACAACTGTTTCTGTGGAGCTGTTGAGCTTGATAGTAGTTTTGCACTACAGTAAGGTGTAGCCTGCATATCTGTGGATTTATTTGCCTTGCTGAGAGTTTGCTAGGAGTTTGTCTCTCTTTTATTAAAGCTGCACCATTCAAAACTCTACACAGAGCATGTCATAAATATAAAGGGAAGGATAACCACCTTTCTGTATACAGTGCTATAAAATCCCTCCGGGCCAGAGGCAACATCCTGTTACCTGTAAAGGGTTAAGAAGCTCAGCTAACCTGGCTGGCACCTGACCCAAAGGACCAATAAGGGAACAAGATACTTTCAAATCTTGGGGGGGGGGGGGAAGGCTTTTGTTTTGTGCTCTTTGTTTTAGGTAGTGGTTCTCTCTTGGGACTGAGAGAGGCCAGAGAGAAATCCATCTTCTCCAACTCATCCTAATCCAAGTCTCTAATGTTGCCACCAGTATAGGTAAGCCAGGGAAGGCGGATTAGTTTATCTTTTGTTTTATGTGAATTTTCCTGCAGAAGGTTCACTACCCTGCCTTTAGGTAGAGAAAACTCCAGCTCAAAAAAGAAAAATCCCTTTGTAAAAAAACTAACACCTCTGTCTCCAGGCAAATAGACAGAAAACCCTCTAGCTGCTCTCAGCTGAAAAAAAAAAAACCTCTTCAGGTCTGTGCTTTTGGTTCAAAATGATCTCTGGTTCAGAATGGTCCCACCGCTCTGCCACCATGTCAGGGTTCCTTCCCCACTCTGAACTCTAGGGTACAGATGTGGGGACCCGCATGAAAGACCCCCTAAGCTTATTCTTACCAGCTTAGGTTAAAAACTTCCCCAAGGTACAAACTTTGCCTTGGCCTTGAATCGTATGCTACCACCACCAAGCATTTTAAACAAAGAACAGGGAAAGAGCCCACTTGGAGACGTCTTTCCCCAAAATATCCCCCCAAGCCCTACACTCCCTTTCCTGGGGAAGGCTTGATAAGAATCCTCACCAATCTGTACAGGTGAACACAGACCCAAACCCTTGGATCTTAAGAACGATGAAAAATCAATCAGGTTCTTAAAAGAAGAATTTTAATTAAAGAAAAGGTAAAAGAATCACCTCTGTAAAATCAGGATGGAAAATACTTTACAGGGTATTCAGATTCAAAACACAGAGGATCCCCCTCTGGGCAAAACCTTTAAAGTTACAGAAAACAGGAATAAACCTCCCTCTTAACACAGGGAAAATTCACATAAAACAAAAGATAACTAATCCGCCTTGCCTGACTTACCTATACTGGTTGCAATATTGGAGACTTGGATTAGGATGGGTTGGAGAAGATGGATTTCTGTCTGGCCTCTCTCAGTTCCAAGAGAGAACCACCACATAAAACAAAGAGCACAAAACAAAAGCCTCCCCCCCCCAAGATTTGAAAGTATCTTGTTCCCTTATTGGTCCTTTGGGTCAGGTGCCAGCCAGGTTAGCTGAACTTCTTAACCCTTTACAGGTAACAGGATGTTGCCTCTGGCCAGGAGGGATTTTATAGCACTGTATACAGAAAGGTGGTTACCCTTCCCTTTATATTTATGACAGAGCAATTTTCTGCCATCAGTCTCCCAGCATACAGAACTCCTTGCTGAAATCAGTGTATCAAAGCTGGTAATAAAATGTGACCTATAGTGGTGAAGTGAAGAGATTTCCCATGTTAACTATTTCTTCTGTCACCTCCTGCTATGTATTGAGCTCCGTCATCGTCCACTAACCTCAGCGCATAACAGGCACCGAGCATCTCACAGGATCAGGCCCAAAATCACAGCATACATAGTTGGTAATATAATTGAGGGCTTGATCCTGAGTTCCTCATGGATTTCATTGGCACTATTGAATACAGAGCCAAGGATTGAGTCCTAAATCCTTATATCTGGATGCTCATGGGCTAAATGCAACCCTCTACATCCTAAAATACATCTCTCAGCTGCCTTCTCTTTGTAACTGTACAGTGAGGACAAAGTTGATCATCCATGGGATTTTATTACTAGGGAATCCAAAGAGCAAGCCATCTCTATTCATCTGATACAGTGCAAGCAAATGTTATGCCTGAGTGCCTTTATTCTGGCTTGAAAAATACACGTGAATTTATTAAGGCTGTCAAGCGAGTCAAAAATTTAATCGTAATGAAAAAAATTAATCACACTGTTAAAGAAT
The DNA here is from genome assembly GCF_965140235.1 of Caretta caretta. NCBI lineage: Eukaryota > Metazoa > Chordata > Testudines > Cheloniidae > Caretta > Caretta caretta. The sequence continues at coordinate 290,820,579 of NC_134206.1, read as the reverse complement.
AATACAATAATATTTATTTAAATATTTTTGGATGTTTTCTACATTTTCAAATGTATTGATTTCAATTATAACAGAACACAAAGTGTACAGTGCTCACTTTATATTTATTTTTTATTACAAATATTTGTGCTATAAAAAACAAAAGAAATAGTATTTTTCAGTTCACATCATACAAGTACTGTAGTGCAAGCTCTTTACCATGAAAGTTGAACTTACAAATGTAGTTTATGTACAAAAAATAACTGCCTTCAAAAATAAAACAATGTAAAACTTTAAAGCCTACAAGTCCACTCAGTCCTACTTCTTGTTCAGCCAATCATTCAGACAAACAAGTTTGTTTACATTTGCAGGAGTTAATGCTGCCTGCTTCTTGTTTACATTGTCACCTGAAAGTGAGAACAGGCATTCTCATGGCACTGTTGTAGCTGGCGTCGCAAGGTATTTACCAGCCAGATGTGCTAAAGATTTATATGTCCCTTCATGCTTCAACCACCATTCTAGAGGACATGTGTCCATGCTAATGAGGGGTTCTGCTCGATAATGATCCAAAGCAGTGCAGACCAATGCATGTTCACTTTCATCATCTGAGTCAGATGCCACCAGCAGAAGGTTGATTTTCTTTTTTGGTGGTTCAGGTTCTGTAGTTTCTGCATTGGAGTGTTGCTTTTTTAAGACTTCTGAAAGCAAGCACCATACCTCGTCCCTCTCAGATTTCGGAAGGCACTTCAGATTCTTAAACCTTGCTGTAGTGCTGAGTGCTGTAGCTATCTTTAGAAATCTCACATTGGTACCTTCTTTGCGTTTTGTCAAATCTGCAGCAAAAGCATTCTTAAAATGAACAACAGGTGCTGGGTCACCATCTGCGACTGCTATAACATGAAATATATGGCAGAATGTGGGTAAAACAGAGCAGGAGATATACCGTTCTACCCCAAGGAGTTCAGTCACAAATTTAATTAACCCATTATTTTTTTAACGAGCATCATCACCATGGAAGCATGTTCTCTGGAATGGAGGCCGAAGCATGAAGGGGCATATGAGTGTTTAGCATATATGGCATGTAATACTATTTCTTTTGTTTATTGTTTTTACAGTGCAAATATTTGTAATAAAAATAATAATATAAAGTGAGCACTGTACACTTTGTATTCTGGGTTGTAATTGAAATCAATATATTTGAAAATCTAGAAAAACAACCAAAAATATTTAATAAATTTCAATTGATATTTTATTGTTTAACAGTGCAATTAAAACTGCGATTAATCATGATTATTTTTTTTGAGTTTATCAAGTGAGTTAACTGCAATTAATAGACAACCCTACAAATTATGAACCTGATCCAATGCCCTCTGAAGTCAGGGGAAAGATCCATCGAATTCATGGGGCATTAGATCAGGCTCTAGGTGCAGCTGTCATGATTCTGGCAAGAGGCCAGTAGGGTCTCATTATGGGGTATGTCTACACTGCAATAAAAAACCTGTAGCTCCGAGTCTCAGAGCCCAGTTCGGCTGACTTGGGTCGTGGGGCTCAGGCTGTGGGGCTATGAAATTGCAGTGTAGATATTCAGACTCAGGCTGGAGCCACCTTGCAAGAGGTGAGAGTCTCAGAGCCCAGGCTCCAGTCCACATCCAAACATCTACACTGCAATTTTGTAGCCCCACAGCCTGAGCCCCACGAGCCCAAGTCAGCTGACTTAGGCCATGTGGTGGGTCTTTTATCACAGTGTAGACATGCCCAATAGGAAACAAAATTCACCACCCTTCAAGAGCATGTGAAGATGCTTCTTCATAGAGTATATTTGTTCATAGTTCCCGCTTCTCCAGCTCCGGCAAGGGACACTTCCCTTGGATCATTTTCCCCTCCCCCCCACCCCACAATGTCTGGAAACCAGATTACAGTTGGCAGAAGCAGCCATCAAGTTTCAGAGTAGCAGCCATGTTAGTCTGTATCCGCAAAAAGAAAAGGAGTACTTGTGGCACCTTAGAGACTAACAAATTTATTTGAGCATAAGCTTCAGCCATGTATTTACAGGAAAAGTATGATTGTCTTTTTGGTGAAAAGATCAGTTTTCTTTCAGGAAAGACATCATCTGATTTGAGAGAGGCTTTCTGATTGCTGCCCTCGCTCTGTGAAATCCATGGATTGATCACTGCTTTTGCAGGTCACAACATAAAAGTTGGCTAAAAAATCTTAAAGATTCCAAAGCAATCTTTCAGTTAATAGTGAAAATAATAATAATAAAAAAAACACTTCAGCAAATCCACATGCTGGCTGCTAAGTAGTGGAAAGATCAGGTTGGGTCTGGTGCTGTTTTTAGCTGATGTCCTGCAGGGGGAAAAAATAGAAAGAAAGCAAACTGCTAAAGAATTTGATTCATCCACTGCCCTATTCCATACACACAGAAACATGCGCACACTTAGAATAGTTGTTAATGAAGATCTGTTTATGAAGGAAGCATGTTAATCCCAGTGAACCTGCCTTTCATAAACGTGCTGGGATTACTGAGTCACTGCTGTTTACACATTTTCCTTCCCTTTAGCTGCACGCCCTTTCCCATGTGTTCATGGAGTGCATGTGAATTGGTCTGAGGAGAGCTCCTGGGAAGTCCCCAAGTAAGCCCCTTTATGTAGAATTTCATTATAAAGTCAAGGTGGGAAGTATCTATGAGCCTCTTGACAGCTGATCAGTATACTTGCCATTCATTTACCACACTAGTTGATCGCTGGTGCCAGAGAATGTACAGTATTACCTCCCATTGCTACATAATTAAAGTTATCTGCTCTGACTAGAGGAAAATAAGCATGGGAAAGCCTTGTGCTGATGTGTGCCAAAAGCAACCTTGGGCAATGGGAAAGAAAGAAAGAAAGAAAGAAAGAAAGAAAGAAAGAAAGAAAGAAAGAAAGAAAGAAAGAAAGAAAGAAAGAAAGAAAGAGAAATGATGTGTGGTGCTTGTGCTTTTTGCTGCTTGTATTAGAATCATGCACTGCTATTTCTACTGTTTTTGCCAATTGGCATCAGTCCACCTTTTCTGTTCATGCTCAAACAGCGAGGAACACTATGGTGAGAGAGGAAGCCCCTTCTCATATAGTTCTAGCTGAATTGCCAATGGTTTGCGTTTGTAGTGGATCCAGCAACAAAACAAAACAACCCTGTCAAATCAGCTGTGTTCATTAACAAATAAAGCCACTGAATAATATTGCAGTGGCATCTTGGTACTCTGCCATACTCTTCCGAGTGCCATTTCATGCAATACCGTCCATAAACGGATTTTGATTTACTTAAAGGCAAAAACAAAAGTGTGTGTACATTTCTTTAGACTTGAATAGTTACTTTGTTAGACCAAAGAGCCAAAAGGAAAACCCCCAAACCACCTTCTAGTCAAGTTTAGGTAAAGGTGAATGAACTTGATCTAAACTGATCCAGTTGATTTGAACTTTAGCACAGCTGAAAAGTACAAATCAATTGCAGTTTCTCCTCTGTACAGAAAATGGTAAATGCTGCATATAAACAGCATGTAACGAGAGAATCTGAGTCATCAGCTTACATGTGCAGCCTGGGCATGCATTAAATGTGTCTTGTGTCCAAGTTATAGCCACAACTGAAATATCTTTAGGGGAACAGAAAAATTTGGGTGAAGAGAGGGAAAGGTCAGAAAAACCCTAGCTATTTAAAATGTATGAATATAGAAGTAGCCTAAAGATGTTTCAGAATTGTAAATATGTTCTGGCAATTTTAATGGAGTTTATACTGGTCAGAGGTTTGATCCCATAATTAGCATTTTGTGATTGTTAGTCCTGTTAGTCCAAATTCAGCCCTGGTGGAAGCAGGCTCACTGTCACCAGCATCAGTAGTATTGTGCCTGCATACACCAGGGCTGAATTTTGCCTACAGTATCCAACTTGAAAAATGATCTTTAGGATTTTCATCTAACCACTGATTCTGAACCAGTCTTACAGCAATACTGCTGATGTGCCCATGCATAGGGCCATATTGTACTCTCTGCACTGTTTCCTTCTGTGGACTCCAGTGGGAGCTACTTACTAGTTTTTGCATCTCAAGACTAAATTTGGACCATAGTATTTTCTAAAGTAACTTGCCATCAAGAGTGATGGAGGGGAATATTTTTGTCAGGAACAGTGTGGTTTCAGTGGACTCAGACACTTTTATTTCTAGAATTTATTGGTGCCTGCACATACTTCTGTGCATGAAAACTTCCTCTTCTTCAGCTGGCATCCTGTAAAGGCACAGCCTGCACTAAGAGTGATTTATTCAGCTTTCTAAGAATTCTAGACTAACAATGTAATGTGTTTTGAGAAGCCTAATAATCGTTACTTAAAATGGAAAAATCATATTTTAAAAAGACCTACCCCCCTTCGAATTCATAGAATCATAGAAGATTGGGGGTGGAAGGGACCTCTGGAGGTCATCTAGTTCAACCCCCTCCTCAAAGCAGGACCAACCCCAACTAAATCATCCCAGCCAGGGGTTTCTCAAGATGGATCTTAAAAACCTCTAAGGGTGGAGATTCCACCATCTCCCTAGGTAACCCATTCCAGTGCTTCATCACTCTCCTAGTGAAATAGTTTTTCCTAATAGCCAACCCAGACCTCACGCACTGCAACTTGAGACCATTACTCCTTGTTCTGTCATCTGCCACCAGTGAGAACAGCCGAGCTCCATCCTCTTTGGAACTCCCCTTCAGATAGTTGAAGGCTGCTATCAAATCCCCCCTCACTCTTCTTTTCTGCAGACTAAATAAGCCCAGTTCACTCAGCCTCTCCTCATAAATCATGTGCCCCAGCCCCCTAATCATTTTTGTTGCCCTCCGCTGGACTCTCTCCAATTTGTGCACATCCCTTCTGTAGTAGGGGGCCCAAAACTGGACACAGTACTCAAGATGTGGCCTCACCAGTGCTGAATAGAGGGGAATAATCACTTCCCTCGATCTGCTGGCAATGCTCCTACTAGGATGACCAGATAGCAAGTGTGAAAAATGAGGACAGGGGGTGAGGGGTAATTGGTGACTATATAAGAAAAAACCCAAATATCAAGACTGTCCCTATAAAATTGGGACATCTGGTCACCCTAGCTCCTACTAATGCAGCCCAATGTGCCATTAGCCTTCTTGGCAACAAGGGCACACTGTTGACTCTGTGCAACAACTGGTATTTATTCTTCTCAGTATTTCTGAGATGCTGATTAGAGAAACAGTTTTTACCAATAGTGAAATATAATACTTTTAACACTTGCCACTTACACAGCATTTTTGAAACATACTCTCTTTTATGCCAAGCTTTAAGAGCTATCTTCATTCCATTTAGTAGATGGGGAAATTGAGGCAGAGAGTGAGTTAGTAGCAAAGCTGGGAATAGAAGTCAGTTCTTCTGACTCCCAGTTCATTCCTTATCCACTGGTCTCTGCAGCCTTTCCAATCCTAAATACGTTCTGATAATAAAAACAATAAGTAAATATATTTTATAACTGTAGAAACAAAGCTGAGCTGTTCTGGTAAGTTTTAGCTCTAACTAATGCAAACATTTATTATGAAGTAAATTGTATCTTTCAGTTACTTCAGTTAATTTTAAGCAAGAAATATTGCTTTGTTTAAATGGAAACCTAGATGCAGTTTTTAATCCCCCCCGCCCCAGTCTCCTTGTAGTTGGGAATACTTTGAAAATGGAAAACCTAATCATTGGGCTACTCAGTTACATAGGTGTGAGCAGATTACACAAGTACTCCATCATTGCTCTTCTTCCTATAGGCAACACTCTGAGCTATAGCTACCATGTGTGCTAGATTCATATTCCAACGTGATCCAGGGAAAGTCAGCTGGTAGCAAAATACACTTGGAAGCCCTCTCACCTGAGGAAAATGCAATTCATGAGTGATCTGGGGACAAGCCTAGTGAAAAAGAGGTTGAACTCAAAATGAAGAATCAAGTTCCACTCATGATTCATCCCTCAGTTTCAGCAGGCCTCCCTAATCCATACAGCTTTAGTGTCTTCTGAAGCTAGGGCATTTGCTTCTGGAAAGTCTACAACCTCTGTGTACAGTGTCTAGACTTGGTAACATTACACGAAGAGCGTGGAGAGTCTAGAATTTAATATCCTTTGGGTACTTTTGCTTCCTTGCTTTTTATAGACAATGAGTAAGTCTGTGAGAGTCATGTAAGCCTAGAATTACAGTAGATGTTATAGGCCTTGTATATTCTTTATGGCAAATGGTAAACTGCAAACGCTCCAGCCTCAGTTCTATTTAAATGTTAAGGGCCAGACCGATGGCTGGTATGAACTGGTGTAGTTCCACTGAAGTTGATGGTGCTATGATGATTTACACCAGCCAAAGTTCTGCCCCGAATAATTTAATGTAAAGCAGGTGCTTTATTACCTAACTCTAACCCTGACCCTTCAGCACTGTAGGACAACTAAAAACCATCCATCTTCAGATTCTCTCCCGGCAAAACATTGCAATGACCAGATACACCTAGGCTGAACACGTTTTTCAGGAAGTGAGAATCAGTTCGGACACATATAAGGTTAGTTACAAATTCTGATAGCCTTTAAGAGTGGCTCTTTTTTTGCCCTTCATAGCAGAAGCACATGCAGTGAAGCAGGACCAGCAAAACTGCTCCCTTCATTTCCTTTGGGTTTGTCAATGAGCAGAGATTCTTGGGAGATCTACCACACTCTTTCTCCCAACGTTAGTGAGCCTTTCACATCTCCACACACGATGGGGAAAGCTCCCCCAGCAATTTGCCTGTCTGAGATATTGAAGCAACAGCCACGATGGTGTTTTTGGGTAGGGAGAGAGATTAGGGATTAGAGGAACGTTTGAATGAGTTCTTGGTTGGAGCACTCAGAAACTGGGATCTGTTTAACCCTCCAATCTTGCTACATTAGTCAATAGCTCAAAGCAGTAACATGACTCCTTCCTACATAAAGAAAATATTTTCTTGAGGATTTACAATCATATTTGTTCAGGTAAATAACACTAGCATACCAGCAGAAAGGGGTCTGAACACTGGAACCCTTTGTCTGCATTCACTGAACTCTGCAATAAGTAGCTTGTGGATTTCCCCCTATTTGTTGTGTTTTTACAAGAGGAGCTTGTGTTATCCTGAGTGCTTCAGGTCCTCAGTGACAGTCAGTGCATGACTCCATTTGAGGTGACTCTCATGAACTCTGCTTATTCTCTTATCTATTGTAGGATTTTATATTGCCACTCCTCACTACAGTGTCTGAGCATCTTGCTTGCAAAAGCGATAGTAATAGCAACGGACATGGTAGATTTCATGGAGCCTCTTCTTCATCTCCATTCTTGGCGTAAATGCCCTGTTTAGGATTTGGATTTATATGGTTTGGTTTTTGGAGCGTGCACTTGGGAAGGTGGGGGTGCCACATTGCGAATGTCATTCTTGTTATGGTGGAAAGGCTTTATTCGAAGAGGAAATGTTAAGATACCTTTACACTGCAGCCAGGCACATAATTTGCAGCTTAATCTGGACAGTGTCGCTAAATGTAGCATTAAGGCCATGGCAGCACAGGGTTCAGTGCAAGCTGTAAAAGCCCCCCAATCCTCCTGGACACATACTGGCATTGCTAGCTCATGCTGAAGCCTGCACCTCTGAATCCTCACTGCTATTTTAAGAGAGCTAGCTAGATTAAAGCTAGCATGGGTGTGTCTACACGAGCTGCAGATTACACCCCCGGCTACACTGTAGATGTAGCCTTAGTCTTCTAATTGTGCTTGCTAGACTTGTCAGACCACTCCATCCCTACGTTTGTCTTTTGCAAATGGACAGGCAGTTCTGTAAAATGGAGGAAGAACTCTCATACATGGGAATTATACCAATCAGAAAAGTTTCTGCCACTTGCCTGATATATTCTGACCCCTCTCCCACATCAGTTACAGTATTAGGTGTCCCCCTTCATTCTCTTCCACCCTGTCTGCTTGTGTATTTATACCACACACATCACCATGTGAGCTGGCACCTCTGAATGCTAGTATACACTAAGAGGGAACACAGGTGATCCTTCTGTTCCCTTGGGTCTCTCTGGAACTCAGCTCCGATGGGGCAGGGCTAGGAAGAGTAATAGACTTCCAGATTGCTACATTTTCAAAAAGGGATGGTAAAGGTAACTTGTGGGAGGTGGCAAAAAGCATTTTTATCACTCAGTAAGGTGAGCTGTGTAATCATTCACTGCAGCTTCTGCACTTCTCTGACTTATATTGAGCTGTGCATTGATTTTATATTCTGTCTAGCCTGGATTTGTTGGCCTACAAGTGTGAATATGGTAGATTAAAAGCATTTTTACAGTTGTTAACCATCTTTATTCCTGTTCTGAGAAATACAGTTGCACAATCTCTACACGAGCTTTCCTCAAACCCAGTCTGCTTCCTCGTCAACTAATACCCTCTTTCCCATCTGCCTTTCTGCCATAGCTTGGGGCCCAGCTGCTACTGCTACAGGAAGTAGCCTGTGATAAGATTACACATCCTCATTGCTCTGTTGCAAAGGAAACTCTGTTGTCTAAGAGATATGCCTGGTTGAAAGCAGTGTTGTGCTGATCATACGTTCCTGGTCTGATGGATTAAGAGTGTGCTTATAATTTGTATGGAAGGAAAGACAGCCGCCTTGCATCTCCAAGTGTGGGCTGCAGAGTCCATTCAGTCGCACATGTGTTTCTTCTCTTCTGTCTCTCTGTTCATTTTTGGCCTCCTACTTATTTTCTCTCTTTCTAACCCTATGCTTCCAAACACCACCATCTATTTAGTCAGTCTGGTGACTGCAGTTTTATAACAATCTGCCTACTTGTTTCCTAGTGGAAGAATAAAAGAGAAAGCCCTGTCTCCCCCACTGACACTCACGCTGATGGTCTTGGCTGGGGAACAGATACTGTTGGCAGAGATCTGAGAGGAACTCACAGTGGTAGCAGAAGAAAAGAATTTGGCAGGGAGGTGAGCCACATGATTCTGATTCATACTGTACTCTTGAAATGTGGCAGGAGGGCTAGGAAAGGCTTTTAGTGCCAGCACAGAGAAAGCAGAGACACTCACATTCAAACATCATATTCTTTTTATAGCACAGGCATGCCTCACAGGAAAAATATTGAACTTGGCCTTCCAGTGTGAAGAAAATAGGCCCAACTGTGATTTTACTGCTTGAGTCACTCACTTAATCAGTTACTGGTTGCATGTAGGAAGCCTTCTATTAGGCTGACTTGGAAAATTTGTTTTTAATTAATTAATAGTGACACTGAGCTGTTTTTTCATTTGCTCAAAACTGCTTTCATTTGTAGTTTCTTTTATGTAAAAATACTCTTAAGATACCTTAATTCAAAAAAGTAATTGTCTTAATTCAGGCACTTGACTTAAGTGCCTTATAGATAGGTTGTTTTTTGTTTTGTTTTGTTTTTTGGTAGCCGATGTTAGTATTTTCTTAGAAAAGCTACCCAATTAATGCATTTGGGGCCAGATTCTGTTACATTTACTCATGTCCCTTATCATATGAGTTATCCCACACATGGAGCAAATGTGAGTAAGGAAAACAGAATCTGGTTCTTTATTTAACATCATATCTTGAAGCATAATATGCTGCGGAGAGGCCGTAGACCAAGTCTGATTTAATGTTTTACTAGTTCTGAAAAATTCTAGTTCTCCTTTGTCAGTTTACCCTGTTGTAAAAACTTTAATGACACAAGACCTGCTATTGGGTAGACCCCTCAGTTTTATTCTGACTAAGCTCTGTTGTCTTTTAGGGAGTTGGCTAGAAACACAATTAGAAAATTGTAGCTGTATCTTGTAATGTAAGTCTCCAGAACCCTGCACATTTACAAGGCCCTTGTTGGCTCAAAGGCTTATTGCTTCCCCATGTGCCATAAATCTGTATCTCCATCAAAAAATGTAGGGGCTATAGTGTATGGAAGTTCTTCTTCCTCACTGAGTGTGTCTCTGACAGATTTATATTGATGGTTACACTGCACTACAGTCACAGACTTCTATTATATTCAAGCTCCACTAACTCAGTCCCTATTTCCTGTTTAAGGTGAGACAAGGTCCTGTATGAATGAGGGGTGAAATTACAGCTGAACTCTCTAATTGCTGTTACTACAGGAGAACCTTTAAGAAATATTGCAAGACCTTTTGTGTCCAGAGCTACCTCTGCACTCTCTTCACCAATTTGCTTTATGCTAAGGCAGTCTGTGTTTCCTCCTCCCCCTCCCCCGTGGAAAGAAAAGTCAGTAAATACAGTATATTCAAGTAAATCTAATTATATTTATAAAGGGTATTTGAAAAAGGTCAGAAGTACTTTAATGCTTGAAGAATACAGCTAATCTAAGTTCCCCAAAACTTTCAAGACCCTTCGTGGATTTTTAATTAACAGCATGTAAAATGCAAAATACTAAAAGTTAAACACCGACGAATGTTATTTCAGGCTTCAGGCTTAGGCATGTTAATTTAACACTGCACAGATCTAGTTTTGGAAACAGTACCTGTTCCTGCTTAGATACATTCATATCCTGATGAACACTCCAAAGATTCAGAGGGGTAATCACAATGTTCTTCTGTCTGACCTCAGTAGTAGCTACTTCCTGCTGGCTCATGGATGATTGTTGAGTGACTGGTTTCAGAGGAACAGCCGTGTTAGTCTGTATTCGCAAAAAGAAAAGGAGTACTTGTGGCACCTTAGAGACTAACCAATTTATTTGAGCATGAGCTTTCGTGAGCTACAGTGACTGAATCACTACCGAAGGGTATACATTTAAATGCTGGCCACAATTCCTGAAGCAGAGAAGTGAACATAAAATGTAATTGATTTATCTGATTTGGTTTAGGTTTAGGTAGGATTCTCCCACACCCCAACATTTCATGGCGATAGGAAGAGAGAAAAATCCAACACTTTTCCAAAGCCCCAAAGTGACATGGGGCAGAAAGCCCATTGAAAATCAAGTTGAATACAGTAGGAAGATATATATATATATACAGAGAACATGAAAAAATGTTTTTTTTTCATGTTCTCTGTGTATATATATATATCTTCCTACTGTATTTTCCACTGCATGCATCTGACGAAGTGGGCTTTAGCCCACAAAAGCTTATGCTCAAATAAATTTGTTGGTCTCTAAGGTGCCACAAGTCCTCCTCATTCTTAGAGCATCACTAGGTGGTATAAAGATGCTGTATCAGCTGCTTTGCCTCCACCGTAATGCAACCAGTGACCCAGGTTCGGCCAGAGAATTGCGGGCATGGCCAGATTTCCCTGACGACCCAGCAATCTCTGATTAGTAGAAATGACACCTCCGGGTGCCGGGCAGCTAGCGTAAATGAGAGGAACTGAACCCGCCACAAGATTTAAAAGAATGCAAAGGGAGTTTAAAGCTCCCGTAACACACCCTTCCTATGTTGTGCTGAGCACTTTTTGGCTGCAGCTCAGCATCTGGGCCAGTCAAGCTGTTTTTATTTTATAGAAAGTTTGCTTTAATCAGTAGTTTGATTTTAGGGTTTAATGGTGGTTTGGCTGCTTCTAGCAAAAAATAATAAATAATCTGAAAACATTTCTGGCTTTGGATGAGAGGGGACTTCAAACCATTCCAGATCCCAAGCCCATCAATATAAATCCTCACTCTTTTTTATTTTAGAAGAGAGGACTGGTATGAAACTAGCTAGCTATGGCCCCCCATTAACCACAGTATCTGAACCCCTCACAATCTTGAATGTCGTTATCCTTTCCATGCCCCAGAGAGGTAAGGAAGTGCTATTATCCCCATTTTACAAAAGGGGATCTGAGGCACTGACAGGCTAAGGGCCAGACTTTTAAAACTATTTAGACAACCAAAGATGAAGATAGGCAGCTAGTGGAATTTTCAAAAGCACCTGGGCACCTAACTCCCATTGAAGTCATCAATCTGTATCTTTAGGGTCTTAAGTACCTTTAAAAATCTGGCTCTAAGGGTACACTTCCTACACTAAAATGAAACACCCATGGCTGGCCTGTGTCAGCTGTCTCAGGCTCATGGGGCTCAGGTTTTGGGGCTATAAAATTGTAGTGTAGAATTCTGGGCTTGGGCTGGAGCCTGGGCTCTGGGAGCTTCCCCCTTCGTGGGGTCCAAGAGCCCAGGCTCCAACCGAAGCCTGGATTCCTCACTGCAATTTCATAGCCCCACACCCAGAGCCCTGTGAGCCCGAGTCAGCTGACACAGGCCAGCCATGGGTGTTTTATTGCAGCGTAGACATACTGTAAGTGACTCTCCCGAAGCACCCAGCCTTGTCTCTACGAGATGTCAGTTGCTTATAATTATCCAGCTTTATCTTGTTTTGCTTTTTTTTCAATAAGATACTTGAAAAATATACAGTGTCACCATAAAATCTATAGGTGGTTGATTTGTTTTGGTTTTTTTTGTACTACAATTAATGTTTCATAACAGCTAGTAAATCAGTGGTTAATTCATGGAAATTTTTGAGCACAGCCAAACGTACAAAATAGTAAAAAGAGCATGTGTTTAGATTATACAGCCTCAGCTTAGAAGAAAGAGCTCCAACTTTTCACACTTTTCCATGATAGCCTGATTTGACCACTAGTATGCATCACAGTCAAATTGATTTACTGTACTATTTCTTCTTTTAAATAGTTTTTAAAAAAATATTACCAAATACGTTAAGGGCTGTTTGGTGGGGTCACTTTTAGAAATATATTTTAAAAGGTCAGCCATCTGCACGGCTTTGAAAATAGGGCTCAGTAAATCAAGTTTTGGTGTGTGCACATGCATTCGTGTGAGTGTGTGTTTGTATATGTGTGTGTGTGTGCTTGTGTGTGCCCTTTGCAGGCTCTGCATTTTTCTACCTATTTTCCTAGTTGATACTTATCTTGCAGAAGATGCTCTTAGGATGTGTGCAGCTGATGGTAAGTAAAGAGCTGGTGTGTGGAGACGTGCACCCCTTTTGGAGGGAGCGTAAGTAATGGCTTGTTCTGTCAGCGTGTCTGTTCTCTGCTAGAATTAATTGTGCTTTTCTGTCATGGGGTTCTTTTAGTGCCTAATCCTGCAATGCAAAATGCTGAGTAGCTTCAATTCCCATTGACTTTAACGAGAGTAAAGGGTGCTCTGCACCTGGTAGGAAGCACTGGCCCCTTGCAGCCCTTTGTTTCCATCTCTGTCCATGTAAATGCAGAGATAATAGGAGTGCAGGGCACAATGCTACATGGCCTTTCAGAATGGCTGAATTCTCATTTTTGCCTACAGGTCAGATTCTGCGACCCTTACCCACGTGCAATAGGATGGTACCTTATTCCTCCAGGAGTCCCATTGAAAATGATTCAGCATGAACAAGGATGACAGAATCTGTCTCTGTTTCTGTTTGATTAAAAGTTCAATCCCGCTCTTGTTAAAATAGCAAAATTCCCATTGATTCTGATGGGAGCAAGAGTGGGCCCTTATCCTTAATACTGTGTAGCAACGGCTTGGTATTGGAGTAATTGGCAGTAGGCAGAAAGTAGTTGTTTCTCTCTCTATTAGTCCCCCGGACTGATTTTTAATTATTAGATGATAACAGTCCTTTTAACATTGCTGGGCTCTGACAGATAGTCAAGCAACGAGTAACGTAACAGTGCTCTGAATAGGCCGTATTTTGTTTGATTATACAACTCTGTATCCTCTGACTGCCATTACGCTCCTTAATAGATGTAAATCCATGAGGACCAGTAAAAAAGCATTTAAAACGAATAGTAAAATGAACAACATTTGCAGAGCAATAAAGGTACCACCTTTGCAACAACTTCACTCCCATTTTGAAAAATGCTAGTGAATTCATCTCCAAAGTTGCAAATAAATAATATTTTATTAGGTTTCAGATATGCATACATGCACACACAGAGCCTAACGGGAACAAAATTTTTAATTCACTCCTTGCTCATTCCAGCAAATTCTCTAAAACAGAACATTAAAAAAAGCATATAACTGGATTTATGAGGAAACATATTGCAGCTAGGGACACACTGTGAAAAAAAGTCATTAAGATTGTTCGGACCTTAGGAAGTGGGGGCAGGGGAGGAAATCATGTTTATTGAAAGGGTTTAGGTGAGGATTACATGAAGTTATTCAGTTCAGATTTCAGTAGCAGATAAAATCTTCTAATTCAGCCATAAAATCTGTATCTGATTCTTCACACCAAACAAATAACAATAAATGGTTTTAGTTTCTCTGGAGGAAATAGAATGAAAAAGCCAAAGGGCCAAATTCTGATCTCATTTACATGGGTGTCAGTGAAATCAGTGGAGTTACTCTGGATTTACACTGATGTAAGTGAGATCAGAATCTGGTCTATAGTAGACAGAACATTGCCACCATACATGGCCTGGGGCTATTGGGTATAAAAATATTTTCAAGTGCATTCGTATTGTTGTAATTTAGCTGACAGAATCCTGGTAAGCAAACGTGGACATAATGTTGCATTAACAAATTGTAGTTTAAGTAAAATCTGGCTGAATTCCATGGGTCTGATTCTCCACATATTGATACATATACTGGTTTACATCAGGATTTAACTTAGCTGAAGTAAATTGAGTGGCACTTATGTAAGTGAGAGAAGAATCAGGTCCCATAGGGGTCTTGTCTTTTGTTATTTCCCAGGTGCTGTCCTGTCTTGCCCTATCTATTGAGTTTTATTTCTGTCTGAATGTCTCCGTATTCTCAAGCTGAACGCAGACAGGCATGTCTTTCATTCTCTAGTGTAGTGTGATTCCTGCATCACAGTTCATAGACTGCATGTATTATTTTTGTATATACATGGAACCAGATCTGTAGCTGGGGTAAATCAGTGAAGCCACATTGACTTCAGTTCTACCCCAGATGTGGAGCTGTGCCATTGTTTCTGAATATTTCTTCTATTTTCTGTTTTGCAAGTGTCAGGGTCACGTTCTCGACGGGTGTAAATCATCGAAGCTTCATTGACTTCAGTGGATTGACACTGATTTATACTTGCTGAGAATCTGGCCCCTCAAATCTTATATCAATTTAAAAAGATGAATTAGAAAAAAAACAGCAGGAAAAAGAAATAAGCAAAGTTGTTGCTGTAGGGAAACATTTAAATTACGCAATACTAAAAAATGTGGTATTCTGAGTATGGCCCTTTTGTTCATCCTAAACAGAGTTAGTACAGTTTCAAAAAATAAGGAATCTTTCAAGGAGGTCTTTGAACATTTTCTTCGAATGTTCATTGCATTTAAGATCCCATTTTTTGTGTGCCTTTATTTGCTCCAGAATACCACCAGACTGCCAACAAAGGAGTGCCTGTGCTCCCAGGAATTTTCTGCATTCCTCTCTGGAGTAGGCATTTTTCTCAGCTACAAAGGCCCTTTGGCGAATTCCCTCTAATCATTGGATTTACCCTGGGCTGTGATAGGTGCCATTCATGGACTTGGTCTGCTGTTTGATTGGGCTGGGGCACTAATGGGCTCTTTTCATGATAAACAAAACTAAGGAACATTACTGGAGGAATCACAAAGCTGCTCTTGTAGGGAAATGTGGTTCTTTCTCTCTCTCTCTTTCCATTTTCCCCTGTCCTCTCTTTCCCTTTAGTCTTTTCCTCATTCTTTCCCTGTTCTTATGAATGTACATTCCTTTTGGTCTACATGGCTATTTTTAGTAGCAGATCTTGTGACCTTTGTACACCCCAGTAAGTCAGTGGGCCAGTTCAAGGCCATTGTGGACCTCAAAAGTTTCCTTAAACTCATATACAGTAACTGCATGGCCTCCTTTTTTGTAATTGATTTTACATACCTTCAGAGGAGGGATGTGTAAGGAGTCTGATTCAGAGGTTTCTTTCACATTGGGGTAGGTTCTTCTGAGTTTGCATCCCATAAATAACTGGCATTTGGGGAAGGAGAGGAAGGACAGGATGTTAAGGAATGTCTCACCTTGGCATCAGAATATGAGTTCAAGTTTCCGTTGCTCTTAATCTCTGGGTATGTCTTCACTACCCGCCAGATTGGAGAGCAGCGATTGATCCAGCAGGGATCAATTTATCGCGTCTAGTCTAGATGCGATAAATCGACCCCCCGAGTGCTCTCCCGTTGACTCCTGTACTCCAGCACCGCGAGAGGCACAGGCAGAGTTGACGGGGGAGCGGCAGCAGTCGACTCACTGCGGTGAAGACACCACGATAAGTCGATCTAAGAACGTCGACTTCAGCTATGTTATTCACATAGCTGAAGTTGCATAACTTAGATCGATCCCTCCCAGTGTAGACCAGGGCTCTGTCTCTCTGAGTATAGTTACTTTGTAGTGCTTTAGAAAACACATTTGCAGGTTTTTTTCTCCCTAGCAGCTGGTTAACAAGTACTATGCTTTTCTAGTAATGGATATGTTGAGAAAAGTAATCTTCAGAACTCAAAGGGGTGATATAAAAATTAGGTTTTCTTTATAAAAATTTATCTCAGCAACCAAAGATCAGACAATACTGCATCTTTTTATTTTTTAGAGGGGAGGAACCAAATAAAGTGTAAACCTTGTGAAGCTCCTTCTAATAAGGATGTTTGATCCTGGGAATGGCTAACGCCATTAAGCCAGCATGGAGCCTCATTGACTTCAGTAGAATTCCATGTGGGTGAAATGGTCCCTTCAGATGAATCCCTTTGCAAGATCTGTAGTTCCTTTCATTTAAAGATCTCAAACCTTATTTGATGAAACCTTCCATTAGCCCTGTGCCGGGACGACAAACAAAATATTTCCTGCAAGAAATTCTGAAGGCAAAGACTGAAAAATTTTGGTTAAAAAACGTTGGGCTGCCCCCTGGAAGTTTCAGAGCAGTTTGTTTTTCATTTCAAATTGACATTTTAACTTAAAATGTCAAGTGATTTCAGTTTTTTAAACCGAAAATAGAGAAATAAAACATTATTTTAAGTCAAAATGAAGCAAGAAGTTTTCGTTTAAAAAATTTCCATGGGAAAACTGAATTTTTTTTAATTGGAGATGACATTTTCAAATGGCAAATTTCAGTTTAACTTAAACTATATTTTTTGGTCAGGAAAACTTCTACACATTTTTTTCACCCAGGTCTAGTAATTTTATAGACATGTAAACTTCCATGTAGAGTCTGATTCTCCTCTCCCTGAGACCGCTTAACTCCATTGACTTCTGTTTTCCTTGGTGTAAGTGAAAGGAGAATTAGGCCCAGAAATAATCATTGATTTGTGGAATGCCAGGCTGTGAATCAGTGGTGGAGTTGGGAATAGAACCTGGGGTGCTGAAACTCAGTTCCCTGCTCTAAGGATTTGACAACAGTACTTCTCAAGAGCATCTCAATGTGTGATTTTACCACCTCTCGTGAAAATTATAGAATGTTCCTCACAAAGAGAAGGATGTAAGAAATATGTGAAATGGAAATCAAAGCGTTGCCTACCATGTCTGTCTCACAAGGCTTCTCACATTTATAAGCTGATAAATAATTTCCCCGGTGCCAGTCTAACCTGAATATGTCATGAGGGAAGATGATATATTGCAAAAAAGTTGGGGTGCTATTCTAAAAAAATGTGAACAGTAGATCAACGGATTGCCAAGCCAAGGCAATACACTTGACAACTCCATGTTGCGGTACACTGGACATCTCTTATAGTTCTTCAGAATAGGATTCCTGAACTCAAGCACCTGATGGCAGTGGTTAGTTTTGTGGAATCATAACATTTATACTGTAACCATGCCCAACTGTAATCCTTTTCTGGGGCAATCTACTGAAGGCAATCATTTTTTCTTCAAGTTTTCATATAGCCCTAGCATTTCTTTCTTTCTTTCTTTCTTTTTCTTTCTTTCTTTCTTTCTTTCTTTCTTTCTTTCTTTCTTTCTTTCTTTCTTTCTTTCTTTCTTTCTTATGTTGACATGTGAATTGCAAAAGCTAAAACCTGAAAGATACAAGATTCAAAATGATTGTCTTGCTTGTGAACAGGTATGAGCAAGAAACATATGACAGCTGGTTAGTTAGAATGTTAATGGACCTCGTTTAAGGGGATCTACTACTCAGTTCAATATAAGTGGCTGCAATTTAATAAGTACACTACAGCCTGATTCTGGTCTCACACTCGTGTAACTTCATAGACTTTAGAGTTACCACTGATTACACAAAGGAAAGTGAAAGAGTACTTGTGGCATCTTAGAAACTAACAAATTTATTTGAAGTGAGCTGTAGCTCACGAAAGCTTATGCTCAAATAAATGGAGCTGTAGCTCACGAAAGCTTATGCTCAAATAAATTTGTTAGTCTCTAAGGTGCCACAAGTACTCCTTTTCTTTTTGCGAATACAGACTAACACGGCTGCTACTCTGAAACCTGTCGCAAAGGAAAGTGAAATTAGACAATAACACCCAGATTTTTAAAGATTTTTTAGATGTTGCTCCACAAGACCTAAGTGATTTAGAAAGCTAAGTCCCATTTTCAAAAGTGACTTAGGAACCTTAGTTGGCTTCTAAGTGGCTCCTAAGTGCCTAAATTGGCTTCTAAGTGCCTAAATCACTTGTGAAAATGAGACTTAGCTGTCTAAATCACTGAGACTAGCAATGCTGAATGGAGCAGTGCCTAAATACCTTTAAAACCTTATAATAAGTATTTATAGTTGTATCTTTTTGATTTATTTTTGCCATGTTTGTATGTGAGGAGGAAAGAATAAAGTGAATATGTTAAAACTGGATGGAATTTTTCAAGAGTAGAATTTTTTATATTGAACTGAAATTGGTGCTTTTGTAGAATCATAACAAACACAGTGTAAATAGATAGTGTCATTAGGTTAAATCAGGAAGAACAAACAATTTATTCAATAGATATATAGAAAACTCTTATTAAACACATTGTGTCTTCTATGCCAAATCTTGGTCCCATTTGGACAAAATTGTCATTGACTGCTAGTAGACCAGGATTTGCCTCTCTGGATTATGGAACCAAGTTAGTGTCTTAAAGTTGTAAATTGCCATTCCAAGACTATTTTTGACTCCATATTCCCATAACTTAGGCAAAAAAACCCCAAAACTCTTTATTGGTATAAATGTGTATACCTAGTCTTACAGCAAAATAAACTTTTTTTGTGAAAGCTTGAGATTAATCTGATGTTCTGGTTTTGAGTTACAGTTCTTAGGGGGCAAAAGGTACTTTTCCATTTTTAGGAAATTATTCTAAATTTTTCATTCACTCACAAATCAAAAAATGGTTAGGCTCAAAGATTGAACTTGTTTGATTCTCAAACTAAATCATAGGCCTCTTCTTACCTTTTCAGAGACCCTAATTCCTTCCTGACATTTTCAAAGGAGGGGCAGGGACTTATACAGCTGACAGAGCGGGGAGAGATTGAACGAGCCAGCAGCACAGCTGACAGCTCTAAAATGAAAATGAATGTGAATAAATGAAAATAAATAAGAGGACATGTTCTTTGAAGAAAGCCGGGCTAGAAATGAGTGTAATACAATACAAAACATATAAGTTGTCAGGGCTAGCTTAGCGTTGATCAGAATGATCTGGAAAAAGGGGTAAACAGAGAGGTGGCAAAATTTGCAGATGATACAAAACTACTCACGATAGTTAGGTCCAAAGCAGACTGCGAAGAGCTACGAAGGGATGTCACAAAACTGGGTGACTGGGCAACAAAATGGCAGATGAAATTCAATGTTGATAAATGCAAAGTAATGTACACTGGAAAACATAATTATACCTCACTCAAGAAAGAGATCTTGGAGTCATTGTGGCTAGTTTTCTGAAAACATCCACTCAATGAACAGCGGCAGTCAAAAAAGCTAACAGAACATTGGGAATCATGAAGAAAGGGCTAGACAATAAGACAAAAAATATCATATTGCCTCCATATAAATCCATGGTACATCCACATCTTGAACACTGCATGCAGATGTGGTCGCCCCTTCTCAAAAAACATATATTGGAATTGGAAAAGGTTCAGAAAAGGGGAACAAAAGTTATTAGGGTTATGGAACAGCTTCCAAATGAGGAGAGATTAGTAAGATCGAAACTTTTCAGCTTGGAAAAGAGGGCATATGACTGAGGTCTATAAAATCATGACTGTTGTGGAGAAAGTAAATAAGAAAGTGTTATTTACTCCTTCTCATAACACAAGAACTAGGAGTCACCAAATGAAATTAATAGGCAGCAGGTTTAAAACAAACAAAAGGAGGAATTTCTTCATACAACACACAGTCAGCCTGTGGAACTCTTTGCCAGAGGATGTTGTGAAGGCCAAGACTATAACAGGGTTCAAAAAAGAACTAGATAAATTCATGGAGGATAGATCCATCAATGGCTATTCACCAGGATGGGCAGGGATGATGTCCCTCGCCTCTGTTTGCCAGAAGCTGGGAATGAGCAACGGAATGGATCACTTGATGATTACCTGTTCTGTTCATTCCCTCTGGGGCACCTGGCATTGGCCACTGTCGCAAGACAGTTTACTGGGCTAGATGGACCTTTGGTCAGACCCAGTATGGCCGTTCTTATGTTATGTTCTTATGGACTCTATGCTCACTCTGGCAAGTCATTGTTTCCCCTCAAATCCCGTCTGACTTTGTTATTTAGTAAATGTTATCTGAGGGTACATTAGACTCCATAGGCTAATTTCACAGATTTCACAGGCTCTGATGCTCCGTGCAGCAAAGTAAACCATACCCAACAGAGTGAGTACACATGTTTAACCTGACAGTTGTTGAAGGCCTGGGGAAAGCAGAAAAAAGACATCATAGCAGCTGAGCCCCATCAGGTGCGTAATTGCAAAGGTGCAATCTCCAGAACTGTAATATTACACCAGGCAGGGACCAAAGACCAGTGCTCTTTCAGCTGCCCCTTATCAAACTCCAAACCTCAAGTGCACAATTTATTATTAACAATCCCTGTTACTGTGAACATGCACTTGGCTCTCATCATTGTCGTATCTGAGGGGGTTTAATGCATTATAATGTCTTAATTAAACAATTTAATGTATTTAATGCACACTTCAGGATATATTACATCAGGCTATGTAGCCTCAGAGTACACATACTTTAATTGGAACATGTGACTAATGATTTTATATTCATCATTCCAATCAGTGTTTTGACATCTCTATTTTTAATTACACAGCCCGCCCCAGAACAGTCAGGGCCACTAACACAACAACAGTAATAAAACAACATGAATGCAACATTATGTTTGAGACTATAGCCTTGATTCCTAATGATACTATCTCCAATGATTTGTTAGCAATTAGATTTCCATAATTAAATTCTGCAGTTTATAACATGCTAGAAATGTAAGGTGCATTTAAATAATGAAATCTTTTCCTGATGAATATTGTTAAAAACTAGCTCCATTCTTCCCAAAGAACTGGTGCTATAAAATGCCCAAAGTGGCTTAATTGCTATCCAATATGTTAATTTCAAATGACAGACTAATAGCCTTTGAAGTCTAATTCCTGATTGCATCTAATAAGCTGGTTTTTATAGTGCCTGAACTTTAAAACATAGGCCTGCAGCTAAACTCATGTGGGGAAGTGACCATGAGGTCACATTTTAACAATGATTGAAGGTGAAGTTCTTTTGGTGTTCTGTTGGAGACTAGAGCGGAATCATCAAGGGGTCGCCCTGGAGGTCAGCGTCTCCAGCAACAAGCTCCAGTTTTGTGCAGACTTATTCTCCATGTACTTGAATTTCCTAAGAACGGTAAAAGTAACAGTTTGGAATCAACGGCTGCTTATGTAAAATATCCCTTTCCCCCCACGTAGGACATGCTGACTTGGGAGAGAAGAATGTGTGCACATGTGTTGTTCCACCTTTGACAACGCATTTAAAAGAGACTGATCCACAGCCTCAGATGGCATTTATTAGTTTTTACACCAGACAGTTTACACCACCAGAAGCTTTGGTCCATAATCAAAGCCTTTTGGATTATTTGATTCCTGCATATGTCATGTTGAGTAATTAAACCACTGATTATGTTAAAAAAATACTGAAGTGGGACAGAAAATTACACTTAAAAGTAGAATCCACTCTCAATGCAGTATTGCAAATTAAATCAGAGTCCTTTTTACAGAATACACAGAGAAATTCCTCCTCTCTTTAAGTATCAGTGATGCTAATAGGATTTAAATCACCAGCATCAAGGGCACAATAGACGACAGTGCACATATGTGCATGTTTTAGCCATCCTTCTCAAAGTACGTGTTGCATTCACTTCCTCAAAAAGCCGTAGACCATAATGCTTATTGGTTCCTTGTTCCTCTGTTTCCGAGCAGATTTGCTGTGGCGAATTGCTTCCCATCGAGCAGTGTATTCTCAGTTCTAAGCCTGGCTTTTCTCTCATTTGCACTGGAGTAAATCAAAAGTAATTTGATTTTCAACTTGTGTTAGTGTGAAGAGAATCATTCTGTCTGTCTGCTCTCCATATGGCCCTCACACAATTGCTGACAAGACTCAAGAGACACAACAGTTGGTTGAGGCCCAGTTAGATTTTATTAGAACTGGTCAGGAATTTTTTGACAAAACTTTTTTTGGTTGGAAAGTACCGATTTGTCAAAACCGACACTTCTTGTGTGAAAAGGTCACTTTTGATGAATTTCCCATTTTGAAATTTTTTTTTAAAATGACCTGTTTTGACATTTTCAAAATAAAAAGTTCTGCATTTCACTTTGAAACAACTTTTGTTTCAAAATTTGTAGATTAAAAAAAAGACAAAGATCAAAATCAAAATGAATGTTTCAATTGACCCAATCCAAAAAAAGTTGGGATTTTCAGTTCACAAAACTTTTCAAGATTTCAACTTTTTATCCTGATTCGAGGTGGGAAAATTTTTTGAAATCTTGAAAATTCTCATGGGTTGGAAAAATCATTTCATGCCTAGTTCTAGATTTTTACACAAAAGTATTTCAAATTGATAGTATATGCTCTGTTTTGGGATTAAAAAAGCCACAAAGAGATTAAGGGCCCATCCTTAACTGAAGTAAATTGGCATAGCACCATGATTTGGTGATGATTCAATTATTCTTTGTATTTTTAGTTCTCACATGATTAGAATTAAGATACAAATGTTCAACAGTGAGGGTAATTGGTCACTGTAGCACTTTATTTAGGGATGTGGTGGATTTTTCAACACTTTCAATCTTTAAATCAAGATTGGCTGTCTTTCCAAAAGCTATGCTCTAGTTAAACCAGAAGTTATAGGCTTGATGCAAGAATCACTGGATGAGGTTTCTGTGTCATGCAGGCGAGACTGATCTCTTCTGGTCTTAAAATCTTTGAATATATGTTTTGCGTTTTAGGGTTTGTTTTAGTTTAATAGTATTTTGTAAACTGTGCCTTGCTTTTGTGGGAACATCCAATTTCCTGTTGTGTTAAGGCCCCCACATGTTTCTCCAGAAGTATAAAGGGGCCTTATAATCAGCAGAATTCCCCTCAGGAATACCTATGACATAAGGGGGCATCCCAGCTGGCATGGAGCTAATGCCAAATGACTCTTGCAGCCCCTTTTAGGGATAGGGAGAGCAGGACAAGGCCCATGCACCACTGCACACCAAGTACTCCTGGTTGCCCACATCCTCATGGGGGCTATGAGTAAGTAGCCCAAGTGTCAGTAAAAACAGTTATGGGGCACAAAGTTGGCTGGTCTACCTTCCCCACACACCTCTGCTCCCACACTGAGTGCATCTCGAAAGGCACAGAGAACTGGGCCTCTTGTTATATGGCTTGGTTAACCTTGCAGAACTATACTCTGTGTACTTGGGCCCCACCTGAATTCCACTGTAATTATCTTTACAACATAGATCATGCCTACACCTTACAAAATTCAGGCTCAAAGCACATCCTTTGGAAAGGGTTTGTTTTATTTATTTTTCTAGGAAACAGAAGTTAGCATCCTATGGTTTGTACTGACGCTGTTTTCCTTGTTTCTCACGCTTCCCTGTCCCTTCTACCACCTCCACTCCTCATAGAAAAATTGTTTAACTTGTTGTGTACTATGTGCAATAATCATGTTACCAGCTCAATCATGTTATCAGTGGAAATGTCAAGCCCTGTCTTTCCATAAGCCCCTGTGCCTTTCAGCTCTGGTACTTTCAAAACAGTACATATCAAAGTGATTGTTAAGCCTGGCATCAGTACAGACTTGTGCTGGGACCTGCCTCATTTTGTATAAATTTTATTACCTCTGGAATTTTAAAGGATATTAGATGTAGCATGTCCTACGGGCAGGAAACAAACAAGGGCTCGATTTTAACTCTGATTTGAATCCTAATACTTTATAGTATAGGAATCACTAATTTCTATTTAGACTTTTTAATAGCCTCTGAGCCAAGTTCTGCCCTCAGTTACACCCATACAATCTCACTGCAGAGAGTAACGGATGAAAACTCCAATGCTGATATTCTGGATTTAAACCAGTGTAACTGAGATTCAGTCTGGCCTAAAATTAGTAGTTTTCTGTTTACATTACATCATTTCATAAAGCCTGCTATTCTGTGGGTAGAATTTGAGGATAGCAGTCTTAGAGAATTGATAGAAGCCAGTCAGTGCTAGTCTTAGTTTATTCAGAGCATAATGTTAGTTGGCATGTGATGAGATCACAATTTCTATTAGCTGTTAATTGAATTTATTACAGCGGTCCTTCCTGGTATCGCTTCAGTGGAGGTCCTGTCAATGTTTCCATTATAAACGCTGTATATTAGCGGTGTATAATAGCCATAAAAGTTCTCTCCCGACTGAAATATAGTGCACAAACTCTTAGCTTAGATCCAAGAACATTTTTCTTTTCCACAAAATTTGAAGGAAATCGGTTTGGCCATGATTTATTATTTAGAAGATGACAAAAATAGTATTTTGGCTGGATTTTGCCATTTTTTGCATTCCTTTCACTAAAAAAGAAACAAATGCTTTTTAAGTAATAATTGTCTGTACTGTTTTTATGTTTAACAAAATTAGAGAGCTGGTCAAAAAAAAATACTTCACATATGTTTGACTGACTGCAACAAAAAATGGACAAAAGGAGCACATATGTAAATATGTCATAGTACCATATACCTCTTTATGGAGTGGATTCTATTTTAGGCCTGATACAATTCTTCTTCTTCTTAGTGGGCAAGGTTGTCTCACTTTGGAAGAATTGTTTAGAAATCTTATTTAAAAATATTAAACTCTATTTGGGAGTAGGACTAAGAATTGCCATACTAGATCAGAGAAGTGGTCCATGTAGCCCTACATCCTGTCTCCGACAGTGGCCAGAACCAGATGCTTCATTAGAAGGAGCAAAATCCCCATAACAGGAAATTATAGACCAACCTGGCCATAGGGGAAGTTTCTTCCTGACCCGAGGCTTTTAATGGTTGACGTATGCCCAGAAACATGAGGATTTAGATGTACATCTCGTTGTTTGTGAACTTTGTAAAAAGGCACTAATCTACCTTTTCAGTTTGCCATTAGTTTCTGTAACTATGCATATAGAATCAGGCATAAGTAAACAATTAAATGTGCTAGATTCTGCTGTAATTTATACTCTGTGCATCCTCAGTTAATGGGATTCCACAAGTTATAAGTAAGAGCAGTCTGAGGCCCAAAAGGATATAGAGACAGTGGGTGGGTGAGGTTCTGTGGCCTGCAGTGGGCAGGAGGTCAGACTAGATTATCATGATGGTCCCTTCTGACTTTATCGTCTGTAAGTCTATGAATCACAGTCAAGAGTTTATTCACCTGTTGGGTGGGAGGAGCCCTCCACCACCCAATCCCACCTGTCTCCTCTGGTTTCCAATGAGCTCGCAAAACTGTGTGCTGGAGAGAGGAGTTGACACATTATCTCTCTCTGGAACCCATCATCGTACTATCTGAATGGCTTTTGCTGAGTGTAACAATTCCCATAGTGCGACATGCTGTTGATATTCGCCAATGTTACCATCACTGAACATTGTTGTAAAGAGAATCCTGGGTAGAGAGGGAGTTTCCCTGTTCTTCAGCATGGGTAAGCACCCTTGTAGGCCTGGCAGCTCCAGAGCAAAGGCAGAAACAATTGGTGATAAGGTTGGGATTTTTTTTAAAAAATGTGAGCAATATGAAGCAGATGCCTCACTCTTTAATAAGTTCCACACACAGTGGAGGAAGGGTTGATAAGCCTCAAATGTTAATATGTTTCTGAAATCCGACTACGGGCTTGTCTACACTGGCAAGTTTCTGTGCAGTAAAGCAGCTTTTTGTGCTCAAACTGCAGATGGGAACACACTGCCAAGCCACTTTGTGAGCAGAAACTCCTCAGTTGCAGCGCTGCAAAAAGCCACCTCGACGAGAGTCGTAAGGCTATTTGCACAGAGGCTCCAGCACTCTATTGCCAGTGTAGACACTTGATTGCTTTCTGCACTGTAATTGGCCTCTGGAGCTGTCCCATAATGCCTCAAGCAACTGCTCTGCTCATTGTTTTGAGCTCGGCTACCCTGGAGACATGCGCCCCTCCCCTTTCAAAGCACCGTTTCTGCCAGCTGTTGTGTGCTGTGCTGATCTGCTCCGGGACACAAAGCAAACCATTAATGTGGAATGCTCGTCCTGTTGAACAGAGAGGCGGGTGTGTGTGTGTGTGTGTGTGTGTGTAGAGAGATTGCTGTGCAGACAGCCCAGGAAGGGAGGTGGGGGCTGATGTCAGGGTTTTCCCCTCCCTCTGCCTCAGGACTGGTTGCTTCCTGCTGCTGTCTGAATTTACAAGACAGCGTGCTGACACACTCTCTGTCCCCCCAACACAATGTCTCTCTCCCCCCCCCATACACACACACACTCCCTGTCACACACTCTTCTCTCCCCCCACACTTCAGTTGAAAAGCAGCTGGCAATGTAGTAGGATGCCCATGAAACAATGGGATTGGAAAACCTGCATCATGTGATGCTGTGTCTGCCCCATGAGGCACTGCAAACCCTTCCTAAAGCACCCTGCGGCCAGTTGCACAGTGGGATAGCTACCACAGTGCACTGCTGTCTTTGCCGTTGCAAGAGCTGCTAATGTAGACATGCTCCAGCATCACAAGGAGCACAGCGTGAACACGCAACAGCAGTTTAATTCCAGCATTTTAATAGAAGTGGTATAACTTGTGGCACAGAAACGTGCCAGTGTAGACATACCCTAATACTCATGATCTGTGGTCAAGTTCCATCACTAAAATGGCTTGGGGCCAGATTCACCCATGCAGTACCGCTGGTTTTCATCACCCGAATGTAGGTGTAACCAGCCCAGAGAGGACCACTCCAGGAGAAGGATGGTCTGCTGGTGGGTAGAGCTATCATAGGGACTATTACAACACTTTCTTTGCCGCCAGTGTATCAGTTAACATAGGCGTGAACTGAGGAAAGGAAGCATGGGTGTGACAACACTGCCCTACACAGATCCTTGGCGGCGTCTTTAGCCTCCTGTGGCACTGCAGTCTGGAATAAGTTAGAGAAATTTTTTTGGCTGATCCAACTCTGTGTAGCGAGACTGTCCCTGTGTTAAGTGGCACCAGGACAAGGGAGTGCAAAGGCAAACTTTAAGCCACTTTTGCATCTCCTTACCCATTGCACCCTATGCATTTCAGCTGTACCTGTGAATCTGACCCTTCTTTTAAAAAAAAAAAAAAAGTGAAATTTTGTAGGCATCATTAGTATGTAATGTAAACTTGGCTGGTTTGGAGACTTTATTATTATTTAAAGTTTTAAAACTACCAAATCGTCAATCTTTGCCAGTCTGCTATTGCACAGGTTCAGTAATATTTAAATTCTCTCTTTTAAATACTCTTTTCCAGAGTGAATGTGGTGCTTGTGAAAGGTGCTAGACTGACAGCCCTGGAAGTTGAAGTCCTCTGTTAATCCCCATGATAGGACCAGTCCAGTCTGGTCTCGGCATGTTGATGCCTGGTGATGTTATTTACTCCATACCTGTTTAGAATATTAACAAGTTAAAGCCCTCACCTGGAGGCATGACAGAGCAGTAAGCCTCCTTGCCAAGCCTTGGACTCTGCCGGGATTGCCAACAAGGGTTCCAGTTAGTATCAGTTGCAACATGGGTGGTTGTGCAGTGAAAACCTGTCTGTGGGGAACTGGGCTGACACCACCGCGTTGTTTCACAGCAGAGAAACTTTATAAGGCATGTGCTCTGTCTGCGTTTAGTCTTTAAGGTTTCATAAAGGAACTGATGTGACAACCACTTTGAAGGAGCCAATAAGGTTGTGGTGTCACTGACCTGCATCTTAATCTCATCTGTTCAGTGTAATATACAAGGTACTTGACACAGAACATACACATGTAGTACTGCATTGCACATATGGCACGCCTCGTGTGAGGTGTCAGACTTTCATGGAATTTTGGCTCTTCAAAGAACACTACCACTGCAGCCTAGTAAACATGGTGGCCCATGGGGAAGGGGTGAGTGTCCCTGTAATCTACACTGATGTGATACATCATAAACTGCACCGGACAAAGATCCTTTCCTGAAAGTGCCTATATTATGTATAAGCTGACATAGTACAGTGTTTCAGCTCCCAAAGCACCATTACATCCGAGTTGACAAAGATTCATGCAGATGTGATGGAAGGTTCGTAGTGCAACTATATTCTGCTTTAGAGACTTATGGGATATGAAATGACCAAAGTAGACATTAAAAGATAGATTCTTCTATGTTATGTAAAGTCGGCCATTAAAATGAATTTGAAGTTGGATTGGGCCTTGCTAGAATTCATAAATACAAACAAATACTTTGGCTTTAAGATAAACTCTTTGAAGTAATTAAGCTGTTTCTCATAGACTATAGGAAGGAAGAGAGAGAGGGAGAGAGATTGTGATTGTTAATTCTGTTTTTAAATATGTAGGAAATGTTCATGTAGGTAATGGAGATAGTTTGACAACCCTACCTGTGTTTTGCCACTTCTAGATTGGATTACTGTAAGGTGGTCTACACTGCAAGCCCACTTGGAAATCTCACCTAGTACAGAATGTGTCTGCTCACTTATTTAGCTGTGTTTCCCACCTGGAGCACATTATACCTCTGTGCCATAATTTGCCCTGACTGGTCTCCAGGTGCAAGTTGTTGGTTTCAACCTATAAATCTTGATGTGGTTTGACACCATCATAGAGACCACCTCTCTACTCATGTGATGTTGCAACAGGGGGTTGGCAGACTGGGATTTCTTAGTGAGGGGTTCCCCAACTCTGAAACTTACTCTTTCACTCTCACATTGGAGCCAAGATCTGTTGAACTTCAGGACACATTGCAGAGCCTATGTATTCTCCTGGGCGCTTTGTGTGTATGTGTTGTGAGGGAGGAATGTGTGTGGGGTTGGCGGGTGGGGTTGTAATGTAGACTGGTCCAGGAACACACAGTAGCGTATGTTGTTACAACAAGAAAAATGTCCTGATTTGGGCCAGTTGGAAATTTTCCATCAAAACTGTCTTTCTGCAGAAAATTGGGCTTTCAACTGAATGAAATTGTTTGTTCTTGCCTGACCCAGAAGTGACCCAGATAGTTAGGATGAGTTCTGAGCATAGGGAGATGTATAGTGCTACCCTTTAATTACTTTGCTTATCTGGGAGAAGGAGGAGGCTTTAGAAGGACATTTCATTGTTCCTATGAATTTTGTGGGCCAGGTGGTATAAATTGATTTAGCTCCATTAATGTAGAGCTAATCTAAGGATGCAAAAGCAGATCTGATGCATCAGAGTGGGTCTTGTTCTCTATGCATTCGTTTAAAAATTGTGTTTGCACCCGGAGTGCTAAATGAGCACATTTTTTTAAATTAAAAAAAATAAATCAGGCTAATTTGATGGGAGTTCTGCTTTTTTCTTTGTTAGTTATTTATGGCACCGGAAATTACAAATTAACATGGGTCCCCAGGAAGTATTTGATCTAAAATAAGGAAAATTCCTTTAAAGGAGAGATATTTAAGAGGCCAATTGTTATTTATTTTATTAAGCACATAAGGGTTATTTGGATCTGTGTCCTGGCAATAATTCCTGTGTTTAGAGTGATGCTGATGGGAAAATTATATCCAGCAATTTATGAAAGGTGATACTGTGTCAACAGATATGCAGTGGGTTGGGACATGTGACAATAATCTTCCATGGCACTCAGAGCTTTCAGACCATATGCTTTAAATCGTTAGTAAAATATATTGCAGAACAGATTCCTCCCCTCCCACCCCCAAAGAAAATAAAAAAAATCTGTGGGAAGAGTGGGAACTAACAGAGTTGCTGCTGTGTGGGTCTTCTAGGAACAGGGTTCAGGAGGAACTGGGGAGGGGAAACTATGGCACCTCTTGTTCCAGTGATTGAATTAGGTTGATATATGTGAGGAGATGACTGGGAGGAAGGATAAACTTGTGATATTTTGAGCCATAGGATGGAGATTTGCTTGTAAACATTTACCATTTGAACGCTCTTGAAAATGTTTTGCTGCAGCAAAGACAAATAGGGCAGGGTGGTCTGGGTTCCGTACCCACTCTTCTAGCATTGTAAGACC
Organism: Caretta caretta; assembly: GCF_965140235.1. Lineage (NCBI taxonomy): Eukaryota > Metazoa > Chordata > Testudines > Cheloniidae > Caretta > Caretta caretta. Next base: position 290,790,121 of record NC_134206.1, on the reverse strand, counting down.
TGCATCAGAAATTCATGTGCAAAGCAATTTTCAATATGGCCTCTGTTTTCAAGCATCTCAGTTTTTGAGTGCCCAGCTTCAGACACCCTATGCCTGATTTTCATCCACAGAACATCATCCTTTTGAAAGAGGTACAGCACATCCTAATGTATATAGGTCAGTGGTGGGCAACCTGCGGCCCATGGGCCACACACGGACCGTCAGGGTAAGCCGCTGGCGGGCCGCGAGACAGTTTGTTTACATTAACCATCCGCAGGCATGGCTGCCCGCAGCTCCCAGTGGCCACGGTTCACCATTCCTGGCCAGCAGAAGCTGCGGGAAGCTCCTAGTAACAGAACCTTGGGACAATACTAAGTTCCTGGAGCCCTTTTGAATAACAGAGAGAGCACAAACTTGGGGGAAAGGGAGAGAGCCCTTTAAAATTGAAACTGCACCTCTTTGGCTCAGCCTGTCAAACTGAAAGTTCAGACAGGAGGCGGCACCTCAGACCACAAATAAACTTCATGTGAGAGTAATGGGTCAAAACCTGAAATCCTTGCTCAGGCAGAATTGTCAGTGAAGTCAGTAAGAATTTTGGCGGAACAAAGACCTGAAGCTTTTTATCTGGTGTTAGTAATTATTACTGGCATTTCTGAACCTCCTGCAGGCGGCGCTCATCTTACCAAGAAAGTGGACTGTGTTTGTGGAAGCAGTGGCAAGGGAGTCCTACGCCGAGGCAATAAAACAGTTTACATTCTGCATTAATATTGGTTTAAACATCATAAAAAGAACATGAATGTTTAAAAATTAAACATTTTTTGTTTTAATACTAAACACTGACGTTTTTTCTTCTGATTTTTAAACCACCATTAAACTAGGCTGGAAACTGTTTTATAGTCTCTTGCCGTATCTCAGTCACTTTTCAGCATGAGAACTGCCAAGCAGCAAAAGGCTCCAAAAGGCTAATTGTAATTGAAAAGGTTATTTTCAAATGCACATCAGTGTTTATTCATGGTGAGAGGTAATTCTTACCTTTTGAACTTTTTGACTGCTGGCCCAAGTGTTCTGATGTGTCAAGCAGATTGCTATTTCCAGTTAAGCACTGAGTATAGGGGATAGCTCATTCAAACCCATTTGAAAGATCAGCAGTAGCTTTATGATGGGATAGGGGGCGAGTCAATATTTTAGGAGCATCTTTCAACACAGTCATTAGTTTTATCAGTCAGAAGTTTTTAAGACAATCTTTCTTAACCCACCACCTGAATAAGTGCCAGTATAAAGCACTTTTCCACCAGCTGGATGCTTTCACGGATCCTGTTTGCTAATAAGAGTACCATTGTGTGGCTAGCAAATTCACATCAAGAAACAATGAGCTAGGTCCTCAGCTGTGCTGAGATACTTGCTGCAGCTCAGATGGGGTGTGGCGGGGGAGGATGCGGGGTGGTGGTGCAGGGGAGGGCACAGGGGATGATAGCTTTTTACTACCTTTGAACTTGCTCATCCCAAGGGGTAGAGGGGAACCAATCCAGTCACAGTGTAACTTAAAGCAGTCTCAGAGCTGCTCTAATTGGAACCAAGTACCTGAGGCCCCAGAATGCTATTTCCGCAGCTGGGAATTGCTGAAGAGGCCATGCCTCCTACTCCGAGCTGCTCCTCGGATTCCATACCACCTGATGACTCCTTGGGTAGCAGGCTAACCTGACTTTCCAACTGCTTTTCAGTGCCACAACAGAGCAAAGCTGTTTGGGAGAGAGAGGCAGGGGAACAGAAGTAGGGCCAGTGTGTAACTTACTTAGAAGCTCCACATTCTGCCTCTCATTGTTTCACCTGTGAATGCCTTTCACTTGGTATCATTTAATTTAGAGATATTTTGCTCCCACTTTCAGGGACGAGCCTTAAGTTTCCCTTAAATAAAGAGTTGCTTAACACAGATAGTAAGATTAGTTCCCCATCTACTCTACTTTCTGCTATGTCCCTTCTCAGCCTTGGCCCAGTCCACTTCATAGGAGTATCTGTCACTGGTGCTTGAAGTAGGACTGTGTCTTGAAACACTCTCATTATCAAAAAAAAGTTTCAAAATACTATTTCTTGTAGTGAAATCTCTAGGATACTTTCTTGTTAGGGACACAGCCAGCCAACTAGATACCGTACAGAAAAGCCCCAACAGTGACGCTTTGTCCTAAACCTCCACCATATCCCCATAAATAAAATCCATTTTAGCAACATGTCCTTCTAATTTCATTCAGGTGCCATCAAATAGAATATATATGGCTTTGGACTGGAGTCTGCTCTGGCAGTCTGTGCTATATGCCTAATATCAATAAGTGTAAACTCAAGAGGAAAAAGTATGATGGGCAAGAAAGACAACTGTGTTTGAGTGTGGAAAGTAGAGGGCATTGATAATAAGGCCTTTTATCTAAAAGAGTACTCTAGAGAGTAGAGAGTATGGTAATAAAGCCTCTTATCTAAGATCAAGTTTAATATCTGTTTTGTTCTTTGGAAACAGTATCTAAAAATGTGCAGAGATGTGGATTCCATCAGAGGTCTTCCATCTCTAAATTCTATGAGCCCATATCAGTATTCTGAGATTTGTAAGGTTATACAATTGCTGGAATTTGTACTGCTGGTTACTTCAAGGGCTGAATTTTGTTTTGAGCTATTCACGCACAGCACTCACAGAAATTCATAGGAATTGAGAGCTGCTATCTAAGGGCAGAGTTGTTTTTTTCTTTCCAAGGGTGATCCAGAAGCACTTGAGTTTCAAACTTGTTGGCGATCTGTGTAAAGATCTAGTGAAGGCTATTTAGCTGTACTGCAGTGGTCACCAACCAGTCGATTGTGATCAACTGGTCGATCCTAGAGGATCTCCCAGTCGATCACGATCTCCGGTGGCACAGCAGGGCTGCTGCAAAGACAGGCTCCCTGCCTGCGCCGCCCTGCGAATGGGGGAGCAAGGGTCTCCCTCCGCGTGCTGCTCCTGCCTGCAAGCACCACCCCCACATCTCCCATTGGCCGGGAATGGGGAGCTGTGGCCAACAGGAACTCCGGGGCGGTGCTTGCAAAGAGGGGCAGTGCGCGGCACCATGTGCCGCCCGCCCTTCTCCCCCCTCAGGGGTGTGTTGGCCCCTTCCGGGAGCGGCGTGAGGCCTGGGTAGGCAGGGAGCCTGCCTTAGTAACAGCTATGCTGCACCACCAACCAGGAGCCACCAAAGGTAAGTGCTGCCTGGCGGGAGGCCGCACCCCAACCCCCAGCCCTGAGCCCCCTCCCGGAGCCAGCACCCTGAATCCCCTCCTGCACCCCAAGCTCCAGCCCTGAGCCCCCTCACAAAGCCAGCATCCCATACCCCTTCCTGCACCCCCAATCCTCTCCTGCACCCCAAGCCCCAGCCCTGAACCCCCCTCCCAGAGTCAGTACCCTGTACCCCCTCCTATACCCCAACACTCTGCCCTAGCCCAAAGCGCCCTTCTGTACCCAACTCCTCCCAAAGCTTGCACTCCTCACCCCTTCTGTACCCCAAACCCCTGCCCCAGGCTCAGCCCAGAGCCCCCTCCCATACTGCAAACCCCTCGGCCCCAACCCAGAGCCCGCAGCCCCTCCCAAACCCCTACCCTAGCCCAGTGAGAGTGGGAGGGATGGAGAGAGTAGGCAGAGCTTTGGGGAAGGGACGGGCCTGGGGGAAGGGATGGGGTAGATCCCATGTTGCCCTTGGATTCAAAAAGTGATCTTGGGCATAAAAAGGTTGGAGTCCACTGCTCTACAGTAACAGTATCTGAGCCTGTAATACCCTTTGAAATGAGGTAAAAGCATACAGCCATGACCACACCACCTCATTCTTCAACTGCTGTTTACAGAAGATGGAAGAATGCACTCTGGCAGTAACCCAGCTCCCAGGGAAATTTTGGCCAAACTGGAGGATACTGAGGGAACTGAATTGCTACCATATTTTTGTAGGAGTGACATTGAGAGCTGTGTGTAAAGCATGCATATCTTTCAGCAACAGACTGTTTGTCTTCTCACTCTGATTGTTAATGACCATGAAATGCCAGCAGGAGGGCAGCCAGGACAGTAATTCTCGTTCTTTCTCTCTCTCTTTGTAGCTATCAGGGATTCTAACACACTGGGATAATGAAATAATATAGGTTGTCAGTCCAAAATAACAACACTTTACAAAGTGGAAATGCAAATTTCCTGTGATATCCCTGACTAGCAGGTGGTATTTCCTGATATATTGTTTCTGACCTTCAGGGAAAATGATACTATGAATTGACTTAGGAAAACGAGCATGGTATCAAGGGCCAACATTTCAAGTGAAACAATGAGAGTCTTTTCAGCGGGATAGTAAAGTTGAGACGAGCAAAAGGGCTTAGATTTTAAAAGTTTTTTTTAACTCTTATAAGTGGGGTGGCATAGTGATAAAGCAAGCCTCATTTTAGACACTGTGGGCTAAACATTGCAAAATTTGTGATACATTTTTGTGTGGCCAAAATCGAATGCAAAAAACTATTTAGCACAAATTAGTAGATATTTATAAAGTTGCATTACTTATTGATGGCATGGCTTTTTCAATTTTATCCCTGGGTGCTAATACTTGTGTACCTCCAGATAAAAATAAATATATTGTGCTCCTAACTGTAAAATCACAGGTAAAAATAAATATGTTTCCATTCATTTAATTTTGCTTGGAGAACATGTTTGATTACAGTCAGACAGCAATTGTGAAAAACTTATTTGCTCTCATAACTTCTAAAAACCCCAGGGCTTTTGTTTTATAAAAGAGGCTCAATAGTTGGGTCTCTTGATCTCACTGGCCACGTTGTAGTCCATGTGAATGAACTTATAAAAAGATACCAGTCTATTTAAATAATGCCCCCTACATTTATTCAAGTTACATCCAGGGTTTAGCTAAAGGTGAGACTGAAACCCCATTCTTAGCTTCTCTCACATGATATTGCTGCACATTCATATATTGTATTGTATATAAACTAGCTCATGGCCGGGAGATCTGTCCAATACTTAGGCACAACATGATAAGCCATGAGGTTAATTTTCCGTGGGAAAACCCTACAACCCTTATTTATATGAGCTGTCCGTTCTCTTGTGTGCATTCCCATTGGTTTCAGTCAGGTTGGCTTCATTAGCGTTAATCACATGAATTAGGGTTTGCAGTATTGGGTCCTTTGTTTTAGGGGATTTTAAGTCGTCTCCTTAACTTTGCTTGAATAGTTATTTGTTATGTAATTCCTCTGTGTGTGTGTGTGTGTGTTCATGTAAGGTAATACTACAAAACCTTATTGCAATGATTGACGTGACTAACTTAAGGCTGCGAGTCTGTAATAGAAGTCACGGATCCCATGACTTTCCAGGAGTTCCGTGACTTCTGCAGTGGCCCGTGCGACTGACCCAGTTTTGGGCCACTGCATCCCCCACTCCCAGCAGCAGTGGCAGTCCCGGAATGCGCGTTGCCCCCTTCCCACACCAGCCACGGTCCCGAGCCGCATGTTACTGCCCCACCCCAGCACCAGCCACGACCCTGGGCTATGCACTGCCAGTCCCCCCACCCCACCCCACCCCAAGCACCAGCAGTGGTCCCAGGCCACGTGCCACACCCCTCCCACAGCACCAGCGGCGGTCCCCAGCTGCCCCTGCCTCGGAGCACCCACGGTGCCCCTGGGACCCCCCCCAGTGCCCGCAGAAGCCCCCTCCAGAGCACCCAAGATTTAATCTGGGGTATATAGTACAAATCATGGACAGGTCACGGGTCGTGAATTTTTATTTGCTTCCCGTGACCTGTCCATGACTTTTACTAAAAATGTGACTAAAATGTAGTCTTACTAACAGTCCACTGCAAATTTTTAAAGATGTAGATATCTGACCCTTTATTCATAGATTTTAAGGTCAAAAGGGACCAAGAGCTCCACTTTGTGATCTCCTGTATAAATAACAGAGACCATAGGTAAGGCTGTGAATCTTTCACAGAGGTCACGGAAGTCACGGATTCCGTGACTTTCCAGGACATGCGTGACTTCCGCAGCTGCAGCGGCTGGTGCAGCTGACCCCAGGGCCAGCCCAGCAGCTGGGGCAGCCCTGGTGCCAGTCGCACCAGCCACTGCTCCGGCAGCTTCAGGCAACTGGTCCCAGGCACTGCCCCGGAGCAGCGGTCCAAGGGCAGCAGTGACACCCCATGTCGCCCCCCGGCCCGGAGGAGCAGCAGCAGTGGTGGGGCCCTGACCTGCCCCCTGGCCATGAGCAGCTGCGGCGCCCCAGACTGCCCCCCAGCCCGGAGGACGGAGGAGTGGCGGCGGGGCCCCAGGCTGCCCCCCAGCCTGGGAGCAGCAGCAGCAGCGGGCCCGGGCTGCCCCCCCACCCCTCACAGGACTAGCAGTGGCAGCAGGGCCCTGGGCCACACCCCACCCCCAGGAGCAGCAGCGTCTGCTGGAGCACTACCCATGCCCCCTCCCCCCCGCTCCCCCAAGCAGGTAATATTTAATTAGGGGAATGGCCATGACTTTTTGGTTGTTGCCCGTAACCTGTCCGTGACTTTTACTAAAAACAGACATGACTAAATCATAGCCTTAACCATAGGCCATAGAATTTTATTATGACTGATAGTCTCAAGAAGATTGTATGTGAAATTACTGACCACAGAAAAATCCCTTTACACTGGCTGCATTTGGCCACAGTTGGCAAACTGTAATATTCACGTAGGCATAGTTTTAAAAATCAGAGAAGCAGTGTGGTCCTGTGGATAGGGCACTATGCTGGGATTCTGGAGACCGGTATGCTAATCCCAGTTCTGCCACTGAACTGCTGTGTAACCTTGGGCAAGTCATTTCCCCTCTTTGTCTCTCTCTTTCCCCTTCCCACCTCTTCTCTGTCTTCTCTTTTTAGAATGTGAGTGTTTGGGGACTGTAAGGTCTTGGGGCAGGGACTGTCTTTTTTGTTGTGTATTTGTACATCACCTAGCACAATGGGGGCCTGGTCCATAACTGAGGTTCTCAGGTACTACAGTATTACAAATAAATCATCATAATAAATGAATAATATATTAGTAGTACTAGTAATGGGGACCATTTCTCACTAAGTATTTGTTTGTATAGTGCCTGTCATAATGAGGCCCAATTTCAGTTGAGAAATCTAAGTCTAAGTCTAAAACCCGCAGCAGCGAGTCCAAGAGCCCAGGTCTACAGACTTGGGCTCACACTATGGCACTAAAAACAGCTGTGTAGACTTTTGACCCAGACCTGAACTCCCTGGGCTTCAGCACCCAAGTCTGAACATCTACAGAACTTTATTTTAGTGCCGAAGCATGAGCCTGAATCTGCAGACCCAGGCTCTGAGACTGGCTGCTGTGGGTTTTAAAACCCAGTGTAGACATACCATAAGAGCCACAGTAAGATAAATAATAGTGATTTGGAAACACTATGGTATTCTGCCAGATAGAATCAGAACTGGGCAGTCGGATTGCTGAACTTCAATTACAAGATAAAAATTGTTTAAAAATGAAGTAAGAAATAAATTTCAGTCATTTTCACTGTTCAGATTACGAGGGTGTGAATAGCAGTGTGCATCAAAGTACTGCACTATTATCTCTCACCATGTGGACACTGTGGGTGCAAACTCAAAGGTTCCTAGTGTAATCCTCTTCAACCAGGACTACATTAACATGAACTAGGAACCTTTTATTTCATGCCTGCAACATCCACACAGGGGAGTTACAGTGCAGCACTTCGGTGTGCACTGCTGTTCATACCCTTGTAGTCTGAACTATGGAGCAATGTATACAAGGCCTAAAAAAATCTTAATCATAAAATAGAGTATACTTTACTATTATGAATTAAGATCTTCTATGACTGTCCAGATCAGTAGCAGTGAGTTTGGGTCTAATCCCTGTTCCTTAAAATAACCAGAATACAGCAGGTCAATAATATCACAACAAGCAGGCACCATTCCATTGCACCAACATCTATAGTTTGGAAAAACAGCTTAATCTGCATTTCTCATTTTATACAACAGAAAGAACGTTCCTGTAATAAAAACATGATCACAGGAAGAAAGTCTCTGCTGTGAAAAGGGTGATGTGAATTTTTGATCAATGTATCAGCATGAATTGAGCAGCAGGAGCACATGGTTTTGTGGCAGTGTCCTGTTCTGTTTGTATTCCAGCAGCCATACTCCCTTGCACTGCCATTCGGTCAAATCTCACAAGCTAAACAAGAATTGACAAGGTCAGCACTTGACACCTCCAGTGAACACATATGCAGAAGGAAGTGGCGTTGGTGATTCACTGGGCGGCACTCTTCCTTCTGAATCACTTAAGGAACCAATGCCCCAGGCGGGTGTTAAAGAGCATTGTGCAGCTGGAGGTGTTGTCTTTCAGATGAGATGTAAAAAAACCAAGGCCCTGACCACTTGTGGTCATTAAAATTCCCATGGCACTTTTCAAAAGAGTAGGTGCATTGACCCTGGTATCCTGGCCAAATTCCAGTTTGGATAATGACATCCTTCCTCCCCTGCAGCTTAAACTGGATATGGTATTTTTCACCTCATGCCCTAAACATATGTAATGGTGCCGTGCTGTTAAACAGCTGCCATATCTCATCCCAGAGATGGCCGTGTTTCAGTGGGGAGTGAAATGGATCCCTGTATAGGGTTTGTAATAGGATCTTACAAAATTACTCAGGATCGTTAAGTCCAAAGCATATTGCAAAGAGTTACGAAGAGATCTCACAAAACTGGGTAAGAAAATGGCAGATGAAATTCAGTGTCGATAAATGCAACGTAATGTACACTGGAAAACATAGTACCACCTATACATACAAAATGGGGTCTAAATTAGCTGTTGCCACTCAAGAAAAAGATTTTGGAGTCATTGTGTATAGTTCTCTGAAAACATCTGCTCATTGTGGGGCAGCAGTCAAAAAAAAAACCTAACAGAATGTTAGAAGCCATTAGGAAAGGGATAGATAAGAAGACAGAAAATATCATAATGCCACTACATAAATCCATGGTACACCCACACCTTGAATACTGCATGCAGTTCTAATTACCCCCCTCTCAAAAAAATGTATTAGATTTGGAAAAGTTACAAAGAAGGGCAACAGAAATGATGAGGGGGGTGGAACAGCTTCCTTATGAGGAGAGATTAAAAAGACTGGGACTGTTCAGCTTGGAAAAGCGGCAACGGAGGTGGCAATCTGACAGTGGTGTGGAGAAAGTGAATAAGGAAGTGTTATTTACCCCGTCACGTAACACACGAACCGGGGGGTCACTCAATTAAATTAATAGGCCGCGGGTTTAAAATTAATCTAAGGAAGTACTGCTTCACACAAGGCACAGTCATTCTCTGGAACTCATTGCCAGAGGATGATGTAAAGGCCAAAAGTATAACTGGGCTAAAAAAAATTAGCTATAGATCCATCAATGGCTATTAGCCAAGATGGCCAGGGAAGAAACCCCATGCTCTGGGTGTCCCTAAACTTCTGACTAGTAGAAGCTGGGACTGGACAAGGGATTGGATCACTCAGTAAATTGCCCTGTTCCATTTACTCCTTTGAAGCATCTGGGACTGGGACTGACTCCTGTTGGAAGGCAGGATACTGGGTTAGATGGACCATTGGTCTGAGCCAGTATGGCCATTCTTATGTTCTTCCTTTCTTAAAGATTAAAAATGATGTGATATATGTAAGGTGATATATTTTACTATTGTTGTTGCTATTATTGGTTAATGCATATTATATGCTTTTTAGAAAAAAAATTCAATGTTTGATCCAATAATGACAGTGTTGTGATCCGTTACAGATCTCTGACAAAATACCTTGTAATGTAAAAATAAATTCCTTACCGATGTTATCAATAACACCTCAAGAGACGGATTTTTCCATCTAGATTCTTTATACAAATCTCTAAGCACTTCCCAAAATGCAGAAGTATGCATATAATGATATAGGGCCTGATCCTGTACGTTTATCTGCATAGATAGATCCTTGCACACACATGGATCAATTTGTAGGATTCAGGCTTTTGTAGGATTCAGGATTTGTAGGATTCGGGATTCAGGCTTTTCTCTCTTTTCCTTTCAGTCTGCAGGACCTGGATTTTGTTAATTTTTGTTGGTGGTATCATGGGAATGCTATATCAGTGAAGTGGGTTTTGCATTTTGCTCTGAAGGGCTCTGAGGTTCAAGGACATCTTGATCTCTTCCAGGAGCTTAGTCTCCGTTACACACAAGTCTGACCCAGGAGCTCGATAGTCCCATTGTTGCACTGGAACCCAGCTGTGATGGAAGGTCATGATTATGCAGTATAGGGTTGTCCCCAGATAAATATAGCCTATGCCATTGAAGGCTTTGAAGATGAGGAGTCAAACCCTTGAACTTGACTCAGTATTCACTAGGGAGTCAATGCAGAGAGTGGTGCACTGGTGTCTGCTGTGCTTTCTACACCCTGTGTTGCTAAGCACACAGGCCGATGTATTCTAAACCATTTGTAGCTTTTTTAACATTGGTGGTTTCACTCTGAGACATAGATCATTTCACTAATCAAGCCAGGAGATCACAAACATGAAGATCACCAGCAAATCTGAATCTGACAATGAGTGATTAGTTTTCTTACTAGCCCTAGATAGAAAAGGATGGTTTTTAGGCCCAGGATTGTTTGGGTATCCAGAAGACACATGAAATTGTCAGTTTAGAACTTGACTGTTATGCAAAATGCAATATTTACTATTAAGAAAAAAATAAGCACAAAAGGTAATTGAATATGTGAAGTAGACTAAAGTTAGGCGATATCACCTTCATGAGCTCTTGATGTCAAGAAATTCTCTAGACTCAGTAAAAAAAGACAACTGTACAATACCCAACGAACCACAAATGAGCGAACTAATCACAAATTGCTGAGGGCATGTGCCAGTGGGTGCAGACAGAAGCTGAATTTAAAACATGGCTAAAAAGGTCACACGTTTGTTAATATAAACCCATCTAGATTACCCCCGAAGGCAAACGTTCTTGGTAGATGATGAAAGACAAAGAGGCAATGGTAACTCCAAAGAGGCAACAGTAACTCCTATGCCATCGCTCCTCCTAACCCTTTTAGTGCTCCTATAAAAATGAGCACCCTACCTGTCCCACATGAAAGAGAATCTAACCACAACACCTAAACAGACCTGTATTTCTGCACAAGTTGCTGTACTGAGAGGTCATTAGATCTCTTGTGCAGGGAGAATGTGGATCCAACTATCGTCAGCCTTAATGGTGGGTTGATTCCTTATTTACAGGAAGGGGCATATCCCTCTACTCCCAAGAATAGTGCAGCTAGCAGACCTGCCATCACCATTGCTATTTTCCTCCCATCTGGGAAGAAGGGGACCTCTTTACCTCTGGTCATCACTATTAAAGGTCCACTCTAAAGGAGTACAAGATATATCTGATCCTAGTAGCTCAAGAAAATACAACACAGAGATGACAAAATCAGACTATTCCTATTGACTCCCAAAACACAACCTTGCAAAGTGGTGGGATGCCCTTGACATAAGTGAAAGCCCAAAATCTATCACTTAAAAACATACAACAAACCAAAGACACATCAACAACACAAAAGTCACATGTAATGGCTGAGTGGACAGAAAGCAGAACAGTAGAGGTCCACATTTAATGGGCAGTACAAGCTGAGACCCCTATCCCCCTGTCTTTGCACCTATCAGGCAGGAGGGATTCACCAGTGGCAGCACACCCTTTGTAAGCAATTGACAAAATGGGGAAGTGCCATGAATTCCAGTTACAAAAACACTCACATCAGCAAGGAGAGACACACTGTGAAATTAAAGAGTGTCTGAAAAGGATGCAAGTTTATTAACACATAACCACTACCTGAATCCTGAAGGCAGGAAATCCTGGTAGCTGATGAAAGGCAGGAAGGCAGATATACTCTTCTTTGCACCATCATCAGCCTCTCATATATCAGCATGCCCTAGCTGTCTCACTGCCAAAGCCTAACAGTCTTGTAATTTCCCAATCTTATGTAGGCAGATTACGTGCTGCGGCAAACCCAACTCCCATTCGTCTCACATGGTGGGTTGATGCGTAATCCCCTGAAAGACATACTTCCCAGTGCCAGCCACAGCAGGATTTGGGGGCCAACCCATCCCCTTCATTTATCCAGCAGGCCGTTCTTACCTTGTCTCCCAGAATCAGCCAGCCACAAGTGCCACTAACTGGCATCCCCAAACCACATATTTAACTAACCAAAAACAAAATCTGCCTAGCTGGGGGGCAAAGGTGTTTACATTGTGGGATAAATTCTTTAAACCAAGAGCAGCATTTGGCTCAGTGTTTATAATACACTTATATCTAATTACTTTATTTTGTCTTTTTAAAAAAATAGAGAGTGAGTGCCAGGAAATAGAAGTAAATTATTGAGCAATGTGATTGGCTGAAATGTTCCTTTCAAGACAGTTCCTGAACAACAGTACATTTTAAAACTAGACTGCTTTCCCAGTGGCATATGGTGCTTTGTGATATGGGAACAAGGAAACCACTTTAAGCTGTAACGGCTAGCAGGGTTGTAGTTAAGTGCTTTAGGCACTGCATTCTTGAGGCAGTATCATGTTACGGTAATATTATGAAAAAAGCTGCAGGGGATTTGCATGCATACCTAACACACATATCTTTGATGTTCATAACATTAGATCCAAGTAACAAATGTGATCTTCAGGTTAGACACAGTTTCTAAAAGACTACTAAACAATTTTAGCTAAACAGTTACATAATAGTTCTTTTTTAAATTATGGAGAAAATTCTTTTCTATTAACCTGGCCTAAATTGACAGTAACCCCAGTGACTCACTGATTTCAACAGTTACTTCAAAATTACGTTGTGGTCACCAAGAGTATAATTTCTCTCTCTCTCTGTTCATGTTTACTTAAAAGAAAACTTCAGAACAAAGACCAAAAATACAGTCAAAATCAGGACAAATCACAGACTCACAAAGAAGATATCCATACCCTCCCCACCCCAGACTCTTTGTCCTGAAAACTAGACGATCAGTCCGGCATGTTAGGTCCCCATGCTGCCCACTGTTCCACTGAATTTGTTTGATTTTTCTCCATCATTGCCAGCAACTGAATAACTGCACAGTTGTGTGAACTAGAGTTGCAGGTGTGTCACTCTGTGCCTGAAGACAGGCTTGAACAGCAGCTCTGCAATAGATAGTATAAAATCACAGTATTAACAATTGCCAAATTCTTAAAGAAAATACATGGCAAATGTCTGATCCAGGTAACTGCTAAATCTTCTGGTGTCTGAAAAAGTAAAAAATCCAGTAGTCCATCAGTCTGGCTACACAACAATGTGACTCTCAGTTTTGAAGCCAAAAAATCCCAATTGTGGACATTCAAGGAGCAGAATTGTAAAAAGTGCTCCATTGTCTCCTCTGATACAGAGCAGGATCACCAAGTGCAGCCTATATCTACTATGTGCTTTCCTCATACATTACCTCTAACAGACAGTTTACAATGAGATACCCACCACCATACATCCTTGTACTTGAAGGGAATTCTGTTATTTTAAAGGTACAACAATGCCCCACTGACACAATCTTCTGGGCAAGTCAGTACTGCCATATGGAGTTCTGAAAAATACCCCTTAAGTACCCTCCAATATAGAAGTCTCCTAAACTGTGAGCCACCATGCTAGAGTGCTGTTGCCTGAATTTGGCAATGGGAAATACGCCTTGAGGCAAGTTGCATGTAAGAGGGAGCCTGCTGGGCAGGAAAAAAAATCCTTTTTAGGGGCTGCATCCCCTTTTCCCCATCAGTTAACCCATTTCTTCTCCTGTGACATTTCCCAGTAATACTGGAAAATAAGTGGCTATCTCCTGCTCCCAACCATGCAAACCTTAAGAAAATTAAAAAATAAAACCAACAACATCAAGAAAGCTTCAGGGCACATCACTCCCAAAGCCCCCTTCTTTAACTGGCAAATAAACTATATGTCTCTACATTAGGTTACATTTATTCTCCCAGAGCATCTGAAAAAATAACCAGGTCAGTTTGACCAACAATTTTCTAGGGGAGGAAACACATATGCCACATAAATGCAAAGGGGTAACAGAAATGTTTTAATTAACATCACCCTTTCTGCCAGCATCAGGGTCCACCTTTTCTACCTCATCACCTTAACCTGGCAGGAGGCAAATTGTTCTCCCAGTTCAACTCGGCTACTGAATCACTGACAAAAGTGAGCACCAAAATATCTATAACCTCACCAGGGCTCATCCCATGAGGAAGGCAGGTTCACTCTATCCAAAGGTTTGGCTTGATCCAAAGCCAAAAGCCCCCTCCCACTATTCCTGTCGCCCAATTTCAAATACTTTCTACAGACTACACAAAAGTGCCTGCCACTGTGCGACATTTAACTGTGTTAGACTGGCAGGGATGCAATAATTTTCCAGCTATTTTCCCCAATCTCTCCACTAGAATGGAAGCCAACATTTTGTAATCTATGTTCAAAAGAGCAATAGGCGCCCAACGCCTAATCCTCTTTGTCTGCCAAAAAAAACACCCAAAAGGCCTTAATAAAAGGAAGATTCCAATGTGCCTCTAATCAAGGCATCATTGAAAGCACATGAGAGCACCACAGAGAAGGGATCCATAAATCTCTGATAAAATTCCGCTGTCAAACTGTGCATCCCCAGGGAAGTTCCCTTCTTCAGTGGCAAGATACTCCTCTGCTGGCCTCACAAGCAAGTCCTGTTCCTCATCTACCAGTGCTGGAAAACTTGCAATACTATTCAAAAACTGCTCCTGTTACTGCTGCTGCTGCTGCTGGAAAGGAGGAGTGATTTGTCCCTGAAAGAACTCACTGTGATATTCCTGAACTATCCTCAACATGCCAGTGGTGTCCCTGTGGACCTGCCCTTTGCTTAGGATACTCTAACCCCATCATACTCCTCTGAGGTCTCTTTTCCTTACATCCTGCAGATATATCAGAGGAGGTTGCCCCACCTTTTGTCCTAAAGTCCTTTGCAAATGAAGCTGATTCCAGCTTTCTCCTGTACCGTTGCAACATTTCCTTCTTAATTCCTCTAAAGACCTTTGTTTCTATGCATTCTCCAGCCTGCAGTCAACTATCAAGATCTCTCAAATAGCTCTGCAATGCTAAATAATGCTTGTAATCAGTCGTATACAGGCAGCCTGAAAAAGGAATATAGAGAAATCACTAGGCTCTGCTAGGTCAATTCCCACTGTTCCATTTGGGATGCATAAAACTCCCAAACTGTTTCTCATACCATAAAGATGTATTCAATCTTTCTGATTGCAACAGCATTATTGAGTAAGGTATTTAGTTTCCTATAACTGCAGCCAAACATCACTGTTCCATACTCTGCAAGGTATGGACCAAGCAGTGGTCCGAAAACTACAGATTGCATTGCACAGTATCTGATCACTGTGGTAGCTTTCACATACACCCTGTCCAATCGACTACACAATTCCCCTCTAAAAAAATGTAAATGCTCCCTCCTTTCTTAAACGAGGATGCCCAAAAACATCCGTTAACCCAGGAGTATCAAACACAACTTCTAAGTAAGTTTCATCAGCTTGTAATGCTGTAGGTTGCTTCACTCTCTCAGGTTTCAGAGTAGCAGCAGTGTTAGTCTGTATCCGTAAAAAGAAAAGGAGTACTTGTGGCACCTTAGAGACTAACAAATTTATTAGAGCATAAGCTTTCGTGAGCTATAGCTCACTTCATTGGATGCATATAGTGGAAAATATAGTGGGGAGATTTTATGTACACAGAGAACATGAAACAATGGGTGTTACCATACACACTGTAAGGAGAGTGATCAGGTAAGGTGAGCTATTATCAGCAGGAGAGCAGGGGTGGGGGGGAGGAACCTTTTGTAGTGATAATCAAGGTGGGCCATTTCCAGCAGTTGACAAGAACAGTAGGAGGGGAAATAAACAAGGGGAAATAGTTTCACTTTGTGTAATGACCCATCCACTCCCAGTCTTTATTCAAGCCTAAGTTAATTGTATCCAGTTTGCAAATTAATTCCAATTCAGCAGTCTCTCGTTGGAGTCTGTTTTTGAAGTTTTTTTGTTGAAGAATTGCCACTTTTAGGTCTGTAATTGAGTGACCAGAGAGATTGAAGTGTTCTCTGACTGGTTTTTGAATGTTATAATTCTTGACGTCTGATTTGTGTCCATTTATTCTTTTACGTAGAGACTGTCCAGTTTGGCCAATGTACATGGCAGAGGGGCATTGCTGGCACATGATGGCATATATCACATTTGGTGTGCACACACCACACAACAAAAACACTAACCCAGGAACCTAATCCTTGCAACAAAGCCCGTTGCCAACTGTGTCCACATATCTATTCAGGGGACACCATCATAGGGCCTAATCCCATCAGCCACACTATCAGAGGCTCATTCACCTGCGCATCTATCAATGTGATATGTGCCAGCAATGCCCCTCTGCCACGTGCATTGGCCAAACTGGACAGTCTCTACGTAAAAAAACTTCAAAAAGAGACTCCAACGAGAGACTGCTGAATTGGAATTAATTTGCAAACTGGATACAATTAACTTAGGCTTGAATAAAGACTGGGAGTGGATGGGTCATTACACAAAGTAAAACTATTTCCCCTTTTTTATTTCCCCTCCTACTGTTCTTGTCAACTGCTGGAAATGGCCCACCTTGATTATCACTACAAAAGGTTCCCCCCCCACCCCACCCCGCTCTCCTGCTTATAATAGCTTACCTTACCTGATCACTCTCCTTACAGTGTGTATGGTAACACCCATTGTTTCATGTTCTCTGTGTACATAAAATCTCCCCACTATATTTTCCACTATATGCATCCAATGAAGTGAGCTATAGCTCACGAAAGCTTATGCTCTAATAAATTTGTTAGTCTCTAAGGTTTCAGAGGAACAGCCGTGTTAGTCTGTATTCGCAAAAAGAAAAGGAGTACTTGTGGCACCTTAGAGACTAACCAATTTATTTGAGCATGAGCTTTCGTGAGCTACAGCTCACTTCATCAGATGTATACCGTGGAAACTGCAGCAGACTTTATATACACACAGAGAATATGAAACAATACCTCCTCCCACCCCACTGTCCTGCTGGTAATAGCTTATCTAAAGTGATCAACAGGTGGGCCATTTCCAGCACAAATCCAGGTTTTCTCACCCTCCACCCCCCCACACAAATTCACTCTCCTGATGGTGCTAGCCCATCCAAAGTGACCACTCTTTACATAATCAAGTCGGGCTATTTCCTGCATAGATCCAGGTTTTCTCACATCCCCCCCACCCCCATACACACACAAACTCACTCTCCTGCTGGTAATAGCTCATCTAAACTGACCACTCTCCAAGTTTAAATCCAAGTTAAACCAGAACATCTGGGGGGGGGGGGTAGGAAAAAACAAGAGGAAACAGGCTACCTTGCATAATGACTTAGCCACTCCCAGTCTCTATTTAAGCCTAAATTAATAGTATCCAATTTGCAAATGAATTCCAATTCAGCAGTTTCTCGCTGGAGTCTGGATTTGAAGTTTTTTTGTTTTAAGATAGCGACCTTCATGTCTGTGATTGCGTGACCAGAGAGATTGAAGTGTTCTCCGACTGGTTTATGAATGTTATAATTCTTGACATCTGATTTGTGTCCATTTATTCTTTTACGTAGAGACTGTCCAGTTTG
The DNA here is from genome assembly GCF_965140235.1 of Caretta caretta. Classification (NCBI taxonomy): domain Eukaryota; kingdom Metazoa; phylum Chordata; order Testudines; family Cheloniidae; genus Caretta; species Caretta caretta. The sequence goes on along the minus strand of NC_134206.1, from coordinate 290,772,437 downwards.
ACCAATGTACATGGCAGAGGGGCATTGCTGGCACATGATGGCATATATCACATTGGTGGATGTGCAGGTGAACGAGCCTCTGATAGTGTGGCTGATGTTATTAGGCCCTGTGATGGTGTCCCCTGAATAGATATGTGGGCACAATTGGCAATGGGCTTTGTTGCAAGGATAAGTTCCTGGGTTAGTGGTTCTGTTGTGTGGTATGTGGTTGTTGGTGAGTATTTGCTTCAGGTTGCGGGGCTGTCTGTAGGCAAGGACTGGCCTGTCTCCCAAGACTTGTGAGAGTGTTGGGTCATCCTTTAGGATAGGTTGTAGATCCTTAATAATGCATTGGAGGGGTTTTAGTTGGGGGCTGAAGGTGACCGCTAGTGGCGTTCTGTTATTTTCTTTGTTAGGCCTGTCCTGTAGTAGGTAACTTCTGGGAACTCTTCTGGCTCTATCAATCTGTTTCTTTACTTCTGCAGGTGGGTATTGTAATTGTAAGAAAGCTTGACAGAGATCTTGTAGGTGTTTGTCTCTGTCTGAGGGGTTGGAGCAAATGCGGTTGTATCGCAGAGCTTGGCTGTAGACGATGGATCGTGTGGTGTGGTCAGGGTGAAAGCTGGAGGCATGCAGGTAGGAATAGCGGTCAGTAGGTTTCCGGTATAGGGTGGTGTTTATGTGGCCATTGTTTATTAGCACTGTAGTGTCCAGGAAGTGGATCTCTTGTGTGGACTGGACCAGGCTGAGGTTGGTGGTGGGATGGAAATTGTTGAAATCATGGTGGAATTCCTCAAGGGCTTCTTTTCCATGGGTCCAGATGATGAAGATGTCATCAATATAGCGCAAGTAGAGTAGGGGCTTTAGGGGACGAGAGCTGAGGAAGCGTTGTTCTAAATCAGCCATAAAAATGTTGGCATACTGTGGGGCCATGCGGGTACCCATAGCAGTGCCGCTGATCTGAAGGTATACATTGTCCCCAAATGTGAAATAGTTATGGGTAAGGACAAAGTCACAAAGTTCAGCCACCAGGTTAGCCGTGACATTATCGGGGATAGTGTTCTTGACGGCTTGTAGTCCATCTTTGAGTGGAATGTTGGTGTAGAGGGCTTCTACATCCATAGTAGCCAGGATGGTGTTATCAGGAAGATCACCGATGGATTGAATTAGCCTGTTTCCTCTTGTTTTTTCCTACCCCTCCCCCCCCAGATGTTCTGGTTTAACTTGGATTTAAACTTGGAGAGTGGTCAGTTTAGATGAGCTATTACCAGCAGGAGAGTGAGTTTGTGTGTGTATGGGGGTGGGGGGGATGTGAGAAAACCTGGATCTATGCAGGAAATAGCCCGACTTGATTATGTAAAGAGTTGTCACTTTGGATGGGCTAGCACCAGCAGGAGAGTGAATTTGTGTGGGGGGGTGGAGGGTGAGAAAACCTGGATTTGTGCTGGAAATGGCCCACCTGTTGATCACTTTAGATAAGCTATTACCAGCAGGACAGTGGGGTGGGAGGAGGTATTGTTTCATATTCTCTGTGTGTATATAAAGTCTGCTGCAGTTTCCACGGTATACATCTGATGAAGTGAGCTGTAGCTCACGAAAGCTCATGCTCAAATAAATTGGTTAGTCTCTAAGGTGCCACAAGTACTCCTTTTCTTTTAGTCTCTAAGGTACCACAAGTACTCCTTTTCTTTTCACTCTGCCAGTCACTGCAGCTAAACAATTAAAATCCCCTGTACAAAACAATTGTCAAGAGGAGCAACCTCTATAAAAGGATCTTTCCTCAGTTGCTGACACAATGATACCTCACATGCAAATAACAGTACTCAAGAATCCCCTTACCAGCTGCAGTTCTACCACGTTCTGTACCTACACTGCATAAGTATAAAACAGTACCCCTACACCTTTGTAATTATCCAGTCCTGTGGACCAAAAAGATAGGCCCCTCTTCCAATCCCTCTGAGCTTCCATGTCACACCTGGATCCCCACCAGATCCAAATATTGCCCCTCCAAACGCTAAAGGTCATCTGCCTCTGGCACACACTCAGAATGAAACATACGTTTCACGTTGCAACTTTCAGTACCATCTAAACAAAGGCTCAGCTCCAAGTTGTTACAGGTACTTGTGATCCTCATCTAGTTGTCCACCATGTCACTGCTGATAATCCCTCTGATTTACCCCTCTCTCTCTCACTCTTTCCTTTTCTTTGACCACTTTTTTCTTATTGACTAGTCCATTGTTGTCAACTGAGGGGCCTCCTGAGTCCCCAGATCCTGATCCCAACTCTGATAGTTCTTTCTGAAATAGCTCAAGCCCAATAACACTCAGTTCTGCTTCCCCAAATAAAGGTGCTTGTAATGCCTGCTCTCCGTCATCTGCAACAGCACCCATATAGAAAACCTGTTACCCGTTAGAACTGTGAAAATTCTGTGTAGTTTGGAGAGCTGCAGGCCAGCTTCAGCTACTTAGCATTCTCTGTGGATCCTCTCCTTCCCTGTCTGATTGCACAGAACTTTTCTTTTCCTGAAGCTGAGCATATCAAAACGTGCTTTCCAGCTAGCAAGTCTGCCATACCCGTACCGTAGCCTGCCTATCCATCCCTGGTGATTGAGATTCCTGCATAACCAATTGTGCCTGAAGATGTTCCTTCCCCAGTTTCTTCTTTCCCCCCTGCCCACTTCTGATAGTCTCCCCCCACATTACTAGGTCTGAAATACCCATCTGCATCATCCTGGCTCTCAGTGGTTCCCACTCCGTCACCCTGACCCTTTCCATTTCTGAATCAGTAACAAACAAAGTCCCCCAATCCTTCCCCCAGAAGTAGAGAGGCCCTGCCACAACTCTTGCAGGGCTGCTCAAAATCCTCTGAACCTCTGGCTCAGGGAAGAAGGAATGTTCCCTGCAAGGCTGGGAGTGATTTCTTTCCCTATTGGGCCATGTCTTGGGGCACTGACTATGAACATGTCCACTTCTCCCATGCATGTTGCATCTACTGAAGTCCCTGTAGTCCTCACAGTTGTGTGCATTAGAACAACAGCTCAGGTGATTAGATGTTCTGATATTATCAGGACTGTCACGATATTAGGGGCTTTGTCTTATATAGGCAAATATTAAACCCCCTCCCCCAAATCCTGATTTTCAACCTTGCTATCTGGTCACCCTAACCACAGCACATGCAGTTTCTCACTCCCCAGACACACTAAAATGCTCTGTAGAGCCACAGGTAAAAAAGGTGCGTGGCTGCCCAGGATCCCTACAATAACCCCACTTCAAATCTAAGTGAAATATATTGGGGAGATGTTGCACTGTAATATTTATCTGGAAGAGTTTAGTGGTGCCTTTAAATTCACCATTCCAAACCCTAAATCCATCAGAAACTTTAATTGGAGTCTGCACCACTTTAGTGTTACGTGGAACTCAAATGCAGCACTTTTGCTTCATGTGTATTTTCACTGCAGAATAAAGTAGTCACAGGCTTCAGAGCAGGTTGGAATAAAGATTGGCCACTATATCACCCCAATCTCCAGTCCAGTTCCTAATTCCAAACCGTTCCCAGGAAAAAATCCTCTTCGCCATAAGAGTAAAAGCTGACATGGCATTCTCTGCTGCCTGGCAGGTATATCACGGCTTGCAGGCATGCAGGAGAGAATCCTAAAGAATCTTAACAGAGCCCCAACAACAAAATCCCTAGTGAGACTTTTGTCCATGTCCCCTGTGTAGTGCAGACCAATCACATATCTCTGCTGAGACACCCCAGGGCAATGCTTTCATTGCAAGGGGGCTTGCCCAGAAGCCTGATCTCAACTGGCTGTGACTGCTGCATGGGATTTCTTCCTACTCAGCCTCTCAGGGACCCCCACACTTGAAACAGACACCTCAGGTCCTTCCTTATTGTCACTGTTCCTCAGTTGCTCACTCGCGACAGGCCTTTGTGCTCCCTCCTAAGCACGGGGGCTTCCCCCTTTGTGTTGCTGGGAACCTCAGGGGCAAGAAAAACAAAAGTCCCCACTTCAGATTCTTTAAAAATGCCTTTTATGGGCCACTTTTCCCTCTGGTCAACTCAGATGCTGTATAATCCCCTGGATGGAGTTCCTTAAAGAGAATGGAGCCCCTGCAACAGAGGAGATCCCAGTACTAGCCCCTTCTCCACTTACAGGGGATGGGAAGGCTACAGGTGTGGCTACAAAATTGTCCTTTACCCCTATATTACTGATACAGCCCAACTGTGGCCAAGCTCCACTGTATTCCTGCCTCTCCTCAAGACTCTGTGTAGTGTTTGAAATGGAGGACATGCCTTACAAACCATTTCCCAGAGTAAAGGGACATAGTTCCACCCATTCCTTTCCCAGATCTCCCTCTGGCAATTGCTCCCCAAAGCAAGGAGCTGCAAAGCAAACTATTTTCCCTTTTGAATACATACTCCTAATGCCTGTCCCATCACCCCAAATCCTTCCCCATAGCCCAGAGCAATTCCCAAGTCAGCTTCCCCACAGGTACCACAGAAACAAGGCTCATTGGGTATGCTCTCGGAATTATTTTGGGGAAGGTCTATGGCCTGAGTTATACAAGAGTTCAGATTGGATGATCACAATGGTCTCTTCCAGCCTTGGAATCTATGAACTATTAATCATAACATCAGCTAATAGCACCACAGGATCCACCAGTCTGTGCACAGTAACTTCTGAGTCAATCTCCAAATAGATGGATTCTTCCACCTTCACATCCAGAGCACGTACTGAAGGAATAAAGCCTCTTTCAGTCCCCACCATCTCAGGCTGCTGCCATCTTGGCAGGAAAAGGAAGTGAGAGCTTTTTCTCTCTCACACACACAAACACACTCCATTCCTTTCGCTATGGTTACCAGGATGTTAAGGGTAGGTTATTACAGAGGCCGCGTATCGATCTGCAAATCAGTTTTTTAACAGCTGATTTCAGCTGAATAAAGAGGAATTTAGCTTTGCTAACATCTTTTAAATCTATTAGTACATACTGTGGCTTACAGCATACTGTATACGGAGATGTTGCATTTGTTGTCTGGATGGTAAAAACATAACAAAAATTCAATTTGGCTTTCATGCTGCTTTGCAAGGATTGCACAAATCATTTGTTTTGAACCCTGGGGAACATATACCTGTGATTCCTTTTCAAATATAACAACATGAGCCAAATGCAAAATGTAATGTACCATACATCAAAATGGTTCCACATCAACGTCTTCCCTACAAGTCTGGAAATGGATTACTTACAATAATGTAGCACTAAGCCCAGAGACAACCCATGCCAGCAGATAGTGGGAGGGCAGAGTGAGGGTAGCCAGCTTCAGCAGTGTAAATGAGCATGCTCAGTCCATGTGAGCATGCTCAGTACAAGCCAAGCACCAAAACTGGCGGGGCACTTTACCCTAGGCCCACTCCCCTTCCCCCGTCATCTCTAACTAAGTCACTAGTATATTTCTGGTACATGAAAAATATATTTATATTTTGGTTGAAGGATAGTGACTCCCTTATAAAACTTTGCTAGGATTTCAGCAAACTCCACTAGAACTCTCTCAGAAACTTTCCAACAGCAGCATCAACTTCCTGGATTATGGTTGCCAGGTTTCCAGTTTTCGACGGGAACGCTGGTTCAGAAAGGACCCTGGCAGCTCCGGTAAGTACTGCTGACCGGGCCATTAAAAGTCCGGTTGGCAGGGCTGGCAGGCTCCCTGCCTGGCTCTGCGCGGCTCCCAGGAAGTGGCAACATATTCCTCCAGCTCCTAGGCATAGGGGTGGCCACAGGGGCTCTGCGCATCGCCCAAGCCCTGAGCACCGGCTCCACAGTTCCCATTGGCTGGGAACCACAGCCAATGGGAGCTGTGGGGATGGCACCTACAGGTGGGGGCAGTACACAGAGCTGCTGTGCTATGGCTCCGCCTAGAAGCCAGAGGGACATGTCGCAGCTTCCTGGGAGCCACCTGAGGTAAATGCTTCCCAAAGCCCACACCCCGAAACTCCTCATGCACCCCAGCCCCCTGCCCTAGCCCCGAGCCCCCTCCTGCACCCAAGCTCCCTCCCGGAGCCTGCACCCCGCACCCCAATGCCCTGCCCTAGCCCTGATCCCCCTCCTGCACTCTGAACCCCTTGGCCCCAGCCCGGAGCCCACTCCTGCACCCTAAACCCCTCAGCCCCACCCCAGAGCCCACACCCCCAACCAAAGCCCTCACCCCCTCCTGCACCTCAACTCCCTGCTGCAGCCCGATGAAAATGAGCGAGTGAGTGAGGGTGGGGGAGAGCAAGCAACAGAGGGAGGGGGGTTGGAGTGAGCAGGTGTGGGGCCTCAGAGAAGGGGCAGGGCAGGGAGTGGGGCAAGGGTGTTCAGTTTTGTGCGATTAGAAAGTTGGCAACCCTATCCTGGATGCAACAGTAATGATCAAATATAGCACCTTAAAAACATCCGTTTATCCCAGACATACAAAAACATCTCTAGCCAACCAATTGTCTACCAGCACATTTGCTCAGACATTCAAGGCATTCAAGATAACATATTGGCCAGATCTTCAGCTGCTATAAATGGGTGTAGCACCATTGATTGCCCTCATTTCATTGTAGGCAACTCTTTTAGAGGGAAATCCTCCCAGCCTATGGCAGAGTAGTGGAAGGCCATAAATGAGACTGGTTTGCTGAGAAGGACCAAACCAAGTGATCACTTACAATGAAGCACTGGACTCGCACTGAAACATTATCAGAAATTGGATTGTCGCTGTTCAGCATGGATGACTCTCAGATATATACGCTAAGGTCAGCCACAATGGTTATTCAAATGATCTCCACTGCAGTTTATCCAATGTAGTTGTCAGGTGCCAATTCCAAACCATCAGAACATCCAAAGGCATAAACCCTGTACAAAACATGGCTGTGAAAGAGGCACAGTACAGATGATATCATCCACATCCCCTGTAAGTCCCAGCCCACCCCGAAAGAACATGTTTCTCTTCATTCACCTTCTCACGCCATCTCATTCAGTGAGATATGAGTCTCTCCTCCTTTCCTTTTTTTTTTTGAAGTTGCTGCTGAAAACATGAAGCAAAAGGCAGTGGCTGCAGCAGAGCATGCTGATAAAAGGGAGGAGAAACTGTCATTGGCTGCAACTGGGAAAGTGTTACTTGGAAAGACATGCATGATCACACACGTATGATGCTGTGTGTCAGATTCCTTGGCTTAGGTTATTGAAAGAATTTGGGAAGAAACTGGATTCCTGTCAAGTTGCACCCTGAGACCAGATTCACAACATTACAAAAATAGCACCTCAGTGGGCACTAAGTGGGACCTTAGTTGGAAATGTTATCAGAAAAGGCAAAGAGACTGAACCACCTTCTCTCCCTTAAAAGTTTCAGGTTGAGGCATATTGATTGGGCATCATAGGCAAAGTCCGTTAAAGGGGTTTTCAACCTTTTTCTTTCTGAGGCCCCCCCAACATGCTATAAAAATTCCATGGCCACAACAACTGGTTTTCTGCATATCCAGTAGATTAAAAGCCACGGCCATGTTAGGGGATAGCAAGCAGAGCAATTGCCCAGGGCCCCACACCACACTGGGCCCCGCAAAGCTAACTTGCTTGGGCTTCAGGTTCAACCCTGGGTGGCAGGGCTTGGGCTTCATCTTTCTGTCCTGGGCCCTAGCGAGTCTAATGCTGGCCCTGCTCTCTGGTTTATTTTGACAGACCCCCCTAAAACCTCCTCCCAGGGGGCCCCAGATCCCTGGTTGAGAACCACATACCTTATCTGTTCTGTGGATAAACAGGGAGCTTCACTTCCCGCAGCTGTCAGTTTGTCACCTTTCAAGAGCTCTTAAAAAGTCACATTAAAGTTTTAAAATTTAGGGGCTTGTCTATACAGAAACGTAGTGCACGGCAGGCTGGGGTATGAATTTACGTTGCATCAGCATGCCATGTACTAAGCAGCCAGCAGAGCCTGCTGCCACCCAATCAAAGTTCCGTCATGCGCTATGATGCACTGCTGTTTCAAACAGCCACTTGGTGTGCTGCAGGCTGGTGCACTGTATATTCTCACCCTGGCTTGCCACACACTAAGTCTCTGTGTAGCATGGGCAGCAGGTAGCATAGGCAGGGGAAGGCTGTGCCTCCTCAAACAGCCTGTTGTGGCCCTGCCCATGCTCCATCCCCAGACTCTTGCCTGCTTCCAGTACCCTTCCCGCGCTTCTGTGGCTGAGAGGCTGGGGGCAGGCAGGCTGGTGCGGGTGCACACAAGACATCAGGGCTGGGGCCACGCCACACCGTGCGTCCGTCTAGCGCTGGGGGCACTGGGACTGCACCGCCTGCCTGGTGCTCCGGGGCTGGGGGCGTTCTGGATGCTCCACCCTCCTGGAACTGGTCCAGCCGCACCACCCACCACACTGCCTGCCTGATGCGCTGAAGCTGGGGGTGTGTAGGGGGAGGCGGCGGCTGCAGGAGGAGGTGCTCTGGGCTCCAGTGGGGGATGGAGGCAGAAGGGGAGGGCCGGGGGTAGCCCCCCTCAAGGGCGCATTCACTCGCCACCCATGCCATATAGATAAGCCCTTAGTTTCAGAAAAGTGAATGGAATGGGGGGAATGCTAAAAAATGAAAAGGTGGGGCAGAAAGAGAGCAAGGAACAGGGAAAATGATGGTGTAGACACTGCTATCGGGATGTGCAATGAAGAGAAGACTTTTTGTGCCCTCCTCCAGACCGTGAATCTGAGCAAGACCAAGTAGCACAGTTTGGCCCTAAATCACAGCTTCTGATGGTTGTGGCTATTAGTGGGCTCCCAGATTTGAATTCAATATAAACATATAGAAATGACTTAAAAAAACTGATTTCAGCTGAGTTACACGGTTGTAAACCCAGTGTAACACAATGGAGAATCTGACTTCTATACTTCAGTCAGAGATATAAGCCCCTTTTGAATGACTAATTATTTGTAACCTCTACTGCCCTAGAAGTTTAAGAGAAGTGTAGTTGATATTACAATTGACATATTTAAAATAATCAAAAATGTTTTATATCAAGGCAACAGAGTGTAAAATATATTCACATTCACCTACTGTGCGTTGAGTTTTGTTTACATCCTTGATAAACTGTTGGATATTGTTGATCAGTAATTAACAGTTGACAAGAAATGAGACTTTTCCTATTTACTTGCCAACAGTTCTTTTCAAACTTGAAGAATTCTTTGTGGAAAATCTGCCAGTAACTCTCAGTTATCCAGATGTAAATCCATTTAAATTAGTGTTACACTGGAATTATCCTGCTGTAAATGAGAGCAGAATCTGACCCATTGGCTCTTTCCCAGGGATTTCTCTCATGTTTTGATATTTTCCCCAGAACCTAAAACTATTAAAAACATAACAGGCGTCTAGCCCTCTGTTGTGAAGATAGATGTAAACACAAAGGGTGAAATCCTGGCTCTGCTGAAGTTAGTGACTAAACTGCCATTGACACTAGTGGGACTAGAATTTCACCCAAGGTGACCAAATACAAAGGCCATAAAAGTACCTAGATAAAAAGTTACTTTTGCCTGTTAAATCCTCATCTTGACAGGCTGAAATTTCCCTTTAATGTGCTTATCGTATTGGATATACATGTAACATGATAATTTCTGTTATCTGAATGGGTTTTCCTAGAACTAAGTTTGGAATATGCAAACAAGGAAGTATTCTATTAAATATTTATTGAGATAACTGAGTTCCTTGCTACTGTCATTAACAATTAGGATGAGAGTGGAGTTTACATTGCTATAGGCTAAAGGATATTGGTCTCCAGTGGTGTGGCTTGTGGGAGTTTGTGGGTTTCTGTAAAACTAGGTCCAGCAGCAGGTCAGTTTAGTAAACTAATAAATAGTTTTTCAATGATCCTACTTCGTCTTTGCTATTCAAATCTAAAAGTAGGACCAAGTAGGGTAGAAAATAAAGGCTAGAAATAGCACAGATTTACCAAAATTCTCCACAGATTACTGTTATCCCAGTTTATAAGACTACACAGATCACTATGAAATCTTTGCACTATAAGGGCCTGATGGTATTACTGTTAGATTCTAATGACCCATGGCTGTGTGCATACATAGACACCATGGTTGCCTGTTAACTGCAAACCTGGGCTGTAGGCAATAGAATTCATGATCTTTTGCTCCCCAAAATTTTCAGGCATTTTACTCACTGAGCTAATAGAGCTGTAGCTCTTGGTGACGGTTGGACATATATACTGTTTTTAGGTCTCTAACCACTGTAGTGCACAGTAGTCTCCAATTGAGAAATCTGCATACCTGGTTCTATTGGATAGAGGGCATTAATATGCATTTATATAAGCCAGTATATCACAAGTTCTGCACTGTGGATTCATGTATGCAGTTAAGAAGCGAAAAGCAGCCTTTATCCATAACTAAGGATCCACTCCAAATCTCCCAAAACATGGATCGCTAAATGTGCATGTCTTCCACAGTTATCAAGTAGGCAGGGGCAAGGTTGGATTTAAACTAGTTGAGGAAGGTGCGAGTTACAACAGAAATTATTGTGCCACCTCTTGAAATCGTTTGGAGGGAATATTTTTTAGTTTGGATTAATTTCAGTTTCGCTAGTATTATTTGAGTTCTTGAACCTTCTTGGATGTGCAGGTCAACAGGGATTTGTGCATATCATTTTACACTTCTGTTAAATTAGAGCTACAAATGCTAGGGTGACCTATGAAATGAGTTGATTGTCTAACTACAGTACTTAGTTGGCATTAGTGAAACCATCATAACTGCCATTAGTTTTTCACCTTTCTTGCTAATCTCACCAACAGAGCTACCTATGTATGATTGTATTGTCACTGTTGATATTGTACTCGCTTGTGGGTAAAACAGAGAACTTTAGTCTCCAGGGATTGTCCATTTGGCACCTTTCACAGCACTAAGCTCACTTTAATAAGGGAGAGAGACAGATCCAAATGCAGACTTTTAATATTTAAGAACAATGTGGATTGCTATACTTTGGGGATGGAAATCAATTAGTGGATTGAATTCATGCATAGTATTTTCATCTGTAATCATTATATATGTGTTCCAACATTGTTCATTTTATTTAAAAGAAAAGCTATGCATATTCTTCCAACCAACACCATGAAGTTTCAAAATGTAACTTATAACTCAGTTATAGAAATCTCCCAATTAATATTGAAAACGTTGGAAGGATTACTTGCATGACATTCAGCAAAGTGTATGAAAGCCCAGGTATGCACGCTAACAAGGGCTAACTTGGAATTCCTATTTGGAAATATAAACAGGGTGATAATGAGCAGGAGTATGGAGATGATATTGCCTTTGTATTTGGTACTGATGGAACCACTGCTGGAATAATGTGTCCATTTTAAAAAAAAATGGATTGAGTTCAAAGAAGAGCAACAAAAATTATTTGTGGACTGGAGATCATGTCTTACAATGAGAGAGTAAAGAAGCTCAAACTAGTCTACAAAGAGAAGGATTAAGAAGTGATTTGATCAGGGTCTGTAGTTCCCTACACAGGTAGACGATATCTGATTTATAGACTTTTTAGAGGAGGACGTTGTAGTCATTGAGGCAGGATATAATGAGGCCTGAGCAAGAGATTTGGCTGTGGGGAGGGAAAGGAAAGGATGCATCTTGGATGTCGAGAAGGAAAAGGTGGCAGGATTTGGATATGACCTGGATGTCAGGGCAAGAGAAAAGAAGTCAAAACTAATCCCTAGGCCTGGGTGACAGAGAGGACGGTGGTGATTGTCAGCAGTGATAGAGGATGAAGGAAGTGAAGAAGGTTTGTTAGGAAAGATAAGGAGTTGGGATTTAACTGTGTGAAGTTTAAGCTGAGGACAAGACATCTGAAAGGTCTGTTCATGTTGTCACCATAGTTGTTTTTTTCCATCCAAAGTGCAGTATCGGCCCATGAAAGTATACAGTTAATTTTATTTTGCTTTAGCTAGCACATTAAAACAACACAATTTTAAAGTTGGTGAAGAAAATCCTGCTATATTCTAGTTTCCATTTTATACTAAAAGACATTATTGCTATTTAAGTTCTCTTCTCACAGGAATATTTTTAATATCTGCCAGCATCTTAACACTTTTGCTTTGTATTCCCTGTAGTGCATGAATTTGGGGACGCAGTGTAAGACAGTGTCTTATAATCGTGTTTGACCAAAAGAGGTGAATTTTTCTTTCACGTGTCCAGAATTGTGACTGATATTCCAGGCAATATAAAATAGTCTACTTTTAAACTAGGCAAAAAATAACACTTGAAAGTTATATATTGAGCTAAGCTACTCCAAATGTGATCTTTGAAATAAACGAGACTACACATCTTTGAGAACAGTCAGAGATACAGAGATTTGCTGTACAGAATCCATAAGTAACACTCTCAGCTGATGGAGTCTTTTATTCAGGGCTCTCCAGTTCTGTGTACAATGTTATTTTGCTCCAAAGGATTTCTTTAAAGTCCTTTGTCTCTGGCATTTTTTTATAGATACTAACTTTTTTTTATATCCAAGATGATTTCTCTTTTACCCCAGCAAGATGTACATTTAAATGCAACAGCCTTTTGAATTAGAGGTGTCTCATTCCAAGACACTCATTGGAAGATGCAGAGATCTGTTAACACAATGAAGTGAAAGCTTAGTGAGCAGAGGAGGTTACATCATTAACTTGTCAAAGAGTTGACAAAGGAGCCAAAGGATACATAGCCACTACAGTCAAAGAAAGCATCACTAGAGCAGGACACATAGGCCCTGATTCTGTGCAGTCAGTTTCCCTGAACTCTCTCATTGCCTTCAAGGCCAGGGACACTCCAAGCCTCAGGAGACCAGACTAAATCCCGCTTGACTTTACCAAGCAATATTTGCAGCCCTTATGCAAACAAAGCACCCATTGATTCAATCTGCAGGAGCCCAGCCCATAAAAATCATTGTTTTCTAAGTGGCAAAGCTTTAAATGTCATGGGCTTCAAGGGAATATGCTGATTTACGCCAGCTAAGGATCTGACCCCTGCTTTAAAGCTTAATCTAAATCATACAGTTCTTCCTTATAAAAGCATAATAAACAGCATATCCAAGATCACAAATCCATAGTATTTTGAATCACAAGAACTCTAGCTAGCAAGCTCTCAGCAGTAAGATACCAAAGGTCCCGAGTGATTAAGAGTCTCATAAAACTTGGTCAGTATCAGAAACAGTTTCCAGGCAGGCAAAGTACAACATTTTCCCTTCACATTTTATGAATGACTGCAGTATTGTGCTTCAATCAGAGTCCTCTACTAAAGCCATTCATAAAAATAAAAACAAAACAAACACACACAAAACTTTCTAGGTTCAGTCTGAAGCCATCGGGTGCCAGAGGCTGGGAAAACATACTGGCAGCTCTAACCCCAACTGGTATTGAAAGTATTCAAGGGTCTTTTTGGTGGTCTGAAAAGTATGAAGTGCTATGTGGAAGGGCAGCTGGTAGAATTACTGTGACACATACTAGGCAAGGAGCCAGAGCTGGCCTTGTTTCAGACATTGTCTTTCCCCTCATTGAAGTGTCAGGAGCTAATTCATGGAAAATTTGGTGAGTTGGCAGCTCTTTCAGTGGATTTCATTGAGCTATAGTGTGCAACAGTCACATGAATGCAGGGTCCACTGCCAAAAAAAATGGGGATTTCTGAGCTGTAGGAATCAAGTCAGCCAGTGAGAATGTCTGTGGATTTTGTGTGGTTTGGGAGTAAACATGTGTACAGGTGTAATCAACAGGGGGAAGAAAAGTCAGGGAAGTGCTAATGATTGAGATTATTGATAAGCTTGATGAATGCTATTCTTACAAATGATTCTTTTGAACCAAATAATCTCTTTGCACCAAGACTCATTTCCCAAGAGGCAGCAAATGTGCTAATCAGCCCAGGGCCTGTAGTCACCTGGGAAAGACATCAACAAAAAAAGTGTGCATTTTTGATCACTTCTCCACTGCACAGTTATTCAATGGAAAAGAAAGGGTCAACGCTAAGATTTTAAAAAATGGACGTAGTAAATTGCACTTTCTTTTCTAGTATTTCCTTAGAGGTTTATGCAGAAATACAAAAACATATCAGTATCAGGACTCCATAGAATTAGAAAGATATTGCAGGTAAACAAAGTATCTGTTGCTAAAATAGAATGCTCTGTGGTGGGGAGTCTGAATTGATCCTAGCATCAGTTACCTTTGTTTTACATTTTCATTCATTTTTCCCACTAAAATATTGCTCTTAAGGACCAGATACATCAAATTGTTTATTTTGAAAAGTTTAAGCGATTTTCTAACACACTGTAAAGAAAACTAGCCTTTGTCTAGCTAAATGACTTGTTGGCTTATGCCCAAGTAAGGAGACAAACACAGGTCTTGAGCTGGGAACAGGCAAAGTTGGGAATAGGCAACACATCCATAAAGCAATGGCTAGGAAGAAAATCATTAGATGCAACGATTGTGCTTTGAATATATATATAAAAAAATTATGTGGGTGCACATTATGTGGGTTTCCCATTAAAGTTATTGGGAAAACTCCTATTGACTTCAGTGGGGCTAGGATTTCACCCTCTATGAGTGCTAAGTAGTCTTGTTATTTTGTACCTTTACCAAGACCTGTGGAGATCATGCTCTACAGGTCATCAGAGCCAGTCATTAGAGATAATATTTCAGATAGGACCTAGGAGCTTGGTGTGTGTATGTTAGCTCATCCGTCCCCCCATCCTCTTCTAGAATTAACTGTGTTGCTGGAATAAGTAAAATCATCAGGGGTCTACAATGGTGTTATGTGCCCATTCCCGGACCAGCCAGAACATAGGACCACAGAAATGCCACTTTTGGAGTATGAATGTGTACCTGTATCTACACAAACAGTTCTGAGGGACTGAATGGGGGTCAGCCTGCTTACAGAATGCACAGTGTCAGATATGAGGGAAATTTCTGGATAATATAAGCTTCCCAAAAGTTACTTGGTATGTACTCACACACACATACCAAAATCTAACATAGTATCAATAACATTACTTTTGAAACTAAACTAAAATTGCATCTTTGGGGACAAATTCAGAGGGGATATAGAAGGTGCTATAAGGCAGACTTCCTTAGAGTAACAGACTCCTCTACATTCAGATTCTATACCTGTTTAAACCCCCTCTTCTGATGTGTAAAGCTGCTGTAACACACACCCTGAGGAGCTGGAGAAAAGTGCATATTAACGCAGCCCTTACCTTGCTTTAACTTATCCCTTACATATATGTCTGCCTCCACAGAGTGTGCATTACATCAACTGAGACACCTTTACATGTTGGGTGAGGGGACGTAAGTATGTCTGGGGCGTCTGAGTGAGTGCAGGAGATGTGCACTATTTTTCACATCATCTTTGAATTTGGTCCTTTGTCTATATGTTGTTTCAGACATTAGAAAATGAAATATGGCCTCAATGTATTTTCTTGTTCATAAAAGGGCTAATATTTACTTTTCTTTGCAGCCGCAACAAGTGGTTCAGAAGAAGCCTGCTCAGGTAAGAAATGTTTATATGAATTAATTCTGTAGATTACCTTAATATCCTTTGTTCTTGAGCATGTAAATTAGCAATGTTTATTGTAAGTAATGCAATTAGTACTTAATAAATGGAAAAATGCACTGATCATTTAAATCATCCATTAAATCCACACAACAAAATAAACCCCACTTGTCCACTAAATATTTTTCAGAATAATTACATATAGGCCCCATTTCAGTCAAGTGTTTACATATGGGCTTAAGTCCATCCATATTCAGAAAAGTACTTAGCATGTGCTTAGTGCTTTGATGAATACAGATGGACTACTAAGGGTACAGAACTCTTCTTGATATAGGTCTGCTTTTTTTGAAGGAACAGAACTTTTGCTAGACTATGTTATGGTTTGAATGTATTACTGTAAAAAGAACCTGAATTAAAAATAGAAACAGAAAGTTCTAGTGGTAAAAAGATAAAAACTCTCCAAAAGCATGTGTAGGAGTCCAGTTTCTAAAAAAAACAATAAAACTACAGCCATGATTAATGAATGGTGTTGATACAATAATATTGCACTCTCCTAATGGTGGAGATAACATTCAGGATAATGCAGTAGGAATTCTACACTAAACTCAAATTCACCATCCCTCCCAGCCAGCAGAGACTCCAGGCACAGTTCAGCTGTGCAAAGAAGGACAGGATTCTGGGTGGGGCCTTGCATGAGGTGCATGCTTCTTACATGTTGCAGAGCTCCTCTCCGAAGATGGGCAGTACTACACAGTGGGCAGGGTAAAGGTAGACTAAGAGAAGGCTTGGACCAGAGGACCCATTGCTGCCTGGATCCTACTATCCTCCCCTCCCCACATAGGGGGCAGCAGAAGAGGCAACAGAGGGTACGTCTACATGGCAAAAAAACCCACGTGCACCAACAAGTCTCAGAACCCATGTCTATAGACTCAGGCTTGCGGGGCCTACGCTACAGCACTAAAAATAGTCAAGTGGATGTTCCAGCTCTGGCTCTGAAGCCTTGGAGGGGAGGTGGGTTTCAGAACCTGAGCTCAGCCAGAACATCCATATGGCTATTTTTAGCAGCATAGCACAGGAACAGAGAGCCCAAGTCTGTGGACCCGGGCTCTGAGACTCACTGCCGCAGGGGGTCGGGGTTCAGCCACTGGGCTGCAATAGCCTCCTTGGTGCAGCTTTGCAGCTGCTCTGCAGCCAAAGGTGGGCAGAGGGATTCCTCTCCATGGTGAGCACTAGAGTTAATAATTGCCCTTTTGCAACTCTCACTTTTAATCTCTGAATTTTGCTGTATTTATAGAAAACTAGAAATCAAGTAGAGAATGTATTTAACATGGAAGTAGGTAGATAACTCTGGATTTCTAAAAGGTAATGTAGCACTAGAACTATAGCTAAACTTCTGTTTACAAACAGATACATTATAAATATGAATGCAGTTATTTGTATGCCAAGTAAATGCAAAGAACTTTTTTTTAAACCCCTGGCAGCAGTGGTTTTCAACACAAGTACTGACTGGCCTTTACCATAGCAGCTGTAATAGGCATTGCTCTAAAACTACAATGAGCAGAGCCTCTTGCTGTCACTCGGCTCTGTTTCATGGCAATGAATGTAGACTGTCGTCATGGGTGCACACATACTAAAATGGCTCTAGGCTGAAAAGGAGGAGAGGTAGCAATAGGAAGTTTGGGTGCCTGACATAAATGGCCTTCACTCTGTCCAATTGCCTTTCTTTCTTTTCTTTTACACTACTGAATTTCCCTTTAAAGGAGAGGAGTTCAGACTCAGAATTAACAACAAGAATATGAGCTCATGCGAGTTTCCTAATCTGAGCTGCCTAAGGAAATAGTGATAAATTATATAAACATGCGGACTACATGGAAGTTCATGAGGATAATGTAAATCTTACCCTGCATTCAGAGGAATCTCTTCCTTTTCCATCTGTTTCCTTCAAAATATCCTCACAGATGGCTTTTCAATGTGGCAGTCTGGATTAAGTTAGAAGCGTATCTTTTCTTCATCAGCGGGGCTTTGAAAGGTTACGTTCAAGCACTGCTATGTGATAGTGAGCATGTTGCCACAGTTTGGTTGAATAAAAGAAGCATAACCCTTGATCAGACTTATCATTGAATGCTGTGGTTTGAATGTCTGGAGATGTTCATTCTCAAGGATTTTGGATTAGTATTAATTTACATCCAGCTGTTACCCTTGTTGCCAGCTCAGATGGAATGACTGTTGATTGTTTTGCATTTTAAAAGGCACAGAAGCAAAAACAGATAGCTCTCTTGTAGTGATAACAGTTCTGTAAATGTCACCATCGCCTAGGTTTTAGGCATTCTCCAGGTCTCAGGCATTCTCTAAATCTCCTTTTATGGACAGCTGCTGTCCAGTCTAAGGCCATGACAATGCTATGTAAAAACCTATGATAGCTTCAAACATCCACAGAACCCTGAGGATTTCCCATCTTGCAGGTGGTAAATGCAACAGCAGGTTCCACTGGGAAGAGATATGTCCACAGAATCAATGCAAACATGTAAATCATACAATCTGTATGTATTCATGATGGTCACCAGGTGACTTGTATCAGTGGGGAAACACACACACACAGTACAGTGAACTTGTACTGGAAAATCTAACTGCAAGCCATTAGTAAGTTTACAGTCTCCATGAGGGATAGGTGTCTAAAAATCTCGAAAGATGAGAAGTGTCAGATATCCGCTTCAAATATGTTTTAGTCACCAGAAAAAAACAAACAAACAGATCTTACTAGTAAGATCTACCATATTCTCATTTAAGTGACTAAGTAAGGACTAAGTAGCCACTTTCCTAATTTTTAAATGATTTGTAACATCTGGATCCTCAGCTGATGGCATATGGATTAGCTGCGTATGCATCCGATGAAGTGTGCTGTAGCTCACGAAAGCTTATGCTCTAATAAATTTGTTAGTCTCTACGGTGCCACAAGTACTCCTGTTCTTTTTACAGATACAGACTAACACGGCTGCTACTCCGAAACCTGCGTACTTAAGTAATACAAAATAAATTGATATTTTTAGGGAATCATGAAAGTTATCAGAGTTTTTTTGGGGAACAGGACATGTTTTATTTTTATCTTTTCTGCAGCATAGAAATAGTCTGAGTCTGAAACAAGCTTTTGAAACTGTTTAATGATCCATGTGGAGGGGGAGCCTAAAAATCAGAGATGTTAGAGTCTCTGGATCTCATAACTGAATTCAGAAGAGAGAACATGAGTCCAAATATATTTTACCAGCAGTTAAGTAACTTTTTTTACCTAATAGTAACTAAATTGCTTACATTAAAAAAAAACAAACACGCCAAGCAAACGAATACAATAACAACAATAAGAGGAAAAGAGAAAAGCATTATTTTTGAATAGGTACAAAGGCAAATCAAGTACATTTTTTGTGTGTCTTACTTGTTAATTAAGGTCCTGGTTCAGGAAAGAATCCCTGTCTTCATTACAGTTAAGCATATGCTTAAGTGTTTTCCTGAATTGGGGTCTAAACTTTGCTCCAGCAACTTGAACATCCGACGTGCTGCCTACCCTTTGCAAGGAATGGCATGCCTTCAGTGCTCATTGATTCAATTATTCAGTATCACACAAGTTTAATCCTCTAAGGACTAAAGTCCATTGGACTTCGTTCATCTTCCCATTGACTTCAAGTGGCTTTGAATCAGTCCCTTAGCGCATAAGGATAAATCTAGTTATTCTGCTTATTGAAGCTGAGAATTGGAAGTTTATAATTCATAAGAGGCAGGAAGCTTTATTGTCCAATAGCACATATAGTTTTTACCTGAAACTAATTCCATAGGGGTGACAAGCACCACTGCAAAAGAATTTCCAAAACATTTGGTTATCTTGCTTTTTGTTTATTTATTTATTTTAAGCAAATATTGGCTGTGTTTATGGAGACTTCAAGGGCAGTGGTAAGGACGGTTGTTGGAGCTGGTCAAAATTTTTTGCACAAAAAGTTCACAGCAATTTGGCCTTTTTTTAAAAAATGGACTCTTTTGCCAAAAATTGTTGATATTTTTGAAATGTTTCTGTTTTTTTGTGAAAGTTTTGTGATGTTTTAATCAAATTTTTAAATTGAAATTATGTTTGAAATCATCATTAAACATTTTTGCTTACCCAAAATGCAGCTTTCTGTGAACAAAAATATTCCAGAACAGTTTTGGACATGATTTTGATTAAAAATTGTTCTTAAATTTTACAGAAACTTTCATGGAAAATGGGTCAAGTTTGAAACAGTTTTTCTGTTTTTTGACTAGCTCAAATGTTTATATTTAAAATAACTCTAAACATTGATTGGCATAAAACAAATAAAAATTAGAGCAGGGGTCAGCAACCTTTGGCACGCGGCCCATCAAGGTAGTCCACTGGCGGGCCACGAGACATTTTGTTTACGTTGACTGTCTGCAGACACGATCCCCCGCAGCTCCCAGTGGCCGGGAACAGGAGCTGCAGGGGGGCCGTGCCTGCGGATGGTCAATGTAAACAAAATGTCTTGCGGCCCACCAGCGGATTACCCTGATTGGCTGCGTGCCGAAGGTTGCTGACCCCTGAATTAGAGTAACAACAAGCTGATGAATTGCAGAATCAGGTTCAAAAATTAGGAGGTGGCGCTACTCTCCAGTGTGAAAGGAGAGAGACAAGATTGATTTCTATTCCCAGCCTCTCAATTTCCCACCCGACAGTGCAGCATCGGCGGAGTGCTTAAGCCTGATCGACACCACAACGTTTTGAAAATAAATAATCACACTCCTTAGTCAACATAGCTATGCCAATAAAACCACTGATGTAGACACAACTATGCCGACAGAAGAATGCTACTGTTAGCATATGTCAGGGTTCCTTCCCCACTCTGAACTCTAGGGTACAGATGTGGGGACCCACATGAAAGACCGCCTAAACTTATTCTTATCAGCTTAGGTTAAAAATTTCCCCAAGGTACTAACTTTGCCTTGTCCTTGAACAGTATGCTGCCACCACCAAGCATTTTAAACAAAGAACAGGGAAAGAGACCACTTGGAGACGTCTTTCCCCAAAATATGCCCCCAGGCCCTACACCCCCTTTCCTGGGGAAGGCTTGATAAGAATCCTCACCAATTTGTATAGGTGAACACAGACCCAAACCCTTGGATCTTAAGAATGATGAAAAATCAATCAGGTTCTTAAAAGAAGAATTTTAATTAAAGAAAAGGTAAAAGAATCACCTCTGTAAAATCAGGATGGAAAATACTTTACAGGGTATTCAGATTCAAAACACAGAGGATCCCCCTCTGGGCAAAACCTTAAAGTTACAGAAAACAGGAATAAACCTCCCTCTTAACACAGGAAACATAAAAGTCACATAAAACAAAAGATAACTAATCCGCCTTGCCTGGCTTACCTATACTGGTTGCGATATTGGAGACTTGGATTAAGATGGGTTGGAGAAGATGGATTTCTGTCTGGCCTCTCTCAGTCCCAAGAGAGAACAACCACGTAAACAAAAGGTACAAACAAAAGTCCCCCCCCCCACAGATTTGAAAGTATTTTGTTCCCTTATTGGTCCTTTGGGTCAGGTGCCAGCCAGGTTAGCTGAGCTTCTTAACCCTTTACAGGTAACAGGATGTTGCCTCTGGCCAGGAGGGATTTTATAGCACTGTATACAGAAAGGTGGTTACCCTTCCCTTTATATTTATGACAGCATAGCTAATTAGAGAGACAAGGTGGGTGAGGTAATATCTTTTATTGAACCAACTTCTGTTGATGAGAGTTGGTCCAGTAAAATATCTTACCTGACCCGCCCTGTATCTCTGATATCCTGGGACCGACTTGGCTACAACAACACTGCATACGATGTAGCTAATATCATTCCAGTAGATGATGGTGTAGCTATATTGGCAGAAGAGCTCCTTTTGTTGGCTTATACTGCATCTACACTAGAGGGCTCTGTTAGCATAGCTATACAGCCATAGCTATACCAGCCAATGTAGACTCTGTAATGTAATGTAGACTCACTCCAGAGCAACTTCTATCACTTCAGATGATGAGAGTGTAGGATTGTTGGGTGTGGTTTCTACAGGAAGTTGTCTCTAGTCTTCTTTGGGCAGTAGGATGTTACCATGACAGCGTGCCTCAAAGGTTGTTATGATAAGCAAGAAAAAAACCCACCAGGACAGATTTTGAGAGCTCTCACAGCACGTCAAAAGATGTCTGTTCAGAAAGAAAAAATAAAAACAGACAAGTAATGATTAGCAGTTTAGTGTCTGATTTTGTAAACAGATGAAGCAATAAGCTAAACTGTATTAAAGAACTAGGGGTTAGAAGAGGAAGTCACATGTTTTTTGGAAGGGAGTTTCTTGTTGTTTATATGACATCACTACTGAGCAGAATCTAAAGAATGTTACTGAGCCCTAGGCTCTTTGTAGATCCCCAAACTGGTCTAAGATTTAGATTTCCTTGGTTTTAAATATTTTATGTAATTTTTGTTTATTTTGTAACTATATTGAGTGACATTTTTGAGACTTCTGCTTCCCAGAAACTCCTCTTTAAATGAGTTAAACAAGCCAACTGGGATTTTTCCTGGCCAAGAAGGAAGGGAAGGGAGAAAAATTACCTTTAAAAAAGAACATGTTGAGGTTAGTCACCTTTAAAAAAGTCCCAAATCACAAGACCAATCTGAAGAGCTCAGTTCATGTTTGTAAGGTGATCTGAAGATAAAAGTAACTGGGCAAGCTCTAAGCATTATTATTACTCTATTATTTTGCATTTAAATAGTGCCTTTTATCACAAAGTGGTTACCAAAATTGTGTAGATGCATCAAGCTGAAAATGCAGACACCTGTTAGGCAGACGGTGACAACCAGTGAGCCAGCACAAGTATAGCTCCCTACATTGAAATTCACCTTTATAAGAACTAGCATTGATCATGACTGATTTGAACATTTTCTCTTATGAAACCTATTGAAAACACCAATGATAAAGCTATTGAAGGGTTTACTTAGCATTTCCACCATTTCATCAAGAATATAGAGTATGCCCCTCAGGACTTTATAAAGTGAATTACAAACACATGCACACATCATGACCCACTCCCTCAAAGCATTTCCCTAATCCTGCCCCAAGTGCGTAGCCCAAGAAACCAAACTCTGCTCAGGAGGGGAGTTTCTGTGGAAGGGAGGGAAAAATCTTCCCTAGGCTGAACAGCCTCAGGGCTGGAGTATCCATTGGAGTGCTGGCTCCCCTCTGGAAGGGGAATGAAGGATCACCTTGTGGTTCCATGGGAGTTAGGTATCCAGGCGCTTTTGAATATCCTACAAAGCACCTGTCTTCATGTTCAGATGCCAGAATACCTATAAAAATCTGGTCTTTAGTCTCTCTGGCCCACATCCTCCAAGGTATTTAGGTGCTTGACTTCTACAGAAATCAGTGAGAGTTAGGCACCTAAATACCTTTGAGGATCCGGCGTGGGTGGCGCGTGGCTCCACCATTCAGGGAGGCTGGCCCAAGTGCTGGAAAATCCCCCAGTGCCTGGACCGGGGTCCCGCCCCTGCTCAGTCTCCTCCACCTCAGGCCCCGCCCATGCTCCACCCACACTCTGCCCCAGGCCCCGGTCATGCTAGGCTTCATCCCCCAAGCCCACCCCTGCACACCACTCACCAAGTCCCTCCTCTCCTCCACTCCCTCTCACCCATGGTCCCCCTACCCTCTGAGTCCTTCCCCTTCCCCTGAGCGGCAGGGGGAGCACAGGAGGGTGGAGGGACCCAGCAGGCAGTGGGCACCTTGAGGGAGGGGGGTGGAGGAGAGGAAGGAGTCAGGACTCAGCTAGCGGGGGGACCATGGAGGAGGGGGTGGAGGAGGGGAGGGACTCAGCAAGCAGCAGGAGGTAGGGGCCTCTCAGGAGAGGAGAGGAGGGACTCAGTGAGAAGCGGCAGGGGCCTCAGTGGAAGGGCAGAGCAGGGACCGAAAGAGGCGGAGCATGGGTGGGGTCAAGGGCAAAAAGCGGGAGAGGACTTCAGGAGCGGAGTGCAGGCAGAGCCACCACAATCCAGTCATCCACACTCTCAAAGGCAGTGGGTCAGCAGTTGTGCCGCAGGGGAGGCTTAGCCCCCTCTGGTCTATTCTACCCGCTGCCTATGAAATCTGGGGATCTGCTCCCCATCTGTAAAACTGGGGAAGGTAGCGCTTCCCTTTGATTTTGGTGCCCAAACACCTTTAAAAAGCTATCCATTGGGCACTATGTTTAATTTGTTCTCATGGTGTCTGGACAGCATAGAGGACTCTGAGTGTCTTATGCACCTCCATGATGTTTTGTCCTGGGGCTGGAGCTTTCCCTGGGACTGCTCCACTCTGGGTAAGGCACTGCAGTTTGGGGGAGCCTTGTGCCATGGGCTCAGGGCTTCTGCCCGAAGGGAGTGCCAGGGGTCAGCCTCAGCTCCAGGGGCTCGGGGCACCAGGTTTACATACCAAGCACATATCACAGACCCTCGGTTGACAACCGCTTGACTAGATTACCTTCTTGGGTCCCTTCCAGCATTTCATTTCTGTGATTCTGTTTTGAGTGCCATAATTTCTGGGTGCCTAACTTGATACACCTTAGAGGGGCCTGATTGCCAGATTGAGCACCCACTCTCTAAATTCAGACCTCTTGAAGGTGTCTCCAGAAAGACATCAAAAAATTAGAACTCCCAGAATCACTAGTTGTTTTTGAAAATCTTGGAGTTTGTCTTACACCTGTAACAACAAAGACAATCAATAAATCAGTTGTGACAGGGCCTCTCTCCGTGATGCCCCAATGGGACGCTACTCATGCTGTTGTAGGGATGCCAACGATTTGTTGCCACCTCTCATTGTCCGGGGCAGTGGCACTTTAGCCTCTGGCCAAGGCACACTTGAGTCTCACCCCTTCCAAGTATTAAAGTTAAAAGCTAAAGGAATACTATGAATTCAAAACTAGGGTTGTCCAAGGTGTCTTTGGCAGGATGCCACCCTTCTCGTCAGGACTTGTCTTCATTCAGCCAGTCAGTAGTCTTCCTGGTCTCAGTTGTCCCATCCCCCAGGAGGTTTGTCCAGGCAGCAAGTGGTCTCAGATTATTGGCTGAAACCAGGCTTCTCTCACCAACAGAGAAGCAGAGCTTTAATCTCCTTGTTGGTCAGCCTCAAATCAAGCTGGATATCCCTCTTCACTCCTGACGTGCTACTGGTGTGGTGGGGCAGAGGCAGTTTGATCCACAGGCCCTTTATAACCCCATCCTTGCCAGTCTGTGGCCTGTATGCCCCATCACACTAATCACTGAAGGTGATGTGAGTTGGAGTGTTACTTCAAAAAAGAGACATTTATCGTATCCAGGAGACAGGGTATCATGGAACACCTGTAGAGTTATGGGTGTTTAGCAACTTTTACAATCACGTTCATAGATCCTAATCCCAAGCTAGTTAAGTCAATGGAAAGACTACCATTGACTTGTTTGGGGTTTGGATTAGGTCCTTAAATGCTTGGATGTACTGAAATAATACAAGGACATAACTGATCAACTACATCAGAAAGGGTGGAAGATGAAGCACTGATGTATTAGTGTGTTCTTCTCAGAAATGTACCACATCTTCTCAGATGACAAAACTGATTCACAGTTTAATTTCCTATACGAAGATATCTATTACCCAGTGCTTGAAATCTCCAAGCCCTTGGTCTTTTCAGACTGGTTCGCATTTTGTACTGTAATACATACAAACATTTAGTTATGAAGCAGCAGAAATAGAATAAGAAATTTTGGGCAAATATAGGAACCACAGAATGATTAAATGAACCAGTGAATATAATACATTGTCATCTATTAAATATTGAGTCTTTGACTGTTATTGTCAGTTAAGGTCCTTACATACCAAGCACAATTTAAAAAAAACAATTTGTTGAGTGGAAATAGCTGTGTGCTCCATCATCATTTATTGATGTACACTTCCTGGGAGAAGACGATTGGGAGAAAAACATTTTATTCTTTAGGGATTCCTCAGTATTTCTGGCATTTTATAAAGTCTCACTCTGGAAACTGTCCCTTGAAGATTAATTGATAAGCCCCAATCCCCCAACTCCTCCCCCCAACACACACACCAAAAAGCCCCTTGGAATATGAGTAGGAAGCATTACACAGCTACTCTATTAATGATGGGCAGTTATAGAATTGTTTTCTTTGAAATCACAGTTATATCACACAACACCAGTGCTGATTGATGTGTCCGAACATTACCACATATTGGCAGCCAATCAGAGCAGGATACCAGCACCTTTGCTAAGACCATGCAGGCGTACCAGCATGCCCCCTCATGTGCATTAGCTGGACATTAGAGAGTAAAACATCTTTTAAAAAATCCTGAAAATCCATTATGCACAAAATCACAGAACACACACACATTTTAAAAATGTTTAACTCCAGCTGAGTCCACATCCTTTGGAATAGAACTCTCACCATGCCAGCCTCTGGCAGCGTGCTGGGAGTAAGCAATCTTGCTTGTGCATTGGCTCTAACTTGAAGGTTCCAAAAGCCACCATTATCCCAGTGCTGCGCTGGCCTGTGCAAAGGGCTGGAGACTGCAGGCATCCTGTTGCAATAGTAAAATGTGATTACGGATATCATGGTAATACTGTGGTTATAGACACAGGGTAATATTTTCGAAAGCACCAAAGTGTAAGCAGCTGAGGTCCCATTAAAAGTCAAGTCACTTATGCACGTCTGAAAATGGGATTTAGGCACTTTTGAAAATTTTGCTCACAAGCTGTACTTTTTTTTTTAATGATCGCTAATTTTGTTTAAATACACTAGAGTATTGCCATGATACCCCTTGCTTTACCTTAACCCTGTTTATAGCACTTAAGACTCTTGGCATCTGATGAAGTGAAGGGAAAACCAGCATGAAAAATCATTCCTAAACTTGCTGAATTTTCGGTCAGCAGGCTGCTGAAGTAGTTTGATTCTGATCTCTGAACTCTGATTGTTTGATTCTGATCTCTGAACTCTGGTTTTGAAGATAATCTGCCACCCTACAGCCATGGGGGAAAAAAGGAGAGAAATAAAAAAAAACAAATCACCTACATTCTGCCTGAATTTTCATCTCTCGTTTCCCACATCACAGTGTATAATGTCTCACAGAGTTACAACAATGGCTGATCTCACAGATAGGATGGGCTGGGGGTGGAGGGGGGAAAGAGAGCTCTGTATTGAAACCAGATTAGGAGTCTGACAGAATGAAACACTGAGCTCTAGGACCCAGTAGATCTACAGTCAGGACAGTGAATGGGTTTTTTTCCTCCCTATTTCCCATGGCTATTTTGAGGCAAAATCTGGAAACTAAAATCAGAACAACAAAGGGACAGATACAGTATTTTAGGCAGCCTCCCCTTCACTTTAATGAAGTCTTCCAAAGAAGAATGTTATATAATGAGGCGTTAACTGCAATTTATTTTAGTTCATTTTTTTACATTTAGGAAGAGGAAAACAGATGAACACTGAGGTATAAACTTCAATAAATCTTTCTTTGTCTTCAAAGAAAAAGTATTTTGTGCATAGGTTTCCATCAGGAGCTTTTTTCTATTAGATTGTAGGATTTAGATATGTTCCATTTAAAAAGAAACGACCATAAAGTTCTTTAGTCAAAAGGAAATAATCACCATCCATTAAGTGAGACAGCCCCAATGTATTTTTAAATCAAACTATCTAATGTAGAAAAAGAAAAGGCTCAGCTCTGTGGTAACATGAATCACTTAGCAGATGGAACTCAAAAAGTTGGTTTCATGTGCCATGATGAAGAGGTCCATACTTTATTGCCTTTTCCACCAGACTGCTCAGAGATATTCAAGAAGTTGAAAAATCTTTAAATGCATGGCTCTAAATCCTTTACGAATTGAACATATTAAGAGGACAAGAAGAGTATGTCATTAAACTATAACTACCCTTTTTGGATTACCAGGTATTTGTAGATTTATTGGCAAAATGGCTTAAATTAGGGATATATTTTTAGCCTGCAGCGTTTCATAATAAAATAGCAACAGAATTTTTTGCAGTAAAAAAAGAGAGGGAAAACAGGGGTTCTTGTTAAAGCCTACACAAAGTTTTCTGATTTTTGTGTTCTTTTGCCTGCACAAGGAGGTGCTCCATGGTTACACAATCCTTAAAGCTTGCAAGGAAACCATTTACATTACCCCATTTCACTCAGGAGTCCTCATTGCCCTGCCTTTCACTGCAGACCCGCTGTTTAGTCTGAAACTGAAAATTAAACCCAGCACTTCGGCTTTCAAAGTTAAATACTCTGCTTTGCTGCCAGCACACAGCCTCACCAGTGTCTGTGTGGTAAGATCAAGGATTAAACTCTTCAGACATTTTAAAAACGATTTTACAAGGCGTTTAGCCTGTAGTGTTTTCTTCTTTCATTGATTTTGTTGGTTTATTTATTTATTTAAGAGCCAAATCATTTAGCTGCATTATACCGCAAGGTCTCACATGAACTTTGTTGAACCAAGGCAGAGGACCCAGCTAGCTTTCTTTCAGAAATACGTTTCTTATTCTGGGAGCTTTTCTGAGCACTCTTGGGGGAAGGTAGAGCCGTATTTGTTAAACTCTTCCTTTCATGAGTGAAAACAAATGAAGAGCAAACCAGTGAGATTTAGAAACAGTAATAATAAAAACAAAGTTCTCCAACTCAACTCTCCCCCCCAAAAGAATGTGCTTGTTATTCCCCTTGTAGCAGCCTTCATTTTCTTTGTGAAGTAGGTTATGTAAATGACCGAGTTGTTCAGTGTTTAAAAGCCTTCATGACTAGCACTCATAAAAATGTCATTGTGCACTTCCACTTTGAAAGGCTCTTTTATCTTACCTTCCTGAAGCCCCTTTCCAATGGATAAGCATGCTTGAGCAGGAAGCTGCAGGTTGGCCTTCCCACATTGCTTGGCCCTAATGAGACAATCTTGGCTACCGTTTTTCAATCTCTTTCTTATTACTTCAAAGCGGCAGCTTTGAGGTCTAAACAAGTTTTAGCACTTGTCAAAACCTTTCAGCTGTGTTTCAAGTGCTAGATATTAATACATATAATATAAATTTGGCTACTCAGAAAAATCACTGTTGCCACTTGTCAGCAAATTATTATAATGCTGTTGTAAGAGGTAATGATCAGGATTTGAATGTCATTGGGCATTCCTTATCAACCTGCAACAAGCAATCACTCTTTTGAGGAATTAAAAGGACAAATCTCTCTCCTCATCTTTTTATGTCTTTTTATAACAGGAGGCCCCCGGATATCTGACTGGTGCCTCTTCTTTCTTATTCTAAACATACACTAAGGATATGCCTACACTGCAATTAAAAACCCGCGGCTGATGTGTGCTAGCTGACTCGAGCTAAGGGGCTGTTTAATTGAGGTGTAGACATTTGGGCTCAGATGTTGCCTGTGCTCTAGGGGGGGAGGGTCTCAGATCTCAGCCTGCAGCATGATATGTCTACACTACAATTAAACAGCCCCTTAGCTCAAGCCCTTAAGCCCAAGTCAGCTGCCATGAGCCAGCTGCGGGTTTTTAATTGCAGTGTAGACATACCCTAAGGAGGCTCTCCCTTCAGTGAGATAGGAGATCATGATGTTAGGCTTGGCTAAGACAGGTCATATGGATTTCAACTCACACCTTTATTCTGGATTGTTGTGTCCCTGTTCTTTCATATTATGGCATCTCACATATATCAAAAACGAAATCATTGCTGTAACACTGACTGTAATTAAACAGGTGGGATGCACAGAAATATATGCTGTTTCATGCATGAGTCCTTGGGAGCTCTTCAGTGGTATTATAGATTATATCATTTCCACCTGCATTGACAGCAACATCTCTCTGGTACTGACAATCTTTACTACCATCAGGAGGAAGAGTTTATACCAAGGCCTATAATTTGTCAGTGTAGTGCACAGGCCTAAATACTAGGAATTACTGACCGCAGAGCTATGTGCTTGTTAATGTATTATTATTAATTGTTATATTTATATTGTTTTTAGCACCTCAAACCCATCCAGGTCATGGCCTCATTATACTGTGTGCTGTGCAAACATGTAGTAAATTATAGTCACTAACTTAAAGGGTTTACAATCTAAAAGACAATTTGTAAAAGCTGTTTCCAAACCTTGGGATTTGCCAGTCTGCCACAAGATTGTATAAGGTCACACTACTGATTCAACCAATATGAATTAGGAATGCCTCCTTACTTTCTTTAATATTTTATTTCACTCCTAGGTGACCTGGTTGTGTCTTTTAGCATGTGAACTCTCCAGGGCAGGGTGTATCTCTTTATCTGAGTTTGTATAGCCCCACCCCCTGGCCCCCAAGATTTCTGCAAGCAGGATTTGTCCCCAGAGTAAATGCTATACAGAATATACGCTTGAACTCTGCTCTGTGCAAAAAGTCCTGTGACCAGTTATAAGAATTGCTCAATTTTGCCAGCTGACATCTTTTACTGTGGTTCTAGTCAGGTGAGTCCATATTTTTAAAGATATTCAGGCATCACTCTGCTCAGTGTTGCAAGGCCTGAGAGACTTAGATGGCTGTCTTATTTTCAAAAGTGACTGAGATACCTAGGAGCCTAAGTCTCATTGACTTTCAGTGATACACAGGCTCCTAAGTGCGTTAAGTCACTTGCAATGCTGAGTGGAGTGATGCCTAAATATCTTTAAAAATATTGGCCTTGGATCCAGATTTTGCCACTCTTACTCACATTTACTAGAGCCTTACTCTGCTATTAAGTAACATCATTGACTTCATTGGGACTATAAGCAGAGTAAGTGTCCCATTCTGAGGTGCAGTGCCGACCAGTCAGGGGCTGTGTCACCACCTGCCCTGCAACCTGGGGTGCCTCACAATGCTTTGGTGCTGTCGCTCCCAACCTGAGCCCCCCACAAACAGCCAACCAGCATGCAGGTCACACCCTGAATGTGTGTGTATAACTGCAGCCTTCCAAGAACATTGACACCAGCAGCTTTGGTTACTACCTGCAGGACAACCCCAACACACTCCCAGTCCCAAATTTTCCCCCAAAACATGTTTTCTGCACTGTTCAGCTCTCTCCTGGACAGTCCAGATATTGGAGGTCTGTTGCCCCTATAAGGGAACAATATCCAACTGTTTGTTACTTTAAATGGAGTTACCCCAGAGCCCCATTTAACCACAACACTGGATCAGTTTTGATTAAAGAATAAAACAAGTTTATTTAACTGCAAAGAGATAGGCTTTAAGTGAGCACAAGTACAAGGCATTAAAGCAGAAATGGTTACAAGAGAAATAAAGATAAAACAGTTCCTAGTGCTCAAACTTAACAAACTAGACTTGGTTCAAGATAAAATTCTTACCAGCAACAGGGTTGACCAACTTTCAGGTCAGGCTCTCTCCCAAAGGCAAATGGCTGCTTCTTAGGTGAAAGAGAAAGTGAGATGGACAGGGAGAGATACCTTGGGGTGTTTTGCCTCTCACTTTTATAGTCCTGTCCCCCTCTGAAATATATTTTCCTGAGGGTTACCCCTCGATAAAGTTCATTCCCACTGTGAGGATGGAGTCATGGAGTCTCATGGTGAAAGAGGTTCCATGCTGTTTGCTAAAATGCAGATCAATCTGTTTCTGCTCCCCTTCATTGCCAAAGAACGCTCACTTGACAGGAGATTGCCAATCTACTTTGATGACATCTGGCTAGAGGCATTGGCTTTTCCTTTGTCTTTTGAGAAATAGGTTTACCCCCTCCCCAGACTTGTCTGGTAAACACATTTCAGACATAATTTCAGCTTGTGTCATAACTTTACATATAATGTTGCTACAGACATTTCACTATGATATTATTGATCAATGAGTTACTGTTTTCAAATGATACCTCAGAAGGCATATTTTGTGCAAAGATTATTAGAATAGAGTGTAGGCTGTGAAAACAGTATGCATTTGGTCAAAGTAAGGTACTACTCAGTGTGAGTAAAAATGGCAGAATCTGGCCCATAACC
Source organism: Caretta caretta (assembly GCF_965140235.1). NCBI lineage: Eukaryota > Metazoa > Chordata > Testudines > Cheloniidae > Caretta > Caretta caretta. The sequence goes on along the minus strand of NC_134206.1, from coordinate 290,740,939 downwards.
TTTGCACATGTGCATTAAATTCATATACCAGATTTTATCATCGGCTTTATGCATATGCAACTCTTATTTGTGTATTAACTGAGTATTTATTAGCCCTATTACATTTGCAGGAGGTGCCATTCTTAAATAACTTTACTGTGTTAACTGTTTAAAGTTAGATTTTGCCTGGTCCTTACATGGGTGCCTTTTTTTGCCTCCACTCGCCTTCTGCATCTGTAACAGTAGCAACAGTTTCCAGTGGTTCCTGTTACAATCCTGCTTTGCTCTCCATGGAATTCCAGAGGAGTTAGCAACAGACAATGATCCACAGTTCATAAACTGGTCATTTCTGCAATTCTCTTTGGCATATCAGTTTAAGCACTCCCCATCAGGGCCTTACAATGCACAGTAAGAGAAAGCTGTATAAATAACAAAATCATTTGATTTTTAAAGAAAGCCCTGGCAGATTCAAGGGATCAATACTTAGCATTACTAGAATATTGCCAAAACCTTAGTGCCAACAAGCTTCTTGAGCCAAAGATAATTAACCTTGAAGTAGTGACAAAAGAATTTTACACCAGGAAACTAGAACAGAAGAAATACTATGGCAAAAATGCCAAGCAGTTACTCCCTGTTGCAAGTGGGAGAGAATGTTAGATTCAGCACCGAAGTTTTATGTCATAATTACCCTGTGGGTCAGGCTTGAAAGAGGAACTGAAGACAGCCAAAGGAGACAAAGGAATACACTGACTTGTTGGTCTTGAGAACACCCAAAATGCTAGTGACAGTTCTTACACACTGACAAAAGCAACACATGCTCACTTGGTTATTCACAATGGCAAACATGAGGAGCAGCAAACAAAGACGCCAGGAAGCAGATCCACTTCAGCAGCTGATTAGGACACTGCAGAAGGAAGTGTTTTGAGAACAAGAAGTGGCTGGCCATGTGATCAGAAAGGCGTTGAGGTTCTGATAGGGTATTTAAGGGCAGCTGTACCCTAAGCGCCATCCTAGCTGTTTCTACTTCTAACTTTTATTAAGTAATTGGATTAGTTTGTGGTTGTTATTTTTATTGATATTACAGATTATATGCATTTGATTTTCAAAACAAAAAAAGGGGTGGGTGAGAAGGAAGGGAGATATAACAGCCACTGGAGTCAGGGATATTAGTTCCTGCCACATGATGGGGGGTGTTAACCTGTTGATACCCCAACCTATGTCATGTGGATGTATCTAGGAAATAAAAGTGTAGTCCTTGCCAGAATTCCTGCGTGCCATGCTTTTATAGCAGCACCTTGCAAGAGAGCCAGGCAGAACTGCAGCCCCTGCACTCTGAGAAGTATTAGGAATGCTCGTTCCCACTTCCCTGAGGGCACACAGCATCACTTAGGACCAGGGAGCAGAGGTATGTCCCAGCCTGCCCCTACACATCAGCTGGCTGATCTGGCCAGCCATACAAGGAGACAATAAGATGCAACACAGAAGGTGATGTGGTAGCAGTTTTTCAGCTTCTATGTGCCTAAGACCATCTGAAGAATGTCTCCCAGTGCTCCCATTGGGAGGGTGTAGCTAGACACCACCCCTTACTCTATGTCATAATTAAGTCCATACAGGAGAGGGTTGAGAGACATTTAGTAGTTGTTCTCCCCACTTCCCACCAGTCCCCCTTTAATTGCCTACAACAGCAGCAGTTACAAAGAAAGCAATTTTTCCAGATAAATGCAAAGCTGGATTACAGAACCATCAAGTTAACTCAAACAATGCCTGTCTCTTACAGCTAAGACAACTGCATTAAAAGTGTTAAGGTTACAAAATCAAGCACTCAGAAGTTAAGAACTGCCCGAATTAAGGATACAGAGGCAACCTGAAAGTTTTGCTTTTCAGTTGATTGCTTAGCTGATTGCACCCTTTCCATGATCTGTGGTTTTGTTCTTGATTTTGTGGCATGTCCGTCGGTACAGGACCATTTATGTGTGGATTTAGCACTGGTGTTGCGTGATCAGGATCTCTAATGCGCACCCAGTGACTGCCCCTTCATGCTTGAGGTTATGTGTGTCTCTGTTGAGTTTGGTCAGAGTTCATCTGGACCCACAAAGCCTTTCATTCCAGGACCCAGTTCCTCCTAAATGTGGGGACTGTTTCCCTGCTCCATCACACAGTATCCTTCCCTTTGTTTTGAAGCTTTGTCTCAGTGCCTGGTCCTATTGCATGCAGCAACACCAGATACAAGTCAGTAGGTCTGTGTAAAATACATTATCCTTTCATGAAGGCACTGCATAAGACTGTGATGTCTTCTTCTCTAGAGGCTCAGTCCTGCAAGGAACTGAACAAAGTACTTAGGCACGTGCTTCGCTTTAAACATGGGAATAGTCCCACTGACTTCAGTGAGTTCCCTGAATACTTTATAACAGCAAAGGTTTGCACATGTAGGAGAGGCAACCCTAGCAGGGTTGCAAACAGGTTTCAGAAGATTCTGACCACCTCTCCTTTTCTATGGCTAGACAGGAGAGGGCTGGGAGGTTACTTTTTCTATGGTAACATAAAGCCATAGCATAGGAAAGGTTGAGAATCACTGACAACATTCTGATAAACTTAACCATTTCTGCCAGCTTCAACACCGGGAAGTGTCACCCAATCCTAGTATATAGTACACGTGCCCTCCTTTCAAATTTCTGTTTAAAGTGCTCTTCTTCCATGGAACCCATAACCACTAATCCACTCTGTAAAAGTGCTATCTCCACAAAAAAGATTATTTATTACTTTACTTCCTCTGGATCTCCCAGTTCAGGGCAACTTTACCTGTATTCCCCTCTGTGGTCTGTCGAGGGCACCCACTCTAGTCTCCTGGCTCCTCAGCCCTCACTTCTCTTGGGCAGAGACATGTATCTCTCTGCCTCCTGACCAGGGTTTTTCCAGGCAGCACAGTTCCCTGCCTACACTGTACTATCCCCAACACACCAGACTGCGTAAAGAGGCCTCTGTCTGTGCTTTGCTTTCTCTTCAAAAGCTATGAACAGCTGTAATTGCCACCAGTCACAAGTTACCACTCAGCTCTTTCTAAGCAAGCACATTTATTCTTAAGGTGAATGCATTACATAATAAACAATGAAAGTTCCTATACGTAGGCTAAAAGCTTACCAGAATATTGTGGAACTTTTCCCAGGAAGGATGGTGGCCCCACTTGGACAGAAGTTCCTGTCTGTTTGCTGGATCAGAAGGAAGACCCTGAGTCAGTTTAAACTCAGGCTATTTATCCAGAAGTCCTTTCTTTGTCTGTTGGTCTCTGGAGAATCCAGTTTGAACCGGTATATGCAAATCTCTCCAGACAATGGTACTGCTCTGCAGGAGTTACAGCCTGAGGGAATTAGCCCCCACTGTTCTTAGTTCCTGGAGGAGCTATGGTCACCCTTCCCCCTGGAGTTACATATAATCCCTGGCCCACAATGATACACAAGCTTAAGGCAGTAAGATCTCCCAAAGATATTGCAGGAAATTGCCATATCTGTCACATCTAATTTTTGTTCTCTCTCTGTTTAGGTGGTAAGCACTCCAAATCAGCAAGTATATCATCTTCTGTGTTTTGTACAATACCAAACAGCAGTAAATAATAACTACTGTCTAGGTTACTTACAAATATCTTTCTTCTACTGTCACTTCTAAACTAAGTGTTCTGGTCTTAGTGTTTGCATAGAAAGAATTCAACCAGGCTTCACACAAAACAGTTGTCAGTCTGCAAGTCAATATTCCACTCCCCTTAGCAGAGTAAAAACTTTTTCAGTTCTGCTTTTCTTCTTGAAAAGCTCTTCTTCCAAACCAAAATGATCCACAGCATTGCCAACCTCAAACATTAAAAAATCATGAATCAAGTCCCAAAATTATGAGATTGTCTTAACATTATGAGATTTTTAGAAAGAAAGAAAGAAAGAAAGAAAGAAAGAAAGAAAGAAAGAAAGAAAGAAAGAAAGAAAGAAAGAAAGAAAAAGATGTCCTTTTTACTTGATTTCTGGGGTTTCAGCTTTAGGGTGCCCTTGGGTCACATTTTCAAACCTTTTACCACAATCATGAGGACTAGAATCTTTCTTAAAAAAAATAGCTAAGATTTTTGTGCAATCTCTTGCTGGAACTTTAAGAAAACCATTAAATATCGCAAGACTTGTGATACCGTTAAAAGAGATGGCAACACTGGCACTAAAACATACCCTTTGGCAATGAAGTTGTCTCTTCAGCTCTCCATCGCTGGCTGTGAAACACTTCCTTCCACAAACACCTTCTCCAGAGGCTGCTGCCAGTAACCCCCACTCCTCCTTTCTGATAGGGTGGTCAGAAGTCCACCTGCTCTCAAAAAGAACTAGTTAAAGTTGCAGTATTCTCCCAACTAGCCAATCATAAAATGATGCAAGTGGTCACATAGCTGTACTCCTGAGGGAATTCTGCACCACTGCGCAATGCAGACCCAGCATCGTGCTGTTTCTCCCTCTGGATCCCTGGGTTCTGAGGGATAGGAAAGTGGGTGTCTGGGCTCGGGGGCGGCCATGGCTGGGCTCTGGGAGGGGAGGGGGTGTGGATATCTGGGCTGTGGGGGCCCCGTGGCTGGGCTCAGAGGGGAGAGGGGTGCAGATATCTGGGCAAGGCTGAGCCTCACAGCTATGCTCTGTGGTGGGAAGGGTTTCGGGTGTCTTGGCTGGGGAGGCACCATTGGGCTCGGGCGGGGGAAGGGGTGTGGTATCTGGGCTCTGGGCGCCCCGCGGCTGGGCTCTGAGTTGTAGGGGGTGGGTGTCTGCGCTAGGGAGGGCCCTGCAGCTGGGCTCTGGTGGGGAGGGGATGTGGATATCTGGGCTAGGGGGGAGCTACAGTTGGGCTCTGTGGGGGAGGAGTTGTGGGTGTCTGGCCCCCCTGGCTGGGCTCTAGAGGGGAGGGGACAGCAAACAGGAACTGGGTTGTCATAGGGGTTTCTTTAACTCTCTCCTCCTGGTGGAATTTGTGTGTGTGTCTGTATTGTTACAGACATACTTGCTGACAGGTATTTTGAAATAAATTACCAAAATAATTGAAAATGGCATGATTATGTAGTGTTATTTTGACAAATAAAAGGTGCAGAATTTTTGCAGAACTTTAAAATATTGTGCACAGAATTTTTAATTTTTTGGCACAGAATTCCCCCAGGAGTAGTAGCTTAACTGTTGGGTATGTGAAATGGATTTCTAGAAAGTTCAGGCAACTCACTTCTGCCCTCTACATAGCCTTAAAAATCATTGGCGGTTTCCAGGCTGCTCCTCATACCATTACTAATTAAATGCCAAAGCTAATACAACTTCAAAGTCAGTAGAAAGCAGCATTTAAAAAAACACACCTATGTGTGTTATGTTAAGTAAAGAAAACAGAATCCAAGGTCACCATTTTCAGCTGAATAGTCACTGACGGCTTTGAGCAAAGCGGTTGCTCGTCATGATCTTGATGAGCCTCTGAATTTGCAAAGCGTCAAAGCAATATGTTTTAAAACAGCTTCTCCCACTTCTAGAATTGCCAGCACAAAGATGGCTTCAGATACTGATTTTCCTCTAGCCTGAACTGTTACAACTGCCCCCTATGTCATTCTGCCAGATGGGGAGGATGAGTGGGGAAAACACATCATGTATTTATGAATTTAATGAAGGGTTTAAAAGGTTGGTTCAGTACTGGAATATTCTGAATCTTGGTGAGGGGGGAGTAAAATTCACCTCCACACTTGCGGTTCTGTGACAACTTTCATTGCAGTAATCTAAACACCTCCCCTGTCATGACTGTAAAGGAGTCGTTGCGAGGAAGAAAATTGTGTATCTGCATGCTCGCTTAGTGCCTTTCTGGAATTTAAATACTAATTGAAAAGACAAGGTCAGAGGGCAGCTGACACTTGACTTTGCTCTCTTTCGTCTGGCCATGGCTTTGATCATGCTACATCTTTCTTTGTGCCTGGTACTCCAGAGAGTAACCCAGGGTCATGGCCTGTTTGCTAGTCAAGAGGTATAAACCTACTGGCTTAAATATTTGAGGCCCATGGTTTAGCAGGGAGGGGGGCTTTTGCTTCATGCTTTCCACATTTCCCACATAACCCAAAGCAGACTAAACAAAACCAGTGTGAAATCTCATGGCTTGATGCTGCTATGGTTATATTTTTTAAGCTGTCATCCATTCATTTGTACTTGTGTTTATTCCCTGGATTTACAGCTTTTTTCAGCCTTTTTTTTTCTTTTTCTTTTTTTTTTTTTTTGGATGTTTGAAACCTTTTGAAAAGGGATTGCAGTAAGCAGTGGCCTATGATTAAAGCCCAGTGTTTTTTTTCTCGATGCTGCTCTTGTGCAGCACTGTCACACATGGTAGCATTTAGGAGCCCTTCACAGCTGAGGTGTTTCAAACACTAATGAATGGAAGTTTGGTCATATAATGCAGACGAGCTCTAAGGCATGCTTTACTGAATGGTGTACTGTAGTGGCCTGGGAAAGGAAGAGAGTTATAAATTGTGTCAGTTAGCCACCCAGACAAAATGAAGCCATGTGGAAAATCAAATCTATTAAAGTATGAAGACTGTTATAAGCTGTTTTAAGCTGGTCATTCTTAAAAGGTCTCACTTTGCTGTAGGGGTAAATGTTTACCTATTCTTCCTAGATCTTTTTCACATGCTGTCTTAGGAGATGATGTGCAGCATTTGATAAAAATCAACTTCACACTAACAGCCCTTTTACCAGAAATGTTTATTGTCTGCAGTTTACCAACCATGTCTGGAAAGGTATTGCACATTTATTAAATAAGCAGTGTGAAGAGGATTGTACGACAGAGCTGGGCCTGCTGAAGGAAAACGTCAAGGCCAGAGGGATGGGGAGAGGAGAGCAGCTGTTGTTAAGGGAGGGACCTGCAAGGATATATGTCAAATTTACTTTTTGTGGCTAACCCACCTTTCAGACACTGCATCTCACCACAGAGTTGTTTTTACATGTATTTTAGTGTTCAGACTCAGTGGTTCAACAGAACTTGGTTAAACTTCTGAACAACAGTTGAGAAACATCCACTCAAACAAATTCTCTTCTTAATCTTTGAAAGAAGTCAGGCTAAAGAAAAGAAATTCCACCTAGTGCTTCAGGGTTGAAGTTGCTGCCTTAAGCCGAGATATTTTCCTATTTTCCTTCATTTTGTTGTCTGAGGACATCAGAACTAAAAGAGCGTTCTGGTGTTAATGAAGATGCTGCTCTCCTCTTTGCTAGTTTAAACACATGAGTAAGGTTGCATCTAGTTAATGTACCTCTGGCATGAGAAATGTCGAGATCAAAGTCACTCCAGTGTCAAACCCAAAACAACAAGATAATTACTGTTGTACTCAAAGCCTCCTCCAATTCCTAGCTATTTATTTAGTCTCACCTCTGTTAAGTCAACATAAAAGCAGCATAGGTCCCAAAGTATTAAAAGTGGGCAGACTGAAAGACAACTGAAAATGAATTGATGTGGTCAGCCAGGTCAGTACCTTTTCCAAGAGGGTTGAGGTCCCCAAGTTCTTGGTTTCTTTCTGAACTCCATCTGGTGGTAAGAGGTCAGATCCACAGTCTGGTCAGGCATAGCTGGACATTGGAGGAGAATATTTCCTTCCAATTTACAAAATTACTGAAGATAGTTAAGTCCCAAGCAGACTGTGAAGAGCTACAAAAGGATCTCTCAAAACTGGGTGACTGGGCAACAAAATGACAGATGAAATTTAATGTTGATAAATGCAAAGTAATGCACATTGGAAAGCATAATCCCAACTATACATATAAAATGAAGGGGTCTAAATTAGCTGTTACCACTCAAGAAAGAGATCTTGGACTCATTGTGAATAGTTTTCTGAAAACATCCACTCAATGTGCAGCGGCAGTCAAAAAAGCAAACAGAATGCTGGGAATAATTAAGAAAGGGATAGATAATAAGACAGAAAATATCATGTTGCCTCTATATAAATCCCTGGTACGCCCACATCTTGAATACTGTGTGCAGATGTGGTTGCCCCATCTCAAAAAAGATATATTGGAATTGGAAAAGGTTCAGAAAAGGGCAACAAAAAATGATGAGGGGTATGGAACGGCTTCCATATGGGGAAAGATTAATAAGACTGGGACTTTTCAGCTTGGAAAAGAGATGGTTAAGGGGAGATATGATTGAGGTCTATAAAATCATGACCGGTGTAGAGAAAGTAGATAAGGAACTGTTGTTTACTATTTCTCATAACACAAGAACTAGGGGTCACCAAATGAAATTAATAGGCAGCAGGTTTAAAACAAACAAAAGGAAGTATTTCTTCACACAACACACAGTCAACCTGTGGAACTCCTTGCTAGAGGATGTTGTGAAAGCTAAGACCATAACAGGGTTCAAAAAAGAACTAGATAAATTCATGGAGGATAGGTTCATCAATGGCTATTAGCCAGGATGGGCAGGAATGGTGTGCCAGAAGCTGGGAATGAGAAACAGGGGATGGATCACTTGATGATTACCTTTTCTGTTCATTCCCTCTGGGGCACCTGGCACTGGCCACTGTCGCAAGACAGGATACTGGGCTAGATGGACCTTTGGTCTGACCCAGTAGGGCCTGTCTTATGTTCTGATTTACATGGGTATGGAGGTATCATGGAGGAGGACTCTTGAAATAATGTAAAAGTTATAAAGAGTGTTCATTCACTCAGTGGCAACCATGTCTGCCTTTGTAACTGAAAGGCACAGACACAATGGTAATTATTTATTTTTTGTATTCCAGGAAGAGACTGAAGAAACTGAAGAGACGTCCTCACAAGAATCTGCAGAGGAAGAAGACTAAGAGACCACACCATTCGATTTCTACCTCATCAGCAGTTGGGTCTTTTGAAGGGAGAAGACGCTGCCTTGACCACTTATTTTCTATGCCATGGTCTTTCCACTTATGCCTTGGGGAGGGGGGGGAAATCACATAACCTTAAAAAAGACTATATTAATCACCTTCTTTGTAATCCCTTCACAGTCCCATGTTTAGTGAAAAACTGCTGTAACACAAAGGGGACACAGATTACCGATGCAACTTTTAATTATTGTTTTCTTTTTTCTTAACCTACTAATAGTTTGTTTGAGCTGCTAAGTAAGGGTGACTGGGTCAGGAAAGCTTTGAATAAGATTTAAGTCATTCACTGCACTGCATATAAACAAGAGACTTGTAACATAATTAAAACGGGCATTTAAATAGGAAAGGCTTGGTGTGTAACACCATTGGCCTTACAACACGTCCAAGAACCCACTCCCTAGCTTAGTAAACTCCCTGTTTAGAACACCAAAGATAAGGGATAGATACTACTCTTTTTTTTGTAACCTTCTTGTAGATTTGTACTTGATTTTTTTTTAAACTTACTGTTATTTCAGGAAGAATTGGGAGCTGATTTTTCACTTAATTCAGCCGATAATCAAAAGAAAGGAAAAATAGGTACTTTCATTTTGCAAAAGGGAAGAAAGACAAAGATACGTTGTATACTTTACAGATACAAACATATCAGCAGAAGTAGTAATAAACAAAACTCACAGCACTCATCTTCAGGAAACTAGAAATTCAGGTAGACTCAGCTTCCTGCAGAGCCAGACACGTTTTACAGAACTAGAGGTGACTAACACCAAAACACTCTCAAGCCATATAAAGACATAGGTTTATCAATTACAGTGGTTTTGGAGGAAAAAATCAGGAAAAGGTACCCCAGAACGAATCAGGAACTTACCTGAACCAAGAAAAAAATGGTTTGTGTGACCTCACCTAATTTCACCCCTCATGTATCAATATTTCAAAGGGAATGAATCTCTTCTCATTACTCACCAGTTTTGATGTAAGAATCAACACCATGTACCTCAAGTGAGCTTGTGTATTACTTTAAACAATATACGTTGACATAGGATGGTTCACTGGGCAGTTTTACTCCAGTGACATTTCTCCATCTTTTTCACTCAAAGCAGCACTTTTAGCAACAGATGCAATATTACCCCACTATTCAATACTACCTCTGATTTTTACAATTAACTCAACAGCCTGATAAATACATGCTGCTATACACATACAATGCAGGAAATTATTTTTGGGTAAATAATCATGAATATCTGTATTTTCTCCTTATTTTTTCTTCAACACTTAATGACGCAATATTTTCAATGTGTTTCAGCATGACTATGTATTTTTCTTTTTTTAATGTACTTATTCCTATTCTCTGCTAGATTTCTGTGTAATGTACTGTTAACTTGAATATATTTTTGTACTGAATTACTCATAGGTTTGTAAGGATAATTTTCAATGACACTACATGACATAGAAAAAATTAGTTGTAATGTTTAAATATTACTGTCCAAGTTTGTACCTCAAATGAATTGTTTAAAGAAATGGACTAATCGATTGACAAAGACCTACCTCCAGACTTTAAATGGAATGAACTTGTTACTTTCAGCAATAGTTTGAGATGTTTGAAACAGTTAGGACTGCAACTAATCCCTAATTCAAAACTATTTTTTGTAAAAGAACTTTGCTGGAAATGAACACATTTTAAATTACTTTCATATTAAAAACAAAAAACAAAAAAAAACCTTCAAAGAAACTTGAAGCTTTGTAGGTGGGAAGCAACAAGCTCAGCTTTTGCATAATGCAATCACAAATATGTGTGTTTTTTTAAAAACAAATTAGTAGATTGTAAGAAAATACTTGACAAGTATTTTCATGTATTTTACACAAATGTGATTTTTGTAATATGTTTCAAACCTGATTTATTTTAAATGCTTCTTATGTAGAGTTTTTTTATTCCTTTCTTTCTCTCGCTCTCTCTCTATCCTAGTCAGTATATCTGCTTTGTGACATTGTAATATTAACTGGGCCGGGGGTAGTTTCTCAGGAAGGCTTCTATCGGTATGGCTTTAGTACTGAGCCAAATGCACCTAAAGATAACTACTTACTGGATTCTTCAGTGATACAGTGATATCAAGAAACAAGGATCTCCTCAAAAGACTGCAGAGGGCTCATTCTCAGGGATTGCTGAGAAAGAGCTGATCAGAGTAGTAAAACTAGACATGTTAATGTTAACTAAACAAGGGATAATCATATCCATTCTGCAGCTCATTAAAGACTGCAGCCATTGCCCATTGAAGTCAATGGAAGGACTCCAGTTGACTTCAAAGGATGCTGGATCAGGTCCTAACAATTTCATGTTCAGCAAATGCATTTTGTTTTTTTTAAAAACACAGTGTTCAACAGATGAAACAGAAGTAGTTGATGCATGTGGATCTAGCTCCGAGGGACTTACAGCTCTGATGAAGTTCATCTTATATTGTCTATATATTGTAGTACAATCAAAATACATTACTACCTCTTAGGGCCTACTATACCTCATTTTTCAGACTGAAAACTGCTTGTGGCCATTGAAACAGTGAGAACATCATAAAATTTTTTATATATATAGTTTATTTTTATGGGAGATAAATTTTATAGGACTGTTCTTTGCTGTCATTGGTCACTAGTAAATAAAACTGGACATTAAACTTTTCTACCATTTCTTCAAGATAGGTATGTTTGCAGTTTCAAGATGTTTAACTGCAGTTTACTGTTTTCCTGTTCCTTTTTTGCTTTGTTCTTCATGTAGAGTTGCTGCCTATGATTGTACTTTGAATCGCTTGCTTGTTGAAAATGGTCCTTTAATGGATTATCACAGTCTGTTTGGCACAATAAACATAATAGCCTCTGTGATCCCCAAGTTGTTTGATTCTTAGACTTTTGTCACAGCTCCATGAAATGGGTAATAAAGTTTGGTCACACTGGGCCAAATTTGTAAAAGTTTGTATGCAAGTCATTTTTGTGTGAGAACCATGAATAATGTACAGATATCTTTGTGCTTGAGTTAAAGGGGAGTTGTTTTTAAAGACACAGGGTTAGTTTGGAAGATTGTGGTATATGCCCACACATGGTATATGCCCCAAATGTTTGCAAGTGTACCTCACTCTTGTACTGTGATTGTTCTAATCTTATTAGTCCATATATTTAGTTATGCATATTCTCTGTATTAGTTTATTTCCAAGCTACTTTTTTCAACATATCTAATCTATAACCATTATTTTTTTTAGTGTTTTGTGGCATGTACTTTTTGAACTTGGTTATTTTGTAAGGCAAATAACCTAGAACATAATCCCAACACAAGTACTGAGAAGTAATATACGTAACTTCAGTTCTGAAGCAGAGATCTGAGCAATTTCATTCATTGCATTTTCTGTCCCCTTTTGCTCCAATCTTGTTCCTTGCTCAGCAGTGTTACAGGACCATTCCATTTCACATTTCAGTCTTCCCGGTGGTCTTCTTCCCTCTGATTGCCATCACTCAACTCTTCCTGTTATTTTATCGGATCTTATGCTCCAGCTGTAACCCACCCACCTAGTGGATCGGCCAGCTCACTGAACTTCTGTAACTGTGCTTAACTCCCCATATCTTCTTATTAGTCATTCCTCTAGATAACCTCACTCCCACTTGTCTTCTTGAGATATCTTCCAATAAATCTATCCATGATGCACTTCCCAATGGTACTGCTCATGTTTAAAACATGCACAAGTATTTGCAGGATCAAGACCCACGTTTCTGCTCTGTCCAGCACAACAGTAACAAAGGTTATGATAAGCTTTCACCTCTGTCACTAAACTCACATCAGTTCATTTTCTCACATCAGTTTTGGGGAGTTTTCTAAAGCTGTTGCTGCAGGAACTTGGCTAGTATTCCTTTTACAGTGGTTTCACTGCCCATGTATGCAACAGTGCCTAATGCATGGTTTCTTACACCTCCCTCTGAACATATGGTGCTGGCCGCTGTTGGAGACAGGATACCGGACTAGATGGACCATGGATCTGATCCAGTGTGGCAATTCCTGTGATCTGATGCCCAGAAGACAGGATGCAGCCTTGTCAGACGCCATTCTTTACCCGACACCATAATGAAGTATCATTTCCATCCTTCACACCTTTGCATTCTTTCACATTGTTTTTCTGTTAATTTCCCCCATCTCACTAGGGACACAGCTGCTCAGAATCTCCCATAGTCTTCCTTTCTCCATTTATTTTTAAAACCCAAGAAATATTAGTCTGGGTGCCATATTTTTCTTTGAATTGGAAACTATTGTGACCTGTAGCATTATCACTCTCATTATCATTATCACAACACACTTGTGTGTGTGTGTAAGAGAGAGAGCGAGAGAGAGAGGAAATACTTTGGCTGCCATACTTTAAAAACAAATTTATTTTTGTACATTTGCACTCCACTCTCCTTTTCATGTACTGGCATGATTCACACTTTTCTTCATTCCAGAGGGGCTCTCCCATTCTGCTATGTTCCCTACTAACACTCTATACAGAAGCTACTTCACCTTAGTCCTTGATTTCCCCATGTATAGTAATCGCTACAGTTGATTTATTGTGTCTTCCCTATGGACTGCCTGGTCCAGTCATATGTTGTACTAAACCATTACCCTTATGTTGCATTTGTTCTCCCTCTGTTTTCCATCATTACTACAGAGCTTTTCTGCCAATTAGCTTGCCAGTACCTTTCTTGCTAATTCACTGCAATGCAGTGAACAAGGTTTCAGAATCATTCCTTGCATCACCTCTTCCATTCTAATTACCTTTTCCCCACAACTGGGGATCTCTTTCCTACCTCCCTTTAGTATTTCCTTTGGTTCACCTGCTACAGACACTCATTCCTTCAATCTTTGTTTGCAGATGCTCCAATATTCAAAGTGAACAGTCTTGCGGTTAGTACAATCTGAAAATACATGAAGTAAATAATTATTAGCAATTAAGATACTAGACCAGTGGTATCTCTGATAAGGAAATCCGTTGACCATTTGTGTTCCAAATAATAGGACTGCATCAGCGCTAACAGTAAAGAGTTGCCTCCATAATCTATTCTAGTTATAGATATAGCAGACAATCTTACTGTTCTCATCTACTCAGTAGCAAAAGGGGAAATTACAAGATTAAACAATTAGAGGTATAGACCTAAATCTTCAAAAATGGGCCTGATAATGCAGGCATAATTAATGACAACAAAAAAGTCAGAGCTGTCATATAAAGTAATAGACTTACAGTCAGCAACATAGAGACTAACCAATTTATTTGAGCATGAGCTTTCGTGAGCTACAGCTCACTTCATCAGATGTATACCGTGGAAACTGCAGCAGACTTTATATACACACAGAGATCATGAAACAATACCTCCTCCCACCCCACTGTCCTGCTGGTAATAGCTTATCTAAAGTGATCAACAGGTGGGCCATTTCCAGCACAAATCCAGGTTTTCTCACCCTCCACCCCCCCACACAAATTCACTCTCCTGCTGGTGCTAGCCCATCCAAAGTGACAACTCTTTACATAATCAAGTCGGGCTATTTCCTGCATAGATCCAGGTTTTCTCACATCCCTCCCACCCCCATACACACACAAACTCACTCTCCTGCTGGTAATAGCTCATCCAAACTGACCACTCTCCAAGTTTAAATCCAAGTTAAACCAGAACATCTGGGGGGGGGGGTAGGAATACAGACTAACACAGCTGTTCCTCTGAAACCAGTCAGCAACAGTGAGGCAGCTCCTGGAGAGGATGAGAGCAGTGATCCTCATGTACTCTATATTAATGCTCACCAGGGAGTGAAAATAGTGTAAGTGAGGTATGAGTGGATCCCAAAACTGAGTAGAAACCCTAATTTTCACTAGAAGAGTACTCTGAAAGCAGAAGTCACAGCATTAAAAATATTACTTCCAAGTTGTGTGTGAGTGTCAGTAACAAGCTATTGGGTAGGACCACCAAAGACTATGATTTTAATCTGAGGGTTTTTTTTTAATTCAGAAAATCCATTAAATGTATATAGTCCCGCGAGGCATTTTATTCTTAGTTCACAGAGTAGACAGAAAAATAAGCACAGTTTTATTACACTGGAGCACATTCACCCATAAAAAACATAGTTTTAGGACTATCACATAATAAAACAAATTCTAAAACTTAAATCAACATTTGAAAACAATCTGCAGCTCGGTGGGAGGGGCTGCTATGGGCTTGCCTGGACTGCAGAGGATCATCCTTAAAACTACCGTAAGTCTGTAAGATAAGGATTTTATGAGGCATGATTAACAGAATGTTCAAAAATGTATTTACAATGCATTGGACCGCAAAGGAGCTTGAAGCCAAGCAGTATCAGTCTCCTGTCCAAGACACGGTTAGGCCCGCATTGTTGCCAAAGTTCACAACCTATACATCTCGGGATTGTTCAGGTCCATCCACATCACACAACAAACAGGCAGGAACCCCAATGAAATGGCAGGGTCATTGGGCACATTGAGGTGCTGCCTGTTTTCTCCAAGGCACCTCATTTTGGCTCTGCCTTCCACAGGATGCACCACCGGAGTCTGTCTAGTTCGCTGCTCTCCTTCACCAATAGGGTGCGTTGCTTAGAGAACAGTGTCCAGCTTTTTCAACAAGATAAGCAAATCTGACGAGGCAAATCAAAAAACCATCGAAAGATCAGCTTGTGCCAGTGCAGCGGTTTCGCGGGCCTTAATGTTCCAAATGACCCTGAGCTCCATCTGAGCTCCTGCCTGTTTGTTCTGCTACATCCTCTGAGACTCTGGCTCACCAAGCCCACAACTGTGCCTTGGGACAGCCTCCCTCCATCAGTCAATCAGCCTCATTCTGTTTTTCTCCGTCAGAGATCATCTCTTGGCAACCCAGCGTTATCACACCCAGTTACGCCATCCGTTGATGAGTTCCAGCTTCTCTCTCACTCTTCTACTGCCCTTATCAGCTGGTCTGTTTTCTCTGTTGGCCAGGGTACTCACAACCGCACCTCATTCCTCCTTCTCCTGCACCAAGCTTCTTTAAAATAAAATAAAAAACAGCTGCAATTAAGAGAAAAAGGTCTGGCATTTGACAGCCCGCTCCCGCTCTGCTTATCAAGGTCAGGACAACACTGGCTCACTCTGGTCCCACAGACAATGTCACCTTAACTATTTATAATGAATCTGTAGAAACTTCACAACCATGCTTTACAAACAGCCACCAGACAAGGCAAAGCTAAGGTTCCCTGCTCCAAAAATGCGCTTATCAATGACTCCAGTAAAACCAGCCTCCGTACTGTTGGCAATGCAAAAACCTCCGGCTCCCACTGATAAGCAGTATCTTAAATTGATCATCTGAATTCAGATGAGCCACTGAAGTGGGGCTATAATCGCTCTACTTCCTTGGCACATAGTAAGCGCAAGCAGGTCTTAGCTGGGCCCCTGGACAACAAAGGCCCATGGAATGGAACTGAGGCTTTTGGAAGCCATAGTGAAAATCCCATCCTCAAAAATAATCCCAGCTGAATGTAACATCAATGAGGTTTTTTATAACTACGAACCATCACTGTGTGTGTTAGGGGATTATATGTGGTAGAATAAGTTAATGTGGCCTTAGAATTTAGCTGTTGCTGCTGTGGAAGTTGTAGGTTGTTGCTGCGCAATTTGGTTCCATTGTGCCATGGCGACACAGGCCCCTGATTGCAGTGCCTTCCCGTCCGTATGTGATGTCACTCACAGCTTTCCAGAGATCTCGCTACATGCTCTGCCTTTATTTTTCACATTTTCCTTAGGATTCTGATGACTTCTCCATCACATCTCAGAATAGTCAGGTTTTGGTTACAGCTATCAACATACTCTAGTCCAAGTCCAAATAAATAGTGAAGCAACAATGGCACCTCACTAATTCTGGGCAAAGAGCTAGTCAGCCCATGTTAAATTTCAGAAGCTTTTTTTATCCCAAACCCAATCACACTCATCTAATGGGAGGTTAAATCATTCAAAGGTGCTCTACTGCATCATCGTTCAAAGGCATCTCTAAAAGAACAAAAAGTAATTTTGCCACAGCTGGTGATTAAACTACTAAGGCTCAAATTGTGCCCTCAGATATACATACACAAGTCCCTTTGACTGAGAATTGGATGGTCTTATTTGAGTGCAGAACTTGGGTTATCTACATGGGCGAGGGGGAGATTTAAACCGGATTCAGCTGAGGTAATCTAGTTTGAAAATACTTGCATACACACACCACAATTCATTATCACACACTAACTATCGTGAGCTCTGGAGCCTCTTTAGATGTGAACTGACTTTGCTGTGAATTGAGTTAGTGCAGTGCATTGTTTGTGTCCACGTAATGCTACTACTGCACACTGCGTTAGCAGGCCTCCAGTGGCTACCCCACACTGCGTGTGAGTGAGCTGCCCTGTCTGTTTACCTGTGTGGCCTCCCCTGCTCTCATTTCAAGTTGACTGGGTGGCCCCTCTCCTGTTTAAAAATTGGCACAGTGCCAGATTTTGCCCATTTGCTTCTGGATTTGAGCCTATCAGAATTGCTGCGATATTATGCCAGAAGCCCGACAACATGTATCAAGCAGCAGTTTGGAGCTGTGCTGACCCTAGATCTCATCGCCATCTGGGGAGATGCCTCAGTGCAGGAAGCTCTTGGGGCCAGCCACCATAATAAAGATCGTTTTGTGAATGTTGCTAAACAGCTGTCCATGAGCAGGGGTCACAACTGGGACAGTGCTGGATAAAAAGCACACAGCTCTGGAGGCCTTACATTAAAACCATGGATGACAGGAAAAAATCCATCAGGAAAAACTCCTGTCCATTTTTTTGAAGAGCTGGACAGGATTTTGCACAACTACTGAACCCAGGAAGGTTTTGGAGCCTGCTGGCTGCTGTCTTCCCCTGTCCCCTGAGGACAACCAACAAAACTCATTGGAGAGTGAGCATGAGGAAGACATTGAAGAGATCTCCCTGGAAAGTCAGATCTCTTTGGGACTCAGGACCCTGACACTGGTCAGGTAGAAGGCAAGCCCTGCAGCTCCTGCTGATTCCCAGGCAGCAACCCAGGCCAGGGCTAAGGAGGCCGATCCTATGAAAGGAACCTTCAGCAGTGGATGTATTGTTTCTTGACTTTAGCAAAGCTTTTGACACGGTCTCCCACAGTATTCGTGTCAGCAAGTTAAAGAAGTATGGGCTGGATGAATGCACTATAAGGTGGGTAGAAAGTTGGCTAGATTGTCGGGCTCAACGGGTAGTGATCAATGGCTCCATGTCTAGTTGGCAGCCGGTGTCAAGTGGAGTGCCCCAGGGGTCAGTCCTGGGGCCGGTTTTGTTCAGTATCTTCATAAATGATCTGGAGGATGGTGTGGATTGCACTCTCAGCAAATTTGCGGATGATACTAAACTAGGAGGAGTGGTAGATACGCTGGAGGGGAGGGATAGAATACAGAGGGACCTAGACAAATTGGAGGATTGGGCCAAAAGAAATCTGATGAGGTTCAATAAGGATAAGTGCAGGGTCCTGCACTTAGGACGGAAGAACCCAATGCACAGCTACAGACTAGGGACCGAATGGCTAGGCAGAGTTCTGCGGAAAAGGACCTAGGGGTGACAGTGGATGAGAAGCTGGATATGAGTCAGCAGTGTGCCCTTGTTGCCAAGAAGGCCAATGGCATTTTGGGATGTATAAGTAGGGGCATAGCGAGCAGATCGAGGGACGTGATCGTTCCCCTCTATTCAACATTGGTGAGGCCTCATCTGGAGTACTGTGTCCAGTTTTGGGCCCCACACTACAAGAAGGATGTGGATAAATTGGAGAGAGTCCAGCGAAGGGCAACAAAAATGATTAGGGGTCTGGAACACATGACTTATGAGGAGAGGCTGAGGGAACTGGGATTGTTTAGTCTGCAGAAGAGAAGAGTGAGGGGGCATTTGATAGCTGCTTTCAACTACCTGAGAGGTGGTTCCAGAGAGGATGGTTCTAGACTATTCTCAGTGGTAGAAGAGGACAGGACAAGGAGTAATGGTCTCAAGTTGCAGTGGGGGAGGTTTAAGTTGGCTATTAGGAAAAACTTTTTCACTAGGAGGGTGGTGAAACACTGGAATGCGTTACCTAGGGAGGTGGTAGAATCTCCTTCCTTAGAAGTTTTTAAGGTCAGGCTTGACAAAGCCCTGGCTGGGATGATTTAATTGGGGATTGGCCCTGCTTTGAGCAGGGGGTTGGACTAGATGACCTCCTGAGGTCCCTTCCAACCCTGATGATTGGGTTGGATCTATGATTCTATGATTCTATGATTCTAACCTCAGCATGTAAGTATCTAGCTTCACAATCGATCATTGTGTTATACTGCTGGGACACCATCTGTTCCAGGTGCCTCATGACCACAGCCAATGTAGATGGATGAGAGCTAGGACACTTTCCAGTCCGAGCCCCCTCAGCTCTTTTTGTCCATTCAGGCCCCTCCCCTTACACATTTCCAAAATGGCAGCTGCTCCAGCTGGGCAATCAGCCACTTTCTCATGATAAAGACTTGACTATCAACCATTTTTAGGCCTATGCCCTGAAGAGCACATGCCCATCTATCTATTTTCATTTTCCCTTCCCTCATCTGGCCTTCCCAGAGAACCCCTGCCTTCTTCCTCTCTACCCCGTTCACCAGCTTAAAGTGACGGCCAGCAGCATGGTGCAGCCACGGCCTGTATCTCATCCCCTCCTTCCATGGCAAATTTGAAAAATGAAAACATGCCATTGGGGGAAATATGAGTTTATTGAGACACTGGTCCCAAGGCAATAAGTTTAGTTAGTGCTCTCAGTTTACATGAGGTAGACGTGGACATTCCGTGTCTGTAAAGTTACAAAGAGGACAGCCCCCTGTCCCTGCTGAGGTATAAAGGCCCCATTCCTATAAGCTATACTGTAGCGATAGCAAAGCTCTTAGGGTACATCTCTACACTGCAATAAAAGACCCATGGCATGGCAGTGGCTGGCTCGGGTCAGTGGAGTCAGGGTCTTGGAGCTCAGGCTGTAGGGCTAAAAATGGCTGTCCAGATATTTGGGCTCAGGCTGGAGCCTGGGCTCTGAGACCCTGATATGGGAGGTGGTCTCAGAGCCTGGGCTCCAGCCTGAGCCTAGTCATCTACACTGCAATTTCTAGCCCTGAGCCTGGTGAGCCCAGGTTCTGACACTCAGTGCTGTGGGGGTTTTATTGAAGTGTAGACATACCCTTAGTGGCTTTTCACAGGCTTACATACAGAACGACTGATAACAGTGACTGCTTCACACAATCAATGCAGAATCCTATCTGTTTTTCTCTGCACTTTCATCATGTCTGCAGGGGAAATAAAGCAAAATGTAAGACTGAAAGATTGCTTAGCTTTTGTCTGGACATGATGAGGAATAGCTGCAGGGTCATTCCCCACTGGTATAGCTCCCCACAGCATTTCTGGGGGGACCACCTTGGTGAATAGCTTTGCAACATATTTTGCTGATCTGCCCCTTGCCTTTTTCAGTAAGGCCATTCTCTGCCTCGTAGTCATTAGCCCTAGTGCAATGTCACTGAGAGCCAGGACAGCCTAAAAGGGATGTAGAGAGGATTGCTATCCAGCTCACCCCCAGATTCACCACACTGACACCTGCCACACCTTAAGGGCACCTGCAAGGCACAGCAAAACTGCAAAGTCAGTCCAGGAACATACTTCCCAACCTCCCTCTTCCCCCCATCGCTCCTCTCCACAAGAATGAAAACATAATTCCTCAACCACAGACACAGACACACATCGCCTCCAAGGCACGACAGCAAAGCCACCCGGCATGTTCCGCACAGACCAAAAGCCAAGTGCACACACCACTTACCATCTCTGAGGTACCCTCTGCCCCCGACAGGGGAGAATCTCAGGGAGGTAAACTCAGAAATGCACATATCAAAAATACTATCACAGCATCTGTAGAATACAACCAAGAACCACCTTTGGGGGAGAGGTTTAAATCCTCCCTCAGCCATGCACCTGCACCAGCCTGAGCCTCAAGGGCAGGGCCTTTATCGACAGCTGAGCAACTGGCAAATGTGAGGTGGGGAAAACAGAAAAGTCAGGCGGAAATGTTCACAGACGTCATTGCACAGTGCCCTCCAACCCCCCTGAAAACAGTGGAGAGACGGAGGCAGTATCTGTGGACAGACAGGTGCTCTCCAGAGAAATCGTGGGAGTGGCGAAGGCCAGTAGGGTGGGTGCCAGGGACAGCGTTGCCATAGCAAAAGCCAGTGTTGAAACATAGGGAGCTAGAGAGGCAACTTCTGGAGGCCCTGTTGCAGCACATGTTGCTGTTAGGGCAGCAGACAATGCAGTACGGCAAACCCCCACCCAGCCATGTGATGTAGCACAAGGACAATATAGGCTACTGGGAACAAAAGCAACACCTCCCTGCCGTACCACAGCAGCGCTCCCAGAGGCCATCCCCTTCACACACCCAAGATCAGAGCACTGAGAACAGCTGCATCTCCTCTTTTGAGGCCTCTACCGCTCCTGGTACCTTCGAGCCTCGCCACTCAACACTAGAAGGCTCACGAACAAGAAGAGGCGGAGGCCAAGACGGCTACTCGTCAGTGACTTTAAGCTCCTCCCCTCTTTTTGCATTGTGCCTTACATGGCATTGTTGCAGTTTGGTTTCACTAAGGTTTCTTGCACAGTTGGTTAACACAGTGTTTCAAAAAATTTTAAAGCATTGTTTCATTATCATTTCACTTAAAGGTTTAGTTTTGCTGGGCCTATAATAGGTTGTTTAATAATAAAATCCTTGACAGCATCATTCAGAAGGCGTTGACAATGCATCATACCCAGAACAGTTCTACGTTTTCTATCGTTCATAAGGTTCTACAAAAGTATCTAGGCAAAGACACAAGGTGAAATAAGGAGTGCCACCACAGTGCCCCTCCACCACCCAGAAACAATACTGAACTGTTCAGTCCAGCCCATCCCGCACTGGTTAACAGCTCGACGTACAGCTGCACCTGACGGTACTGCTCCAGCTGTTTCCATTTTGTACTGGCTACCTTGCTGGTTGCTCAAACTGTTGAGCAAGTCTCTGCATCTCAGCCTCCCACCCAGCATTCAGGCTTTCTCCCTCACGCGCAGAAATAGTGTGAAAAATACAACGTGCTGCCCTAATTTTAGGCATGTTTTTTCTGCTGCTTCCCACCCATTCCACAAAGAGCAAGACTTTCCTTTCAAATGGCCAAATGCACGCTCCACCACCAGTCTGCCACTTGGAGATGGTAATTAAACAGTTCTTCCTTCTGTCCAAGCAGGCTGTGAATGGCTTCATTAACCAAGGCAGCAGAGGATAAACTGGAGCTCCCAGAATAGACAGAGCCAGGGCCACACCATTAATGTCCATAGTGTTCCTGGGGGCAAACCTTCCTTTCTCCATTGAGGTAAACAGAACTGAGTTCCAAAAGATCCTAACATCATGGACCCTTCCAGCCACCCTCAATGTGTGTCTAGAAACTTGCCACAGTGGTCAAACAGCCCTTAGAGCACCATGGAGAAATACCCCTTTCTGTGTATGAATTCTCATTCCTGGTGGTGTGGGGAGGGGTTGCACCAATAATAGGCACATCAGGCCCATGAAGAATCCCATGCATGCAAAGCCATCTATAATCTCCTGAGTGTTATCAAACTTCATAAACCCGTGCAATAGCCTCTTTTCCATGGCATCACACACCTGCGTTACAATGGCCCCAACCGTCAATCTCCCCATGTCAAGTTGGTTGCTTACGGACCGGTAGCATTCGGGGCTGGTCAGTTTCCAGGTGGCAAAGGCAACCCGCTTGGTCAGAGGTCTGAGGCAGTGCCTGTTGGTGCACTGCTGCTCCAGCTCCAGCATCAATGCAGCACAGCTCTCCAACAAGGTTGCCTTCTGCATCCCAAAATTCTCTCT
Organism: Caretta caretta; assembly: GCF_965140235.1. Taxonomy (NCBI): domain Eukaryota; kingdom Metazoa; phylum Chordata; order Testudines; family Cheloniidae; genus Caretta; species Caretta caretta. Next base: position 290,718,163 of record NC_134206.1, on the reverse strand, counting down.
CCACTGCCGGTCACCCCAGGCCTGCAGAATGACCCTTTCTGACCAGGCCATGCTGGTTTCCCAAGCCCAGAAATGGCACTGCAGGGTATGAAGCTGCACCAGGAACTGCTCCTATACGATCAGTTGCTCTGTGTCTTCTTCTTCATTCTCATCCCACTTCCTCTGTTGTTGGAGCTCCTGCTACAGCTGGAGGAGGTGCTGCTGCCATCGGGCCGTCTGCTCGGTGGTGTGCTAGGTGTCGTCCCAAGCTGAAGTCATCTGGTTTGGGTGTTGAAATACAGCCCAAACGACCTCTGCATATTCAAGGTTGCCAGCATAGCAGTGCAGAGCATTGCCAGGTTTATGCTGGCCGATGGTAACGTGAAAGTGGTGCTAGCCCACCCAGGAAGGAAGTACGGGGCAGAGACAGAGGAATTCAAGGGTCTGCCAGGCTCTACATAAACAATAATGAATTTTCAAGAGCGACTCAGGCCCAGATTTTTTAAGATATCTAGGCATTGCTGTGCTCAGCATCGCAACACCTAACTGATTTAGGAGCTTAAATGTCATTTTCAGAAGGGATCTGGGCACTTAGGACTCCAAATTCCACTGACAGTCAATGGGATTTAAACTCCTAAGTGCCTAAATCCATTTTGACAATGAGATTTAGGCTCCTAAATCAGACATGGGAATTTTTAAAAATTTGAACTCTCCTGGCTTCCGCTATGCATCTTACAATGCACAGCAAGAAAAATCACATGATGCACACTGTTCAGCAGCAAAGCAAAGGGCCATGGGATGGGAAGCCATCACCCTATTTACAGAATGATGCACATGGAAAGAGGGCACAAGTGCCTCATGTGAATGCTATTTGTGCAGCTTGTGTACTGCATGTTACCTGACACACATCGAAAAGCTGCAGATTAAACCCCGCATGGAGACAATCCAGTTAACTATATGGCACAAACTAACTGATATGAAGGCAGTTTTTCCCTGCTCCTTAACAGTGACATAAAATTATACAAAGCATCTCCTGTCCTGATTTCCATAAGAAATTGATTTAAAAAGGAATATAGGAAACGTTCATTTCCTCTGGAACACAGGAAGCATTCACAATCTTCTTTCTATCTCTTTTCCCTGAACAACTTCAGGGTTGTTTCTATTCTTTTTCGTAATTAGCCTTGACCTGGAAAAGCTGACCTTGGTATTGCATTTTCCGCATGCTCAAAAAATTAAGCATCAACATACATCTGCCTGTAGTATGAGGATTTTCTTTTGTGATCCTCTGAACTCTAAATTATGAGGAAGCTCAAGGTCCTATAGACACCTCTGGGATGTGCAACCCTAAAAGTCACTAGTTTTGAATAAATAAAGGCCCTTCCTGGCAATGCTGAAACCACAAATCATTGTGTTGCTGCATAAGTAATTTGGACAATAAAGACGCAAGATGATGAACATATGTCTTCCTGTAGGAGATTTTTTCTTATGTATTCCTTATAAACCTGTTTGAATGAATGAATGTGTGTGTGTGTGTGAGAGAGAGAGAGAGAGAGAGTATATACACGGTCACATAGACACTCATAATTGGGGTCTGGTAGTATAAATATTTGATTGCCATGAGTTTGGGATGGCTGCATTGCTCCCAAACTTTGTTTTTTAGTGGCAAGAATTAAAAAAGCTAATATCATACTAATACTTAGCACTTAACGAACCATAGCTCTTCTTCAAGGCACTGCATATATGGAGAGACCAATATGCTGTTCCTAATGAACTTGATATTCTGTTATTAATTCATGTTCGCAGTGTTTTCACATTAACTACAAGATTCTCTAGAAAGAATGAAAAAGAGAAAGCCAATCAAACAAACATTCAGAATAAACTCTCTTTGCCTGTTTCACATTATTAGAGCTAATGGCCAGATAAAGCCTTAGATATTATAGATAGGGTTACCAACTTTCTAATTCCTGAAAACCGGACACCCCCTGTCCTACCTTTTTCTCTTGAGGTCCCACCCACTGTCCCACCTCTTTCTGCAAAGCTCCACCCCTTGCCTCTTCCCATCTCTGTGCTGTTCTACCCTCGAGGCCCCATCCCCCACTCACTCTTCTTCCCCCAGACTCTATCCCCTGCTTGCTCTTCTTCCTCCTTCCCTCCATTGCTTGCTGCACTCTCCCCTCTCCCTGCCTCCACCTCTCCAGCTGGACTCCCCCTGCTCCTGGGCTGCAGCTTGATGCAGAGCCTGCTGCCTGCCTGCCCATGAGATTTAGGTAGGAGTCGACCCTAAAGCAGGGACTGGCATTGGTTGATGACCTGACAGTTGATGACCTGGTTGATGACTTGGGGCCTCAGGAGAAAGAGGTAGGGCAGGGGGTGTCCGGTTTTCAGCAATTAGAAAGTTGGCAACCCTATCTACAGTATCTAAGGCTTTATCTGGCCATTAGCTCTAATAATGTGAAACAGGCGAAGAGTGTTTACTTGTGAATGTTTGGTTGATTGGCTTGCTCTTTTCCACCCGCGGTAACCAAACTTTTGGTGTCTGGTCAGTAAATCTGACCAGACACTGCCAGGTCCCCTTTTTGACTGGACTTTCCGGTCAAAAACCAGACACCTGGCAAACCTAACTATAGACTTAATTTTTTTAAGGCCCCATGGCCTTAGCTCACTGGATGATGTCAGAATCTCAGTTTTCTGAGCTTTCCCAAATTTATGTTATTGCAAATGACATTCGAATCTGCCCCATTATTTATGCACACATAAATACCCATAAATATTCAACTCAATCTGCAGAAAGCTAATCCCAATAATCATTTACTAGTGATAAATGCTTAAAAACATCCCTACAGAGATGCTTGGAGAACAGACAGGGCAATTACAAAATTTAAAGTAATAATAATCATAATTTGCATTATTGGCACCTTCCATTCAAGGGTCTGCCAGGCTCTACATAAACAATAATGAATTTTCAAGAGTGACTCAGGCCCAGATTTTTTAAGATATCTAGGCATTGCTGTGCTCAGCATCGCAACACCTAACTGATTTAGGAGCTTAAATGTCATTTTCAGAAGGGATCTGGGCACTTAGGACTCCAAATTCCACTGACAGTCAATGGGATTTAAACTCCTAAGTGCCTAAATCCATTTTGACAATGTGATTTAGGCTCCTAAATCAGTTAGTTGCTGCGACGCTGAGTGCAGCAATGCCTAAATACCCTTGAAAATCTGGGCATGAGTGACTTAGGGCCCAGCTCCTCAAAGGTATGCAGGCTCCTCATTCCCATTGAAATCAGGCCTAAATATCCTTGAGGGTCAGTATCTAAGTCACTTTTGAAAATGGGACTTAGCCTCCTAATTCACTTAAGCACTTATGAACATTCCACCCTATGGCTCATAACACCCATAGCAAGAGTAGCTGTATCCCCATTTTACAGGAGCTATGTAGTGGGGTGGGAGAGTAATAGAATCCTGGCTTCTCAATCAATGCTGTATTCTGAACACGCTACAAGCGGTGGGGAAATCTTGCTGGAAGCTCTACCAAGGGGGATATTACAGCAGCCCAGCTCCATGGTCAAAAAGGGAAGTAGAGCTGTTGCAAGTTCATTGTGGGATAAATAAAGGTATGGCCTGTGCTAATTGCACAATTGAAAAATATTTTCATACCCATGTAGGGCACCTGACTTTTAGAAAAGTGTCCTGAAGAGCTCCTCGGAACCCTAAGGGAAATTTGGATAGCCTTTGGAGTTGACTCCAAACAAAGAACTGCCTAGTTTTACACTACCACCATTTCTGATTTCATTTGGATTTCTGCACTGGCATTTTGACCTTGTCTACACAAAAGAAATGAACCATTTGTAACGGAACCAGTTGTACAGAACTCATTTAAGCCCAAATAGTTCAGTGCAACCACACTGACGATGCTGAATCTCTCTGCTTGCACTGTCCTACACAAAGAGGCGACTAAGGGGAGATATGATAGAGGTCTATAAAATCATGAGTGGTATAGGAAGACTAAAGAAGGAAGTGTTATATACTGCTTCTCATAATACAAGAACAAGGGGCCACCAAATGAAATTAATAGGTAGCAGGTTTAAAACAAACACAAGAAAGCATTTTTTCACACAACGCATTGTCAACCTCTGGAACTCCTTGCCAGAGGGTGTTGTGAAGGCCAATACTATAACAGGGTTCAAAAGGGAGCTAGATAGATTCATGGAAGATAGTCCATCAATTGCTATTAGCCAGGATGGTCAGGAATGGTGTCCCTAGCCTCTATCTGCCAGAAGCTGGGATGGGGTGGCAGGGTATGGATCACTTGATGATTACCTGTTCTGTTCGTTCCCTTTGGGGCACCTGCCATTGGCCACTGTCAGAGGACAGGATACTGGGCTTGATAGACCTTTGGTCTGACCCAATATGGCTGTTCTTATGTTCTTATTTCATCCATAGAGATTAAAGCCAGATGGGACCATTGGTTCCTCTAGTCTGCCCTCCTGTATATCACAAGCCACTAAATTTCACCCAGTTACCGCTGCCTTGAGTTCAGTAATTTGTGGATGGCTAAAGAATATCTTCCAGAAAGGTGTCCTGTCTTGGGCTGAAGACATCAAGAGATGGAGAATCCCTTGGTAGTTTGTTCCAGTGGCTATTCATCCTCATTGTTAAAAATGTGTGCCTTATTTCTAGAACAGGCTGGGTAGAGAATAAAATTAACTCCACCCAACTGTACTGAGAGCCCAGATTCCAAGGCAGCTCACCTGCCTGGCTGCTGCAAAGCTATGGAGTCTGTAAGCATTGGGAACCTGGGTTACTGAGGAGCTGCCTTGGAATCTGAGAGCCAGGACTCCTAGGGCTTCTAGGCTTCCAGAGCCTGTCAGTTGCTAGGCAGGCTGCCCAAGAGCAAGAAGTCTGGAAGTCCAAGCTCCCTAGCAGCCTCCAGAAAAGCTGCCAAGGAATTGGGTGCACAAACTGGCAGGAAACCAGACAGGTTTCCAAACCTGGTGTCTGGCAGAACGTTGTCGAAATCGAACCATCTTTGTGAAAAAACAGCAAATTCCAAGAAAAAAATATTTTGTTGACAATTTTTCCAACCAGGCTCTACTTATTTCTAACTGGGATGTGTCTGGCTTCATCTTTCAGCCATTGTTATGCTCTTCTCTGTTAGATTAAAGAGCCTGTTAGTATCCAGTATTTTCTCCCCATGAAGGTACTCACGCAGTGTAAGAAAGCGACCTCTCAATCTTCTTTCTGATAAACTAAACTGATTGAGTCTCTAAGTCTCTCACTCGAAGACATTTTCTCCAGCCCTTTAATCAGGTTTGTGGCTCTTTTCTGCATTCTCCAGTTTTTCAACATCCTTTTAAAAATGTACGTACGAGAACTGTCTGCAGTATTCCAATACTGGTCTCACCAGTGCTGTATGCAGAGGTAAAATCCCCTCCCGCCTCCTACTCACTACTCCCCTGTTTATACATCCAAGGATTGCATTAGCTCCCCTCCGCCGCTTTTTTGTTTTGTGTTTTTTTGCTACAGCATCACACTGGGCACTCCTGTTGTGTTGCTTGTCCTCGATGACCACTAAATCCTTTTCAGAGTCACTGCTTTCCAGAATAAAGCCCCCCACTATGTAGGTCTGGCATGCATTTCTTATTCCTAGAAGTATAACTTTGCATTTGACTGTATGAAAATCTATGTTGTTTGAATGGGCCCTGGTTACCAAGCAATCCAGATTACTCTATATGGCTATTGTCCTCATCATTATTTACCACTCTACCTATCTTCGTGTCATCTGCAAATTTTATCACCAGTGATTTTTTATTCACTTCCAGATCATCAATGAAAATATGGACCAGTGTCAGGCCTAGTACCAATCTCTGCAGAACCCCACTTAGAGCACCCCCATTCTAGGCTGATTCCCCTGTGATAACTACTCCTTGAGATCTGAGAGTTCCCTGGGTACCCATCCTACAATCCCGGGCTCAATTTCCAGAAGAAATTCATTCTGGGAGATTTCACAAGGGCATTGGTACACTGTAGGGTGATAGTGAGAGGACTAGTTGAACCATTCCATCTTGCCTGCATCCAGAGTAGCACTAAGTCTGTTCAGGCTGAGCTGGTTATGCTTTAATTAGTTATTAAATCTGCTGAAAGGGTGTTTGTGCTTGTGATACTGGCGAGCCAAGGGCCAGCTCATGCCAAGGTCCCCATGTCTCAACTGGAGACTGACAGATACATCGCTGGTGGGTTAGTATCGATAGAATAGGTATTAGAATTAAAGAAAGTGTTTCGTCTCTATTGCATGCTTGTGAGTTGCTGCGTGCATTAATCTTACTTATAATATCTGTGTTCTATACTGTAATGTAATATTTGTGCAAGTGTATTGAGAGCTTCTGTGACTGCATGAATCATCATACAGGAGATGGGCATTAATTAGCTTGAAGAGCTGCTCTTCCACAGAAACTATTATGCCCCTCTCAAAAGAGGAGACCCATCGATAACAGATGGGCTCTGATTGGGTCTTACAACTGGAAACTCCCTACATCAGGATTGAGGAATGGTCAACAAAAAGACTAAAAAGAAAAGGAGGACTTGTGGCACCTTAGAGACTAACAAATTTATCTGAGCATAAGCTTTCATGAGCTACAGCTCACTTCATCGGATGCATTCAGTGGAAAATACAGTGGGGAGATTTATATACACAGAGAACATGAAACAATGGGTGTTACCATACACACTGTAATGAGAGTGATCAGATAAGGTGAGCTATTACCAGCAGGAGAGCGGGGGGGAAAAGACCTTTTGTAGTGGCCACTATGGATGTAGAAGCCCTCTACACCAACATTCCACAGAAAGATGGACTACAAGCCGTCAGGAACAGTATCCCCGATAATGTCACGGCAAACCTGGTGGCTGAACTTTGTGACTTTGTCCTCACCCATAACTATTTCACATTCGGGGACAATGTATACCTTCAAATCAGCGGCACTGCCATAGGTACCCGCATGGCCCCACAGTATGCCAAAATTTTTATGGCTGACTTAGAACAATGCTTCCTCAGCTCTCGTCCCTTAATGCCCCTACTCTACTTGCGCTACATTGATGACATCTTCATCATCTGGACCTATGGAAAAGAAGCCCTTGAGGAATTCAACCTTGATTTCAACAATTTCCATCCCACCACCAACCTCAGCCTGGACCAGTCCACACAAGAGATCCACTTCCTGGACACTATGGTGCTAATAAGCAATGGTCACATAAATACTACCCTATACTGGAAACCTACTGACTGCTATGCCTACCTACATGCCTCCAGCTTTCATCCAGACCACACCACATGATCCATTGTCTACTATAGGACAGGCCCAACAAAGAAAATAACAGAACATCACTAGCCATCACCTTCAGCCCCCAACTAAAACCTCTCCAACGCATTATCAGGGATCTACAACCTATCCTGAAGGACGACCCATCACTCTCACAGATCTTGGGAGATAGGCCAGTCCTTGCTGACAGACAGCCTCCCAACCTGAAGCAAATACTCACCAGCAACCACACACCACACAACAAAAACACTAACCCAGGAACCTATCCTTGCAACAAAGCCCGTTGCCAACTGTGTCCACATATCTATTCAGGGGACACCATCATAGGGCCTAATCACATCAGCCACACAATCAGAGGCTCATTCACCTGCACATCTACCAATGTGATATATGCCATCACGTGCCAGCAATGCCCCTCTGCCATGTACATTGGCCAAACTGGACAGTCGCTACGTAAAAGAATAAATGGACACAAATCAGACGTCAAGAATTATAACATTCAAAAACCAGTCGGAGAACACTTCAATCTCTTTGGTCACTCGATTACAGACCTAAAAGTGGCAATTCTTCAACAAAAAAACTTCAAAAACAGACTCCAATGAGAGATTGCTGAATTGGAATTAATTTGCAAACTGTATACAATTAACTTAGGCTTCAATAAAGACTGGGAGTGGATGGGTCATTACACAAAGTAAATCTATTTCCCCATGTTTATTTCCCCCCACCCCGGCTGTTCCTCAGACGTTCTTGTCAACTGCTAGAAATGGCCCATTTTTATTATCACTACAAAAGGTCGTCCCCATTCCCCCCCGCTCTCCTGCTGGTAATAGCTCAGCTTACCTGATCACTCTTGTTACAGTGTGTATGGGAACACCCATTGTTTCATGTTCTCTGTGTATATTAATCTCCCCACTGGATTTTCCACTGAATGCATCCAATGAAGTGAGCTGTAGCTCACGAAAGCTTATGCTCAAATACATTTGTTAGTCTCTAAGGTGCCACAAGTCCTCCTTTTCTTTTTGTGGATACAGACTAACACGGCTGCTACTCTGAAAAAAGACTAAATATTCTTACTGTTGTTCTGCTCTCCTCCCCGTGAAGATGAGTCACACAAGTGGACTCTTCTCATCAGCTGAGGTTGCTGCTCAGAGCACATGTCTGGAGCGGGCTAAAAACCCCAAACAAAAGGCACTAGGTATCCCTATGCTGCTTGGACTCTGGGGGAGGCCAGGTGTTTGTAGCCATAAGCACGAGATACCCAGAAGCTTAGCCTGGGTTAGTCCTAAAAGTCAAAGAGAGCTAACTGATTATAGAAGCCTGTATTACCTTTTGAAACCTAGGACTGTAACTCATTTGTGTATCTATGTTTGCTTGCTTTAACCTTGTAAATAACTCTCTAATTTCCTTTCCCTATTTAATAAATCTTGATATAGTTTACTGTAGGATTGGCTACAAACATTGTCTTTGGTGTGAGACCTACAGTGCAATTGACCTGGGGTAAGTGACTAGGCCCTGGTCTACACTAGGACTTTAGGTCGAATTTAGCAGCGTTAAATCGATGTAAACCTGCACCCGTCCACACAATGAAGCCCTTTATTTCGACTTAAAGGGCTCTTAAAATCGATTTCCTTACTCCACCCCTGACAAGTGGATTAGCGCTTAAATCGATGTTGCCGGCTCGAATTTGGGGTACTGTGGACACAATTCGATGGTATTGGCCTCCGGGAGCTATCCCAGAGTGCTCCATTGTGACCGCTCTGGACAGCACTCTCAACTCAGATGCACTGGCCAGGTAGACAGGAAAAGAACCGCGAACTTTTGAATCTCATTTCCTGTTTGGCCAGCGTGGCAAGCTGCAGGTGACCATGCAGAGCTCATCAGCACAGGTGACCATGATGGAGTCCCAGAATCGCAAAAGAGCTCCAGCATGGACCGAACGGGAGGTACGGGATCTGATCGCTGTTTGGGGAGAGGAATCCGTGCTATCAGAACTCCGTTCCAGTTTTTGAAATGCCAAAACCTTTGTCAAAATCTCCCAGGGCATGAAGGACAGAGGCCATAACAGGGACCCGAAGCAGTGCCGCGTGAAACTGAAGGAGCTGAGGCAAGCCTACCAGAAAACCAGAGAGGCGAATGGCCGCTCCGGGTCAGAGCCCCAAACATGCCGCTTCTATGATGAGCTGCATGCCATTTTAGGGGGTTCAGTCACCACTACCCCAGCCGTGTTGTTTGACTCCTTCAATGGAGATGGAGGCAATACGGAAGCAGGTTTTGGGGACGAAGAAGATGATGATGAGGAGGAGGTTGTAGATAGCTCACAGCAAGCAAGCGGAGAAACCGGTTTTCCCGACAGCCAGGAACTGTTTCTCACCCTGGACCTGGAGCCAGTACCCCCCGAACACACCCAAGGCTGCCTCCTGGACCCAGCAGGCGGAGAAGGGACCTCTGGTGAGTGTACCTTTTAAAATACTATACATGGTTTAAAAGCAAGCATGTGAAAGGATTACTTTGCCCTGGCATTCGCGGTTCTCCTAGATGTAGTCCTAAAGCCTTTGCAAAAGGTTTCTGGGGAGGGCAGCCTTATTGTGTCCTTCATGGTAGGACACTTTACCACTCCAGGCCAGTAACATGTACTCGGGAATCATTGTAGAACAAAGCATTGCAGTGTATGTTTGCTGGCATTCAAACAACATCCGTTCTTTATCTCTCTGTGTTATCCTCAGGAGAGTAAGATATAATTCATGGTCACCTGGTTGAAATAGGGTGCTTTTCTTCAGGGGACACTCAGAGGAGCCCATTCCTGCTGGGCTGTTTGCCTGTGGCTAAACAGAAATGTTCCCCGCTGTTAGCCACAGGGAGGGGGGAAGGTTGAGGGGGTAGTCACGCGGTGGGGGGAGGCAAAATGTGACCTTGTAACGAAAGCACACGTGCTATGTATGTAATGTTAACAGCAAGGTTTACCCTGAAAGAGTGTAGCCACTGTTTTATAAAATGTGTCTTTTTAAATACCGCTGTCCCTTTTTTTTTCTCCACCAGCTGCATGTGTTTCAATGATCACAGGATCTTCTCCTTCCCAGAGGCTAGTGAAGCTTAGAAAGAAAAAAAAAACGCACTCGCGATGAAATGTTCTCCGAGCTCATGCTGTCCTCCCACACTGACAGAGCACAGACGAATGCGTGGAGGCAAATAATGTCAGAGTGCAGGAAAGCACAAAATGACCGGGAGGAGAGGTGGCGGCCTGAAGAGAGTAAGTGGCGGGCTGAAGACAGGGCTGAAGCTCAAATGTGGCGGCAGCGTGATGAGAGGAGGCAGGATTCAATGCTGAGGCTGCTGCAGGACCAAACCAGTATGCTCCAGTGTATGGTTGAGCTGCAGCAAAGGCAGCTGGACCACAGACTGCCACTGCAGCCCCTCTGTAACCAACCGCCCTCCTCCCCAAGTTCCATAGCCTCCACACCCAGACGCCCAAGAACGTGGTGGGGGGGCCTCTGGCCAACCAGCCACTCCACTACAGAGGATTGCCCAAAAAAAAGAAGGCTGTCATTCAATAAATTTTAAAGTTGTAAACTTTTAAAGTGCTGTGCTTAAAGTGCTGTGTGGCATTTTCCTTCCCTCCTCCACCACCCCTCCTGGGCTACCTTGGTAGTCATCCCCCTATTTGTGTGATGAATGAATAAAGAATGCATGAATGTGAAGCAACAATGACTTTATTGCCTCTGCAAGTGGTGATTGAAGGGAGGAGAGGCGGGTGGTTAGCTTACAGGGAAGTAGAGTGAACCAAGGGGTGGGGGGTTTCATCAAGGAGAAACAAAGAGAACTTTCACACCGTAGCCTGGCCAGTCATGAAACTGGTTTTCAAAGCTTCTCTGATGCGTACCGCGCCCTCCTGTGCTCTTCTAACCGCCCTGGTGTCTGGCTGCACATAACCAGCAGCCAGGCGATTTGCCTCAACCTCCCACCCCGCCATAAACGTCTCCCCCTTACTCTCACAGATATTGTGGAGCACACAGCAAGCAGTAATAATAGTGGGAATATTGGTTTCGCTGAGGTCTAAGCGAGTCAGTAAACTGCGCCAGCGCGCCTTTAAATGTCCAAATGCACATTCTACCACCATTCTGCACTTGCTCAGCCTGTAGTTGAACAGCTCCTGACTACTGTCCAGGCTGCCTGTGTACGGCTTCATGAGCCATGGCATTAAGGGGTAGGCTGGGTCCCCAAGGATACATATAGGCATTTCAACAACCCCAACAGTTATTTTCTGGTCTGGGAATAAAGTCCCTTCCTGCAGCTTTTGAAACAGACCAGAGTTCCTGAAGAGGTGAGCGTCATGAACCTTTCCCGGCCATCCCACGTTGATGTTGATGAAACGTCCCTTGTGATCCACCAGAGCTTGCAGCACTATCGAAAAGTACCCCTTGCGGTTTATGTACTCGGCGGCTTGGTGCTCCGGTGCCAAGATAGGGATATGGGTTCCGTCTATGGCCCCACCACAGTTAGGGAATCCCATTGCAGCAAAGCCATCCACTATGACCTGCACATTTCCCTGGGTCACTACCCTTGATATCAGCAGATCTTTGATTGCGTGGGCTACTTGCATCACAGCAGCCCCCACATTAGATTTGCCCACTCCAAATTGATTCCCAACTGACCGGTAGCTGTCTGGCGTTGCAAGCTTCCACAGGGCTATCGCCACTCGCTTCTCAACTGTGAGGGCTGCTCTCATCTTGGTATTCATGCGCCTCAGGGCAGGGGAAAGCAAGTCACAAAGTTCCATGAAAGTGCCCTTACGCATGCGAAAGTTTCGCAGCCACTGGGAATCGTCCCAGACTTGCAACACTATGCGGTCCCACCAGTCTGTGCTTGTTTCCCGAGCCCAGAATCGGCGTTCCACAGCATGAACCTGCCCCATTAGCACCATGATGCATGCATTGGCAGGGCCCATGCTTTCAGAGAAATCTGTGTCCATGTCCTGATCACTCACGTGACCGCGCTGACGTCGCCTCCTCGCCCGGTATCGCTTTGCCAGGTTCCGGTGCTGCATATACTGCTGGATAATGCGTGTGGTGTTTAATGTGCTCCTAATTGCCAAAGTGAGCTGAGCGGCCTCCATGCTTGCCTTGGTATGGCGTCCGCACAGAAAAAAGGCGCGGAACGATTGTCTGCCGTTGCTCTGACGGAGGGAGGGGCGACTGACGACACGGCTTACAGGGTTGGCTTCAGGGAACTAAAATCAACAAAGGGGGTGTCTTTACATCAAGGAGTATTTCAGTCAGGACTTCACGGAGGGTTCCAATAAGAAATGGTGCACCTAAGTTATCGTTCTTATTGGAACAAGCAGGTTGGTCTGCCTCTGATTGATACATGGCTAGATTTACCTCGCTGCACCTTCCCTGTGAGTGACTGCAGTGTGACCTAGAGGAATGAGTCCCCTAGACAGGGGAGGAGGCAAATGAGTACAAAACAAATCTGGTCTATTTCTTGTTTTGATCCACTCCATCTATCTTTTACATCTTTGGCTGGCAGCAGACGGTGCAGAAGGACTGCATGCCATCCACATCTCATGACTGCTCGGCAGAATCCGTATCGCCTGCCTGCTCACCATAAGACGGTTCAATAGGACTGACTGCAGGACTAAAGAGAATGACCTGGTCAAGTCACTCCAAATTTAGTCCCTGCGCCCATGTCTGTCCAGGCGCTCCCAGCCGAGATGGCCAGGAGCACCTCGGACATGACGATGACGGCTACCAGTCGTACTGTACCGTCTGCTGCCACAAGGCAAGGGGTTGCTGCTACTGTGTAGCAATGCTGTACCGCGTCTGCCAGCACCCAGGAGACATAGGGTGACGGTTACCTGAGCGGGCTCCATGCTTGCCGTGGTATGGCGTCTGCACAGGTAACTCAGGAAAAAAGGCGCGAAACGATTGTCTGCCCTTGCTTTCACGGAGGGAGGGAGGGAACGGGGGCCTGACGATATGTACCCAGAACCACCCGCGACAATGTTTTAGCCCCATCAGGCATTGGGATCTCAACCCAGAATTCCAATGGGCAGCGGAGACTGCGGGAACTGTGGGATAGCTACCCACAGTGCAACGCTCCAGAAGTTGACTCTAGCCTCGGTACTGTGGAAGCGCTCCGCCGAGTTAATGCACTTAATGCACTTAGAGCATTTTCTGTGGGGACACACACACTCGAATATATAAAACCAATTTCTAAAAAAACAACTTCTATAAATTCGACCTTATTCCGTAGTGTAGACATACCCTAGGAGTAAGAGGTTAGGAGTAATCAGAACATTGCTGTGATTCTTGATGTAAGGGTCTATCTATCATAGAGATATGTTGAGCTGGGTGGCAAGACAGACCAAAGGGGACTGTCTGTGACTCCGTGTTCAGGCTGTTGTGGTGCCAGAGGAGTTTGCCTATGGTGCAGCTGATTGGTGAAATCTAAGTTTAGAACTCACAACCAATTTGGGGTTTGTGCCCTGGTTTTCAACAGTCTTCCCTAACGCTGGTACTTACACTCTCGCATCACTGTAAGGAGCACCACAGGGCTTACCAATTATTGTTCATTTGTATGTTAATTGGGTCACTGGCTGAAAAGCGTTCTACAAATTTTCTAGGGGGTTTAATTGATTTAATTTCTCTCAGGTAGCCCAGGGGCCTGATTCTTCATACAAGCACAGAGTGGGTATAAAAAGCTGTTGTTCTGATTTGATATTGTTTTGCAGTGGTGTAAATGATAGCAAAGGTAGGGTGACCAGAAGTCCCAACTTTATAGGGGCAGTCCTGATATTTGGGGCTTTGTTTTATATAGACACCCCACCCCCCGTCCCGATTTTTCACCCTTGCTATCTGGTCACCCTAGGCACAAGATGGAGGACAATGGAGAACCAGGCATTTGTGCATTATGGGTATTACTTCAGAATGGTGACTGGAACAGCTCTATGACATCTGGTGCTTTGCTGCACTTAGAGGATGTCTTTGTCTGCACAAACAATGTAAACGTTTAAGCCCAGTTTTTCAGTATGTGTGTGAAATGTGCTGCCTTATTGCTACTGAAGTTACTTTGGTTTCTTTAAAAGTAAGCAATAATAATTGATCAAATAATAATAAAGGAAAGGAAAAGTACATCTTACATGGTATTAGACAAGATCCAGTCCTACTTAAGTAAACAAAGAAATAAAATGATTGTCTAGGCACACAGGACCCAGTTCAGGACAGGAATGGAGGTCCAATAATTAGAGCATTAGCCTGGACTTCAGGAGACCTGCATTCAATTTTCTTTTCTGCCAAGTCACTGAGCACCTCAGTTGACCTTCTGTAAAATGGGGCTGATAATGCTTCCCTACCTGAAAGGGATGTTGTAAGGTGCTCAGGCCATGCAGAAGGACCATTCTCCATACAAATATATCACAGCCATTCCCTCTAGGAGGTCTGCTTGGTACTATGGCTTTAGTCAAATAGCATGATAACATCCTAGTCTGACAAATGGTTCTTGCAGCTGGTATATTGCAAGACTGTGACACAATAATGACTGGAGAACTGTGAGTGATCAGCACTGGCCCTTTATGTTAGCAGCAGCTGGAGAACAACATATAGGCTAGGATAAAAGGACCTAAAAAGAACTAGCCTATCAAATTTGTGGGAGAAAAAGAAAGGAGAGAAATCTTCAAGTGCCCTCTTTCTCAGCTCTGCTTGATAGCCACATGCAATCGGTATAGAAGCAAATGAAAGATTCCCAGGTCTCATTCAAGTGAGCCTAAAATAGTAGTAGTATCACAAATTCAAATTTTAAAAATCCTTCAGGGACCCATTAGTTATAGCACAGTGCAGGGTGTAGATCTTCCTAAAATTGAACCCATCCCTGCCAAGACAGGCAAGTGAGGAAGATAGAGCTCTGTGAAGGAAAATATGAAATGCTGGTCTTTGGGAAAGGGCCATGCTATATGCTAATAGCATTCCTCGCCTTTAAAAACATCCCTGTGATTTAGCAAATAACTGAAGCATATGCTTAACTTTAAGCATAAATTTGAATAGCCGTATAAAGTCAATGGCAATGTTCTCATGCTTAGAATTAAGCACATGCTTAAGGACACCGTTGTGGAGGGCAGTCAAGGGTTGTAATCTGCCCCTACCTCCTTTACACTGGCTACATGTATCATTGTTAGCAGCATGCAGGGAGAGGTAGAGACAGCAGCCTCTGCAGGGCCCTTTCTCTCCCCTCTCCCAGAAGTCGGGAGGGCTGGAGCCACTCTGCCTTTCCAACATGCCAGCCAGCACGCAGGAGGAAACAATCTGCACCCGCGGTTCAGAGCTAGCGCAGACGACTAATCCCCTGGAGCTACTGGTGACAAAGGGAGGGCTCTGAGACACCATCTGCTCCCTGGTCTGCTCAATTATGTGTTCTCCCTTACTTGGGGCTTGGGGCAAAGCCAGAATTGAGCTCCCTGGATCAAATCCTGGCCCCATTTAAGTCAGTGACTTCAGTGGAACTCAGCTTCCACCATTTGCTGAATCGCAGCCTCCTCCACCACAGCATCACAGGGATAAATGCATAAGGGAGGCTTGGAGGGAGAAAAAAAGAAAAATATGGATAGGAACACTAGAAGTGATACCTAACAAGCAGCTATCACTTTCCAAATATTTTTCTTCTATTAATTTTAAGGGGGAAATCACTTGGTGGTAAATGGTGGATAAACTAAAACCAGCTGCACCATGCTAGGCAGCTGTCAGAAAGCCAGACAAATTCTCTGGATATATAGGAAGTCTGATTTTTAAATCAACTAAAGCTATTCCAGCACTATCAAAGTCACTGGTGAGAATATAATTAGAGTACTGAGTGTGATTTTGGTCAACTTATTACAGGAAGACTATTGCTAAGATTAAAAAGGTGCAGCAGATGACAACTAAAATGATTCAGGGTTTGGGAGGAATGAATTATATAGAAAGGTGAGTCAGATTTGGCAAATATCTATTTTAAAATAAAAGGAAACTGGAAGGGCAGAGGGGAGGTCCCATAGAGGTATATATGATCCTGAGTGGGGAGTAACAGATTGATGGGATAAAATGCTTAACACAGTATCTAATTTACAACCCAGAGGTCATGGACTGAAATGGAGGAGGGAGCTAGTCCATAAACAATTCAAGAAGAATTTCTTTATACAAGGGGTAATGAGAAGATAGTTTGACTGTTAACTTTGGGAGTTTGTTCTAAGCAGTGAACAACACCAGTTCTGGAGGGGGAGACATTTTTGAAAAAGGAGCAAGCAGAAGAGTATATACCCCTGACCAGATTTTTGAGATTAGGTTAATGAGAAATAGGTTGATTTATATTTCCTGAGTTTACAAGGTCACACCTCAATGGATCATAGTGTCTCTTTTTGTCTGCTAATGTCCTTGTATGTGTCTGTTTTTGTGTGTGTGTATGTTAAATAAACATAGCCACTCATCTGAATTTTAAAACAGTGCTAACATACTTGCCCGGTAGATCGCTAAGATATATTCCTTTCCATTTTATGTTTTTGTTCATGGGAAGGAATCAGAATTTATGCCTCAAGGGTAGCACAGCTGCTGAAAATTGTTCCTATAGTCCAAATGTCTTCAGTTTTTCATGTGATGTTGCTAGTTTTCAAACACCTTACAGAGTAAAAAATGTAAGAGTTATTGTAGTGAAACAATATCAGGGGCCCATCTTGTCAGTTCTCAGCAGTGGCCATTATTACACATTTAAGAGGAAGATGTAAACCCCATAACACACCTGATTATATCACACTAGACCATGTAGGAAATTTTCATCCTGAGTCCAACTAGCAATTTTGTAATTTTACACTAGTACCGTACCTGCAGATGCTGTAATTATTCATATGTCTAATTTTTTTATTTCTACTACGCTATGTCCTGCAGCAAAAATTCCAAAGGTTAGTTATATATTGTGTAAGAAAATATTTCTTTTAACGTGTTTTACATTTCCTGCCATTTAATTTCATTTAGTGCCCACTTGTTCATACAGTACAAGAAAGGGTAAATAGAGTGCTGGAACCCGCTTTCTCTGCACAGTTCATTATGTCACATACACCTGTCATATCACCTCTTCTCGTTTCCAAAGTAAACAGCGCTACAGTGAAATCCTGGTCCCATTGAAGTCAATGGGAGTTTTGTCATTGATTTCTACGGGGCCAGGATTTCACCCCTAATCTCTTGGGGCCTGAGCTAGACCATTGAAGTCAATTGCAACATTGCCATTGGCTTCAAAGGGTTTTGGATCAAGCCCTTAATTTGTCTTTATGTGTCTTGTACCACCCTTCAAATTATTTTTTTCCTTCTTTAGTTCTTTTTTTATGAAAATGAAATGCAATATTTAGGAGATCGTACCATTTATTTACATGATGCCTCTACAACATTTTCTGTATTATTCTTTATACCTGTCTTAATACAGACAAACATCTTATTGGCTGTTTTCACCCCATTGAGTAGTCCCCTACCCCACCTCATGTCTTCACTGAGCTGTCCAAAGGGCACCCGTATGTCATGTCATGCACGTATATCATACTACACTGTTAGTGGGCTAGCAGCGTATCAAAGAAAGAGCACAGTGCAAAAACAATGGCTTAGTAAGAGTGCAAATCACATTTAAATCTTACCATCATCCAAGTTTCTATTTCATGTTTTCCAAGCATTATTCAGGCCCAACAGATTATTAGCTACTCAGATTTTTATTTCTCACAACTTTATATCAAACATTTAAAGACTGATCTCCTTGCTAAGATGCTATAACGTCATACAATATAATTACCTTAATACAGGCCCTGGATAATCATTAACTTCTTTGAACTTTCAGCTGATCAGGTGCTCAAGTCATAATACAGTTTCCTGCTGGGAACAATGGCTGTCCAAAGACACACTCTGATTGACCAGCTGGGCCTTTTTGATGACATCACAACTGTGCACCAACTAAAACAATATCCCTACACCCACTACGTGAAATACGTGTTGCTGAGGTGTTGGAAGGAACGTTACTGAGAGGATAAAAGCAGCACAGGCAGCTGATAAAAGGGGGACTGGTAGGGAGGGGAGAAAAGGAAGAATGGGGGAGAATAATGATAAATTTTCTCTGAATTATCAGTAGCATGTTGTGGCCTGTGCAACCAATTTTAAGTGACTTGCAAGTGTAAAACCTAGACAGGGAGCTGTTCAGTATGCCAACTTTAGGGCCCAGTCCTGCAAACCTGTAAGCATGTGAGTAGTTTCAGAATCTGGCCCCTATGAGAACAATTTTCTATGTCCTAGGCACTGTATAGGTGCATTGTGTAAGATTCTTTCAGTAAAGATCCTCAACCCCTACAAAGATTCTGCTTCCCCCTTCATTTATTTGTGTAGCTCCCACCAGAGCATCTACACAGGCCAAATTCATCTACTGAAGTAACACCAGGGATGAATAGCACCCATCCTCTATTGAGAAATCCTATAGGATTTAATAGAGATGAACCCATTAAGGTTCTGTAGAAATTATCCTAAAAAACTATGGAATGTAAAGGAGAATTATATCTTTTCTATTGTTTTTTTATCCATCCTGTTGAATTCAGTAGTAGGCACTACTCCACTAAATTCTAAAAGAAGGTTAAAAAAGTCATCAAAAGGCTATCATTTTCTGTTTAATTCTATAATTCTTTACATGAAGTACCGAGGGAGATTTCTGTATTTTAAGTGACCTATCCCCTTTTTAAACCACTATGACAGTTTGTTTTTCTTTTTCCAGGCTCAAGAGACTGTCACTGAGCATACTTTTGTTACTCCCTAGCCCCATCCATCCTGGTAATTTCAGTCAAACATGATTCTCAGTCAAAGGCGGTTCCTTTGAGCAATATGGTTGAGGCCTAACTGATTTCAGTGGGCTCTGCATGGACCCAATAGTCTACTTGCAGGAGTGGGCCCATTTTAGGATCATTGAGCTGTGGCTTCTTCAAGGACCTAGGTTAAACTTTAATTTAGGATATTTTGGTCTGGGATACAAGTGAAACAAAACTTGCCTGAATTCTCTTATGGAATTACAACCTAGGGCTTTTTTGTGTACGTGTGTGCATGCTCTCAAGTAAACAATGTAATTGCGATCAGCTTAAACGTTAAAACAGAAGCAGCAACAAATCTCCAGCTTTGCTTTGTAACCTTTCTATTTTAGGTTACCAGGTCTATATTTTATTAGCAAAGAATATTTTTAATGGAGGAGGGAAAAAATACATAACAGAATTAGAATAGTACAATGTAAAACAGAGTAAAACAGATACAGTGAATTGTTTCTTTCTGTGTTTGATTAATAAACTACACCATTAGTATCATAAGTGCTAAATGATTAGGCGTTTTTAATTCTATATTTTTAACCAGAGTACATCACAACACTTTGAAAAACCATTAGTTCCACATACATCTGTAATTTGTGGAGTCACTGCAATAAAACTGTAGTAATCTTGGATTACGGCAAATGGCTAGCTTGCGCTCTAATGTCCTATGGTCTGTTTTTATCTTGGAGTTACAAAAGGCCGTAACTTGTTTGTAGCCATAGAATTTGTGTTTATGCATAGACTTGCCATAGCACTCTTGAAGGCTTTTAAGAATTAATGTGGATGTGGCCTCATTCATACTTTATCACATATTCAAAAGATTAGAGCTTGTAATCAAAATAAAAAAACTTCTATACACTTAAAAGTGTTTTTCTAAGTCTTCATGGGACAAATAAGCCTTATGTCTGGTGGTGAGCAAATAAATTAGCATTCTAGTACTAAGTGCTCTTAAAATAGCTTTGCTATAGATCTATCAATTGTTTATATTTCTTGAATAAGCTAGAAACAAAGAAAGCCTTTTTGTAAAGGTTTATGAGCATTTTTCCATGAAGCAGGAGTCAAACAAAAGATCAAAGCAATCCATAAAAATAATTTTTAAAAAATCCTTAAAAAAATGATCAGCATATTTTAGGTGGGAAAATCTATTTGGGGCAATTTAGAAAAATGCTTTTATGGCTTTTTAATAAAAAATGAATTACTCAGTCCTGGTAAACATAGTCTAAATGTCTCTAAATCTCAGTAAATACAATTCAATAACTGATTAATAGTTAAACAACATTAACAATCGGACTCCCTTGACTTAACAAGGCTGCTACTTTATATTAAATAAATACTGTTTACTAGCCACTATTACACTTATGAATGCGAGTAACTACTTATGTAAGTATTCTCTCACATGGGTAATGCTTGCAGGATTGGGACCTTAAGTCTCATTTTAGCAAAGCATTGAAGCATGTTCCTAGGTTTATCCCTTTTCAGTAAGTCAGGTAAGCAAGTGTTTAAGTCCTTTGCTGAATAGGTCTGGACTGCTGCGTCGGGGCGCTAGTGACATTTAGAGACTATGAAAAAGTATATAAATATTAGTTTCAGCTTTATAAGAAAGCTGATATTGTAATATTTTAGTAGCCACATCGTAGACTGGTATGAAGGGGGCTGTAGTAGCAACAGAGAAACCTATCTTCTAAGTGCTATTAGAAAAAGGTACATTCTTGGGGAGAAATCTTGGCCCAGTTGAAATCAATGAGAGTTTGATTTCAGCAGGCCCACGATTTCATCTTGCCTGTGGTAGACAGGTATGTGTTCCAAGAGGTTGCACTGAGCCTCTTTGAGAAAAGACGACCTAATACCTATTACTGATGCTGCACTCGCATCCATGAAGAACACCTTTGACTATGGTGACTATGACCATGCAGGCAAAGGAATCTGCCTGTATGGTTCACTTGCAGAATCAGGGCCTTAGCTGCGATCCTCAAGCCCATATCATTTGAGATGCAATCATAGCTTAAACCTGAAGTTGCAGAAATGGAATCTACTTGTTCATTTAAATTCACCAGGCGTCATGAATTCCATTTGAGGAGTTGCTCTAGTATTGAGATTAATTCTTGGGATAGGTTAGGGATGCATTTTTATCATTGGTGATATGATCATTTAAAAACGAGACAAAGAAAATGATAAGCCATGAAAGTGAGGCTTTAAAATCAAAGCACTCAATTCTTATCTTAAACCAGTATAACTTTACTGCAGCCAAGATACTCCAGTTTTATGCTGGCATAGGCAGAGAGCAGCATTTGGCCAAATGGTCTCTAGTATGCATTTGAAATAAAGCATTTGTTGTGGAAACATGTACAGTGTCTCTCATGTGGTGGCTATGGTTAACATTTTCAAAAGCACCTGAATGACTTAGGAACCTAAGTCCCATGAGATTTAGGCTTCTAAATCATTTAGGCACTTTTGCAAATTGAACCCTTAATCTCAGTAAATACAATTCAATAACTGATTAATAGTTAAACAACATTAACAATCGGACTCCCTTGACTTAACAAGGCTACTACTTTATATTAAATAAATACTGTTTACTAGCCACTATTACACTTATGAATGCGAGTAACTACTTATGTAAGTATTCTCTCACATGGGTAATGCTTGCAGGATTGGGACCTTAAGCCTCATTTTAGCAAAGCATTGAAGCATGTTCCTAGGTTTATCCCTCTTCAGTAAGTCAGGTAAGCAAGTGTTTAAGTCCTTTGCTGAATAGGTCTGGACTGCTGCGTCGGGGCGCTAGTGACATTTAGAGAAGGTCTGACTCATAGCTGGAAAGCCTCAACAAATCTTTTTGTAAACTTAATGTTGCTGATCTACAATACCTGTTTAATGCCTGGGTGGATCTAAGTTGACTGCATATTTAAGAACTATAAAAGGTACTAAAGAACTACCAAGAAATACTTGATCAGAAATAAACAATTGAGAAATATGTTGCTGAACAGTGTCCAATTAATTACCCTATGCTGTAACGAAAAACCTGCTTAAAACTGATATTATGTTGTCAAGTAATGTCATGTCAGCTTTCAATAAGAAAGTGGATAATGCTTCTGGTATTGTGTAAATCATTTTGTAAAAAGAAAAGGGGATCAGAATAAAGCTTGAACACTGAACCACACATAAAGATTTTTTAAAAAGAGAAAACTGACTATACATTGGCATTGTCTTCACTTGGGAATAAGTGGAGGCAGTGGCCTTCATTAACCAATCCATGGCCAGCCCTTTGTGTCTAGCTGTACCAGTACTGTGTAGACAAGGGCATGCTGGGGGTTGGGCCAATTGAGATCATCAGGATTTACCGCAACTACCAATAGAAATAAATCTTGATTAACCCAATCAGTGCAAGCCCCTGCATGTCCCTGTCAACAGTTAGACCCCAGTCTTGCAATTAGTAGCACTAGGACAAACTGCTGCTATCAACTGGAGGGCTTGGGCTTTCAGGGTTAACCATGGTACAGCTACAGTGTACATGGGCACTCACATCAGAGTCGGGGCAAAGCCCCAGTGTAGACAAGGCCTTTACTGGGGACTGTTGTATTTTTTTAAAATATACTGTAATACTTGTAAAGTACTTCCCAACAATACATATTTTCAGTATTTATGACAGGCACCCTTACCTTTTCCTCTCAGCATGTCAATATACTTTTAAAACAAATATTGTTAGTATGTCCCTTCATTATAACCTCATATATCCTCTTCCACATCCCAGACCCATTTACTAGGATCATAAGTGTAAACAGCTTGTGACGTAAGAATTCCAGACTATAAAGCTCATTTGTAGATATTTTGCAGCATATGTAGTTTATTAGGGTTTCCATTAAAAAGTATTCTGTTGCCATACTTTACAACCATAAAAGAATGAATAATTGCAAATGATTACTTGATAGGAGACTTCTGTTTTAAATGGAGCTTGGAAATATGTAGGAAATCAGTGACAAAAATGTACCTCATTGACCCATTGCTGGTTATGTCTTTTTAACTCTCATTTCAAAAGAGATACCACTCCCTCAGGGTGGGGGTTTTTTTGTGAGGAAAATATTGTTTTTGTTTTTCTGTATATTATTAATGCTGTGCGTAGTAGACTCACTTGTCCCCTTTATTTATGACATCAGAGGCCTTGAGCCTGCAATGAGCTCTGTGCAGAAAGACCACTGTACCTGTGAAGAGCTCCACTGACCACAAGTCACCCATGCTGAGCTATTGCAGAGCCACTGCCAGGATTTTAATACCAACAGGTCCTGCCCATTTATATTCTTGATCTTCATACAGTATGTTGGGCTTTTAAAACAAAAATTTAAACTCAATAGCCTTGCAGATAAAAATGTTTATACTTTTGCAGGTTTCCTTATTCTCTGTTAAGATGTTCCCCAATTTCACTTAGATTCAGCTGTTTCTATTTTTCATGGGGGAAATATGCTAAAAGTTGGTAAGTTTAACTCTTGCTCATAGTATGTCCATGCATATAGACAAAGGGCTTGATTCTCAGTTGACACCACTTTCACTCTATTGACTTCAATGGAGTTAGTCAGGATTTACACTGAGAGTAGAATCTGGCTCAGCATCTTTACTGGATGTCCAGAGAATAACAGGTGTAACAAAAGAGTGGCGGCAATTAGAGCTGGTCGAAAAATTTCAAACTTCAACTTTTTTAGATGAACAAATGGGACACGCTTTTGGTGAAAATGTTCATGAAAAATTCAACCCATTTTTAAACGAGCTATAGAGCTGATCAAAACGTTTCCAATTTTGAATGTTTTTGATGAAAAAAAGGAGACAAGTTTTTCATGAACATTGTGACATACTTCCCCCCCTCCCCCATTTTTCAATCAGTTCTAGTGATAATGGAGGTGTCGTAACACTGCTACCTTACTCAACACTCCATTGTGATTTTTTTTACCCTTGATTGTGTCACAATCACACACCTCACTACTTGCTTTACTGATATAAAACATGAGGGAGAATAGACAGGTAAACAGGCAGAGAGACCTGACTAAGTATCAAATCAGACCCTTGGATACGGGCCCATGAGTCACTGTGACTTCAATGCATGCACCTATCCACAGGCAGAATTTGTCCCTCCAAAAATTATTCTGTACAGAGACAGGAGTTTTACCTCAGCCTTATGCATCTTACTGAATAAAGTCCCAAACATACAAACGTGCGCGTGAATAATGTTGTACACATGAACATTCCCATTGAGTTCAAAGGGACTACTTATGTACGTAAAGATACTCATGTATGTAAATGTTTGCAGGACTAGAGCTCATGTTAGCCTTTACTCAGCTAATCAAAATATCCTTTCAATCCAAGTACTATAGACTATTAGTTTAAATGTGATAATTATATAGTCTCATCACCTCCACTATTTGATGGTGAAGATATATATAGCCGAAATATGTTACATCATTGTTATCATTTTACTATACGACATGATTGCTTAGTATCTGCTGACATTTTCTTCACTTACCATTGTTATGATGTGTAATGGTTACATTCTGTAGCCCTACCATTTAAAGAAAAACAAACATTTTTAAAATTAGAAACCCACTGCTTACAGCTGGAATCAAAATCCACATTTCAGCAAACAATTCGCACGTCAGATGTTTGTAAACCTAGACAAATTATTTCATGAGAGGCCAACACCAAAACACCATTTTACTGCACCAAATCAAAGTAATGCACATAAAGGGCTCAGTTCTGCTCCTATTGGAACCAAAACTCCAACAAAACTCCCACAGTTTTCAACAGTCAGCCAGATCGGGTCCAAAATGCAGACTTTAGATATTCCATGAAATATTGACCATCTGGAATTTATTATGAAGCAGAAATACCACCAAACTGGAAATTTCACATAGGAAAAAGAAATCACATTGTGCTTTTATCCTGATAGGCTGGAAATGATGTAACAGAAACATTATGATTTATAACAAATTTATAAGCTGTGCAGGCAGGCCATTCCCAAGGGACATATGTGGTAAATGGAGAATACCAGTGGCAAATAGAATTTACATCAAAGCAATCCAGCAAACCTCAAACACTTATTACTCTATTCATGACCTTTGTTAGTACACAGAGGTAGAATACAGCTTAACATGTCAGCATTTATCTAAAACTAAACATTTCGGTTTAAATGATTACTGAAAATGAGATGAAAGCTTTATATAAACTATTCAAGATACATTTTTATCATTATGCTCCATTGCCTGTAAATCCTGAAGAAAGTTGATTAAATCAACACTGTTAAAAATATTGGGTTGCTTAGCAAATAGAGTATAAATCGTCCACCTCAGGGATCACGATTTGAGCATAATTAAGTTCTGTGATTGTGGTCTCAGTTCAGTTTTTTGTGGACACTAGCCCACATGACAAAGAGCAGCATATAATGAATCACAAATGGCAATCGCTCCACTAAGGAGAGACCCAGAATAATAAAGCTAGCACTGAGACTAAATTACTTCACACCATAGAAGTTGGTGATGTACAGCATGTACAAAATGGAGGTAGTAGTCTTTATAGAGCTCGGGGGGAAATGTCCTATTATTCTGCACACAGAACTATGCTTTACCAGGCCTGACCTCTGTAGAAATCATAAATAATAATAATAGGAGTGTAAATCTTTTATTTGTATCACAATAACACCCAGAGGCCAAGATCAGGGCCCCACTGGGCTATGTATCATACAAACAGGTCATGAGCGACAGTCTCTACCCCAAAGAGCTTATAAGATAGACAAGGTAGAAGGAAAAACAGGCATAGAGAGTCCAAGGTCGCACAGCAGGTTGGGGTGGAGATAGGAATAGCACTCAGGTCTCCTGATTGACACACCAGTACCCCATTCCCTGGACCACACTGCCTCCCTCACTGCTAATTAATTAAAGCTTTTATGTTGCCTTTTTCACACTGCCTTTCTACCAACACTAATGTATTAGAGCTTTATGAGTATTGCATTTACCCAAAATCACTTAGGTCCTGTCCATGATTGCTCATTGGGAAGAGGCTTTGGCTCCTTCCAGAGATTCCTTTGAGCACCTGACTTAGCATCACTGAATCTGGGACTTCTTGTTTTCATGGCACTCTAAATATGGACAAATGTTGCTCACCTTGCTCATGCTGCATCCCACACAGGCTCAAGTGATCATACGTTCCCCCCATTTATCTATACATAGAATAGGAGTTATTTCTTCTAACAATTGCGGACTTCAGAGAAGTCATCACTGGAAGGAGAAATCTGGGGGCAGGGGGTTACTTTTCTGAGGCTTGTCTGAGGATTCGCAAAAAGAAAAGGAGTACTTGTGGCACCTTAGCGACTAACCAATTTATTTGAACATAAGCTTTCGTGAGCTACAGCTCACTTCATCGTGAAGTGAGCTGTAGCTCACGAAAGCTCATGCTCAAATAAATTGGTTAGTCTCTAAGGTGCCACAAGTACTCCTTTTCTTTTTGCGAATACAGACTAACACAGCTGCTACTCTGAAACCTGTCTGAGGATTAGCAGCCCACTGGAGTGTTAAAAAAGTGCAAACATCCAAATATTAAATTAAATAAAAATGTGGCTTAATGGCAATAAAATAAGGGCTAAGTAATATCTTAGAGTGGGATTTTCAAAAGGGTCTATATAATTTAGCATCACATGTTTCTTTGGAAATCAGTGGGACTTGTACTCCAAAATCACTAAAGCACTTCAGAAAATCCCATCCTGGCTCTGTGGCTAGTTCCAAGGATTGCAGTGGGGCTGTTTGTGGAGGAAGGGCTTACTCAGTGTGCGTAAGAATGTCAAACTCTGACCCCAACAATGGAGATTAATTTTATGCATCTATCTGTGATTTATAACAACATATGAAAGGCATCATCAGTTACTCTGCGTGGGAATGCAATGGAATTTCTGATCAGATGATCAAAGACCTCCCAGCCTGTGACAAAATTAGGTAAAATTAGGAATAAAAATTATGGCCTAGATCTTCAGATGTAGCTTCATTGACTTCAATGGAATTATTCTGATTTACAGCAGCTGAAGAGCTAGACCAGGTTGCCATTGCCCAGCCCAGTACAGGCAGATGGAAGCATATGAAACCCACACATGAGTTGATATGGCTTTAACCTGGTATACAGCTGGTTGGAAAATGAAAAGTATTTTCAGCAAAACCTTTCAAAAAATGGCATTTTTATGTGTTTATGTATTTATTTAATGACAGGAAAATGTATGTATTTTCACTGAAAAAAGAAAGAGAGTGGGTGGGTTGGTCTGGGTTGATTTTTTGTTTTGGTTGGTTGTCTTCTTTAACAAAAAAAACAAAAAACTGTTTGCTTTTTTCGGGTTTTGAAAACCTGGAAAATTTCCAATGCAATGAAAATATTCTGCCAGAAATTTTCATCACCAGCTTTGCTGCACAATCCTTGACCCTTTGGTGTTCATGTCTGTCAATTAGGCAAATACATTAAAGAAAACAAATATTAAGAAGACCGTTACTTTTTCCCAGATATGGTGCAGACCTCTGGCTGAGCCTCAGCTGAATGGTTTGAGAATTCTCACTGCTTAGTGGAGCAGCCCAGAGCCCAGAGGCACAACATAGCCCCTCCTTCATCTGCCGATGAGTGGACTATCAGTACAGAGAGCTGCCTTGAGGTCTGGGAGGCAAAAGCTATTAAATCTAAGATTCAAAGCCAGATCTCACACTTGAAAATGCAATGCGCTAAGTGTAGGCCACCAAGACAATCCATGCCGTTTCTTTAATATTCAGTCACCCGGCTGCAGTGAGAATAGTTTTTAAAACCCCAGGAAAACATTGGTGTATTTATCTCAAATTAAATCCACAAAGAAAATGAAGGATGCTACAAGGCTAAACTATTCAAATATACTTATAAGGTTGGATGTCAAACAATAGCATATTAGAAAAAGTACCATGAAATACCTACTCCTATAGCAACATTTAAAGAAAACATATGAGAGCAATAAAAATGATTTCCACAACTCTTTCACCACTTGTTCTATGTGGGAAAGATAAGAAATAGTCCTGCTCTCCATTTTTTTAAAGAAATAGCTCTCCCAAATAATACATTACAAAAGAACAGCTGTGTGTATTGAGCCTCTATTATGTGTCATAGGTTATTGCTTTTCTGGAACATGAATTGTATTATTAGCCCTGGTTTGCAAACTTCATAGAATATCATAGAATAGAATCATAGAATATCAGGGTTGGAAGGGACCTCAGGAGGTCATCTAGCCCAATCCCCTGCTCAAAGCAGGACCATTCCCCAACTAAATCATCCCAGCCACGGCTTTGTCAAGCCTGACCTTAAAAACTTCTAAGGAAGGATATTCCACCACCTCCCTAGGTAACGCATTCCAGTGCTTCACCACCCTCCTAGTGAAAAAGTTTTTCCTAATATCCAACCTAAACCTCCCCCACTCCAACTTGAGACCATTACTCCTCCTTCTGTCATCTGCTATCACTGAGAACAGTCTAGATCCATCCTCTTTGGAACCCCCTTTCAGGTAGTTGAAAGCAGCTATCAAATCCCTCCTCATTCTTCTCTTCCACAGACTAAACAATCCCAGTTCCCTCAGCCTCTCCTCATAAGTCATGTGTTCCAGTCCCCTAATCATTTTTGTTGCCCTCTGCTAGACGTTTTCCAATTTTTTCACATCCTTCTTGTAGTGTGGGGCCCAAAACTGGACACAGTACTCCAGATGAGGCCTCACCAATGTTGACTAGAAGGGAATGATCATGTCCCTTGATCTGCTGGCAATGCCCCTACTTGGCAACAATGGGCCTTCTTGGCAACAAGGGCACATTGTTGACTCATATCCAGCTTCTCGTCCCTAGGTCCTTTTCTGCAGAACTGCTGCCTAGCCATTCGGTCCCTAGTGTGTAGCGGTGCATGGGATTCTTCCGTCCTAAGTGCAGGACTCTGCACTTGTCCTTATTGAACCTCATTAGATTTCTTTTGCCCCAATCCTCTAATTTGTCTAGGTCCCTCTGTATCCTATCCCTACCCTCCAGCGTATCTACAAATTGGAGGATTGGGCCAATGAAATCTGATGAGGTTCAATAAGGATAAGTGCAGGGTCCTGCACTTAGGACGGAAGAACCCAATGCACAGCTACAGACTAGGGACCGAATGGCTAGGCAGCAGTTCTGCGGAAAAGGACCTAGGGGTGACAGTGGATGAGAAGCTGGATATGAGTCAGCAGTGTGCCCTTGTTGCCAAGAAGGCCAATGGCATTTTGGGATGTATAAGTAGGGGCATTG
This sequence comes from Caretta caretta, assembly GCF_965140235.1. Classification (NCBI taxonomy): domain Eukaryota; kingdom Metazoa; phylum Chordata; order Testudines; family Cheloniidae; genus Caretta; species Caretta caretta. The sequence continues at coordinate 290,688,747 of NC_134206.1, read as the reverse complement.
CCAGCAGATCGAGGGACGTGATTGTTCCCCTCTATTCGACATTGGTGAGGCCTCATCTGGAGTACTGTGTCCAGTTTTGGGCCCCACACTACAAGAAGGATGTGGATAAATTGGAGAGAGTCCAGCGAAGGGCGACAAAAATTATTAGGGGTCTAGAACACATGACTTATGAGGAGAGGCTGAGGAAGCTGGGATTGTTTAGCCTGCAGAAGAGAAGAATGAGGGGGGATTTGATAGCTGCTTTCAACTACCTGAAAGGGGGTTCCAAAGAGGATGGCTCTAGACTGTTCTCAATGGTAGCAGATGACAGAACGAGGAGTAATGGTCTCAAGTTGCAGTGGGGGAGGTTTAGATTGGATATTAGGAAAAACTTTTTCACTAAGAGGGTGGTGAAACACTGGAATGTTTTACCTAGGGAGGTGGTAGAATCTCCTTCCTTAGAGGTTTTTAAGGTCAGGCTTGACAAAGCCCTGGCTGGGATGATTTAACTGGGAATTGGTCCTGCTTCAAGCAGGGGGTTGGACTAGATGACCTTCTGGGGTCCCTTCCAACCCTGATATTCTATGATTCTATGATTCTATGATACCTCTCCTCCCAGTTTAGTGTCATCCGCAAATTTGCTGAGGGTGCAATCCACACCATCCTCCAGATCATTTATGAAGATATTGAACAAAACCGGCCCCAGGACCGACCCTTGGGGCACTCCACTTGATACTGGCTGCCAACTAGACATGAAGCCATTGATCACTACCTATTGAGCCCGACAATCTAGCCAGCTTTCTATCCACCTTATAGTCCATTCATCCAGCCCATACTTCTTTAACTTGTTGGCAAGAATACTGTGGGAGACCGTGTCAAAAGCTTTGCTAAAGTCAAGGAATAACACGTCCACTGCTTTCCCCTCATCCACAGAGCCAGTTATCTTGTCATAGAAGGCAATTAATTTAGTCAGGCATGACTTGCCCTTGGTGAATCCATGCTGACTGTTCCTGATCATTTTCCTCTCCTCTAAGTCCTTCAGAATTGATTCCTTGAGGACCTGCTTCGTGATTTTTCCAGGGACTGAGGTGAGGCTGACTGGCCTGTAGTTCCCCAGATCCTCCTTCTTCCCTTTTCTAAAGATGGACACTACATTAGCCTTTTTCCAGTTGTCCGGGACCTCCGCCGATCGCCATGGGTTTTCAAAGATAATGGCCAATGGCTCTGCAATCACATCCACCAACTCCTTTAGGACTCTTGGATGCAGCACATCTGGCCCCATGGACTTGTGCTCGTCCAGCTTTTCTAAATAGTCCCGAACCACTTCTTTCTCCACAGAGGGCTGGTCACCTTCTCTCCATGCTGTGCTGCCCAGTGCAGTAGTCTGGGAGCTAACCTTGTTTGTGAAGACAAGAGGCAAAAAAAGCATTGAGTACATTAGCTTTTTCCACATCCTCTGTCACTAGGTTGCCTCCCTCATTCAGTAAGGGGCCCACACTTTCCTTGACTTTCTTTTTGTTGCTAACATACCTGAAGAAACCCTTCTTGTTACTCTTAACATCTCTTGCTAGCTGCAACTCCAAGTGTGATTTGGCCTTCCTGATTTCACTTCTACATGCCCGAGCAATATTTTTATACTCTTCCCTGGTCATTTGTCCAATCTTCCACTTCTTGTAAGCTTCTTTTTTGTGTTTAAGATCAGCAAGGGTTTCAGTCTTAAGCCAAGCTGGTTGCCTGCCGTATTTACTATTCTTTCTAACACATTGGGATGGTTTGTCCCTGTAATCTCAATAAGGATTCTTTAAAAAATTTAAGGATTCTTTTTAAAACTTCACTATGGCTCATGTGAAACTGGTCTGAAGGGGCTGTTTCTAGCGCTGAGTTCTACAAGAATTAAGGAAGTGGTTCAGTTTTTATTCCATTCATCTCCCCAGTGAACACAAAGATTCCTATTTACTTTATCTAAATTAACACTGAGTTACACCATTAACTATATACATTCATTAAAGTTCATCATCAGATCATGACCTGTGAAGTATTGCCAGGTGTATGTATGCTGTTATGTCAGTTGCATTTTATTTCAGAAGTCTATACTCTCGCTTATATTTTAAAGCATGGCTTGATTCATAGCAATACCCCTGTAGTCAAATTTGTGAAAAATGGATTTTTGGAAATGCTCTTTTGTAGTTATGGAAGACGTGCAAGCTCTCTTTCAGTGAAATCACTAAATAGTAATAATACAATATATTGCACGTATCTGTCTTTCATCAGAGGAACTCAAAGCAGTTTGCAAACGTTAATTAATTAAGCCGCACTGCACACCTATAAAGTAGGTAAAATTTTACTTTTTCAAATGGCTAAACTGATGCGCAGAGTGTTTAAATGACTTTCTCAAGATCGTATGGTGAGCCAGTAGCAGAGCTTGAAATAAAATCTGCAATAACCCTACCTACTAGATTACTCTGACCTCCTCATTTCCTGCAGCTGAGTTTCATTATGTCTGGCTCTGCAATACCCCCCCCCCCTTTTTAAAGAGAGAACTAGAATAGACTATAGGATTTTTGTGGAATTTGAGATATTTTTACCAACCCCCCTAAAAGCTATATTCTTTTTAAAGAGGGATGATTCTGTGTCAAAAACCTGTCCTGCCATGCTGCCTTGACGGCCTCCCCCCCACCCTGCCCCCAGCATTATGGAGACTTCTATTTCTTTCTGCTTTTACCTTTTTCTAATGTTGCTGGAAAATGGCTTTTTCAAAATGAGGTTATGCTCTCAAAGAGCTGTGTTTTTGGCTTAGTGGGAGAGCAACAAAGACATGGGTCAGCATCCCTTTATAGTTCTACTTTTCCTTTCATTTTCATCTCTCTCTCTCTCTCTCTCCCCCTTACTCTCCAGTTATCTGGGGCTGGAGAGAGCTAGGAATTCTGCAATTCATTTTGTAACATGTTTTACTACCTTCCCTATTTGTTTAAGGTTTTTGAGTTTCAAATCAAAGCCACACACTTCCAAATGGCCAGATTTAAGTGCCTCCTAGTTCTTCCCTTTCTAAGATGGAGCCTGGTTAAGGGATCTTAGTAAAACTGGGCTCTTTTACTGTTTTATTTTTAAATTTTCTGCAGATAAAGTGTCAATTCTTCTTCTATTGTAAATCAAGAGACCTCTGTCTTTAAAATTAACTCCAAATAGTTGGTCTGGACATGAACTTCACAGCGAGTCCCTCCTCCATCCTGGCTTACATTTTCCCATTAATTTCTCTTTCCCTTTCATCCATTTATTGGTTGATAAGTCTATAAATACACTTCATCTGCTTTTACTTTGCTTTTAAAGGATAAACCAATACCCAACATGTTGTCTTGATTATGTCCAAAAGCAAAAGCCTTGCATGTTTCTAAGTAGCAGCGATAGCTTGAAACTTGACATTTTGTTAATTGTGTCAAATTGGATTTTCAATGGGTCATTTTGTTGTACGTCTAAAACGTAAATGGCATCATGCAGAAGAAATGCCATATTTGAAAGGAGTGCAGGGCAGGATTATGCAGGCAAGCAATAAAAAAAGATCAGATGATTGATCCCATGATGCAATAAAATTTCCTTCCTTCCTACTCCTCCAGCCACCTCAAACCTCTGCCTCTGCCCAGCCTTTCCCACTCCTAAACAACATATAACAACCTTTCCTTTTTGAGAGGTGTGTTCAGCTGTAATCACAGGCTGCCCCTGTGCTGCTTTTTCCTGCCTGAAGCATATGCTTCATTCCCATTGACCTCAGCATAGAACTTCACCATAGTGCTAGGCATTGTGCAGGCTTCCTAAACTCCTTAAAACTAATGGTCTTGTGCGAATGTGTGTTGTGGATTAGAGCAATCAGTTACAGAATAGCCACAGTGTTTACATTTATTCTGGGGACAATTTTCAAAAGCATGAAGGACACCCAATTCCCATTATTGGTATTATTATTTATTATTTGTATTCTGGTAGCACCTAAAAGCCCTCATCATTGACCAGGACCCAATGTGCTAGATGCCGTACAAAGACGTAACAAAGAGAAAACAGTTTCTTCGCCCAGAGAATTTATTTACAAGTTAAATAGAAGGCAAGCGACAACAAATGGAGGCAGTCAGACAGATTGAGGAGGACAAGAAAATGAATTAATGTTATTCAGCATGATCAGCACTGGTCTCTGCATACCAGCTGCCAAACCATTGTTCCATTTGGCAGAGCCTTTGGTGAGGGACTTTGTCAAAGGCTTTCTGAAAGTCATTATATACATTATATCAGCTGGAGCACCCTTGTCCACATGCTTGTTGACATGCTCAAAGAATGGTAATAGATTGATGAAGCATGATTTCCCTGTACAACAGCCATGTTGATTCTTCCCCAACATATCATGTTTATCTATGTGTCTTTTCTGTTCTTTATTATAGATTCAACCAATTTGCCTGGTACTGAAGTCTGGACATTTTTTTTAAAAATTGGTGTTATATTAAGTACCCTCCAGCTATCTGGTACAAAGACTGATTTAAGCAACAGGTTACATACCACAGTGAGCAGTGCTGCAATTTCCTTTCTGAGTTCAGAACTCTTGGGTGAATACCATCTGGTCCTGGTGACTTATTACTGTTTATCAATTTGTTTTAAAACCTCCTCTAATGACACCTTAATCTGAGACACTGGCTCAGATTTGTCATCTAAAAACAATGACTAAGATGGGATCTCTCCCACATTCTCTTCAGTGAAGTCTGATGCAGAGAATTCATTTAATTGTCTTCCTTAAGTGTTCCTTTAGCATCTTGATTGTGCCCCACTGATTGTTTGGCATGCATAATACTTCTAATGTATTTTTTTTAATTGCTGTTAGTTCTTGTGTCCTTAGCTAGTTGCTGTTCAGCTTTTTTCTTGGCTGCCTTATTATACTTTTACACTTGACTTGCCAGAGTTTATGCTCCTTCTATATCCCTCACTGGGATTTGACTTCCAATTTTTAAAGGATGCCATTTTGCCTCTAACTGCTTCTTTTACTCTGCTGTTCAGCCATGGTGACATTTTTTGGCCCTCTTATTGTTTTTTTTCCATGTAGTTTGAGCCTCTATTATGATGTTTTTAAATAGTCTTCTTGCAGTTTGCAGGCATGTCATCCATACAATTGTTCCTTTTCATTTTTGTTTAACTAGCTTACTCATTTTTGTGTAGTTCCTCTTCTTGAAGTTAAATGCTACTGTGGTTGGTTTCTTTGGAATTTTTCCCCTACAAGGACGTTAAACTTAATTACATTATAGTAGCTATTGCCAAATGGTTCAGCTATATTCACCTCATGGACCAGATCCTGTGCTCCATTTAGAATTAAATCAAGAATTGTTCTCCCCTTGTGGGTTTCAGGACAAGCTGCTCCAAAAAGCAGTCATTAATGTTATCTGCAAATTTTATCTCTGCATCCTGTCCTGAGGTGACATATACCTAGTCAATATGAGGATAGTAGACACCACCCATTATTATTGCATTTTCTGCCTTTGTAGCCTCGCTAATCTCCCTGAGGATTACACAGTTACTGTCACCATCCTGGGCAGGTGGTCAATAGTATATTCCTACTGCTATACTCTTATTGTTCGAGCATTTCTATCCACAGAGGTTTTATGGTACAGTTTGATTCATTTAAGATTTTTACTTTATTTGACTCTGCTTTCTTTCACATATAGCGCCACTCCCACCCCAGCATGACTTACTCTGTCATTGCTATATATTTTGTACACTGATATTACCATGTCCCATTGATTATCTTCATTCCACCAAGATTCCATGATGTCTATTTTATCAACTGCTTAATTTAATACCAGCCGCTCTAGTTCACCCAGCTTAGTATTTAGACATCTAGCATTAGTACACAAGCACTTGTACATTTTGTCAATATTAAGTTGTTTGCCTTAGAATCATAGAATCATAGAATATCAGGGTTGCAAGGGACCTCAGGAGGTCATCTAGTCCAACCCCCTGCTCAAAGCAGGACCAATTCCCAACTAAATCATCCCAACTAAATCAGCCTTCATGTGTTATGTTTAAATGGGACTCTTTTATGTTTGACTGTTCCTCACTAGCTCCCACCTGTACTTTACCAACTTTTTTCTGTCCTCTTTACTGAGATATGGAATTCCCCCTTTAATAAATTCATCCCTAAGGGATGATTCTGCTCAAACCATGTGGTCCTCTGCACTTCTTGGCTTTCCCCTGCCCTTAGTTTAAAAAAGCATTTTGTTTTGTTTATAGACTGCCTTTGCCCTACAAACTGATTTAGCAGATTCAGTTATTTGAATCACCAGCTAGCAAACAGTTGCAGAGAGTTTTTGCTTGAAACAGATGAAGGGCCAGAGCCTGCAAACGCTTATGCATGTGAGTAGCTTTACTCATGTGAGTAGTAGTTTACTCACATGAACTACCTACAAGAGTAATGTCACTCATATGTCAGTGTTTGCAGGCTTAGGAACTGATCAAAAGCTCAATGAAGGCAATGGAAATACTCCCATTGATTCCAACGGGCTTTGGATCACGCCCTCAGCTCTTCGCAACACAGTTATTAGCTAAGCAGGCAGAGTTATGATATCAGTGAGGTTTATAACGAAAAGAGCAGCTCAGCCTTCACTCCAGTGGTGATGCTGTATGCTGCTGAAATAAAAGGATGCAGCACATCCCCTTTTAACAGTGCAAGTGTCATTGCTCTGTTGTGCGCTAGCAGCATGTGACCAAGCTGCTGCTGAAATCTTGCCTCTAAATTCTATCAAATGTGAAGTCGGATGCTAAGAGCTTCAAGGAAATAGTAGGAACTTTGCCCTTTTCTATACGTAAAACTTTATTTTATTATATTAGTCATTAGTCTCCATATTCAGGTTACAAATGATCCCAGGAAAATCTTTTTTTTAATCTGTGAACAATAAGCAAAACTAAACAAAAAGGTGAAAAATACTCAGGAGGCAGCACTGTTAGCAGGATTCAAAGAGGGAACTATAAATAAATCTGTGACCTTGCGATCATATCGATACATATTTTCAATAGAAAAGGCTGATGATATATTTGGTCAGAAAGTTTCCATCAGCCACCATAGGAGTGGAAGGGTTTTTTTATTTCCAGCTGTAAGCCAACATCTGTAATGAAGTGGATCCTTGAAGGGGACCTTCAAAGGAAAAATAGCAGACTTTTGCTCTTTATGATTTATGAAAATGACCTTTAAAAGCATTTTTGGGGGAGGGGGTTAGGGTTCTTCCCCCCCTTCTCCTTCCTTCTGACATCAGTAATTCAGGTCTTGTCTGACTTAGGTGATTTTATGGATGACTGGAGAACTGATATATATATCAAATCACAAGTACTATGGAAGTGAAACCTGAGTAACAGAGAAGATATGATTTTTACCTAAACTTTTAAAAACTTTTAGGGGTTTGAGTGAGGTGGGGACGAGGGGTTGGAGAAATACTAAGAATTCAACACCCCTGCTCCTCCTGCTTAAGCACAAAGAGAACTCCCAATACATAATTCTAAGTCAACCAAGGCATCTCCCAACAAAACCAGTGAAGAACCAGATTTGGCATTCCTGATGTTTCGAAGGTGAAAAACAATCAGTAAAATTTACCTTTTTTAACAAAAGAGCTTTCATTCTGTATACAGCTTGAAGAACAAAATGAAAAGGGCATGAACACACTTTTTTCCTTTGCAAATCATTTTTCAGGCTCTGGCCCCAGTTCTCCAGAGAATCTAGCCCAATAATTATATCTCATGTCCTTTCAGAGTGTAACCCTTGCCTTACTTATCCTCTCCCCACACCCTTTGCTAATTGCCATCTGTCATAAACTTACAGCTAACGGTAACATAAAAACCCTCCTTTACCTGTCAGGGGTTAAAAAGCTCAAATAACCTGGTTGGCACCTGACCAAAAGGACCAATAAGGGAAGAAGATCCTTTCAAATCTGTGAGGGGAAGGTTTTGTTTGTGCTCTCTTTGTTGTGCTCTCTTGGGACAGAGAGAGGGACCAGGCAGGAAAAAAATCTCTCCTAAAACCCTACCTGAAATAAGCATCTAAAATTACAAAAATTGTAAGTAAAGCAAGGAAATGCATTAGATTATCTTTTGGTTTAGCTTGTGAATTTTCCCAATGCTAAGAGGGAGGTTTATTCCTGTGTTTTGTAACTTTAAAGTTTTGCCTAAAGGGAAACCCTCTGTGTTTTGAATCTTATTACCCTGTAAAATTACCTTCCATCCTGATTTTACAGAGGTGCTTCTACTTTTTTCTTTATAATAAAGTTCTGCTTTTAAGAACCTGATTGGTTTTTAGTGTCCTAAAACCCCAAGGGTCTGGTATGTGCTCACCTTGTTTACCTATTTGGTTGGTATATTATTCTCAAGCCTCCCCAGGAAAGAGGGTGAAGGGGCTTGGGGGGATATTTTGGGGAAACAGGAACTCCAGGTGGTCCTTTTCCTGAATCTTTATCTGACTCACTTGGTGGTGGCAGCAGTAACATCCAAGGACAAGGAAGAATTTGTGCCTTGGGGAAGTTTTTAACCTAAGCTGGTAGAAATAAGCTTAGGGGGGTCTTTCATGCAAGTCTCCACATCTGTATCCCAGAGTTCAAAGTGGGGAGGAAACCCTGACACCATCCCCTGCTATGTTATGTCTAATTTAGTTTGCAAGCACATCAGGGAAAGAAATTGCTTGGTTTTATTTGTCTGTAAAGCACCATGCATACTTATGGTACTGGATAAGCAATAATAATGTTCCCTGGCCTATAGAAAACTATAGAAAACAATACCACATCTAATGCCAAGCCCTGAATGTGGTCTGCAGTTTTGGCACCAGCTACTGTACTTCATATAGCATCAAATCTCATGCAGAGAGAGAGATTGAGTTCTCCCACAGACCAAACCCCATTGGCCTTGGAAAACAGTTTCCTGCCTAAGCTGTGGGAAGCTTTAAAGCACAAAGCACACAGCACTGATATGTTAGTGTTTTAGAATATATACCATAATGCAATGGTATCTCAGCCAGCTATACCACTCTATGTTTTTTATAAATTCTTATGTGGCTGATTCAGATCTCCTACATTCTTATTACTGTGTTCTTATTTTGAAAGGAATGTGGTACTCCCCTCCCTAATCAGCTTCTACTTGACTTGCCCTTGTCTCATGTATTTATTCATTCAGCACCCCGAATAGCACAGTGATGTAATAAATAAATATACTTTGAAATCACCATGATACAAGGCTTCAGTCCAACAAAGCACTTAAACATCTGGGTGACCTTATGCATGAGAGTAGTCCCATTGGTTTCAATACAACTACTCGAATTCTTATTGTTATGCATGTACTTAAGTGCTTTGCTGTATTAGGGCCCAAAACTTGGGTTATTTCCATTAAACCAAGAAACTCTTTTACACAGAAGACTGACCCAAGAACATCAAGTTTGAAGTCAGATCTTAGAACCAAGTTTAGGGCTGATTCTGTTCCTATTGAATCCAATAGGATTCTGCTTTCGTTAAAGTCAATGGCAAAATTCTCAGCAGGGTCACAAAGAAGTAACTGGTTTCAGAGTAGCAGCCGTGTTAGTCTGTATTCTCAAAAAGAAAAGGTGCCACAAGTACTCCTTTTCTTCTTTTAAAGTAACTATTTCATATAAAAATACCTTGCTTATGTTGCTTACAGACTGTATCTGTAGTAGCAAAGTGTTACATTGATCTTAAACATGTTACTTTTGTACAAAAATTTTGACTCTGAGGACGAGACTCTCTTGTGTACAAAATATGCCTGTAAACAATTATATTCAATGTCATGATAAATGCAACTGACCTTTTCTTTTAATTTGTACCATTTAACTTGCACTGTCAACTCAGCAATGATTACAACTGTCGAAGGAATCAACAAATAATGTAAAACACTGAACTTCGGAATTTCTGTTTGATTGGACACTGTCGTTTTCCTGCAGCTTTCCTTGCATTTTTTCATGATTTTGTGGATTGTTTTTTAAATGATTTTATCATAATTAATATGTTGGAAGATTATCCTCTGGAGGCAAACAATGGAATTAACAAATAAAATGCCATTCGTCATGCTGGTGAAATCTCCTGGAATTGGTTGTGAGTTATAGCTGCTGTATGTTCTTGACGTGAGCACTTTTTGTGCTGGTCAGTGGTTGTCAAGAAACTGAAAATCATCAGTCTAAAGAAGAGGTTAATTAAATTTTAGTCTTGTAAAGATGAATGAGTATGAGGGGAAAAGATGCAATACCACACAGTGGAAAATGCCCCAGCAACATTTAACTATGATGTAAAGCTAACAGTGATTCAGATGCTGTTTGAATAGTGCTTGGTAGAGCTCCTTCAGGAGACATATGTAAGAGTGGGGGCAGGGGAACCAAAGGGGAAATTGAAAAGGAGTTTCAGATTTCTTCCCAAACCTCAGAGCCTAGCTCAGGATAGTCTGCTAGGTTTTATTGCTTTGTTCACACATACAAATTAGCAATGGAGATCCTTAAAGCTAGGATTTTTTTTAAATCTTTTGCGCCTGGTGCTGATGAAAGAAAACATTCTATCTTAGAATATGCAATTACTTAGTTCCACTCAAATTCAAGATGTGTGAAAAGATGGGGATACTTTAATCACAGGGAATTTCCTATTAGACCATTTGAAAAGAGTACTCCTAAAAGCAGTGCCCTAATCTGGTGCCCCTGGACAGAGGAATAAAACATACACTAGTTTTACAGTAATACAATAGCTATGTTCCTACCGTATGACTAATTTTAAATTACTTCCATGACTGTTTCTGTCATCAAATATTGACTTTAGGAGCACAGAGTAACCAGTCAATAGAACAAAAGCGAACTGAGGCACTTAACAAGAAGAAAGGACATGTGCTTTCAATTATACATTTTTATTAATAATTATTTAGGCAATTAATTATAAAAACAATCCTTTAACTATAAATCAATCATCAAAATGATCTGTTTTACATTTAGACTTTATTGCAAATAAAATCTTTTGACTCCTTTTGTTCGCATGACAAATATAGATTAAGACCCTGATCCCTGCATGTGAATATCTTTATTCACAGGAATGGCTCCATTGAACTCAGTTGGGCTACTCATGTGAGTGAAGTTAGGTGCATAAAGCCCCAACCCTGCATGTAAGTATTTTGTTGAATTGGGGCCTTATTGCATCAAATCTTATGCACATGAGTAAAATTACTCACATTTACACTTGTTTGCAGGGTCTGTCCCTTTATCACTGAGTCTGCATTAGACAAAGTCAACAGTAGATCCTGTTAATATGCCATTAAATCTCAGATATTCACAGGCTTGTTTTAAGCATGGTGACAGATTGGATTTCTGTATCTTAGTATAATCACGCTGTAAGTATAACATATACATCCACCATTAAAACTTTATCTAATACCTTTCAACACTCCTGAGACCAACAGCAATTAAATTTGCTTTAAAAATACGTCTTCAGGTTATTCACCAAGTAAAAAAATACTTGCAGTTGTTACTTGCCACATTTGTATAGTAATGTAACAATAGATAAAAACTATATATGTGTCCTAGAGTGGAAATCATAGAATCATAGAAAGGTAGGATTGCAAGGGACTTTGAGAGGTCATCTAGTCCAGCACCCTGAGCTGAAACAGGACCCAGTATACCTAGTCTATACTAAACAGCTGTTTGCCTAACCTGTTTTTAAAAACCTCCAGTGATAAGGATTCCACAACCGCCTTTGGAAGCCTATTCCAGTGCTTTAACAAAATGTCCCCTTTGACTTAGACACACCCAGACAGATATGAAGAAAGTTACTACATAAATGGTCTAATTGTGCTCGATTTGAGCTTTCCAACTCAGCATGTGGGAAAATTATAACCAGGGCTGGTTGAAAAAAAGTTCCATCAAACCTATTTGACAAAAAATTGGGGGTTTTTGGATAACCCTTGTGTTTTCAAAAAGTTTCTGCTTTCCATGGAAAATTTCTTCTTTTTGTTGAAAAATCAAAAGCTTTTGACTGAAAACATTTTTGTAATTTTTTTTTCATTTTTCTCTAAATTTTCTGACCAGCTATAATCATAACAATTTAATGCTAGTACAAACTCATTTTATCTTTCTACCATGTTAATAATACTCTGAGGAAGAGCATCTTAGAGGTACAAGTGTGATAACTGAAAATGCACATTTATCTGCTTCTCCCCCACACACCTAGACAAAACTTGCACTCAGTACTGTGAATTTTTCTTTTTATAATAAAACAGTGTTTCCTGAAATCAGGATTCAAAAGAGATTTTTTTCACCACTTCACTGTCTGTCTGTCCATCTTAGGGTTTTAGACTTCTACACATCATCTGGCATCTGGGTATCTTTCATGTAAAATTGATTAGCAATATCTAAGTTCCTAGTAGACATCATGGGGTCTTTAACCCCTCTGCCTTTTGGGGATATAAAAATTCTGTTCTCTTCTTCTCATGGAGGAGATTAAACAGGACTCTTGAGTTTTAATGTAAGCATTAAGTAGATACAAATCCAAAAATTCCATAGCATAGTTTCAGTTAAAACCTCTAATCTGAATCCTGATCCTACAACTGGATCTATGCCCATGCAGAGCCCCAGTAAGTCCAAAATTATTTCTAGAAGCCTGAAAGTCAGTGAAGAGCCATTGTGCTAAATGTAACCATTTTCCATGGTGTGAATTTAACTTTTTTAAGCTGGAAGAAATTATTTAGTTTAACAAATGTTCTCCTACAGTGCACATTTAGCTTTACCTCAGGTGACCACCTACTCTGTACATACAGAGTGAAGCTGAAGTTTTGGGGGCCAGCGTCTGGCAAGGACTTGTGAATGATAATTATCTTTTGCAAGTGAAAAACTGTATTCTACATCAGGTCTCAGTGGGGTTTAATGCTGTTAGAGCATACCAGGTATGTTTTGATCCGTATGGAGTAACACACAGCTTTCATTTCACACTAATAACATCCCCATATCTGGAATACATACCAGTCCAGAGGCTACTAATTAAAGGATAGAATTAACCAAACACAGTTCAGTACAAAACATATGAAACTTATTAAAACTTAAAGTGACTGCTGGTTCTCAATATAAGCAAGAGTATTGTGGAATGTTATTTAAGCACATTTTACTTCAGCATATTAAAAATTTCCTGCATCTGCCAATTCAACACATAACATTTTAATGTTTCATGTAAAAACAACAGTGAACTTTTAAAGAATAATGATTGGTCCTGCACAGCATAAAAATAAATTCACTTTGCAGTGTTACCATAATTTTATGTTGTTTTGGTCTCAAAGAAATTTTTAGAACATTCACATTTAAAAAGCATAGCAGCAAAACCGAGCCACCTTTTGTTTATTTATTTAAGATACCAACAAAATGTTTGGGGCCAGTCTGTACAAACGCTACTCAAGTGAGCAGTAGCTAAATAAAGCTAATGGGATTACACATGTGAGTAAACACAATCTGGCCCTTTTATAATAACAGCACATCACCTACAAGCAAGATTACCCTTTGAAATGGAGGAAGCCATTTAAGCTGTTAGCTTCTTCTTCTTTTAATTCAATATATAAACCAATACTGAGGTATGATGTAAATACAGTGGAATTTATGTGACCATTAGTTATTCTTATTTACATTTTAAAAGTATCCCCACATTAAGTCCCAACAACATTATCTATGATCTTTGAAACAGATGCTCTTGGTGCAGATACAATATCTCAGTTGGCAGAGCCTCTTTTCCTCAGTTTTGAGTGTCTCAAACCTGCTACAGCCTGTACAATGAGCTTGATGTCTTCATAGGTGACTTATTGAACTCATTAGTCCTAATGCTGCTGTGATGAGGTGGCATGTAAACTTACTTTTTAATTACATCTATTTAGCTATGTGAATAGAATCCAGTAATAAGACTAATTAATTAATGTAATTTACAAATGTATGAGGACTGAGCATTTCAAACGGGCAAGGACCAGTTTATCAAATCGTCCCATTTCCAGAATTAGGTAACAGGATTCTGGAAGTGACAACTTCAAAGTTAGTAGAAGAATTTAAAATCCAATAAGGAATCATTGTGGCCATAAGGGCATTTTCTTTAAAACTGATTAAGAATTCAGTAAAAAAGAAAGTAAAAGGTAAAACTAGTAATAAGGGCATTGGAAAAATTGGCACTTCACAGACCTATCAGTTACTTAATCTTGACTTAAGGTCCTATAGTTCCCAATTAATAGATGATTAGAGCTGAAACCACTGACCACAGAAGTCAGTGTTACTGTACTATGTGTCCTCTGGTCCACCTGCAACACAAACCCATCTCCATTCAGTCTCCTGTTTTCTGTCAGGCTGTAACCTTATAAAGATATCACAGCACCTGGCACAACAGGGTCATGGTCCATGACTAGGGCTTCTAGTAGAGTTGCCACCTTTCTAATTGCTGGTAACCGGACTCCCTCCCCCTGCTCCCTACCCTGCCTCTTACCCCAAAGCCCCACCCCCATCGCTCACTTCTCTACCACCGTCCCTCCACTACTTGCTAGATCGTCTCCCCCTTCCTCCTCCCTGAGCTGGGCTACCTCTGCTCCAGGGCTGGGATGGGAGCTGCTGCAGCCTGACAAGGAGCCTGCCTGCAGGTAGGAGGTAGCCCCAGCTGAGCAGGAGCTGGCATGAGTTAATGACCCAGTACCTTCCCGACCTCGTGTTAACTGGATTCTTGGTGTCCAGTCAGTCTATCTGATTGGACACACTCAGGTCTCCTTTTCAACTGGAATTTCTAGTAAAAAAAAAAAGGCACTTGGTAACCCTAAATGGCACCCGGACACAGAAGCCAAAACCAGACTGTCTCAGTAAAACACAGATGGGTATCAACCTTGCTTCTAGGCACTGTGGCAATACAAATAATAAAGTAATACTAACTTTGAACGTGGTTGAACATGTGGTGGGGGGGTGTCACATATTAGATCCAGGTTACCATAGCTGGCTTTTGGAGCTCCTCAGTACAGAAATCCTAGCTGTGAACTTCAGGGTTAATCTTAGCTTGCTTTTTTGTTTTGTTGTGTTTTTAGCAATTTCTAGCCCTTTTCCTGGTAAAGGTGGAATTGAGGCTGCATTGTAAAGTGACATAATGCAATCACTGGTATTCCAAAGTTCCTAAAAATTATTTCCCCTAAAGACCATCATTTATTATTAATGGAACATTATTAATTATTAATAATTATTTATTATCATTGTGGTTATTGATGTTATTATTATTATCATCATCATCCACTGAATATCTATCCATGGCTGGTCTTTGGGGCTTGGGAAAACCACAGTCACAATCACCATTTTAGGGAGCACATCACTTCAGTGTGTGGCACTTGGGGTGGGGGTGGGGATGTAGAACAGCATTGCCAGTCACAAACTGACACCACTAGGGCTTCTTCAAGCACCCTCCCAGCTGGCTGGCTGCAGTTGAGATGGCTCCCCTGATGAGCAACCAATGTGACCTGTGCCTACAAGAAGAGGCAGTTGAATAGCATGAGAGGCAGTGTGGCCCACTACCTGGGATAAGCATGGGACTAAGATCAGAGGCCCCTGGCCCTCTAATCCTGGCTTAACAATGAGTCCTGTGGCCTAACTGTCATTTATTATTTGTGGTGGAAGTGTAGTAGTGGAACAGAAATGAGTGCAGTGTGTGTGTGTGGGTGTGAACACTGAGAGGGGGAGTGAACATTTATTTCACTGATCTGCCCAAAAATACTATGGCTGGCAGTGTATGTCAGACAAATAGCACACAGATGACAGATACGCCATATAACCAAATAGTACATGGTCTAAATCCAGTGTTCCCAAATAGCAGTACATTTCATCCACAGAAATTATCTCAAGTTATCCCTGGCTTGTAATATGCTTGTAAAAGAAACGAACAGTAGCACATTTTAAATTCTGGCACCGCAATGGGTGGTTTTCTAGAGTTCAGTTCTGCAGGTTTCGCCTCATAAATTAGTGTTTCTGTATGTACTTTCAAAAGTTTTAATAGGGATTAGGAGAGAAATGAGTTGTTTTTTCTTCCTCTTTATCAGCAAGGAAAGCAGCTGGAATACCAAGTACTCTACTGTTACATTTTCCTCCTGTAACACTCTTCAGCTCAGGAAACTGATTCCTGTAGGTCAGATATTGATAATGAAACATGAGAGACTTGTCAAGTTCTTTACAATAAAATAACAGCCATCTTTACCTGGACTGAGCTCCATGAAGGTCTTTCCATTTAAGCTATCTTTGATCTACTGAAAAATTATAAGTGTTGTGCCTGTGTTTAATGTGTTTTCTGGATGGCTACTATAACAAAGACATTGGGTGAATGGTTACTATACCAATAAGAAATACAATAAAAATGTTTTATGCAATAGAATTTCTAAACATTACAACACTAGGCAAACTACAAGGTAAGGTAACTGTGGATTATTACCTTTCACTCACCACTTCTCTCTCTGCCAAGTATTTCTAAATGTCATGTAAATATAATTCATATGTTTCACAGATTGTGAACAACTTTTCCTAAACCTTTGACCACCATACACAATGGCACCCAAGCTGAACATAATTTTAATTCAAACAAGACTGCAGGCATCTACAGTTCCTTTTGTACTGCAGGTATAATGTCAAAATGTATAGATACTGGAGTGTACGTGATTCCTGTGCAGACACAAAAAAAACCCAAACAATGTAACGGTCAAGTACACTAAAGACAATGTAAAATAAAGTTCAGCTGGACAGAGTCGACTATCCTTTTTGTTGATGCAGCTTGCATGCATAAAAATGAATTGTGGGTGCAAATCTGAGTACCTTTGTCTCTGACTGATTTGCAGTCTCAATCAGTTAGCTAAAGGTAAAACTACTTGGATTTGGCCCTGCAATACAACTATGGGTGCAAAAATGTAGGCACAAGTTTTGTGACTGCAAACTGCATCCACAAAAGGGAGACCATCCAGCTGAAACTTCACTTCATAATATATCCTATCTTATATCTTCTGCGAAGAAAGGCCCATGGTTTTATTTTAGACGATTTAGGACACAGCTTCCCCAAAGACCCCAAAACTGCAAGCTGCTTGAGGCAGGGCCATTTACTGTATGACCCCAATCCTGCAAAGACTTAGACATGTGTTTATCTTAACTACTGTGCAAAGTTCCATTAAGCATCCCTGTAAATCTGGAGGATTGGGGCCCAAGTTTGTACAGTGCCTACCACAATGGGGCCCCAAAACATTCAAGACTTCTAGGTGATACAATAACAATTAAAAATAATATAGAAATTGGATCCACACAGGCAGACCTCTGCCTATATAGAGCTTCCAAAACCTTCCACTTCTAAAGTGAATTTCATGTTACTGAGTTTTCAAAGATCTGCACTTTGAACCAGAACCTGCACTGCAAATATATAAAACTATTTCTGTCATAAATCCTTTCCCTAAAAGTATTTGGACTTTACTTTTTAACACTTGCTGCTGTTTTACACATGTTAAAATGTTTTACAATAACTAGCACTAGATTTCGCTGTAACTAGGAGCTCAGCTGGCATGGCAATTAGCTCAGAATAAAAACCTAGAGAGAGACCATGTAATGCTCAGGCAATTAAAAAGGGGATCAAAGACAAAGAACAACTTGGACAATGCAACTGTGAATTCTTAAGTTGGCTTCAATGTAACTATTACATGTCTCTTTTTGAAGCTGCCTTACAATAGCAGATACTGTGAATCTCTGTACAGTTTGCTAACATTTTAAAAAATGAAATGAAAATTATTTAATTACTTTTGAAAATCTTTCTCCAAAAATATTTACAATTTTTTGACCAGCTGTACAGCAGAGTCAGTCTATTCCATGTAAACGACATACCAGCTCATGTGTGGGGTTCATATGCCTGTTCTGGGCTGGCCAAAGGCATCCTAGGCTGGATCTTCTGCTGCTGTAAATCAGAAAAACTCCAATGAAGCTACACCAGTTTCCACCAGCTGAAGATCTGACCTTTAGCTTTTCCTCCGTATTTTGCCTATTTTTTATCACAGGCTGGGAGGTCTATGATCATCTGACCATGCTCCCATTGCATTCCCGTACAGGGTAGTTGAGGATGCCTTTCATGTGCCATTATACCTCCCAAATAAAAATTAATCCCTATTTTTATGGCCAGGTTCCAATACCTTTACTCAGGGCTTTAGTATCTTACTCTATAAACAGTTGTTCTTTCTTCAATGGAACTATTCCTGGATTAACAAGCTACTCACTATGAGCAAGGCTGGCAGAATCTGGCTGTAGTGAATAAAGTCCTGTCTTCTTTCCACATGGGGAAAAACAGGCTGTGCTCTTTTACCATAGACCATGCTGTATAAATCTACACTTCTGTAAAACTCTTATTTAAGACGACTCAAATTCCATAACACAAAACATTCAGACAATTATTCAGGGTTTCCACCAAAGCCCTACAGGGTGGTGGCCCACCACAATTTCATTTTTTACCCCTACACATTTCCTTCCTGGGAAGCCTACACCCACCATTAACTTCATCTACAATAATGCCAACAGAAACAAAGTTGTCTTTTAAAAGAAAAAAACCCCACACATTTAAGCTTCTACCACAGAAACCCCCTGATGGCTCGATTTTCATTCTTCCTTAAAAATCCTGTGTATAACTCCTGATTTGTACAAAGGTGAAAAATATTGAGCTTTAACTACAACATACAGAGAATGTAGAGCCGGCGCCATCACTGTAAATTTCAGTGGTTTCTGTCCTTATTGTTTTTTTCAAGAAACTGTACACAAGCTAAGTAGTATTAAACTCAGCAGCCTTTGCTAGGCTGCAGAAATTGTGGATGGAGCTGAGCAATAATCCATTGTCCCTAGCAACTAGTGAAAATTGAAAGAGACATTTCCAATCCGGTTTCATGTGGGAAGGAGCGTAGGAGTAGTATCAGGGTGTGAGTGGTGTACCCAGAGGCTGAGTGTTACTAATGTGTACTTAGAAATTCTAATAAAGCTGAGTCACAGGTTATTCAGCACTTTCCTCCTTTATGATCTCTAGAGATTCCTATGACTAATGCAACAGTCACTGACTTGGCAGCAAAACGGTCTAAATGCCTCACAGCATACAACCCATTGAACAATCACAAACGTTTCAAAGAAGCCAGGCAATGATTTAATTCTGCCTACCTCCTTACCCAGAATCACTCGCAGTTTATGACGGATATAAAAAGAATAAAGAACAAACTATGTATTGTTTAGGCTTACACTAAGTTCTGTTTTGAATTTTAAAGAAATTCCAGCTTCTACTCAAACAAGAAACACTTAACTGACTGCAGGAAAAACAAATATATTGCAGTTACAAATATAAAAACTGTATTTGGTCACCTTCAATGGATGCACTTTCTGCAGAAAGGAATTACTATTATAATCCAAACACACTCCACTTGTGGAGAATTAAATAGGCGTTCATGTGTTTTACCTCGTATGCAGTTTGCAGCTCAGCAGTTAAAATCCAGAGTCTCTTTCTCCTTGATTTGTTGTTTGTGTTCCATTCCAATCCTTCATGCACTTACATATGTGTGTAACTTTGCAAGCCCCATTGGCTTCAAAGACATGCCCCTGTGTAGACATTTGTAGATTTGTGCTTTTGAATAGGGAGGAAAAGATACATGAAAATTAATCTATTTATTGAGGTACTGAGATTGTCCCCATTACTATAACATCTGAACGCCTCACAATCATTAATGTATTTACCTTCAGAACAACCTTGTCAGGTAGAGAAGTACCACTTTGTACAGACTTGGACCTGAGATAAAGAGGGTGAGATCCACGAAGGTACTTATGCACCTAAACTCCAGACTTAGGTGCCTTAGTCTGGGGTTTAGATACCTAAGTCCCAATTTTGGCTCTATTGCAAGGCACAAAACTCCCATCAAACCATATAGGTGCCTAAACTCACGCGGCACCTAAGTTTTTCAGGTTAAAAATTCCCTTGGCACGTGTGTTCCTGGGCAGGTGCACTGCTGTCTCCTCTAGGTGTCCAGAAATCTATCTTCCATATAAGCCCCGGAGTGATTCACGAGCCAGAGGAAGACAGGCCTTCATCAATCTAAGTTGCATGCAGGGCTGATCCAGTCGGTGTGTTCATGGTTGCCTACTGGCTTGGGTCCCCATTCAGAACCCAGCTGGAGAAGGTGCTCACCTTATAACTTTTATCCCAGTGGTTAGAGCACTCACACAGGATGTGGGAGATCCAGGTTCAATTCCTTCCTCTCTGCCAGAGGGGAAGAAGGGATTTAAACAGGGAGGCTCTAACCACTGAGCCATGGGATATTCTGACATGAGGGTGGGGATTTTCCTTCAACGTCTTCTAGTGAAGCTCATAGATAAATAATGAAAGAGTGACTGGAGCAGCAAGACTGGAACCATGGTCTCCCAACTCCCGGGCTACAGAGTCATTCCCATTCCCACTTTCTCTTTGGCCAAGTGACTACCCCAGTGTGGATAGATAGTTAAACAGCCAACCACTGAGCTCATGAGCAATCTTCATTCTTTCTCTAGCGCAACTAATATTTAATAATTAAATTAGTTAACTGGAACAACTTCAACAGTAGAGACTGAGGGAGCCCCCTCACAACAGAATATCCTATAGCCCTTGGTTAGAACACTCAGCTGAGAGGTGGCAGATTCCTCTTCAAATCTGTTCTCCTCAGCAGGCAGACCAGGGGCTTACACGGGTGGTTTCCTATGTCCCAGCTGAATACCCTAACCACTTGGCTAAAGATTACAACAGCGTGTCTCCTTGGGCTGTTTGATGTGGTATTAGGTGGTCTCTGAGAATACCTACCTGATTGGGGCTAGATGCCAGACAGGTGGAGGAGTAGCTATCTTTTGTGGATTGCTCTAGGTCTTAGTCAGGAAATGAGTATCTAGTCACCTAGAGCGAGGTAGCACTGCATATGCCGAGAGGCCATAGGTGCTGGAACTAGGGGTGCTGGGAGTACAGGAGCACCCCCTGGCGTTAAGTGGTTTCCATTATATACAGGGTTTATAGTTTGGTTCAATGGCTCTCAGCACCCCCACTGAACAAATTGTTCCAGCACCCCTGCCAGAGGCAGAAACATAGGTACCTAGGGAACTCTTATAGCAAAAATTTAGGTGCAAGAGTGAGTTTAGATGCCTACAGGGTTTAGATGGCAGCTAATCAGCAATTTTGTGGATCGCAGTGGTGCCTAAAAAGATGACTTAAGCAGCTAAGTACCTTTGCGGATCTGAGCCTAAGCAATTTGCCCAAGGTTACAAAGGCAGTGTGTGGTAGAACCAGGACTTGAACTCAGTTCTTCTGAATTTCACGCCAGCGTCTTAATCACCAGCCTGTTCTTAATGGCCATTTTGAATGCCACGGTGTTTGAGTGCATCAAGAGGGTTTCAAACTTCCAGTCTACTCAGTATTTTTTACATCCTTATTCCCATTGAATTGTACCTTTTTTCTCAAATATTCCCACTGAAGATAATGGGCCTATTTGTGGAATAGAGTTACTCAAAGAAATAAGTATCAGAATCTAGCCTTGAGAGACCAGGACACAGGCAGTGTTAAAGAAATTCGTGAGTCAGTTTACCACTTCCCTCATGCTAAACCTTATGTCACGCTAATTGCTAATAGTACACAAACACCACTAAATTTTCATATGTCCAAAAGAAAGTGCTAACCATAAATGCCAACACATTAAATAAAAAACACAGTAGAACCTTTAGTGTACACTTTGATAATCCTCCCTCATAATTCACACACCTAAAAGTGCAACCTCTCCCCACTTCTCAGCACAGATTAAATAGCAGAGAACTATACTGCGGTCTCATATTACTAAGACTGACTATTACTTTTACAAAAAGAAAAGGAGTACTTGTGGTACCTTAGAGACTAACCAATTTATTTGAGCATGAGCTTTCGTGAGCTACTTTTACATAATACACTTTTGACTAAGGCTGTCAAGCGATTAAAAAAATTAATCACGATTAATTGCACAATTTAAAAAAATCATGTTTAGTCATGCAATTAATCACACTGTTTAACAATAATAAAATACCATTTATTTAAATATTTTTGGATGTTTTTTACATTTTCAAATATATTGATTTCAATTACAACACAGAATACAAAGTGTACAGTGCTCACTTTATATTTATCTTTGATTACAAGTATTTGCACCATAAAAAAACAAAAGAAATTGTGTTTTTCAATTCACCTAATACAAGTACTGAAGTGCAATCTCTTTATCATGAAAGTTGAACTTATAAATGTAGAATTATATACAAAAAATAACTGCATTCAAAAATAAAACAATGCAATATTTTAGAGCCTGCAAGTCCACTCAGTCCTACTTCTTGTTCAGCCAGTCATTCAGACAAACAAGTTTGTTTACATTTGCAGGAGATAATGCTGCCTGCTTCTTGTTTACAATGTCACCTGAAAGTGAGAACAGGTGTTCTCATGGCACTGTTGTAGCTGGCATCACAAGATATTTACCAGCCAGATGTGCTAAAGATTCATATGTCCCTTCATGCTTCAACCACCATTACAGGGGACATGCATCCATGCCAATGACAGGTTCTGCTCGATAACAATCCAAAGCAGTGCGGACCGATTCATGTTCATTTTCATTATCTAAGTTAGATGCCACCAGCAGAAGGCTGATTTTCTTTTTTGGTGGTTTGGGTTCTGTAGTTTCCACATTGGAGTGTTGCTCTTTTAAGTTTTCTGAAAGCATGCTCCATACCTTGTCCCTCTCAAATTTTGGAAGGCACTTCAGATTCTTAAACCTTAGGTCGAGAGCTGTAGCTATCTTTAGAAATCTCACATTGGTACCTTCTTTGCATTTTGTGAAATCTGCAGGGAAAGTGTTCTTAAAATAAACATGTGCTGGGTCATCATCCGAGACTGCTATAACATGAAATATATGGCAGAATGCAGGTAAAACAGAGCAGGGGACATCCCCATTTTTTAATGAGCATCATCAGCATGGAAGCATGTCCCCTGGAATGGTGGGCGAAGCATGAAGAGTCATACAAATGTTTAGCATATCTCGCACATAAATATCTTGCAATGTCAGCTACAAAAGTGCCATGTGAATGCCTGGTCTTACTTTCTGGTGACATTGTAAATAAGAAGAGGGAAACATTATCTCCTATAAAGGTAAACAAACTTGTTTGTCTTAGCAATTGGCTGAACAAGAAGTAGGTCTGAGTGGACTTGTAGGCTCTGAAGTTTTACATTGTTTTGTTTTTGAGTGCAGTTATGTAACAAAAAAAAATCTACATTTGTAAGTTGTACTGTCACGGCAAAGATATTGCACTACAGTACTTGTGTGAGGTGAATTGAAAAATACTATTTCTTTTGTTTATCATTTTTACAGTGCAAATATTTGAAATAAAAAATAATATATGCTGATTTCAATTACAACACAGAATACAATATATATCAAAATGTAGAAAAACATCCAAAATATTTAATACATTTCAGTTGGTATTCTATTGTTTAACAGTGAGATTAAAACTGCGATTAATCGTGATTAATTTTTTTAATCACAATTCATTTTTTTTGAGTTAATTGTGTAAGTTAACTATGATTAATCACCAGCCCTACTTTAGACCCTTTACTAGTACACTATGAAATATGATAAACACTCATTGCTAATCTATACATGTCAAATAGGTAAACAAAGTAAAAAAAATTGTGTTTGTTTATTCATTAGTTCACAAAGTTCAGCAATCTGCAATGAGTCATTACTGCAAATTAGACAAATTATAATCAAATGTTATCCAATCTAATACTTTAGCCTAACTTCTTAATGAGGTTGCAGTTGTCTATGACTGCTCCACCAAAGACAAAAATAATGTAAGATATTACACAGTTTAGAAATGCTTTTAAAACAGTTATAGTGATTTACTTTGTTGTTTAAGATAAAGTATTTACAGAAAAGTGCAATATTTTACAACAACACATCTGGTACCTCTAATTAAATTGTGTGAAAAAAGCCATCCTTTTGCTTTCATTATTCAATCACAGAAATACAGCCACTGGGAAGTACAAAAGTATTCTTCACGCTCAAAGCCAAACATGAATGGTTATGACAGGTAACTGCAAAAATCAGTTTCTGTGAATAAGGGTTTTTCTTTTCCATTTATGGTTCAGTTGCGACTGACTTACAATAAGCATAATGGCCCTGATTCAGCAAAGCACTTAAACATGTGCTTTATTCTGCTGAAGAGGAATAGACTAAGGCCTGAGTTTAAGCACTTCAATGAATCAGGATCAATGAGACTAAGGAAATAAATGCTCTTAATCTTGGTGAAGGTGCATTATTTTGTTAATATGCATTTCTTTTAAAGATTATCTGCAGACTGATTCCTCTCGCTGACACTAGTGGAACTCCTCAAATCCTGATTTACTGTGAGTGTAAGGGAGGGGAGAATCAGGCCCATAAAAAGAAGTAAACTCCAGTTGCACTAAAAAATATGGCTAATAACATTGACCCTGATTTAGGAAAGCACTTTAGCACGTGCTTAAGTTTATCCTTATACAGAAAAACATATAAGCACATGTTTAACTTAGGCATATGTGTAAAATTAATCACATGCTTAAAGACTTTCCCAAAAAGGGATGTTTTCCTCCATCAGGTCCATTATTCAGAGTAACTTTCATCTACTTTAATAGTGATTATTCTACATATATTCTGAAATGAGTTTTCTGTTTAGTTAAGCAAACTTTTTTTTTAAAGAGTTGAAATGTATTTAAAAATAGCTGGCAAAGGAATCATAGACTCAACTTGCTAGGACATATTTCCACTAAATGCAAACAAATAACTCTTTAAAATATACTGTTTGTTTTCAAGTTGGCACTGGATGTTCCATTTCATGTGATGATTCAGTTATAACTCACCAATACACTCAGACTTTGTTTTGAAATAAAAGTGGTCTCTAAGCCATGTCAGTAATTTTTAATATGGTGCTTATAACTTTTTTCTTCCTCTTTTTTTTCTAAACACTTTGTGTATGTCCACACTGCAAGCCAGGGGTGTGATGCCCAGCTCATGTACACATACTTGCGCCAGCTCTCATCTGAGCAAACATACTAAAAGCAGTAGCGAAGCCATGGTAGCGCGGGCTGCACAGGCTAACTTCTCCGAGTATGTAACCACAGGGTCCAGGCGGGCTGGTTTTCAAAGTGGCTAGCCCATGCTGCTGCTGCTGCTGCTGAGGTGAGAGCACAAATATGAGCAAGCGAGCTGGGAATCACACCCATCACTCCTAGTGTAGACGTAGCCTCAGAGTGAGCTTGAAATATCTATTAAAATGCTTTCCTGTGAATTATTACTTTCCTATTTAAAATTTGTATCTTTAAAAGCAGGAAATGCATACAGTAAGAACAGAAAAGGCAATAAAGTCAGTGAGATAGAGAAATAAATATAGCATTTTTGCCTGGGTTAAATGTCAAATGTAAGGAAGTGCAGAACATCCTTACTTCCTATAGAATCACTCATCCTTTCTCTACTGAGACTGCTTCCAAAATGCTGTTATTAAGTCTGGGAAAGGATGTGACAGAAAACCATGGTAAAACACTTGAACACATATGGGTTATAGACTTATCTATCATGAACTATATTTATTTAACAAAGGAGCAAAGGCATGTTCCATGAACAAATGTAACATACGGGTCTCCATAATTGCACCTAAACTTAGGTAATGCACTATGCAGTGTTTGATTTAGAATGTTAAAATATTAACAGAAGTTTGCTACAGCATAGTGTTCCTATCAAAGTGCAATGACTCATAAGTATGCTAAATTCAAACCAGATGGGCATAAACACTAACTGAAAAAAATCAGATATTTAGAGGTCAGCATGGGTCTTCATAAGAATGAAGCCCTTGTATGAGTTACTGAAAAATGAACGTCAGTGATAAAAAAGAAAACAAGAGAAAATATTAGTGATTTTATTTTAATTATACAAGCCACTGTCAATTAGAAGAACTAACATTTACAAAACTTTACACGGCTGTTTTAATTTGAAAAAGATGACTATGGTAATCTTTAGACTTCAGACAAACAGCACTTCAGAGTCTCCCGTACAGTGAGGGAGAAAGGGATACATTAGCTCAGTATGCCACGCTAATATTCTGTAAGAATCTCTGTGCTTCCCATCAAGGAGTAACCCTGATTATAGATTAGTATGGTACAGAAATCTTCAATCACAGCTCTGTGGCATGATGCCAACCTTAGCTTCTCTTTGAACCTGACCACAAAGGGGGAAAAACTCTCATTCCTGTTGTCATACTAAAACATTTCTGATGCTTTGTTGTTAAAAATGTGTTTTGTTTCGTTTTTCTTTCCTTATGTTATCCAGTGCTCTCTACAATTTACAGATTGTCTGGAATACTTATTTTAAACTTTTATACCCTACCAAAAGAAAAATATGTGGGCTCAAAATTAATATTGTTTTTGACTTATGGTGAAATTCCAGTGATGTTTAACTTGGACTGCTATATCTGTGCATTTTAAAGAGAATAGAAAAGAATACTTTTTGAGCTGAAATGTGTAATGGGAGTTCCCTACTATTTTGTTGCTGGAATCTTGGACAACAAGAAAAATGACACGTTTATAATTTATTCCTTTTAAAACGTACAGCCTAACTAAGTAGAGAAAATAAGAGTCCTACCAGTGCTATAAACTATTAAGGCATATGTTTGTATCCCTACTCCCCGATTAATTTGTTAACCACTACCATTTAACCTCCTAATAAAAACTGATTGTTCAAGGTATATTACTGTCAACGATTTTATATTCCAAACCATAATCTCTTGACGGCACAAGTCAGCAAAAGATATATGCAGCTTCCATAATGCAGAAGCCCACACAATGCTGTTGTAGCCAGTTTCTCTAGGCTTCTGGGGCCTCCTGCAAAAGGGCCATAATTTTATTTTGGAGCAATATTCCTTTACTTGTGGCATGTGTTTTACCATGAATGGCAAGGATTTTTAGACAAGGTAATGGGTGAAATCCTGGCCCCTTGTAGTCAAAGGGGAACTTTATCATTGACTTCAGTGGGAGCCAGGATTTCACCCAATGAAAGTAAAGGGGTTTCATATGGATGCTGTAGAAACTGTAGGGGTGTCGTCACAGTATTTCCAAGACAAAGATCCAAATTCTGTGCATATTTTCTTTTTGGAGTGCCTTATGATTTATTATTTGTATTGCAGTAGTACCTAGAGATCCCAGTCAGGGATTGGGCCCCATTGTGCTAGGCACTGTATACAAATCTAAAGAAGAGACCTCTCCCAAATCTAAGCAGAGCTAACAGAGCTCTAAGTCACTTCAGAGCTGTACTCCAAGGCAATCAGGGACATTGGTTGCTTCCACTCACTGCGTAGTGGAAGAAGTGGCTGGGAAAAGTTGGGACTTCCTGAATAGCCTTAGGAAACCTCTGCTGTCCTATGCTGGAACCCTCAGTTTAAAAAAAGGAGTGAATATTTCTGAGCAGGCATTGATCTTCTGGGTGATCTGGAAGACGGTATGAATCTGCTGATACTACATTATTTCTAGAAAGATGTAGGGATAAGGGCCCATAAGTGTTGTTATATATAATTGGAGTTATTTTGAATTGTAACATAGTAAGAGAACCAAAAAAGTGCCACTGTGGCTAAAGAACAAAGTATAAGAAGCAGTGGGAGGCAAAAAGGCATCCTTTAAAAAGTGGAAGTTAAATCCTAGTGAGGAAAATAGAAAGGAGCATAAACTCTGGCAAATGAAATGTAAAAATATAATTAGGAAGGCCGACAAAGAACTTGAAGAACAGCTAGCCAAAGACTCAAAAAGTAATAGCAAAAAAAAAATTTTAAGTACATCAGAAGCAGGAAGCTTGCTAAACAACCAGTGGGGCTACTGGACAATCGAGAGACTAAAGGAGCACTCAAGGATGATAAGGCCATTGCGCAGAAACTAAATGAATTCTTTGCATCAGTCTTCATGGCTGAGGATGTGAGGGAGATTCCCGAACCTGAGCCATTCTTTTTAGGTGACAAATCTGAGGAACTGTCCCAGATGGAAGTGTCATTAGAGGAGGTTTTGGAACAAATTGATAAATTAAACAGCAATAAGTCACCAGGACCAGATGGTATTCATTCAAGAGTTCTGAAGGAACTCAAATGTGAAATTGCAGAACTATTAATTGTAGTCTGTAACCTATCATTTAAATCAGCTTCTGTACCAAATGACTGGAGGATAGCTACTGGAATGTCAATTTTTAAAAAGGGCTCCAGAGGTGATCCCAGCAATTACAGGCCAGTAAGCCTGACTTCAGTACCGGGCAAACTGGTTGAAACTATAGTAAAGAACAAAATTGTCAGACACATAGATGAACAAAATTTGTTAGGGAAGAGTCAACATGGTTTGTGTAAAGGGAAATCATGCCTCACCAATCTACTAGAATTCTTTGAGGGGGTCAACAAGCATGTGGACCAAGGGGATCCAGTGGATATAGTGTACTTAGATTTTCAGAGGGCCTTTGACAAGGTCCCTCACCAAAGACTCTTAAGCAAAGTAAGCAGTCATGGGATAAGAGGGAAGGTCCTCTCATGGATTGGTAATTCGTTAAAAAATGGGAAACAAAGGGTAGGAGTAAATGGTCAGTTTTCAGAATGGAGAGAGGTAAACAGTGTCACCCAGGGTTCTGTACTGGGACCAGTCCTGTTTGATATATTCATAAATGATCTGGAAAAAGGGGTAAACAGTGAGGTGGCAAAATTTGCAGATGATAGTTAAATCCCAGGCAGACTGCAAAGAGCTACAAAAGGATCTCTCAAAACTGAGTGACTGGGCAACAAAATGGCAGATGAAATTCAATGTTGATAAATGCCAAGTAATGCACACTGGAAAACATAATCCCAATGATACATATAAAATGATGCAGCCTAAACTGGCTGTAACCACTCAAGAAAGAGATCTTGAAGTCATTGTGGGTAGTTCTCTAAAAACATCCACTCAATGTGCAGCGGCAGTCAAAAAAGTGAACAGAATTTTGGGAATCATTAAAAAAGGGATAGATAATGGGACAGAAAATATCATATTGCCTCTATATAAATCCATGATATGCCCATATCTTGAATACTGCATGCAGATGTGGTCACCCCATCTCAAAAAAGATATATTGGAATTGGAAAAGGTTCAGAAAATCACAAAAATGATTAGGGGTATGGAATGGCTGCCATATGAGGAGAGATTAATAAGACCAGGACTTTTCAGCTTGAAAAAGAGACGACTAAGGGGGGATATGATAGAGGTGTATAAAATCATGACTGGTGTGGAGAAAGTACATAAGGAAGTGTTATTTACTCCTTCTCATAACACAAGAACTAGGGGTCATCAAATGAAATCAATAGGTAGCAGGTTTAAAACAAACAAAAGGAAGTATTTTTTCCACACAACACACAGTCAACCTGTGGAACTCCTTGCCAGAGGATGTTGTGAAGGCCAACACTATAACAGGGTTCAAAAAGAACTAGATAAGTTCATGGAATATCAATGACTATTAGCCAGGATGGGCAGGGATGGTGTCCCTAGCCTCTGTTTGCCAGAAGCTGGGAATGGGCGACAGGTGATGGATCACTTATTACCTGTTCTGTTCATTCCCTCTGAGCACCTGGCATTGGCCACTGTCAGAAAACAGGATACTGGGCTAGATGGACCTTTGGTCTGACCTAGTATGGCCATTCTTATGTTCTTTCTTTATAAATAAAAATTACTTTCCTTTCTGTGGCAGTGGATAGTGTTTGAGTTCCCTGCTGCAGAACCAAGGAAGACAATTTGAGTCTACCAAGTCATCATCCTATACTCATCAAATCATGTCTTCAGACTTGTTTCTTCCATGATGCCCATGTGGAGTCAAATCAATATTAATATTTAAAAATAAAATTTCAAATTAAAAAAATCATTTTATTGAACCATTCCAAAATAAGTAACCATATTACTGTAACCCATCACCTGATCCCCTCCCGGCTGCTTGCTATAAGAGCTCTTCTGTCACATCACATCTAAAATTAGGCCCTGATCATGCAATGAGGTCTTCATGGTCAGACTTCTGCTCTTGTGGGGAGCCCCACTGCAATTGATGGGCCCGTGTGGAGCTCATTGCAGGATTGAGGCCTTAGATGGTAAGGTCTTTGGGGCAGGTAGTTTGTCTTTATCCTGTAAAATTCCAAACATATTGCTAGCACTATTCGAATAATAATCAAATAGTACTAGTGATAAATAATAGGCCAGAATGAACCTGCAACAGAGCAATCTTGAAGGTAAAATCTTCACCGAGAGCTAGATGTATTATAATTTAAAATGCAGATAGTATCCAAAAATGGGCTAACAGCTTTGAATGCATAGGGCCTTTCTCAGTGCTGTTCCTGTGGAATCTAATAGCATAATTTCAACTGTGGCAGTTGAATGGCTGGTAGCCTTCTTCTGAGTGCGTGTACATTGCATCTTTGGATCTGCTAAAGTCGCTCTGTAGATACCCTCCTCTTAATTGCAAGTCTCTATCTCCCATCACAGCAGATACTGCTGCTTCTTTCTTCTTGGGGTAGCTACAACATTGGAACATAACATGGTTCTGTTTCCCACACCTCTTGCAACATTGCCTGTAAGCTGGGTCTTTTTCTCTCTGCCCTTTGCCCTGGTCTACACTAGGACTTTAGGTTGAATTTAGCAGCGTTAAATCGATGTAAACCTGCACCCGTCCACACAATGAAGCCCTTTATTTCCACTTAAAGGGCTCTTAAAATCGATTTCCTTACTCCACCCCTGACAAGTGGATTAGCGCTTAAATCGACGTTGCCGGCTCGAATTTGGGGTACTGTGGACACAATTCGATGGTATTGGCCTCCGGGAGCTATCCCAGAGTGCTCCATTGTGACCGCTCTGGACAGCACTCTCAACTCAGATGCACTGGCCAGGTAGACAGGAAAAGAACCGCGAACTTTTGAATCTCATTTCCTGTTTGGCCAGCGTGGCAAGCTGCAGGTGACCATGCAGAGCTCATCAGCAGAGGTGACCATGATGGAGTCCCAGAATCGCAAAAGAGCTCCAGCATGGACCGAACGGGAGGTACGGGATCTGATCGCTGTTTGGGGAGAGGAATCCGTGCTATCAGAACTCCGTTCCAGTTTTCGAAATGCCAAAACCTTTGTCAAAATCTCCCAGGGCATGAAGGACAGAGGCCATAACAGGGACCCGAAGCAGTGCCGCGTGAAACTGAAGGAGCTGAGGCAGGCCTACCAGAAAACCAGAGAGGCGAACAGCCGCTCTGGGTCAGAGCCCCAAACATGCCGCTTCTATGATGAGCTGCATGCCATTTTAGGGGGTTCAGCCACCACTACCCCAGCCGTGTTGTTTGACTCCTTCAATGGAGATGGAGGCAATACGGAAGCAGGTTTTGGGGACGAAGAAGATGATGATGAGGAGGAGGTTGTAGATAGCTCACAGCAAGCAAGCGGAGAAACCGGTTTTCCCGACAGCCAGGAACTGTTTCTCACCCTAGACCTGGAACCAGTACCCCCCGAACCCACCCAAGGCTGCCTCCTGGACCCAGCAGGCGGAGAAGGGACCTCTGGTGAGTGTACCTTTTAAAATACTATACATGGTTTAAAAGCAAGCATGTGAAAGGATTACTTTGCCCTGGCATTTGCGGTTCTCCTAGATGTAGTCCTAAAGCCTTTGAAAAAGGTTTCTGGGGAGGGCAGCCTTATTGCGTCCTTCATGGTAGGACACTTTACCACTCCAGGACAGTAACACGTACTCGGGAATCATTGTAGAACAAAGCATTGCAGTGTATGTTTGCTGGCATTCAAACAACATCCGTTCTTTATCTCTCTGTGTTATCCTTAGGAGAGTGAGATCTAATTCATGGTCACCTGGTTGAAATAGAGTGCTTTTCTTCAGGGGACACTCAGAGGAGCCCATTCCTGCTGGGCTGTTTGCCTGTGGCTAAACAGAAATGTTCCCCACTGTTAGCCACAGGGAGGGGGGAAGGTTGAGGGGGTAGTCACGCGGTGGGAGGAGGCAAAATGCGACCTTGTAACGAAAGCACATGTGCTATGTATGTAATGTTAACAGCAAGCTTTACCCTGAAAGAGTGTAGCCACTGTTTTATAAAATGTGTCTTTTTAAATACCGCTGTCCCTTTTTTTTTCTCCACCAGCTGCATGTGTTTCAATGATCACAGGATCTTCTCCTTCCCAGAGGCTAGTGAAGCTTAGAAAGAAAAAAAAACGCACTCGCGATGAAATGTTCTCCGAGCTCATGCTGTCCTCCCACACTGACAGAGCACAGACGAATGCGTGGAGGCAAATAATGTCAGAGTGCAGGAAAGCACAAAATGACCGGGAGGAGAGGTGGCGGGCTGAAGAGAGTAAGTGGCGGCCTGAAGAGAGTAAGTGGCGGGCTGAAGACAGGGCTGAAGCTCAAATGTGGTGGAAGCATGATGAGAGGAGGCAGGATTCAATGCTGAGGCTGCTGCAGGACCAAACCAGTATGCTCCAGTGTATGGTTGAGCTGCAGCAAAGGCAGCTGGAGCACAGACTGCCACTGCTGCCCCTCTGTAACCAACCGCCCTCCTCCCCAAGTTCCATAGACTCCACACCCAGATGCCCAAGAACGCGGTGGGGGGGCCTCCGGCCAACCAGCCACTCCACCACAGAGGATTGCCCAAAAAAAAGAAGGCTGTCATTCAATAAATTTTAAAGTTGTAAACTTTTAAAGTGCTGTGCTTAAAGTGCTGTGTGGCATTTTCCTTCCCTCCTCCACCACCCCTCCTGGGCTACCTTGGTAGTCATCTCCCTATTTGTGTGATAAATGAATAAAGAATGCATGAATGTGAAGCAACAATGACTTTATTGCCTCTGCAAGCGGTGATTGAAGGGAGGAGGGGCGGGTGGTTAGCTTACAGGGAAGTAGAGTGAACCAAGGGGCGGGGGGTTTCATCAAGGAGAAACAAACAGAACTTTCACACCGTAGCCTGGCCAGTCATGAAACTGGTTTTCAAAGCTTCTCTGATGCGTACCGCGCCCTCCTGTGCTCTTCTAACCGCCCTGGTGTCTGGCTGCGCGTAACCAGCAGCCAGGCGATTTGCCTCAACCTCCCACCCCGCCATAAACATCTCCCCCTTACTCTCACAGATATTGTGGAGCACACAGCAAGCAGTAATAACAGTGGGAATATTGGTTTCGCTGAAGTCTAAGCAAGTCAGTAAACTGCGCCAGCGCGCCTTTAAACGTCCAACTGCACATTCTACCACCATTCTGCACTTGCTCAGCCTGTAGTTGAACAGCTCCTGACTACTGTCCAGGCTGCCTGTGTACGGCTTCATGAGCCATGGCATTAAGGGGTAGGCTGGGTCCCCAAGGATACATATAGGCATTTCAACATCCCCAACAGTTATTTTCTGGTCTGGGAATAAAGTCCCTTCCTGCAGCTTTTGAAACAGACCAGAGTTCCTGAAGATGCGAGCATCATGCACCTTTCCCGGCCATCCCACGTTGATGTTGGTGAAACGTCCCTTGTGATCCACCAGAGCTTGCAGCACTATCGAAAAGTACCCCTTGCGGTTTATGTACTCGGCGGCTTGGTGCTCCGGTGCCAAGATAGGGATATGGGTTCCGTCTATAGCCCCATCACAGTTAGGGAAATCCCATTGCAGCAAAGCCATCCACTGTGACCTGCACATTTCCGAGGGTCACTACCCTTGATATCAGCAGATCTTTGATTGCGTGGGCTACTTGCATCACAGCAGCCCCCACAGTAGATTTGCCCACTCCAAATTGATTCCCAACTGACCGGTAGCTGTCTGGTGTTGCAAGCTTCCACAGGGCTATCGCCACTCGCTTCTCAACTGTGAGGGCTGCTCTCATCTTGGTATTCATGCGCTTCAGGGCAGGGGAAAGCAAGTCACAAAGTTCCATGAAAGTGCCCTTATGCATGCGAAAGTTTCGCAGCCACTGGGAATCGTCCCAGACCTGCAACACTATGCGGTCCCACCAGTCTGTGCTTGTTTCCCGAGCCCAGAATCGGCGTTCCACAGCATGAACCTGCCCCATTAGCACCATGATGCATGCATTGGCAGGGCCCATGCTTTCAGAGAAATCTGTGTCCATGTCCTGATCACTCACGTGACCGCGCTGACGTCGCCTCCTCGCCCAGTATCGCTTTGCCAGGTTCTGGTGCTGCATATACTGCTGGATAATGCGTGTGGTGTTTAATGTGCTCCTAATTGCCAAAGTGAGCTGAGCGGCCTCCATGCTTGCCTTGGTATGGCGTCCGCACAGAAAAAAGGCGCGGAACGATTGTCTGCCGTTGCTCTGACGGAGGGAGGGGCGACTGACGACACGGCTTACAGGGTTGGCTTCAGGGAGCTAAAATCAACAAAGGGGGTGTCTTTACATCAAGGAGTATTTCAGGCAGGACTGCACGGAGGGTTCCAATAAGAAATGGTGCACCTAAGTTATCGTTCTTATTGGAACAAGGAGGTTAGCCTGGCCTCTGATTGATACATGGCTAGATTTACCTCGCTGCACCTTCTCTGTGAGTGACTGCAGTGTGATCTAGACAGGGGAGGAGGCAAATGAGTACAAAACAAATCTGGTCTATTTCTTGTTCTGACCCACTCCATCTATCTTTTACATCTTTGGCTGGCAGCAGACGGTGCAGAAGGACTGCATGCCATCCACATCTCATGGCTGCTCGGCAGAAGATGGTACAGTACGACTGCTAGCAGTCTGTATCGCCTGCCCGCTCACCATAAGATGGTTCAATAGGACTGACTGCAGGACTAAAGAGAATGACCTGGTCAAGTCACTCCAAATTTAGTCCCTGCACCCATGTCTGCCCAGGCGCTCCCAGCCGACGTGGCCAGGAGCACCTCGGACATGACGATGACAGCTACCAGTCGTACTGTACTGTCTGCTGCCACAAGGCAAGGGGTTGCTGCTACTGTGTAGCAATGCCGTACTGCGTCTGCCAGCACCCAGGAGACATAGGGTGACGGTTACCTGAGCGGGCTCCATGCTTGCAGTGGTATGGCGTCTGCACAGGTAACTCAGGAAAAAAGGCGCGAAATGATTGTCTGCCCTTGCTTTCACGGAGGGAGGGAGGGAACGGGGGCCTGACGATATGTACCCAGAACCACCCGCGACAATGTTTTAGCCCCATCAGGCATTGGGATCTCAACCCAGAATTCCAATGGGCAGTGGAGACTGCGGGAACTGTGGGATAGCTACCCACAGTGCAACGCTCCGGAAGTCGACTCTAGCCTCGGTACTGTGGAAGCGCTCCACCGAGTTAATGCACTTAATGCACTTAGAGCATTTTCTGTGGGGACACACACACTCGAATATATAAAACCGATTTCTAAAAACCAGACTTCTATAAATTCGACCTTATTCCGTAGTGTAGACATACCCTTTGTGTGCTTTCCATAGTATACACACTAGCCCATGATGCCTGAGTTCTCAGTCGGCCTGTCTGTCTCTGTCCTGCTCTCTGGGGGCCATTAGCCTGAGCCCATGTACTTGGTCTGCAGCACTACTTTGATCCTTTTTCTGGATCCAGTCCAGCTACCCTTGCTATTTGGAGGCAGTTCTCTATTAGCTCAATGACCAATTTAATTCCACCTGTATTGTGGAGCCAGCTGCAATGTAATCTAGCAACACTGATAAGCAGCAATATTAGACTGTAATAATATGACTAGGTGCTGCTGATATGCAATGAAACCAACCCAGGCC
Organism: Caretta caretta; assembly: GCF_965140235.1. Lineage (NCBI taxonomy): Eukaryota > Metazoa > Chordata > Testudines > Cheloniidae > Caretta > Caretta caretta. The sequence goes on along the minus strand of NC_134206.1, from coordinate 290,652,953 downwards.
AGTGAGCAAATGCAGGCTGTCAGTGAGAAACCTACAAAAGAAGAAATGTTATTGCTTGGAGTTTATAGCTGTTGATGCACAGGAGTACCATCCACTGTAGAGCAGCTGGGCAATGCAAGCCATGGATCTGATCACAGCACAAAACCAGAATATCCTCAATGTGAGAGGGAGGGAGAACAGTCACCATGGGCTCCATCTAGCATTCTAACCCCATATAAAGACACATTACAAGGAGTTGGACATGTAGGTTATGTCTATAGTGCTCCGTAAGCCCAGAGTCTATGGAACCCAAGTCTGCAAGCTCCATGCTTGTAAGCCTGGGCTTGAGCATCCACACTGAACAGAGACCATAGGTTTACAATTTCTGGACCCGACTGTCACCCATGCTCACATGTCTACACTGCAGGCTTCCACACACTCTCCCCCACTATATTCACCATAGCCCTTTGTGCACTGTGGGAAAATTAGACTGTCTATCCTGTGGCACTTTACAGGACGCTGTTGCAATCTACCAACACACATCCAGCTGAGCCCTGAGTCTGCACCAGGGTTTTGGATCTGCACGGTACCAGCAACCACAGCCAGCAACATGGAGGAGTCACCATTGGAAGAATTTGTCTTCCTTGGGCTTACATTCCTGTTTCATGAAACAGGCAGAGCATCCACAAGCTGCTGGTGGACATTTCGGCTGCGTTTTCTGACCTAGCAAAGGCACCTGTTGGAGGAGGACGATGATATGTCAGGCAGGCCAGCTGCCATTACAACACCACAGCACCAGTTATAAACCACAAAGCCAGTAATTAAATAAAGTGCACAACACAAACAATGAACAGTGAAACCAGTGCAAACAATAAATTCCCTCCTTTTGCGTCTCTCCTCTCCTCCCCTCCGCCCCTTCTCTCTCTGCTTTCTAGCACGTTTAGCACACACTGCTGGGGGACAGCAGTGGATGAAGGATTGCTGGGGGTACATTTGCCCTGTTTAACTAGTGTTCAGTCATGGTTGCATGGGCCACCCAACGATGGTATTGTCCAATGCATTCCTGGTCTGCAGGACGTGGTACCACGGAGGGGACCCAGGGCGTGGTGCGTGTGGAGCAGCAGGCTGTACTCTGGCCCATTCGCACAAGCAGCCTTTCAACAGAGCACAGCAGAAAGCCCTGTCTTTCTCTCTCAAGCAAGTTCCTGCTCCAGCAACTACACTGCAAATCTCTCTTCACGCCCTGCACATCTCTCCTCGCGGATTGGACAGAAGGCCCAAGAGACCACCATTTAAGGCTTGTAGCAGCAGCAGTGCAGTGGCTGTTCAATGCATGCCACGCCCACAGCTGCACCAGGCCTGCCTCCTGTACTGGCTTTGCTCCAGTCCGGGCCTTCGCCCTCTCCAGCCCTAGTCCCTACCGTCCTCTGAACTCTTGACTCCTGACTCCAACCAGTGGCTTGTCTCCTGGCTATGCCTCTGGTTCTGCCCTCTGATTCTGCTCCAACCACTAGGTCAAACTCCTGTTCTGACCATTAAGTTATACCACCTACAGTCTGGCCATTTCTTTATTGGCTCTCAGTTTGTCAGAGTTTGACTGGAATCCCTCAGAACTCAAAAGTCATCCAATGTCGTGTGTCACGCTGCCTAGTGTGGGACACAGCTAAGAGCACCAATCTCAGATCAGACTGCCAGAATACAGGGAAGACTGGTCGTATATTCTATCATAAGATTTCACCAAACCAGTAACAAATGTGTGTTTCCAAAATACTATACTAGCTATTATCAAGCCACAGACAGTCTCCTTCAGGCCCCCTAAACCCTCACGCACCACTCAGACAAACCAGACTTCTGTGATAAATGATTATTAAAACCAGAAATCACATATATTTGGTTCTTCCAGTTTGAAAGAACCAGACACTCACCTCAGGTCAATATGTACTTCCGGCTCTCACCAAATACCATGCTGTAGCCAATCTTTAATAAACTAACTAAAGATTTAGTAATAAAAAAAAGAAATTAAGAGAGTTGTTAAATGGTTAAAGCAAATCCTATACATTACAGTTGATTTCAGGGTCAGTAGATCTCAAACATGGAGTCAGGAATCACATGTTCTACATGCCCTGCTGAGTCACTGGGCTTCCATTGTCCATATGCTCTCTGAGGCGTCCTCAGGAGGGGCCCATTGGATAAGTTGATTGTCCTTAATGGCCCATTGACACATGGCTGGCTAGTCTTGATGTAAATTTATCTTGTGGGTATTACCCAGGAATATAATATGTTTAGTAAAAAGCATACAGCAAAGTGTCATAACTTCATACACAAAGATGATACTCACATTTAAACAGGATAATGATACTTAGCAGATTATAACTTTTCCAGTGATACCTTACAAGCATACATTGTATAAAATTTATCTCAATTGTGCAGCAGTGGTGATACATTAGTGAAAACATGGTAATCTTTCTTTTTCTACAGTGTCACATAGGGGACCTCAGTTCCCCTATAATCTTCCGCTTTTCTGCATTCAGCCTAAGATTCAGTCCTGGCACCTGTGGAATAGTTGTCACAGTTTGGTATCATGGCTCTGGATTGCATCTTCCTTAATCTTGCCTTCTCCTACAATAATAATGTCACCAGTTATAGTCTTGTTGCCTGGGAATTTCTCTAGTGCCTGATTCAGTTTGCACCAGAGCACCTCTGGGGCTGGGCTGATGCCCTTAGGTATTTGTACCCAGCGATACCTGCCAAAAGGTGTGGCAAATATTGTCAGGTGGCTGGATGGCTCATCTAGCTCAATATGCCAGAACTTATTCTTGGCAGCACAAACAGTGAACACTTTTGTTCTGCATAAATCAGGTAGTAGGGACTCAATCACTGGTATTGGGGAGTGACTCAGACTCATAGACTGGACTGTCGTGATCATCTAGTCTGACTGCCTGCACACTGTAGGCCACAGAACCTCACCCAGCCACTCATGTAATAGACTCCTAACCTCTGACTGAGTTACTGAAGTCCTCAAATCAGGATTTTAAGACTTCAAGTTACAGAGAATCCACCATTTACACTAGTTTAAACCTGCAAGTGAATCATGCCCCATGCTGCAGAGGAATACAACCCCCCGCCCCCACAGGTCTCTGCCAATCTGTCATGGGGAAAATTCCTTCTTGACCCCAAATATCAGTTAGACCCTAAGCATGTGGGCAAGACCCACCAGCCAGACACCTGGGAAAGAATTCTCTGTTGTAACTCAGAGCCCTCCCCATGTAGTGTCCCATCGCTGGCCGTTGGAGATATTTGTTGCTAGCAGTTGCAGGTCAGCTACATGCCACTGTAGGCAGTCTCATCGTACCACTCCCTCCATAAACTTATCAAGGTCAGGCTTGAAGCCAGGTAGGTATTTTGCTCCTACTGCTCCCCTTGGGAGGTTGTTCCAGAACTTCACTCTTCTGATGGTTAGAAGCCTTCATCTAATTTCAAGCCTAAACTTGTTGATGGTCAGTTTATAGCCATTTGTTCTTGTGTCCACATTGGCACTTAAATAATTCCTCTCCCTCCCTGATATTTATCCCTCTGATGTACTGATAGAGAGCAATCATATCTTCTCTCAGTCTTCTTCTTGGCTAAAGAAGTCAAGCTCTTTGAGTGTACTCTCATAAGGTAGGTTGTCCAATGCTCTATTCAGTGATTTTGGATCAGTGCAGATGCTTAGTTTACTTGAGGGTTTTCTCATGGCTACTAGGCTGCTGAACCTCTCGGCTTGTTTCAGTGTATTGCATAGGTAACAAAATCAATGGCCAAAATATGGCTGGGGTTTGTATGTAGCCTAGAAATGTGCTGGATGAATGTGCGCTGGCTGTGCAGTTCTTTGAGAATCCCCATTATCATGTGCATTTGCATGTAGTCTATAGGTAGGTGTAGTCAGAGCAGGTTGTATTGTAAGCTGTAGAGAGGCAGTAATCCATGTGGTCACTAACGCAGCATCCTGTTGATTCCATCATGAATTTTGACCCTGATAGCAGCAAACTTTTCCGGTGGTAGGAATTTCAGATAGGTAGTTACATTTTAGGGAAGGATGTATTCTTTGGGCCCTCTTCTGTAGGACACCAGCCCACTCCACTCATGGATGTGTTGCTCAGTCACCATAAGCTTGAAAACCTCTGAAGCACACCGGGCTGGCTTGCCATTGGTAGCTTGGAGTCAGGGTGGATTGATTTTTAAAGTAAGGCAATTTAAATCGTGGTTTATATTACCAAGAGGAAAGCCTGGTTTAAATAATCAATTTTAATCCATTTTTCCATTTTTACTTCAGTTAGTTTCTAAAGAAAGGTGCATTTTCATTGGTTGATATAACTATTAATATATGTCATAGGCATGGGAACTAGGGGTGTGGAGGGTGCTGCAGCACCCCCAGGTTTTACGCGAGGCTGCTGGCCATGCCCAGGTCTTCCAGGGCTTGGGTCCTGGCTGGCAGCCCTGCTCCCCAGCCACTGGCCCTGCGCCTGAGGCTCCACGCCAGGACCCTGTGCCTGTGACTCCACTCCCCAGCCCTGAGCCCGGGACTTGGGTCCCAGCCGTTGGTCCTGCACCCAGGGCTCGGGTCCCGGCTGCCAACCCAAGGCCCCGTGCCCGGGGCTTTGCTCTTGGGGCTCTGGCCCCACTCCCTGGCCATTGGCCTCATGCCCGGGGCCCTGCACCAGGCCCCCCGCTCCTGAGATCCCGGTTGCTGGCCCCGGGGCTGGGGCTCCACTACTGGCCCTGAGTGCGGGGTCCCAGCTGTGGGCCCCAGGCCTGGGGCTCCTCTCCTGCCCCCGTGTCAACCCCCAGCCTGTCTGGGTCCCCCCCTTCCAGAGACATGGCTCTGCTCCTGGTTCCAGCTGGGGGGTCGCAGACAGGGGTGAGGGAGCTGGCTTTCAGCACCTCCACTATTAAAAGGGTTCCAGTGCCAATGATACATATTGATTTACAGCTAAGTATAGCCTTTACACAAGATTTGGTACCTCTTTTTGCTACCTAGCAAGGTGTAACACGATAACTATATACACTTCTATAAGCAATTATCTAGCTTAATATTTTCAGATTCTTATTAATTGATTGTACATCTTTAGTATGTTAGAAAATGGTGACTGCTATGGTGAATGACATGATGCTTATTTACGAGATAATTAACTTTCTGCTCAGGATTTGTGTCAAGTTGCATTAGGAAGGTAACTGGGATTTAATTAGACACAAAAAACACCATATAACATTTATTTTTATTAAACAAAACAAGCCCTTAATACAGTGCATGATCCATTGTGCCATATTTATAAAGTTCGATCTCAAAAGTTAGATGTTTTTCCCCTGGTTCTTTCTTTATATAGAAAAGCAGCCTTTAACTCAGTTTTTGATAGAGGCTCATGGATTCAACATATTTATTTTTTTATTTAAATGTTTAGGAGTTTATAATAAGTTTAGGCCTTAACATGTTTTATCTTAAATTCAGATTTCATTTTAAACAGGCTTATTTTTTTAAAAATTACAATTTAACAATAAAATATCTGATTCAAATTAAAAAATCTGATTTTTCATATTTTTTTAAATCCTCAGTTTTTAATTTTAATTCACCCTGCTTGGACTAGAGTGTCCCTTTGCTATTCAGGAACCTCCAGGATTGTTATGTCCTCCAGAATGTGGAATGCCTGAAAGGATTGAGAAAACTTAGGTAGTAAACCACAGCACACACACAACCCTACATCTCCAGCCTTCAATTTTTAAATATATAGCATTTGTGAATTTCCCCTTACCATTGTGTGTGCACTCTTTTCACTCTGCTTAACTCATTGTCCATGGAGCTTCTGAGAACTGAAGTGTTCCTCTAAGAATAGAGCGAAGCTGAGTTTTACAAAAGTATCACTTTTGGCCTTGAGAGTCCACAGTCACTTTTCTCTGAGGATGCGCTGAAGTAGTGAGACATTAATGTACAGTTTGATGTCTGCTTTCACACCCTACAGCCCAGCCACGCTCCAGAAGGAGCCTGAGATTTTGCACTCTGGCAAAAAGGTCAAAGAAGCAGCATTTTCATGATGAACTTATCGTGAACATGCAGTTCAGGGCCAACAAATAGGTATAATAAGAAAGGGAAAGGGAGTCACAGCAAGTGGAAAAGCACAGGCAGGAGGAGAGTGCACCCAAAAAACCACAATGCATGTTATTGAGACCGTTATTGATGGGACACCAATGGAACAGGGAATGCAGACGTGGGGGGTTATATTGAAAGCAATTCAGCCACGAGGATAGAGCCGTGCACAGAATTTAAGATGTTCCATTTGTTCAACTCAACCTGCATTCAGCTTTACTCCTTGCTGATGAAACATGGTGGCAGCGTCTGAGGAGTAAGTTCTATGAAGTGCAGCAGCTGGCAGCATGAGCCACAGAATTCGGTCTGAAGGCCCTGGGAGCCTTGCATTTTGCAGACACTAAGCTAGCCCAGCAATGGCCCTATGGAAGGCATGTGAGCTGTACACAGAACAGGCCATGCAGGAGGATGCCAGCCAGCAGGAAAGTAAAACTATCATTTTACCTTACTGGGAAACAAGGTACAGAGGCCTGAACTTCTCTGAAGCTCACCACTGCCTCAAGCCTCCCAGCAGCCTTAGGAGCCATGGGGACCCACTGCTCCCAAAAGCAGAACGCAGCTGTGGAATGACAAAGAATTTTCACTGGAGACCAATCCAAAGGGGAGGAGACAGACCCCTATGCTACTGCCTTACACACATTGGCTGATACTTGCTATTTTAGGGACTTGACTCCCTAATTCAGGATAGGAGAGTCTGCAGCACTTGGGATCACTACCTGAGCGAGTGGCTGCCTTGGGAAGGTGATCTGACATTGGACAGATATTTAGACATGGGACATGTAGCAGAAGCCTGAGAGAAAGGATGAAAGCTCTAGGAGACACAGCAACCCCAGCAGTACATGCAGTGAGACAACATCAAAGGTCAGTAAGTGTCCAGGATTCCATACCCACAGTGAGATGCGTTTACTATGGCAGATACCATGAGTGGGTAAAGAAGAAGTGTCCCGCAGTAGGACTTGCAAGAGGGGGATGGTACATCAGACAGTGATGAGACATCAGAAGTCTCTCCTTGAGTTTGAAAGCTTATCAGGCTCAGGCTGTAGGACAGGAAAGCAACTAGGGATAATACCAACATCTGGGCATGCAACAATGTTAATCGGGAAATGCCCTGTGTGATTTCAGCTGGGTCGTGGGGTCTCCTACAATTTGGTTCCTCGGGTTAAATTGGACTGGAACTCACTCATTACAAACATCAGGTACAATCTACCTATGTACAATGACAGCATAATGCAGCCTGTAGGAAAATGTGATGAAATGTGATGAAAAATAACAGATGTTACCAACTGAAATTTGTAATAGTGGATGGTGACCACCACATAACTCTCTGGGGGAATTCAGCCACAGAAGCCGTGGATCTAATCAGGGTTCAGTGTCAGAATTTTATAGCTGGTGCACAAGAAGCAAAAGAGGAACAGTGGAGACAATTTTAAAAACATAGGGGGATGTTTTCAAAGGTGACAAATGCTTCAAAGGAAAGCTTCAACTGGAAGTAGGCCCCACAGTGTAACTGTGTCCTTCCCACAAAAGAAAATTCCAGTGGTGCTACATAATCCAACATGCAAGGAGCTCAAAAGTCTGCAGAGCAGGAGAATCATTCCACCTGTAGAGGCCAGTATAGCCTGGGTAAACGGCATGGTGGTGGTAAAGAAGCCATCAGCTAAATTATGCATCTGCATAGATCCAAAGCCACTGAACCAGGCATTGAAAAGACGCCACTAACCATTTCCCACAAGTGATGATATCATGCCAGAATTTTCCAAAGCCAGAATTGTACAGTCTGTGATCTGAGGAAATGAGAGTTGGCACATAAGCCCTGGATAAAGAGTCCAACATGCTGACAACTATTGCAACATCATTTGTTCGACACGCATGTCTGCACATGCCGATGGGCATAAGCCCAGTGCCAGAGGTCTTCCAAAGAGGACTCACCCAAGTACTGGAGAGACTGCCTGGGTGAAAATAATTGTAGAAGATATCTTCATTGTAAGTGAAGAGAGCAATGATACAGAAGCTGAACGAGATCATGATAGAAAACTACAAGCTTTTCTACAGCAATACAGGGACAAGAATATAAAACTCAATGCAGGAAAAAAATGTGACTCAAACAGCGTGAGTTGGCATACATTGAACATCTGCATACAGCTCATGTCCCAACAAGATCCCAACAAGATCAAGGCAGTCAGAGAAATGCCAGCTCCACTGGATGTGAAAGGGCTACAGTGCTTCACAAGATTGATACATTTTCTGTCCAAGTTCTGCCCACACCTACCTGCAATAGCAGAACCCATATGTCAGCTCACAAGGCAGGATGTTGAGTGGGACTGGGCAGGTCCCCAACAGCAAGCGTTTGACATGCTGAAAGAAAAGATAACAGATGCCCTTAGCCTGATGTACTACCAACCAAGTGAGCCACATACACTCTAGTGCAGGGGTTGGTAACCTTTCAGAAGTGGTGTGCCGAGTCTTCATTTATTCACTTTAATTTAAGGTTTTGCGTGCCAGTAATATATTTTAACGTTTTTAGAAGGTCTCTCTCTATAAGTCTATATATTATATAACTAAACTATTGTCATATGTAAAGTAAACAAGGTTTTCAAAATGTTTAAGAAGCTTCATTTAAAATTAAATTAAAATGCTGATCTTACCCCGGGCCGGCAGCGGGCGAGTGAGGCCTGCGGCCGGGACCCTGGCTGGCAAGGGGCTGGCAGTCAGAACCCCAGACCAGCAGCAGGCTGAGCAGGACCAGCAGCCGGGACCCCAGACCAGCAGTGGGCTGAGCGGCTCAGCCCGCTGCCACTCAGCCCACTGCCAGTTTGGGGTCCTGTCCGCCGGCTCCTGCCAGCCACGGTCCCAGCTGCCGGCCCTGCTCAGCTCGCTGCCGGTCTGGGATCCTGGCGCTGCCCACATAGAGTGGGTACCTACCTTCTCCCTGGTTCTAGCCCATTCTCTTCCTCTCTCTCTGCACTGAGCTGAGGGTGGGAGTGCACTGAGCATAGGGCTGGGGATGAAGGAGCAGGCTGGGGGTTGGGGTGTAGGGTCTGGCCAGGAGCTAGAACGAGGGAGGGGGCTTAGGGTTGGGGCAGGAGGTTTGGGTGTGGAGCGCTTACCTGGGCAGCTCCCATTTGGTGCGAGGGTGCAGTTGGGAATGTGGAGGGCGGGGGTGCAGGAGCTCCCATTTGGTGCTCAGGGTGGGGGTGGGAATGTAGGGGGTGCAAGAGTCAGAGCACAGGGTGTGGGGGGCTGGGTATGTGTGGGGGGTGCAGGAGTCAGGGCAGGGGACTGGGGGGGTGTGAGGTAGGTGCAGGAGTTAGGGCTGGGGTCGTGGGGGGATGCAGGGGTCAGGGCAGGAGGCTGGGGTGTGGGGAGGTGCAGGGGTCAGGGCAGAGGGCTGGGGGGGGTGAAGGGGTCAGGGCAGAGGGCTGGGGGTGTGGGCGGGGGTCGTGGGGGTGCTCCCAGCCCCCTGCCCAGAGCAGCTCATGGCAGGGGGCTGGACTGGAGGGGATATGCCCTGATTCCACCCCCTTTCCCCAAGGTCCCGTCCCCACCTCTTCTCCGCCTCCTCCTGGGAGCAGTGAGCTTGCTGGGGCTCCACTTCTCCCCCTCCCTCCCAAGGGCCATCAGATGATTGGCGGCAGGGAGGGAGAGGAGGAGGGGCAGGAACCCAGCACGCTGGTGGAAGAGGGACCTTGCCTGCCCTGCAGCAGCAACCAGCAGGACCAAGCTTCTTCACCCTTCCCCCGCAGGGTGTGGAGAAGAGCGGGCAGGATTTTTAATGGCACATTGCTACCTGCTGGGGTCCCGGCCGCCGGCCCCGCTCAGCCCCCTGCCGGCCTGGGTTCAGCAGCGGGCTGAGTAGGGCCAGCAGCTGGGATCCGGCAGGCAGCAGCATGCCATTAAAAATCGGCTCGCGTGCCGTCTTTGGCCCTGGTGCCATAGGTTGCCGATCCCTGCTCTAGTGTGATGTATCAGAGAAAGGACTGCGTATAATTCCTTTCCAGGAGCAGTTGGTTACTGATGCCAGCAGAGCCCTGCCACAGACTGAACAGGGACACCCCCAAATAGAAAAAGGTCTTCTGGCTGTGGTATTTGGAGTGGGTTGATCCCACCAGGACACCACTAGCCACCCAGTAATAGTGCAATCAGACCTAGACCCAACCACAGCAAAACCCCTTCTTAGCGCTCCAAGGAGATTGACGTGCATGTTGATGTGCCTCCAGTGCAGCCCAGCCGCGATCGTATATTGTCCAAGATGATTACTAGTGTTAGCTGCTAGCCTGAGCAGGGCACATATACTCAGCATTAGCAAGTTGGGGGACGGGGATCAGGACACCGAATTCATTAACATACCACCCTATCTCCCAGTTTCCACAGTGAGGCTGATGGAAATCAAAGAGGCTATAGAAAAAGACATCCAACCACAGGCAGTCAAGAAAGCGGTACTAGCAGAGTGGCCAAAAGACTCTGCTTCCTATAGAAGGGAGGCTGCTGTAGCCCACTGAGGAATGATGGGTAGGACACAGAAGCGGTTAGGAGAATATCAAGATAAGCAGGCAGTTCACTACAGCAGAGGAGCAAGGATCTGAGGCTATTTCATATAGGTGAGCAGGTTTGAATCCAAGCATCAAATAGCCACATAAAGCAATGGCAAAAAGCAACAGTCCAAAATGTAGTGGGAAACAGAGCGTATGAAACCAAAGACAAGTGCACAGTAGCGGCAGATGGCTGGCACACCCACACCAGCAATGCTAGTGCCTGGACCAGGAGAACATAGAAAGATCTTCAGCCATCAGCTGTGCTGATGTAGGAGAGTCAGAAGAAATGAGGCATATGAGCAACAGAGGACCAACAGAACATCACCCAGCAGAGTTGTCAGAAATATAAAGGGAAGGGTAAACACCTTTAAAATCCCACCTGGCCAGAGGAAAAACCCTCTCACCTGTAAAGGGTTAAGAAACTAAGATAACCTCGCTGGCACCTGACCAAAATGACCAATGAGGAGACAAGATACTTTCAAAAGCTGGGGGAGGGAGAAACAAAGCCTCTCTCTCTCTCTCTGCGATGCTTTTGCCAGGAACAGAACAGGAATGGAGTCTTAGAACTTAGTAAGTAATTGCGTTAGATTCTGATTCCTTTAAATGGCTGAGAAAATAAGCTGTGCTGAATGGAATGTAGATTCCTGTTTTTGTGTCTTTTTGTAACTTAAGGTTTTGCCTAGAGGGATTCTCTATGTTTTGAATCTGATTACCCTGTAAGGTATTTACCATCCTGATTTTACAGAGGTGATTCTTTTACTTTTTTTTCAATTAAAATTCCTCTTTTAAGAACCTGATTGCTTTTTCATTGTTCTTAAGATCCAAGGGTTTGGGTCTGTGTTCACCTATGCAAATTGGTGAGGATTTTTATCAAGCCTTCCCCAGGAAAGGGGATGTAGGGTTTGGGAGGATTTTGGGGGGAAAGACATTTCCAAGTGGGCTCTTTCCCTGTTATATATTTGTTAGACTCTTGGTGGTGGCAGCAATAAATTCCAAGGGCAAAAGGTAAAATAGTTTGTACCTTGGGGAAGTTTTAACCTAAGCTGGTAAAAATAAACTTAGGGATTTTTTCATGCAGGTCCCCACATCTGTATCCTAGAGTTCAGAGTGGGGAAGGAACCTTGACAAGAGTGAAGACAGCAACAGGGTTGAAGCAAGTCCCTCACCAACAGTGAAAAATCAAAACAAGACGTGGGAGTCTACTTTGAAGATCAGCACACTTGAAGGACTATGAGGCCTAACAGGACACAATAGGATGGCAGCAATGGCTATGACCTTATGGTGGGCTGGCACAAAAGACGCAACAACAACAAAGCATTAAAGGGAAAGATGTGTGTAACCTGCATGAAACTTAGAGGGAGAAGCACAGGTTGCAGGAGGGAAGAGTTTGGAGGAGGCAACAAGAAGCCAGTCTGCAAGCAGAGGGGTTGAAACTGTAGCATTTTGGTAAATAGTTGTCTTAATAAAGAGCCAGTTTAGTTTTAGAAATATGGAGCCCTCTCATGTTATTACCCAGAATGTGGTACATGAAACAGGGACTGTGTTGGTTTAGCACTGTCCTATTTCCCTTGAACATCAAGGAGGAGTGTCCTTCACACACGCTCACCCCTCTTTCTCACCACAGGCCTTACATTTCTAAACCACAATGATGCTATCAGAAGCAAAGTCAATAAAGACCAAAGAAGTCCTGAGGTCGGGCAACTTCTGAAGCTGTGAATGTAAGTTGCTCATATAACTACCCAAACTGCAATACACTTGTCTTATATTTTATCTGACAATTTTTAAAATATTTTTGAATTGTATATAATCTTTTTCTTCGAGTAACTGACATCAAACTCAGTTAAGAGCAGGACATAGACCCTTCCAGATGCATGGCATGCTGGCTTGTTGGGTGGCAGAAGATGTGTTAGGGAAGTCTGAATAGCCTCAGTAAATGGAGTCTTCTGATGATAGCGCCAGCCCTTGTGAGAAGAAAGAAGCAAATTGAAGGCCCCCCAGTTCATAAAAGCAGATATCTGGGATGAAATCCTAGCCCCATTGAAATCAGTGGCAAAATTTCAAATAACCTCAGTGTGAAAAAGATTTTACCTCTGAAGAACACCAAGACTGTCCTGGTGAAATACTGGCTCCACTGAAGTCAATGGTAAAACTTCCACTGACTTCACTGTGACCAGGATTTCACCCTGTGAGTCTATTGCAAACACTTTTCATAAAAATCAGCTTAGATAAGGTGCAGTAAGTGTCTTTGTGTAGTAAGGGTTATTTCAGGTTGCTTTTCCTGTATAGGAAAATGATTTTCCTTCTGTAAAATGTGTGTGTAAGTTTCTCACCTCTTTTTGTATCCTCTGTTGTTATTCATAGAATCTACAGAAGGAAAGGACCTATTAGGTCATCTAGTTTTTCCTGCCAGCACAGAATTGTTCTCTAGCAAACATTTATTAGGGTCTTGTTTAGACTAGTTTTACTTGTTCCAAGCAACAAGGCTTCTGCCACTGGAGATCATTCCACAAGTTAATAGAGCTTTCTAGCAGGAAGTTTTTTCTTGATTTTCAGCCTACATTTTCCTTAATTTCATTCTTTCAGTTATATGACCAAATACCTAATTTTTTAGGCTATTCTATCGCACCCATATCATTACAGTATTCTCTCCCTTCTTGGTGCGTATACCCTGCAGATCTATGTGCACTGTTATCATGACCCTATAACCATACTCTACATATCACACTCACTTTTTTATAGATCAGTTCCTGCAACCCCGTTACCATTTTGTTGCTGTTCTTTAAACCCTCTCTAATCTGCTAATATCTTTCTGGTAATGAATCACCCAGAATAGAAATCAACATTCCCATGTGTGATCATACTAGAGAATGACAATTACCCCCTTTGTCCCATGATGTGATGCTTCCTGGATGCAGTCCAAAATTGCAGTGGCCTGTTTTGCTGTCATAACTCACAGCAGATTCGTGTCTAATTTGCTGTCTGCTGTCTCCACTAAGACTCTCTTGATGATCCTGCTTCTATATTTCTGCATTCCATTGAATGTGTTTCAGATTATTTCTCCCCACATATACTGACTTGTTTTTTTCCAGTTCATATTTCGATTGTAATTTTTAAATGTTAGAAAAAATTTGCCTTTTAATTTTCTTCAGTCTATATAACGAACAGTCAACTGAGAAACAAAGGATCCAAACACAACCGAACTCATAACGACATGCAACAATTTGAACCAAAGTTCTGTAGCTTGGCCCATAACAGATTCCTTCATATCCTCTGTTGATAAGGCATAGAAGCGGATATGTAACACACTGCTAGCAGCAGTAGCAATTTTTGAACCTAGTCCTGCTGACCTTGCTCATTTGAGTAATCTCCACTTCTTGTATGAGTAAGGACTACACATTTGCATGCGTAAGTTATAGGCTGGGGCTGTTATTCTTAGCACATAGAAGGAACAAGGAGACAACCCTGAGCACAGAGAATTTTATACAAATAGAACAATTAGGTGTGAGTATTAAAAAAAAAAAAAAAAGTTTTAACCTCTCAAAGTAACTTTCTCTCTTGTCATGGTTAAATGTTGTTGTTTTTTTTTTTTTTGTCAGGAGTAGGCAGATAGGACAGGTACTATAAGAAACCTTTCTGAAGGTTACATTTTATAAAGTATTGTTTTGTAGTTATAGAGTGGTCTAAGTGAAAATGAAACATGAAATAACGGTGGGAGGAAAATGAAGTATATCTGTATCAAATTAAAATACAATTACTGAGTGACTTTGAAATAGCACTTCACATCAGTGCTCTATGAAACACAGTGGATATTTTCACTCAAGAAAAATACATAGAAGAAAGATGTAAAGCAATTATTTTCTTCGTCCATTTTACAATTAATCATTCAGAACCCCAAAATTCACTACAGATGTTTACAATAAAAAGAAATGCACAGTCAAATTTGGCAAATTGAAAGTACATGGGAATTGAGACAAAAGTTAGACCAACAATAACAAAAGGAAGGGAATCATTTCATCAACTGAGAAGACAGATGAGGAATGTGAATACCAGAATTTTTCCCTAACTCCTGAATGTTGATGGCTCCATCATGCTTTAATAATTTTCTCTCCCTGTACAAGCCCTCCTCTGAAAACTTCCCACATAGTTTTACTTCATATCAAAATGTGGTCTTTCTCTGAAATATGACTGAAAACATTTCATTGTGGGGTTCTATGTTTCATGTTTATCAATGATTTTCAAACTAAATTGTTCAGTTACCAAGTAAAAAGCAGGATTTTTTAATTTGTTTCTTAAATATCCTGCGCTCAGGAAATCCAATCTGCAATCTGAAAAGCAAGCTGGGTTCTTTCTGCTTCACATATTACCAACAATAGAGATTCTGCAATTGGGATTTGGTTAACAATTATGTTGATGAGGCAAAAGCCAGAATTGTAGCCAGCTCACACTGTGTGCAAAGCCAACACAGCTAAAAGGAGTCAAGTGTAATAAAAACTTATTTTAATCAATAAAGTAAATTGAAATGACTCTGAATAAACAGTTGAGTAAGAAGGTGCTATTTATATACAACTGCTTTTCAAATAGATCCTCACATTGTCCCCAGTTCAGAAAAGCACTTAAGGTGATTAACTTTAAGTTGCTTATGTCCCATTGAAGTACAGTTTGATTTTCTTGAATGAGGACAAACTTAAGTGTATGCTTAGGTGCTTTCCTCAACTAGGAGTATTAATATTAAGATATTCATATCACTGTGGGTTTTTTTTAAATTTTCATATATTTAATACACACATACACAGACACTAAGAGTATTTCATGGCTTCTCAACCCTGTATTTCTTAAAGGCAAGCCTTAATACAACAACAATTAGCACAATATTGATATTTGTTAAGGGTGCTTAAAAGCCAAAAATGACTTGTTAAAAGCCCCAGTTCAACAAAGCACATAAGTATATACTCATAGCTTTAATGGAATTTAAGAATATACTTATGTGCTTTGCTGAATAAGGCACCAGTCCTGCAAACACTTATGGCACTGTTAAAGATTGTAAAATTAAGCTCTTGCATAAGTGTTTTCAGGATCGGGACCTTGGGAAGGTGCTTTTTCTGAATCAGAAGGAAAATTGGGTTGCATTTTAATAAGGTTTGTGGCAAGATATTTAACTTCATGAAGCGTAACTGAAAATTATTTAGGAACAGAAAAACTTACTTCACTAATGAGTTGTGCAACTAGTTATTAAGGTATATGCTTCCACCTAGTGACTCATAGCAATAGCTTTTACATTTTAGAAGACCGCAGAAAAAGCAAATAAACATATACAAAAACAACATTCATCATCTATTAATGGAAAGGACCACAGTACTTAACTACATTTTGTTACTGCCACAGTATCTACTTTGAAAACAGGGTGAAAATGTATACTCTTAATTGGTCAGCAATTATTCATCGCATTAGTTCTGCAAGTACCATGACATCAGTCCTCATCACTGGTATTGTGGGAATACTGAGATTTTAGTCACCTCTGTGTATAAATCACTGCACCACTAGTCTCTAGTTGGGCTGCTGCTGAGCCTCCCCCTACAAAGGAGCTAACATGTGGCAGAGCAGGAGCAGCTCTGTGACCATGGGAAGAGGCATTTCTGATGCCATGCTAGTAAGGGGAGCACGAGTGGTGATGCCAGGATAACAGACACTACTAAAAGTATCAGAGACAACTTTTGTTTTTAAAGGGGAAAGCTTTAGTTTTTTATTTATCAGTAATGCAAACACATGCGTATCTGCTTCAGCCTGCCCTGTATTAGAAACAACAGCAGCTTTAGAGCCCAATCCTCCTGCCCTTAATCTGGTAAGCAATCCCACCAAAGCCAACATGACTTCCTATATGAGTAAGGACTACACACTGGCACATGAAAAAGTTACCAACAAGAGCCCTTAGTCTCTAGGGTAATTAAAGGGTGATCCTGGGAGATGCTGAGCATGCTGCCCTGATCTAGCCAAGCACATGATTAGTCCCATTGAAGTCAAAGAACTTAAAGTCAAGGAAGAACTTAAGTACTTTGCTGAATCGGGGACCAAAATATTCCTCTCACTTATGGTTTACAGAGCCAAAATGGTCATCTATAGTAACCTCCCATTATTGTTAGATGATTGGTCCGAATCCGGCCACAGTTGGAATGAGTGAAACGTCATTACCATCTGACAGCTTTTTGGTATCCCATGTAATTTAGTTGGTTGTACTGGCAGCAGCGTTGGCAATCCCAGAAGAGCCCAAGGAAATGAAGGGAGTGTCAAAATGAATTGCACTATCATCTCTACAGCTGACCTCTCCAAGCACACCATGGAGCAATGTGAGGAAAGCTTGCATTGTTGGCTTTGTGGGTAAACAGAGGGCTCCAGTCTTTAGCGCTCTCCATCCAGTATCTTTCATGATCATAAACTATGCGAATGCGCAGAGCTACTCCTCAGTATCAGAGCTGAGGGTCACTATACAATCCTGGATCTACAGAAACAAACAAACCATATCAGTTAGTCAACTGTCTCTTGTAGAAAATAAAAAACAATTTTCCAAGTTCCTTTTTTGTTTTCATTTTAAAACATTTTAAAAAATAATTTGTGTAATGGCAAAATATGCAAATGTTTAGATTACAGTTATTTTAATATAAATAATAAATCTTAATATAATATACACAGAGAGACATTGTAGTTTTACAGAAATTAAAATTATAACCTAAGAATGAAATATGTTATCATACATTAAAAATCAGAAAGCATATTTTCTTCCTTTCCTATTCCTGTTAATTTCTCTCTTCCTCTGCTTATGTATTATTTTATGCTAGGACTTAGTTTGTATAAATTATACTGTATATAACAGAATTATTCTGTACTGATTTAGCTTCCCTTAGTGAAGTTACTGCTGCTCATCACAGGGGGAACTCAGAACTCAGACTGAATTTTAAAATGATTCAATTGATCAAAAGTACAGTCATTCTACTAAATAATAAACATTTTGTCATGAAAATAATTAATACAATAGAAAAATATCTATTTACAGATGAAATTTAATTCTTCATGTGTATAGTTAATACTGCACAGTATTTACACCCACAGGATATAAATTGCAGCCTACCTATTTTAAAATGTTTCATAGTATTTTCCCCAGAATTTTCAAGCTTTTGAAAACTGTTGACAAAAATTCCTCTTTGTTGAAACTCTCTATATCAATTCCTGCTCCAGCACTGATTTAGTAATCAAGGTTGTTACCATATGACAGGTGGCTGGAGTCAAATACAAAATTGGTTTTAATGGTTTCATTTGCATTTGCTTTCTTAATATTAGATTTTTAAATCACAATCATGATTTATGCAGAGTGGTACCTTTTTGGTATTAAAACAGAAAAACAATTGTAATAGAACCAATAAATTAATTCAAAGCTTACATCACATGACCATGTTCTAATTTCCTCAAGTTTTAAGGAAGATTCAACTTCATTGAAGTGTATGAATGAATCCTAAAGAAATTGCAGTCTCCTTGATTTACACTGGAATCCAATACCAACCCTTTTTCAGAATGCATCCAGATTTATTAGCAATGACCAGATGGGATCATAATATAACCTCAGGGAAGAAAACTAATGGGTTTCCCATCAAGTCATATTTGGATATGATCCAATCACTATTAACATATCCAGATTCATTAGGAGTCTCTGAATCCAAGCACAATTTAGCTGAGAAATTACTGAGAAAGATAATTTTGGAAATTATTTAATTTCTTCCCCATAGCAAATTCATATTGCATCTAAAGTTGAGGTAGCCCACCATAAGAGCAGCTGAGTGTTCTTTGTTTGTCATGCAACAAAGAACTGGGTTTGAAGGGCTGGCCAGAAGCTGTATTCCTTAGTTTGCTTCTTGCACTTGTGAGGTCTTCAACAGAAACAGGGAAAACCCAAAACTCAAGTCTTCAAAGGAAGTGTAGGGAAAAGAGAAAGTCATCTGCAAATACTTTGTTTCAAATATATTTGCAACTTTTAAATCATCCTATGTACTCAAATCTGCAAAAGTTTTGGGTCTCAAAAAAGATTTTACATGTATTTTATTTATATCTTTTCATGTTATTGTTAAACAAATCTGGGGTTGCATTTAGGTTTTAATCCTTGCACTTATAAAAATCAGTGGCAAAATTCCTGTTGATTTAAATGGTACAGGATCAGACACTGAAGTGGATACATGTCCCACAGTGCCTACATGTCCAATTACTTTGTAACTGTACATATGCATGTAAATGAATTGTGTGTGCCTGTTATTATTTTATCTTTCTGTGTAAGTATATTTCCCCATGTTAAACAAAATTTGTTTTCTTTTATTAAAGTTAGAAAACAGCACCTCTGTTTTGAACACTAGTTCATAAATTAATAGAACTGTACAATCAGGTAATTGTTTTGTGGATTATTACTATTTTTAGAAGTAAAATATTGTTCTTGGATATTTTATTAAAGGGACACATTTTTGTACATTTAAAATAGTTTTTATCTTTACCTTTATATTCCCTTATGTATAATACATTCATGGGAAATTAAAAATGAAATTAATTTACCCAATTAGCATTAATAATAGAGTAAGGAATGTGTGCAGCTGTAGCAACAGTGTTTGCTAGATTCCTGCTATTTCAATAACAGTCCTGGAAGCACAAAAGTTTTGTTTTCTGTGGGTTCCTGAAAAATGTGTTTTTACTATAGAATTAGTAATCTGGTTAGAATTCATTTTTAAACAACAAATGTCCTTTCCTGCATTACTAATGACACCTTAAGAATTTTAAAAATCCAATTTACTTTTCATCATCTATGCTGCTGATTTAAGTTATTGCATATATCTACATTTGGACAATGAAAACAGCCCAGACATTTTTACTTACATTTCTGGTCAGTTTCACTTTCTGGTTTTCCTGCCAGAATATCTGGGCTGCAACCACCACATGGGACTTTTAAAATCCAAACAAGACAAGCAAACAAAACAACCCTCTTTTCAGTGATTTTTTTATTATTATTTTATGGGAACATTTGAAATGATTGATATTAGAGTCTGGCAAAAACTTTTCTTTAAAAAACAAAATACTAAATTTTGGGACATGCTCCTTTTACATTCTTCAGTGATGGAATGATATGTTTTTTTTTTAAATGGCAGTGTGGGAAAATCTTAAGAATTTGGAAGGTATTCCTAATAAATAATAATTTTAAGATATTTTAAAATTTGAGCATGAAATACCAATGACAAGTGTGATTTAAGTGTGTTGTGCTATAGTTATAATTATAAAAATAGTAATATGGCTAAAACAAACAAACAAATGTTGTAAAACTTTTTATTCTTTTAAATAAGTGACCTTTTATAAAATTTTAAAATGTTGATTGAAAATTAGTGGTATATTTAAACTAAAAAAAGTTTAATTTTCTTTAATATTAGAAACAAAATTATTTTAAAAGAATTTGACTAGTTCGTGTTTGCAGCGTATTAAGAAAACCGTATCAGAATTTTCCTCTGTTCCCAAAACTGTATCTGATACTCGTGGTGCCATCTAGTGGACACTATCATTAAAGCAAACAGTGCTCACCAACATAAGGATCAACGTTTTTATTTACTCACCGGACTGATACAACACTGGGTACAGCAGTCCAGACTTTCCTAGACTGGCTCCTGATTAAATCATTTCTTGGAGTGAGAATGTAGTTCATTCTTCATGGCGTCTTTACTCAGAATGTCAATAAATATTCTAATTAGTGCCAATTGTGACATGTTTTATAGGAACTAGACTGAGAGGAGACCAGCAACTCATTCTACTTAGGCCACTGAGCAACCACCAGACACTAATGACCGTGACTAGGATGAATTTGAAGTCTCCTAGAGATGAAAAAACACCATCTCTCATTACCAATCACTCAGGCCATCCAGTCTCTTTCTCTAGACAGTTGTTTTTTTTTTTTTTCTTTTCTTTTTAGTGATGGGAGGATAACAGGAGGGAAGACAGATTAGAGGGAATCTCTCATTTCCTCTCCCTCCGATGACCCTCGGGTTGCAACTCAACTTCCAGCCATGGAGGGATTGACCCCATTTCTTCAGGAGCATATCAGTGCTGTATGGAGTATTGGTCAGGGAAACTTGCTCAGGAATTACACAATGCTGATAAATGTACTACCTCCAAACTACTGTCCAGGTAGCAAGGGACCATGCTAAGGAGATGAACTCTGATCCCCTGCATTTCAGCCACACGCACAGATTGTCAGCCTGGCCATAATGTCTAGTTCTTCAGTTTGTCTACAAAAAATTCCAGACAGTCTGTCAAATCATTTTTTAAAAGTGATGCAATTAGACTTCTAAAATGTTGGAGAGTCTGAGGGCCTGCCGGGCTCAGATTTTTGTTTTTTAAAACAAGCAAAACAATTAAATTAAAAATCCACAAGCAGTTTTCCCCTTGGGGACAGAAAAAGAGAAGGAAAGACCCACACTTGACAAATACGAATCACATTGCTTAATGCATTGTTGGAAGATGCTCAGGTTTTACATTAGAGGACATGGATTAAGGACCAGAGTAGAATACAGAGTAGATTAATCATATCTAAATTTAGGGTGTTTTCACAAGATGTCTTACACAAACACAAGAATGTTTAGGCTGTTTAGGAGAGGAAGCATGGCCCAGTGGTTAGAGCACTAGCCTAAGACTTGGCAGAGTTTTAGTACAATTCCCAGCAGCATCATAGACTTCCTGTGAGATCCTGGGCATTATGTACTTCAGTTTCCGCCATTATAAAAATAGGGATAACAGTATATCTCTACCTCCAGTGGTTGTGTGAGGATAAATTATAGCAGAGAAGTTGATCTGTTATAGTTAAGATTGAACATCACAGCAGTTGATGCAGAAAGTAAGTTTTCTAAAATATGCATGTTTACTTGGATCGTCTTGAAAATTTGCTGTCTCATGAGGATGTAGGGTAGTGTTAGTGGTCCACATTCGGGTCATTTAAGCACAGGGTTCCCGAGATACAGCCCCCACCCCAAAACCCCCAGCATTTTACAGAATCACCTGGTTCTTTAACTGATTTTTTGGACACAGCTAGGGCTCAAACGATGGTTCCAATTCTCTCCAAACAAATCCCAGTCACTCAGGATTTTTCTTAGCTACTGCACTTTACCAAATGCTCCTTTGGGGAAGCAATATTGAAAAAGTTAAGGGTAAAGTTTGTAACTCCAGGTCAGAATTACATCTAAAAGATGAAATGCACATATGGAGCAAAACTAGGGTTCTGTCCTCAGTTCTATCTACACACCTACATAACTATACCTCCCTAAGTTTAACACACTTTATTCTGTTCAAAAAACTAGGCAATTCAAATGAAAGGTTACAGTAATGCAAACATAAACTTCTGAAAAAGCATGAAATATAGTTAAAGTACATGCCACTCCTTCATCACAATCTTAACTCTAACCCCTGGGGCTGGCAATAGCAACTGGGAATGACTCAGTTAGGGTGTTGCCATAAGCAAAAGTAGAGTGACAAAGAGACATGCCATTGTTTGCTGGAATTTAAATCTAACACCACAATTATCTGCATGCACGTAGCTGCTTTCATTACATTAGGTGTAGGCGTATTGAATGGAGGGATTAGCTGGAACAGGCTGGAACAGCTGTCTCTGTGATTTGAGGTCAGGTGTACATGTACTTTGAGACATCAAGCGTGTCCCATTTCAGCACTGAGTTCTGTAGGTCACGTCAGTAGTGGTGAACAGGAGTGTTCTTGTGATGAAGACTGTCAGCAATCTGGAGAAGGAGCCGTAACATTTAGCAAGGCTGGGCTGGTTTGCATGGAGTATGCTCAGTGTTTTGAGTGAAGGCCAGGAGTAGATAGCTCCCGTTGCTATACCTAACTTAAATGCAAGCTTCACCTTAGCAAAGAGGATCAAGATATTGTTCTACAGTGCTCATATGCACTGTTCCCCAAGTGTTCTGTACTTCTGTAAAGGTAGAATACTAGTATGGGTTTTATTGGCCAGTTGGTGCATCACTCAGAGGGCAGAATTAAGGTTGCATTGCAAGGATGGTGCTTACCTTAACTAAGTATTCAGGGCCGGCCCTAGGCTCCAGCAAGACAAGCAGGTGCTTGGGGTGGCACATTTCTCGGGGCAGCATTCTGGCGCTGGCCATATCGCCCCTGGAAATGTGCCCCCTGCCGCCCCAGGTCAACTCCACCTACTCCCCTGAGCGTGCCGCCGCCACTCCGCTTCTCTCCCCTCCCTCCCAGGCTTGCTGCGCGTGAAACAGCTGTTTGGCGTGGCAAGCCTGGGAGGGAGGGAGGGAGAAGCAGAGCAGCGGCGCATTCAGGGGAGCAGGCGGAGCGGAGGTGAGCTACGGCGGGGGGGAGCCATAGGAAGCAAAGAGGGATGGAATGCAGCATGCCCAGCGGAGGAGGCAGGGCCGGGGATTTGGGGAAGGGGCAGAGTTGGGGCGGAGCCAGGGGGGCCACAAAAAAAAAAAGCAGGGGCAGCCAATAAGATTTTTTCAGCCCCAAGCAAAAAAATTTGAGCTGGCCCTGTATATATCTCCTGATTTTCAGAGTGTAGCTGAGCTTGATGTTCTGGAAGGACATGGGGCATGACCGGGCAACCTATTACCTATTAGCTTTGTGCGCTTGGGGAACCAGGGTGCAGTGTCCAGCCTGTCTGACTCACGGAAGACCTCCCCGCCCCCAGCCTCTGCTTGAACCAAAGCCAATCATAAGAAAGACTTGCAAAAAGCAATGAAAAGGTGGTGGAAGACACACCTAACCCCCTCCGGACAAGGGTGACAGGATTAAGGAAACTCCCCTAGCCTCATTTGCATCGAAGATGGGACAGGGAGGCATCTCCATTAGAATACAGAATGGAGAACAGAGATTCCAAGGCAAGAACCACACTGAACTCTGGAACCAGAAAAGCAGGGAAGCACTGCATGATGGGGAATCTCTGCTCCAGACGTTAATGAACCCACGCCTGCACCCACCCAACTCAGTAGTTATCAGACCAATTCTAGAAAAAATCCTTTATTGAGATCCAAAATACTGAAGCTGCCTCTTGACACTGTGAGCTCCTTCAAAGGAACACCACCTATAGCCAGGAATGATCAGTTCCTATTGTTGAGCCTGAACAAAACCTTGGTGTACTCATTTGAACCATCAGTTTACCCATAAGCAAATCTAGTGTTCTCCCTTGAATCACTGTTCTTTCCCTACAAAAACCCCTATCCACGCTCAAGTGTGTGTTCTGATGCCTGTAACCAACATCTGCATCAGGTCCATTGGGACTTCATCTTCTACTGACTGACCATGCTGAGGGCTTGGCCTGTCTCCAGCACTTCGCACCCTCAGTTTCCACCACCATCTGGGAACCCTGAACTATTCAAGCTTCCCAGAGTGCTGAGAACCCAACCCTCTCTCCTTCTCTCTCTAGGTATCGTCTTCTGACCCTGACTTGTGTGATCAGTTATAGGTTTCTAAACCTGGCTTTTATAATCAAATATAAGTTAGATTTAATAACGGTTTTATTTGTTTGGCTCCCCTTGTAGGGTTATTACCTGTCAATAATAACTTTCATGGTTAAGCTGGTTGCTTCTCTCGCGCTCTCTCTCTCTCCTCCCCCCCACCGTAGATGTTTTTTGCCTTCCCATTTGCTCTGCAGCAACGCTCCTTGTACCTAAGCTAAAGATTCCTGCAGCGCCCAAAAATCTTGTGGGGTTTGCTCATCAAGTGGGTTATTACCAGAACAACTGTAACATGAAAGTGGGGATAGGGACATGCTGAACCTGGGGCATATATAGGTGGCAGCTTGGAAGTGCGGCTCAACCCAGCCTTCTGAGTCCAGGGAACATAGAGGGGTCAGCTTGGGAGTGTTGATTAATCCATACTCTGTTAATGTGTGGGGGTTTGTCTGATTCTGTGGCTGGAAGAACCCAGCCCTAGGGAACCTAGGTCCTGCAGGATAGCTCCACTGGGAAGGAGCATGCAGAAGGGAGAAGCAGAGCTCCATATGAGAACACAAGTAGTACATGGATAGAATTACAGAACCACCCCCAGCAGAGTAACCCTAATAAATGAGCATACCCCAAAGTAACAGGCAAATCTGCTAACAAACCTTAACTGTGGTAATGCAGCTTTTGTCAGTAAATAAATTAAAGATGGAGATACACTCTTATGATGGTGACAGGGACCAAATAAATACTCAAAATTGCACTTAATGCTGAAAGAAAAGCAGCATGAGTATTTGATTTCCAACACATCATTACCATTTTCTTCATAAGAGTCTGCAAATCTCATATATTGCAGAGACTATCTATTTTTGTTAGGAACACCTGAAAGTCGCTAACTTGATGGCGAGTAACCAGTGTCAGTGGAAGAGGAGATTCTTGTACAAAAATGAGCCCCCTGCTATAATGCTTTCTTCAACTACTGTCGCCAATGCAGATGCTAAAGAGAACATTAAATAGAATATTTTAGAGAAAGATGGAGGCAGCAAGGATTCCAGGAAGAATTCTTTTAGTCCTACCTTTCTGTTTCTATATCATATCAGGAAAAATTGTACAATTGTACAGGAAATGGTTTACCTTGGACAAAAGTTCCCACAAAAACATCCTTAGTTATAGACTAATCTAAAGTTAAGACTGTGAGCAACATTCCATAATAAACCCCATTTTTTAATGCCTCACACCTGCATAGAAAGTAGATCAAAGTCTTTGTGAGACATGATGGTTTGAAAAGTCATAGGTTGTAACATTTTCCATACTGTCAAATCTCGAGAGGTTTGGATTAGACACTTCCAATTTGTTTTACTTACGGGGGGGGGGGGGGGGGGGTCTCCTAAAAGATACCTTTAAATATTTTCAGAAAGCCCTGGTGTTTATATTTCTCTTCCTTTGAATAAACCTACCTCCAACTAAATTACTGGAACTAAGATCAACACTTGGCAATAAGGGCTATGGGCCAGATTTTCAAAGGCACCTAATGGGATTTTCCAAAGCAATTCAGGCACCTAAATCCACTTAATTTCAATGAGACACCCCTAACCTGTTTAGGTTCTTTTGAAAATCCCACTGGGTGCCTCTCTGCATCTTTAGGCACCTAAATACTTTCTAAAATCTGACCCTATGCCCTTTGCCCTTCCCCTAGCCCTGCAGTAGTGGGAGTGAGACACAGTCACTAATTTCAACCCAGAGAATGTGGGGTTTTGTGTTTTTTTGGTAGAGTAATAAAATATTTACCATTCAATATATCATTCAACAATGAGGTGCTTAACCACATTAGAGATGAAAAGATCTATTAGGTAGACCATTTATTCACCACCTCTCCCTAGCCAAGAAATAATTAAGTGATACTTAAATGGAAAAGTGAACTGAAAATAAACATTTCAAAATTCCCCATCTGCTGGAACTAAGACATGAATTCAGTTCATTACTACATAAAATATTCCCCTGCTCTTTTCTGGTTCCCTGAAATTGTTGCTATAGCACTTCTTATGCCATGGCTACAGTAGCAGGAAATTCCAGTGGAGCTGACGCACAGGGGGTTCAGACAAATTATTTTTTAAAAACCCTATTTGAAGTTCTTCATCTTTATCCTTTTCTTGTGCTATTATACAACAAAAACTACCTCCTAAAGACTTCAATGCTCACAGTGTTGAATATTAAGGAAAATTATAAAAATGCAATCATGAGGTTACCTAATAAACTATCACTTGGTTGACATGAGAGATCCTCACTACCCAATTATAAGGAAAGGTTTGTTTGTTTGTTTTTCCCCCACTCAGACCATCTACTTATCAAAATGTTCCTCTGCATTTCTGGAACAGAGATATTTAAGATAAACCCTACTTTGTGTTTTCTCCCAGACTGCCCCTCATGCTTACAAAGAGTTTCCCATAAACAGCCACAAAATTAACTCATCATTCTCCTTCAAAATTCTCCTTTCCCATGAGGTCTACAAAAAGCTTAATAACCACTAGACTGCTGTTGTACAGACCATTGCCTAACATGCTGTCCAACACTATCTGAATGATTTCTTATATCCCCTTGTCTAGCTATATCCATCTATTGTCTTGTCTTACACTTAGACTTAGTTCCTGCCTGAAAGGGCTTACAAGCTATCTTTTTGTTTTGTTTGTACAGAGCCTGGGGCTCGTAGCCACTATGGTAATAGAAACAATAAAAATAAATTTATAACAAAGATGCAAGAGCTGAAATTCTTCCATCATCTAAAAGAATATAATGCATTATAAATCTTGTGCTGCAACACACAGCACTTTACTACAATTAAAGTCTTCTCACACCTTTTGTGTATACAAACACAGCTGTTCAAGAAAGCAGTTTATGTGGACTGTAAATGCAAAATAAAGTTATACAGTATTAATGTCCAGCCCCATGCACATTCTTTGCAGACGCTCTTCAGAGTAAGACGATTTTCCTGTGGCACCACTGAACCTCTGAAAAACGCTCAGTCCTCCAGCTCATGCCCACCTGTGGTGATAGCAACAGAGGCTCAGGTGGAACATGGGGGAAGATGTTAAAGGGAGAGTGCCAGGGCACAGCTGGCAAGATAAATAAAACAGGGAAGCAGCTGGAACATGGCCCCATTTCTGGTCCTGTCAGAGCAGGAAAGAAATTGACAAAGAGCTCTATAAAATCTAGAGCAGTTAGCAATCGTTGATTCCTCTTCCACAAGCATGTATATTGGAGCTTGAAATTACCCTGATTTTATCTACTTTCTTTTTTGCAGAAGAGCAAACAAACATGACAACTCTGGGCTCCCTCTGCTGGTCCTAGAAAGAGCCAAATTCTGTCCTCTTGTTACACCTGAGAAACCCTTAAACCTCAATGGGGCAAACACATACAGGACAGAATGTGAGCCACAGAATGAAAATTGTAAAGAAATACAAAGTGGCTGTTATTTAATTTCTCAGTAAACAGGTGATTCTTTTGTTTAAAAAAATCATGGGATATTCTCTTCCTTATTAGCCAATTTAAACATAGTTCAAATCTAAAGGACATTTCACATTTAATATTCAAATAGTTTAACTAAATGTGGTATTTTCTGTTTTGCAGTATGACAGCTGTAATGAAATCAGCAGATGGATACTATATATTAACTGTACAATATTGGGTAAGTTTATACCTTAATCTACTTAAGTAACCAGGTCAAATTTGAAGTCTCATTATAGGAAACAGACAAATACACAATATTCAAAAAAGAAAAGGAGTACTTGTGGCACCTTAGAGACTAACCAATTTATATGAGCATAAGCTGAAGTGAGCTGTAGCTCACTTCATCGGATGCATACTGTGGAAAGTGTAGAAGATCTTTTTACACACACAAAGCACGGAAAAAATGGGTGTTAACCTTTTGTAGTGGTAAACACCCATTTTTTCCATGCTTTGTGTGTGTAAAAAGATCTTCTATACTTTCCACAGTATGCATCCGATGAAGTGAGCTGTAGCTCACAAAAGCTTATGCTCAAATAAACTGGTTAGTCTCTAAGGTGCCACAAGTACTCCTTTTCTTTTTGCGAATACAGACTAACACGGCTGTTACTCTGAAACCTGACAATATTCAAATAGATTTTATGCATACATTTCCCTTATTGCCTCCTAATAACTTCTGTCTATTTAGTGTTCTATCCTGCAGGACCTTTTCACCTGATTTTACTTGAGCACTGAAAAGGAAAAGAAATCCCTCCTTCCACAACTCATTAATAACAAAAATTTCTCTTGGAATCTAGAAAAATTTCTTAAGTAATAACACCAAGCTGCCCAACATTTGTTTGTTTTTAACATAGTATCTTAAACTGGTATCTCTTTCCTTTAAAAAGCATAAATCTTATTCCCTTTGTGTTGCACAGTTACCACATATTACACATACCAATATGTAACCATTGGGCAATCAGAATACTTAGGTCCCAGTCCTGAAATACACTTTACATGGGTGGGGATCTGTGGGTAAAAGATCCTTCAATGGACAACATATTGCACGAGTGGGATCTTAATTATATCCATTTTTTAAACAAGAGCCTTTCTTAAAAACATAAAGGTATAGGGTAACATTCTCATATCTGTCATTATGTACTACTGTCGATCAATATGTAATGTGTAACTGGATGTAGCATTTGCTTTGTAATCACACGATACTTGGGATCTTGTGTCTACTCTGTAAACTACGATACAGGAATATCAAATTAAGGAGATATTTGTCTACTTTAAAAAGAATCACACGTGTATTGCCAACATGTTTATTTACCTATATTACAACTGTACCAAAAATGTTTAAAGTACAGTTTACGGGGTGTTTTTTTTTTTTTTTTTTTTTTTTTTTACTGTTTATGCCTTTGCATTCTTTCAGATGGACAATGAAAATCCATTAAGTCTATTTTACTTCCAATTTCTCAGTGCTGTAATGTTTGGGTTGCAAACACTGTAACACAAGGTTTGTTTGTTTAAAAATAACCTTTTCTATTGGAATTTTAAAAAATAATCACTAACAACATTTTTATTTGTTTGGGTTTTCTATGTTTTGATTTGAACCAAATTTCAGTTTATAATGTCTATATAAAGTCACATAATATGTTTTCATAATTTAATAGTTCAGTATTAAAACAAACATCAGAACTCCAAAAAAAGAAGCTCTACAGGAAAATTAAAGGGATACTGTCAATTTACAGAACATGCTTCTGTCTAAAAATATTTTACTTCCTATAGTGCATAGTTGGTTCCATGGTTTCTCCAGTTGTTCCTGTGTTCAAGAACACCACAGCAACAAGTGAGAAAAATATTTTAAAATGTACAACCCCAAGTATCGGTCAGGGGACTCAAAAGCAGGCAAAACACTTAACTCATTTTCTTTTAAAATTAACTAGATATAAAATTGATGTCCCTTTCATCAATTTCTGATCTAATAGAGTCTCCAGACTTAATGATAATTTACACTTGGTAGCTGGACCCAGCCTGATCACATACTCTTAATCTTTGGTGGCCTCCGTTTTCTACATAGTCTCTTTTCCACCCTTCAAATTTCTTCAAAACTACCATGCTAATCCTTTGGCCACCTTGGATTTGTTTTTTCCTTTAACACGTTTTGCCTTAAGCTTCTTCCTCTGTCTGGGATTCATCCATACTGGGTACTGTCCATATTGGTCTAAAAGATTCTTTTTGTTTCTTTTAATCTGTGTATCCATCTTAACTTCGTCTGAAAAAAGAAAGCATTTACAAAAGTCAATAAAAATATTTGAATCAGCTTCATACAGGATACTTAGAAACACTAGATTTACAAACAGTAACCAATATAATCTCTCTTCACACATGCCATAATTTTTTCAGTATCAGGAGTTTCCATAAGGGATTTCTTCGGGCCCCAAAAAAATGCAACACAGGATGATCCCTTCTAAATAATGCTGTTTGCCACAGCAAAGGAGCGGGTCTGGAGCGTGCATTTGGACAGATGCTCTTCCCCAAGCCAAGTACCAGTTGTTGAGAGCAGGAGCTAGTTGCTGGATGGGGGAAGGAGTGTGCAAACCCATGGAATTTAGGAGCAGGAGCTGGTAATGGAACCATGTTGTTAGGAGAGAGGAACAACATGGACTATGATATTACAGTTCAGAGCTACTATGGATTATAGATAATGTCTTTTCTGTAATGTTGATGGGTGAAATGAAGGGTCACTAGTCCCAACGACAATGAAAAACAAGGTTAAAAAAAGGCAATTCCCCTCCCCACCCCCTTTGCTACTCCATTCCAGGCTTGAAAACCAGAAAGGTGGTGGTGGTGGTGGGGAGGGACATGAGAGAGGAAATGGTTGCAGGGAGTCCACGAAATAAAGGGGGATGGGAGGGTGGCGCACACAGGGAGTTCGTGGCAGAAATGGAGGGACGCACGGAGCCCCCTGGGTGTGCACTGAGCTCAGTCCACTGAGCCCATGAAGGGGCTGAGCCGCAGCAGAGATTCACAGCTGTGGGTTTCACAACCTGGGCTGTGTTTTTCCCTGGAGCCCAACAAATAGCGCAGCAAAATTAAAACCAAACTCACGCCCTTGATCTTTGACTTTCTCGGGGGTGATCACCGTGGCTATTTCTTTAACCTCCTCCATTACAACATCAGCATTTGCTTTCAGGATGTTTTTTAATCGGCTGAGTTCCTTCGGCGCGTTCTTCTTCCTTTTCTCAGCGCGCATCTTTCTCTTCCATTTACTCCTTAAACTCTTGGCCATTTTTGATTTTAGCTGAGATGAGGGAGAGGTGACCAAACAACAACGAACTTATCTTCCGAACCTGGACACTTCGCCTGTAAACCCACCACTTCCCCTCGCCCCCCGACCAGCCCCAGCCCCAGCCCCGGGCCCCGGGCGGGCGAGGAGAAGCCCGGCCCCTAGCCCTGTGCTGAGGTGCGGGTGGGCTCCAGGCGGCCCCACCCACTCGCTGGACACAGCCGGGGGCTGACCCCGGGCCGCGGGCGGCCAGCGCGCCGAGGGTTTCCCCAGGTAACAGCGGGCGCCTCCCGTGGGCTGGAGCGCGGCGCGGCTCGGCGGCGGCGGCGGGGAGGAGGCGTCGCTACAGCAGGCGGGTCTCAGCCCACAACCGCCCCGCGACACTCACAGGCGGCCGCGCGCACCCCTCCCCCCACTGGGGAAGGCCCCGGCGGAGCACGCGATCGCCGGGCTCGGCCGCTTCACAGGGCAGGGGCCGCAGCTGGGCACCGGGGGGCCGGGGCCGGGGGCCGCGCGCGCGCGCTCGCGCTCGCTCCAGAATCCACTCACCGAGAGTCGCACGGAGCCGGCTCCCCCACGCGCCCGACTGCCAGTTGCGCAACAGCACCTGCCTTCCGGTGTCTGTGTGGCGCGTGCGCAGTCCCGCGGGGCGGGGCGATGGTGGAGCCCGTACACGTATAGAGCCACAAGCCGGGGGCGGGGCCTGTGGGCCGCTGAGTTAACCCGTTCGGGGCGGGGGCAGTTGTAGCAAACCTCTCCTGCGAAAGGGAGTGTGCGCGGGGCCGGGCACGTGGTGACCAGCGCGAAGCTGGGGCCCGTCGCTGGCGCGGCATCCACCTTGGCTGGGGCCAGGGATCCCCTCCGCAGTCACTGTCTCCCCGGGAGCTGCTGTGCGGCAACAGCAGCCCTGCGGCCAGACCCCTGCTGGCCTTGAAGCAGAACAGCTACGGAAACAGCGGCAAAGAGTCCTGGGGCATCTTATAGACTAACAGAGGTATTGGAGCATGAGCTTTCGTGGGTGAATTCATTCACCTGTTTGTATTCACCCACAAAAGCTCATGCTCCAATACCTCTGTTAGTCTATAAGGTGTCACAGGACTCTTTGCTGCTTTTACAGATCCAGACTAAGGTGGCTACTTAACCCTCTGATACCAGCTACAGAAACTGACACATTACCCTGTATTCTATAGTCTCTAGGGTCTAGACATTGGGTCACCGTTTGCAAGGCACTGCTGCTTTCCCCACAGTACAGAGACAGATCTGAGCTGTTGAATTAGAGACTAGTTTACTCAGAGGAAAGTGCTTTATCTAGTAAAAAGCCCAACGATGCAGGTTGAAAATACCTAGGAGAACTTGGTCCTTCAGCAGCCTTAATAAATGTACACATTAGCTATTCTGGAGGATGGCTAAATTAGTCCTCCTGCATTTGTTTCATAAGTGATCCTATTCAGATACTAAAAAATGTGTCCAACACATCCAACATTTTATTCGCTGATAAAACCCGACGGAAAATAAGGTGCTATTTTCTAGACAAAATTAACAGCAAACACACACAATGTAAAAGTAACTCCAAAGACTCATGCATCTGATCTTGTTACTGAACATTTAAAATTTTATTATATTTCTTAGTACAGCTCAAATATCAGAGCAGGTGGAACATTCACTTACAGTCCTCCTTGACCAACTTCTCAGCAAGCCAACTGCATACCTGGTCCGAAACTATCCCAGTTCTTTATTGCTAACAACAACTTTCACTTTGCCTCCTCTTATTTTGCCCTCACTGGCTTTCCAAAATTTCACCAGCCTGGAAAACACAACCCATATTCACACCAGAACCCAGGTCTCCCAAGTAACAAGAGCTGCTGCTAAGCAATGGTTTACATTTTTAGTTCTCTCCACTATCTGATCTTTGGAGCTCTCCAATCCGTACAGCTAGATGAACAGATTTTAGGATTAAGATTTTCCAATTTTAATGCATGCAAACATTCACAGTTCTATGCAGACTCAACATTTTTATATGTGCAAAACCACATTCCATCTTTCAATTATATTTATGTTAATCAACAGCTGAAAGATAGGCAATAAATAATTGAGCAATCTAACACTGTGTATTGTTCTGTTTATACTTGTCCTTGGTAAATAAAATAATCTCATAGCTCTAAACCAGAGTAGATTAAAATCTTTTAAAGGAAGTGTAGTTATGTTTTACTAGTTAATAATTCCAAGTCTTTCAAATAAGATCCCACTAATATACATTTTTAGAATGAGAGAATTTTAGCTTATGTAAAATATCACTATACACTAACAAAATGAAAAGACTTGATCTTATATTATCCAGATAGATTTATGATTCCAAAGGAACCATCCACAACAATTATAGGATAGCAGAAATAAAATGATGGGATTTTCTAACTGTTCGTGTTAGGGCTATCAGAAGTTGACAAGCATTTTCATCAAAAACTACCCTGGTTACAAATAAAGCCGTTACAAAAGTAACTGAAATGGCTGCAGGGTGCAACTAAAGTAAAATATATATTTTGAGCAGAAACGCATCAGTTACATAAAACCCTTTCATTTCTGAGAAAAAGATTCAGTAATCATGGAATGGAAAAATAGTAAGATTCGATCTCAAAATATGCTGCAGTTTGTATATAATCAAAACCAATCCTATTTAGACTCAACCCTCTAAACACCACATTTCACTATTTATGGAGGAGTTTCACTACAGGTCACCTACAGTTATTTTTTATTTAATGCTTCTAGTAGGCGCAGCAGGTGCAGGAACAGATTGATGATATCTAAGTAGAGATTGATGGCAGCCAATATATACTCTTCCGGGGACAGTCTGTGCATCAGTAAATGAGTGTCATAGATGATAAATCCGCAGAACAGCAGCGCTCCCGCAGCAGCAAACAACAGCTCTATTGTCTCACTATAGAAAAACAGCTATAACCAAATGATAACGTGAGAAGGGAAAACATTTGTAAGTTCAAATTTCTTATACAACGGCACTTCACTATTAAAACAAAACTACAGTTAGATCATTGTAAATACTTTGCCCTTGTACAGGAATATACATATTGCTAAAAGCCAGTAGTAGAAGAGAAAATTCCAAACTTTTGTTTTCCCCACTCAAATTAACACCCCCACCCTTGAGGTCTTAGGTCAGTGTCACCATTCTTCTAGGAGATGTGGATTAGATATGATTTACTTCAAAACTCAGTATATTTACATATATACTACTGATTCAGTAAGACTACTCATAGTAGTGAAGTTAAGCATGTGCATAAGTGTTTGCAGGATAAGAGCCTAAATGAGCTGGGGGGGTTGCTACTGGGTGATGCAAAGTATTGTCCAGGGGCTGAGCACACTGCTTTTGCAGTACTCCAAACTGAAGGAGTAAGACAGTGACAAACTGAACACGTATTTTCTGCAAAAAAGTGCAGGCTGTATGCTAGAGCCTTCAATGTTGTCTATCCCAGAGATTCTCAAACTTCCATTGCACCACGAACCCCTTCTGACAAAAAAATTTACTACATGACCCCAGGAGGGGAGCGGAGACTGAGACCTGCCACACTAGGTGGGGGTGGAGTTCGGGCTTCTGCCCTGGGTCCCAGCAAGCTTATGTTGGCCCCGGCGACCCCATTAAAATGGGGTCCCAACCTACTTTGGGGTCCCAACCCACAGTTTGAGAACAACTGGTCTCTCCCTATCATTCCAAATTTGTGTCATTAGAAGCAATGCCTCAGAGGAAGCTCTGCTTTCAGGACAGTAATAGTGAAGGACAATGAAGGAAAAAAAAAAAGTGGCCATCCTGCCTTGTTCCAGTCAATCAAGATATCTAGTTTGGTTAAGTTCTTTCCCAATCAAACATACTCCCAATTTTACACTGCCAAAACCAGCATCCTACAGAAATCAATTTGAAAAATGTGGTCAAAAGATTACAACATGACCTGTGCCAATAACATTCATAGATTGCATCAGCAATACCCACAGCTTTTGGTCTTACAATATAAATGAAAGATTTCTACAAAATGGTGACTGAACAGTACGTTTTAATAGTTTAATTACAGATAATTCATCACTACATTAATTTGTAGTCAATTCCCTTTATAGTTAGCCAATTGGAGACACGTACATGATACATTGGCTTATTATTGATCAAGGATAAAATTATCAACAGCACTCAAGTGACTTAGGAACCCAGGTCTTATTGAAAGTCAAAGTGTATTGAAAATGGGACTGATGATCCTAAGTCACTTTGGCATTTTTGATAAGTCTATTCCAAGATTTGTATAACTTTTATTTTTTGAGTTCTCAAGCATGTCCTATTCTAACAATTGTATTCTTTTACAAATATATGTAATTAGGTGTTAAGTATTTTGTTTCAGTTACTAGTTATGTCAAACAATCACTTCTAGTCCTGAACACAATATATCTTACCCTCAAGAGACTGGAGAGGATGAAAATCCACAAGCAAGCAAACAGCCTGGAAAAAAAAGACATTCGTGTATTAGCTATATTACTATTATTTCAAAATTTTCTTCAAATTTTTCCATCCCACAGAAAAACACCTTGAATACTCTAACAGTTATTCGCATATACATGCAAATACACACAAACACCCCCTCCCATCCACCCACAATCTCTCTGTTGCAGGTAGCAATGAAAACTGCTGTTAATGATTTGCTATTTGAAAGTTCCTTGATATTTCAGTGAAAAATGCAAATAAATAGTTTGCTAGTGTAATACTAACATTATAGTTTTAAAATTGTTAACATAAATAGCACAACTGCAAAATAAACTATTTGCCAAAGGAGGGACCTATATAAAAACAAAAATTAAAACTCAGAACACCCATAAGATTCCCTTAAATCAATTACACAACTCAGCTTTCTGTAGGCCTGGCTTTTATTCCTGTATCTGTAATACTTGTGCTTTTAAAATAGTCCAGTAAAGGAACCTACCCTGCTCCGAATTTGCTGAAATCTCTCTTGGACTGCAAAGTATACACAGTCAGCCCAAGAAACACAGCAGTAGTCAGAATAAAAGCTTGTAAGACAACTGATACATCATAGAAAGTCACTGTAAACAGAAAAAAGTCAATTATTTAAAAATAGTATGCTGTGCATATAAATAAACATTGTGATGAGGTTTTTGTATTTATAGATTGTCAGTGTGAGAAAGCTGGTTAGATTTGACCTCACAATCTTGAGACTGATATATACAGTACGCGCGTACCATATGCTTCTACATTTGCTGGTTCTTAAAATTTTTGGTATAGGGTTAGCTTTCTTAAATGGACACGTCAAATCTTTTGTACCTGTGCTAAAAAACATTTTCAGACTTGTGCAAGGAAAGCCAGATCCAAGAGCAGAGAGGGAAGACAGGGTACTAATCCCATCCCTGCAATGGGAAAGTGGTATCTTTTCTCCTACTCTTTAACAGTCAAGTCATAGGGATACAAAGCAAATATAGAACTTCTATTTAATAGGAAGAAAGGATGACAATCTGATTTCCTCCCTCTGCTCCCAAGACTTTGCTACACATGTTGAAATCATGTGTGCAAATCCAAAATAAGAGCTCTGTCACCGGTCAGGTCACATCTGGCAGCTTTAAACAGCAATGGGTGCAACATGTCCGATTCCTTTCCCTATTTCTGTCTGAAATCAACAGGCAGTATTAGAATGACTAGCGTTTGTTTACCTGTAATAGCAACAGTCAATGCTTCCAAAAGGGTCTATGAGAAGAAATGGAAAAAAAGCATAAACTAAAGATATTCATATGAAAACACTGTACACATTCACCAGTTTGTAGTTTAAGTATTTTGCTACATAATCTTTTACTATATGCAGAATGTACCATGTGCTATAGAAACATGCTAGTTTATTTAAAAACTGAAAGTTTTTAAAAATAAAGCTCTCAGTAAGTCAAAAAATGGAAAATACAGTATGTCTTACTATCCAGGAGAGAGCATAATTGTTACATGTAATTTTTATTTCACCGCCTATCTTATGGTACATGACAATTTTAAGTTATGTGGCTAAAAATTTCCTTTAAATAACAATAAAAAGGTAGATAGGTTTCTCAGAATTGTTGTTATAACTGAACTGTTTTCAGTTTCTCTGTCTGTATATTTTTCAGTATTAAAATACTTTCTTAGGTGAATTTTAGGACTATGGGGTGGAAGTATGTACTTGTGTCCTTAACTCCTTCCCCTTGACCAACTAGCCTGAAATCAAATCCACTACTGTTGTACTGGCACAGGACTGAAACAAAACTTGGAATTTTCCTTAGTTTTAGTATTCATTAAAGAAAACATGAGGGGGAAAAAAAGGTTTTCAGAACAGTACCTTGGCTGCTTTTATCCTGTTTACTCTTGGGGGAATTCTGTGGTACTGCATGCTGGCAGAAAATGCCCCCACTCTTTGCTTCCCTGCTGAAAATGACAGGGAAGCAAAGGGAAGCCGAGGGCTGGGATGTGGGGACAACCATGGGTTCAGTTTTCTTGGGGGGAGGGAGGGGGGCTTGCTCCCCCCAAACAGAGGTAAGGTATGGGGGGCACACGAGGTTTTGTGCCACTGCCCTCCCCCCACCCCATTTCTGCAAGCACAGAGCTGCCCAACTGAAGGAGGCGGTGTCTGGGCTCCAGTGACTCTGCAGGTGAATGCCACCTCCTGGATCCTAGTGCCAGTCATGCTCTCCTTCTGTGTGCTGGGACCCTTCCTGTTTTCTGTGCAACAGTGACTGCCTGCAGTGGGGCTGAGTAAGTGGGGGGCGGGGGTAATGAGGAAGGAAGGGGGGGGGAGGGGAAGAGGCAATCTGGAAGGAAGGGGGTGCGGAATAGGGCAAGGGGAGGGGAATGTGTGAGTGAGGGGAGGGGAATGGAGCAGTGGGGGAGGAGGATGAGATGGGGAAGAAAAGGGGATAGGGGAATCGCGGGGGGAAGCGGGAGTCCAGCATGCGGCATCCTCTCAGCAGCAACTGGGGCTCCCACATTAAACAGGTCTCACTGCAACAAGCCCCAGCTCCCTACACCTGGACCCCCCCCAAATGAGCCCTCCCACACCAGACCACCACCCCACTGAGCCCCAACCAGCTGCACTTGGACCCCTCCCACCTAGCCCCACTCCCCTAGCACCCAGACCCCCTCCCGAGCCCCCCACATCCAGACCCTCCCTCCCTGAGCCCCAACCACCTTCATGTGGATCCCCTGCAGAGTCCCATTGCCCCTACATCTGGAACCCCCAACGAGTCCCCATGCATCCAGATCTGCCACTGAGCTGCTCGCACCCAGATTGCCCCACACAGAAACCTCTCACCCCACACTTGAATCCCCCTACACTAAGGCCCTCCACACTTGGATCCTGCTGGGCTGAGCCTGTGCACCCACACCTGATGCACCTGGCGCAGAGGGGCAGGGCCCTGGGGTGTTTCTGGGGCAGGCCTGTTTCAGGGTCAGGTGTAGCCTCACTGCTAAGTCCCTGTACTGGAAGGGGGGGGGGGGGGGGTTCAAGGTGATCTCCCACCTCAGTGCAGCCAGTGGTCTGCGCTCCCCACTGGAGCCACATTTATTTATTGACAAATAATATTTGCGGAATTTTAAAATATTGCATGCATAATTTTTTGGCACAGAATTTCTTCAGGAGTACCTGTTGGATCAAATCAACTGTTCTGAGCCCTCAGTTTCTTTAAATCTATTATGTCCCAAACTTACAGTTTTGTCCTATCCTTTTTGCAGTGTGTAATGTTTAAACTGTTGAGGAAATCTATTGGAATACAACATTCCATACTGTGCTTGGATGTAACTTTTACAAAAATTATTTCATTTTAAACAACTTGAATAAAACCCTGAACGTTTTCTGCATCACAAGTACAGAAACAGACAAATATAAATCTACATTCCAATTAAGATAATGGACCCACTGCATGGCTTTTGGAGAAAACATCTTTGTGTCTTATAAGTCAGGAAAACCTGGTAGATCTCTTCAGATTTGAAGAATACAATTTACACAACTTCTTCCAAGATGTCAAAGCCAGAGGAATGCTAGTGGTGCAACCAAAGCATCTCTTTTTGGCAGACTGAACTGTCCCATTACTTGGGACAAGAACTCCTTAGGCTATTGGAGGGTGACTGTGATAACTACAAAATTCTACATATGGGCTGACTGGTAGTTATATATTATCATGCACGGG
Organism: Caretta caretta; assembly: GCF_965140235.1. Lineage (NCBI taxonomy): Eukaryota > Metazoa > Chordata > Testudines > Cheloniidae > Caretta > Caretta caretta. The sequence continues at coordinate 290,613,881 of NC_134206.1, read as the reverse complement.
ATCAAAATTTGAGACTAGCTCATTCATATGCTCTTTGGATTGGAAACATGCTCGAAACTCTTAGCACCAAGAAGGAGAAAATCGATTTTAATCTTATACACTAGAAACCACTATTTGTCCCTGTCAATGACTGTGCTTGATCTCAGCTATCCATTGTTTAATGGTTTAGTAAGTATGGTAACACAGAAATCTCCTTGAGTCCCATGTTTCCTATTCAGCACCTTACAGACAAAAGAAAAAGTCCTTAAAGTCAAGGGAGATATTAAAAAAGAAAGAAGACAAAAAAAAAAAAGAAAACTTTGCTGAGACCTGTTTAAAGCCCCAAAACGATAAGGAAGCTTGCAGAAGACTGATTGGAGGATATCCAGAAACAAGGTGTGGCCGGAGCATACAAAAATTCTGAAGGACTGAGAATTTTATACTATACCTTGCAAAAAGGTACAATGAAATAAATTAGCCACCACTGGTTTGTTTTAAAAAGTTATTTTCAAATAAAATTTACATTAAGCATTACTCTTGTAAAGAATGAAATTATAAAGATACTTACAAATCCAAAGAGTAGGTATAAATTAACAGGATGCTGATGTCTATACAGGGTTAGTGCTAAAATCATAACCAAAGATCCAAGCACAGATGCCAAAAGCAAAGCAGGGCTGTAAAATTTAACACAAGAAAGTCAGAGTTAAATAAAAGTAGTAACACTGCTCTCTCTCACATTTTCTTAAGAAGCTAATACTTATACCATATGTCTACAGTAATACTAAACTGAGGGGTGTGAGAGTTCCTTTTACCAAAAGATACAGGCTGTTCAAAGATCTATTAACTGGATCTAAAACAGTGATCTATTACACTTGTGTTTGGAGGGGAAAAAATAAGCCCACCACATATGCAAAATGCAAAGAGAAGAAATTTTTATCTGTAAACAAACAAATCCATAATACTTATACACGCGGGCTCTGATTCTGCAAACAGATACAAGTAATTTTATGCACTAATTCACACAGAATTCAACATAAACATTAACTAGTAATTTGCTGCTGAAATGAAATTGATAAAGTAGTTCCCCAAGCAAAACATAAGAAGTTTCAGAATTCGACGGGGTGTTTCCAAGTATGGCCATGTCTACACTACAGAGCTTACAGCACTGTAGCACCGCTCATGCAGACGCTCTAAGCCAATGAGAAAGAGCTCTCCTGCTGACATAGCACTGTCTACACCTATGCTTAGGTCAGGCTTGTGTTGCTTGTTCACACCCCTGAACAACATCAGTTATACTGACTTAAGCTGTAGTGTAGACATGGTCTATAAATATAATTAAGATTTTATACGGTATCCATTATATAGCATTTTGTGCTGCTGTTTTATTGAAATTACAGTGAAAAAAAAAAGTTAAGGCAAAATTACAAGAGTGTATGTGGCACAGTGCCTGAGAGGGAAAGTTCCAGATGAAATAATACAGATGGAAAACCAACTCAAATAGGATCAGTTGTGGTGAAGGGACACTAGTAGAAACAGTAAGGAACATTGGAGAGCAATGGATACAATTTCTGAAGCAAAAAGAATCAGGTATGTGAAGAATTTCAGGATAATTCTCAGTGAGTTAGCAATGGCCAGGAAGCCACAAACAGTGACTGAGGATTGGGCAAGATATGGTCCAGCTTCCCGGGACACGAAAGTGACAGTTTGACTATAGAGCATTCCAAACGCTGAGTCAAAAAGCAGGGATTTAGGAAGACCATAAGAAAAAAAAACTGCATTAGCTGAGATGTGAAAAGATTAAGGCATGTATCTCAGCGGAGAGAGGATCAGGATATGTAAGAAGATAGGAAAGAGAAATATGGGAAGAAAGTAAACAAGATCTAGTCAGATTCCAAGATTTCTAGTACAGGAATACAGTTAGAGAATTGTAGAACCAAAGACAAAGAGGATGTTTTACTCAGAATATATCTGGGAGGTGTAAAAATATTAATATAATTAAATATCCTCTCTCACTTCCCTCCCACAAATTCCAAAGTGACCATTACACCAGCTACATTTTACTTTTTGAAAAGATTTCCCATTTCATTTAAGAACTTTACCTTTCATGCACAAATGTCTGAACTGGAGTAGAGTACAGAAAAATTGCAGACGTCACTGTGGTCAAAAGAACTTGAATTGAAAGAATACTGTAGACTTTTCGTAAAAAAGCTAGGATAAAGAAACAAAAATGACATGTCAACTTTGAATTTGCTGTCTACTTTAAGTCCTAAAATGTGATTCAGCAATGAGTATTCAATCTGAGTTTGCAATGTGATATGGACGCAACAGAAACTGACGTAATTATTGAACTGCATAAAAACATGCCACAGAGCAAAGCAGTAACAGTCCTTTCACCATACAGCTCTAATGCACCTGCGCAGTATGTGGAGATATAACTAGGTGCAACAGGATGAAAGAAAGAAAATGTAGGCTATTAGATCATAAACAGTCTCCCAAGATGGTAAAAGACCCATTACTTGGGATTTTAAATTAGGCTGGACACAGCTCTATAAAAAAGACTGCTGGGCAGAGACATGGTCCCAAATGATTTAAGTGTACTGAATAGGTTTATAAACACAGACGCCACACATTTAGAGCAAAAAAAAGTCTCTTCACATCAGTAGCCTTATGTCGCCACCTGAATTCTTAAGATCAAGAAAAAATATGTTTTTCTACACCAATAGATTCAAAACCTCCAGTCTCCCTGACTAACTTTTTAAAAGCTGTTCTAGAAGCCAAATTTGACATTTACGTTTCCTCCATAACATTGCTTGAAGTTCAAACTGAATACTAGAGACTAAATCACCTAGTGAGAAAAAAGTGAAATCTGAATAGAAGAGTTCGCAGTCTCTTTCCCGCGTTCTGATAAGAGACAGTACCTCAAGTCAGGAGGGGGAACGCCTTGTGCAGAACGCCAGTGCAAGGCCGGTGTCCTGCTTAAATTGGATTTAAGTGGTGCACTGACTTTCTGCTAATTCTGCAAAGTCTGGATAAAGATAACTTTCTGGATAAAATGTGAGAAAGTAAAATATAAATTAAAGCTATAAAATAAACCATCAAGTGATGGATGAAGCAACTGGGATAGCAGGAAATGCCTCTGACATGAATCTCAGAATTATATTTGAATCCACTTTTGATGATAAAACAAGCTGACCTTCCCCTGAACTGTACTCATCCTGGGTAAGTAAGTGCTTGGTGAATTACCCTAGAGTGGGTACTAGGAGAAAGCCTACTAACTAATCACAAGAGCCATATGGTGTTTTTAGACCTCACGAAGGGAGCTGGGTTAAAAGGCCCGCCCGCCCCTCGGACGGCAGCACCCGGGGCGCACGTAGGGAGAAAACAGGAAGTGAAACGCGGGCAAGGCCGAGTGAAAGCGGCAGCGCGGAGCAGGGACGGGGGTTTGCGCCGCCCTGAACCCAGAGGGTCTCCGCCGTGGCTGCCGGGGGACCGAGGGGCAAAGGCCCCGCGGGGCAGGGGACGGAGGAGTCCACGCTAAAGGGGGACCCTCCAGGCCCCGCAGGGGGAGCCGCTCGCGGGGGGCGGCGGCTCCGGCCCGAGTCCGGGTCTCACCCATGCGGATGTGGACGCTGGCCGAGGCCACGTTGCTGCCGTAGTTGAAGTCATCCTCGATGGAAGACCGGGGGTACCGCGGATCGGCCGCCGCCTCCATCGCCGCTGCCCCCTGGCCAGGCGCCTCCGTCCGCCCGACTGCGACGGCAGCCCAGCAACCGACCTCCGCTCCGCGGGCTGCCGGGTGAGAGAATCAAACCCCGAGCCGCCGAGCCAGCCCCAGAACCGCCGAGCGCCTCGATCGCGGGGCTGTCTGGCTCCCGCCCCTCCCCGCGGGGCGAGGCAGCGGGAGCTCCTGGTGGGGCCGCCGGGCGGCCTGGCTTCGCCTCGCCTCGCCTGGCCTGGCCTGGCGTGCGGCCCGAAGGAGAGCAGCGACCGTCGCTCCCATCTCGGGGAAGACTCGTTCTTGCCCCCGGGGCTGTTAGTGTTCAGGCGGGCGGGGTAGTTCCTCTGCACTAGAGAATCATAGAATCATAGAATATCAGGGTTGGAAGGGACCTCAGGAGGTCATCTAGTCCAACCCCCTGCTCAAAGCAGGACCAATCCCCAATTTTTGCCCCAGATCCCTAAATGGCCCCCTCAAGGATTGAACTCACAACCCTGGGTTTAGCAGGCCAACGCTCAAACCACTAATTCAACCCTAAAGTCCTTTATTAAATTCAGGGCCAGCTGGTGTTTATACAGTTGCTCTAACCCTGCCCCAGAAGCCTAACGAATAGGCGGGTGACTTTCACCCGGACGGTAACAAAATATGTATGAACGTTTGATCAAGATATTTACAAATGGGCTCAACCCAGGGATGCTGAGACCCATATTGGTGGGCTCCAACATGGTCAGGCAGGTATTCGCAAGGAACCCTTTAAAAGTTTACTTTTTTGTACCCTTTAACAAACAAGCAAAGTCCTTGCCAATTACTGACTTCAGCTAAAAACCAGTTTAAGAAAGTTCACCCTTCTTTGGACTCTGAATCCATATAAGATTTTCAGTTTCCTATCTCTTCCCCTCCTTGCTGACAAACAGTTTTTCCTTTGCACCTGGGTTCACATAGGCCCTAATTTTTTAAATAACACTGGTATGTGGGGTGGGCCAGGTGGACTTATTTTCAGACAAATTCTCTGTCTTATTTAAAACCATCTGCAGTCAACCCTATATCAGTAAGAGGCCTTCTTTTTAAAACTTCCCCTTATTGCATTAGTTGTTCTTTGAACCAGACATCCTCCCGACTTCATTCCTTATGACTCAATACTTTCAAGGTCTTTCTTGCTAGTTAGGGCCTTTCATTACAACACATTTCTTGAGCCTAACTTTAATTCTCTAATTATATATTTATTCTATACCTCAGCTGGCAATTACACCTCCAGCTGCATTGCAAACCTACCTTTGTCTGTAGCATCAATGGGAGTTGAGGGTGTTCAGAACCTCCCAGGGTTGCGCAGCACCTGGCAGGGTTAAGCCCTAACTCACCATTTCTATTAAAGTTCCTTTGTGATATAGCAATGCTGAATTTGATTAAAAATAGATTTTATTTAGCATGTGGATAAATACGTACCATGAGAATCTACAACATACTTCACATTAACAGCTGAATATAAAGTGAATATAAAAAAGGAGGGGGTATAAATATAAGTAGAATTAGTGTTTGTAGGAAGAGTTTTTCACTATACTCACACAGGTCTGTTCCACTCACTGTGATGGTTTTGTGAGGCTTTAGATTTGTTCCTGCCTCTTGGAAGCCTGGGTTTTTTTGTTTGTTTGTTTGTTTTTTTTTGCTTTAAAGCCAGAAATGCCTAAGGGGAAACGTGAATGTTGAAAAAGCAGCTTCTCCAAAATGGTTTGCCTCAAAATTATTATGTAGTACATCTCTTTCCTCATTGAGTCAAAGTAAACAACAACTATGTTCTGTAGAAGTTTTCAGAAATTATTAATAGAGGTAAAGGAGGCCTTTGGCTCTAGAATTTGCTTCTGATGTATACCCCCCTAAGCCTGAGTTGTGCCATTTTAGGGTACAATATAAAGCAGATCTTTGTTCAGGCTTTCTCCTAATAATGGGATTGATCCTGTAAGATGCTTAGTACCCTCAGTTAAATTCAGTGGAAATTGAGGGTCTTCAGCATCTCACAGAAGACACGTAGCAGTTTGCAAGATCAGGCTTTATAAATGTTGGATTTCCCCTGGTAACTTGACCTTTGGCTGGTTATTTCCTGCCTGTGAACTCTTTAAGCAGGTGATTCTGGATGATGTGACGGGCAAAGCAAGGTGGTGTTCCCTTATTTAAAAAAAATAATTTAGTTATATAATTAGTATGCCAAAGATGCTGATATACTGTAGTGTTAGACACCTTAGAAATACTGTAATAAATACATGTAATACATACAAATTAAATAAAATATTTTTTAAAAATTAGAAACAATTGAAATTGTAAAAAAAATTAACCCCAGTGGCTTCTAATTGTGACTTCTCCCATGAGAATCTAAACATACCAATTCTACGATGCTGTGATAAAATGATTCTAAGCATATTTTTCAGTTATTCAGTTGTTGTTTCAAGTTCCTACATGGCAGTCTCAGAGGAGAAAATCTTATTTTAAAATTAACATCATTTTCTACTCTGCAAAATTATTATGATTCTATTAATGTCATTTTGCATTTTTAGACACTGAGGAGCAAAATCATTCAGCTTCATTCCTGGATTCTTTGAGCCTGAGAATTAGTGAGGACTGGACACTTTCACAACTGCAAGGCTAGTCCAAAGTACACTTACAAGCATATACATTACATTGTAACTACAAAATTTAATTATGTTCTTATGAGGCAGGAAGTCAGCACAAAGAAACTCAAGGACAGATGTGCCATCTGCTGCCGTAATATCCTTGATAGTGATTTGTGAAAATCCACAAATCAGGGGATGAGAGTTTATCTTCTTTAACACTTCATGAAACAGACAAACTGCTGGTCTGGCCTTTGGCAATCGGATTTCCAGGCCAGCCTTTCGTTCTTCTAGGATGAAGTACTTCTCTGAATGTTTCCTTTAGCTGTACATACACTTTAGCTTTACTTGATGAGACAGTACATTGCTATTCATCTTATGTCCTGTCTACACTACAGTATTTGTCATTGTATATAACCAATGAACTGTAACTGGGTTGACTTCATGCTTTGTTCTTGATCACGTATTGTAAACATATATTTCATACTGTGGTTCAACCTTGCTAGCAAGCAAGACCTTAGTTCAAAACAGGTCTGTTGCCTGAATACCATTGGGAGCACTTTTGTGTGAAGTATCAGATGTGTTAGGGGAAACACTCTAGGCAAAAGAATAAATGGACACAAATTTGATATCAGGAATCATAACATTCAAAAACCAGTAGGAGAACACTTCAACCTCTCTGGCCACTCAGTAAAAGATTTAAGCGTGGCAATTTTGCAACAGAAAGTCTTCCAAAGCAGACTCCAACGAGAAACTGCTGAGCTTGAATTAATATGCAAACTAGATACCATTAACTTGGGTTTGAATAGAGACTGGGAGTGGCTGGGTCATTACACATATTGAATCTATTTCCCTAAGTTAATTATCCTCACACCTTCTTGTCAACTGTCTAAGTAGGCCATCTTGATTATCACTACAAAAGTTTTTTTTCTCCTGCTGATAATAGCTCATCTTACCTAATTAGCCTCTCACAGTTTGTATGGCAACTTCCACCTTCTCTGTACATATGTATATATATATCTTCTTACTATATGTTCCATTCTATGCATCTGATGAAGTGGGCTGTAGCCCACAAAAGCTTATGCTCTAAGAAATTTGTTAGTCTCTAAGGTGCCACAAGTACTCCTATTCTTTTCACATGGTGGCTGATACACTAAATTTCTCTAGTATAGATGAGGCCTTTGTGTGAAGCTACCTTTTCCTGAGAAATCTATTACCCCATCTTCTAGCAGCTTTTCTGGGCCATTCAGTTACTCAGTGATCAAGCATGGGGGGGGGGGGGGGGGGGAACAGAGCATGCAGCACCAGAGCCATCAGGCAGGTTTGAAAAAATGCTTACAATGACTGAAATGAAAATATGTGACAAGGCTGATGGATTCTGGTATCAGCATACAGTTACAGAGACCGATGCAAGCGGTGAAGACATAGGTTCTGCACTTGAAAAAAACATCCACAATCCTCTAGACTGGTACCAGCAGCTGAAGCAGGATAGGACAGCTGCCTTGATTATTCTAGAGTACACTGAACAAAGAAAGTTGTGCAGGTGCTATGTATGCATGAGCAAACTTTGTAAGCCCATGAGAGAGACAGAAAAAGGAATCTGAACTGAACACACTGAACCATATTTAATGGAACTTGGTCAAATGGACAGGTTGAAACATGATTACACCAAGCATGGTTCTGTTTCTAAATGTGACTTTAGACTCAAATTTCCCTCTATCCCATATACAACTGGTTTTATCTCACAACTTATTACTGCACATTATTTATATGAACAATGATGAATCATGAATTTTTGTATGTTAATATTAGCACTTCAAACTTTCTCTGGTGTTTATCCATAATTTTATGTCCTTTTCGCATCTTTCTAAGTCAGTATCGCCCATTTGATCCTTGACAAACTGGGGAGTGAGCGTTTTTAGGGTCAAAAGCAGGTTGAGATCAGTCTGTTATTTTTAGTTCAGCCTTTGTTATAGTAGTAGTTACTCTAGTGAAGTTAAAAAAGGAGCACCACCATTTTATTCCATGTACAAGACTGGGAAATCTAGAGTGCTACTGTTAGGGTTGCCAGGCGTCTGGTTTTCAACCGGAATGCCCAGTCGAAAAGGGACTCTGGAAGCTGCTGACTGGGCAGTTAAAAGTCTGGTCAGTGGTGCAGTGGGGCTAAGGCAGGCTCCCTGCCTACCCAGGCTCTGTGGGGTTCCCGGAAGCATACAGCATGTCTGGCTCCTAGGCGCAGGAGCAGCCGCAGGGGCTCCACATGCTGCCCCTGCCCTGAGCACCGGCTCCGCAGATCCCATTGACTGGGAACTGTGGCCAATGGGTTCTGCAGGGGCAGTGCCTGTGGGTGATGGCAGCACGCAGAGCCCTCCACGGCCCTCCCGCCTCGGGGCCACAGGGACATGCTGGCCACTTCCAGGAGCCACCTGAGGTAAGCACTGCCCAGCCAGAGCCCGCATCCCATCTTCATCACGGAGCCCACATCCCCTCCCAACCCCCTACCCCAGCCTTGATCCCCAGAGTCTGCATCCTTCAGCCCCTCCGGCACCCAAACCCCCTACCTCAGGTCAGAACCCCCCACACACACACTCAAACTCCTTCCAGAGCCTGCATCCCACACTCCCTTCTGCACCCCAAACCCTTCATCCCTGGCCACCCCCCCCAACCCCCTGCCCCAGTCCTGAGCCCCCTCCTGCACTCCAAATCCCTCATGTCTGGCCCCACCCCAGAGCCTGCACACCCACCTGGAGGGCTGCGTCACCGAAACCACCTGAGAAACCACAGACAGGAGCAGACGCATACCCAGCCGGGGTGCTCGCAAGATGTGGGTGCCACTCTATTACAGCCTGCCACTAAAAAGTCCCTGCCAGTAGTTCTCAAATGTTTAATTATAAGGATTGTTAGCTAGAGCCTTAGTTAATCTCAATTGCCCCAGCAGCTAACTGGAAGAGAGGTGGTCTCTTGCACAGCCAGGATCCATGACTTTACAGTCTCTAGTAAATGCTTTGAAATTCACCCAGAAGCAAACATTCCAGCTCCCTTTAAATCAGATTGTAAGTTCTTCAGGCAAAGATCATGTGTTTCTATTTGTTTCTCCAGCACCTAGCACACTGGGCCCTGGATCTGATTGGGGCCTTTCTGGGCTACTGTAATACAAAAAATAAAATAAGAGCCTCATGGGTATAAAAGCATAACCCAGTTGCAAACCTCTTAGATAAATGGTGGATAAACCCACTCAGTAAAGTGGGGCAGGAACCATCCTTGTCACATGCATGTACAAGCAGTTAATGGAAAATGAACAGCCAGGGGCCAATAAGAAAAGATGAGAGGAAGGAGTGGGGAAAAAGAGGGAGACTAGTGTCTAGTAGCAACATCCTAACAAGAATCTCAGTTTTCCCTCCTCCCCACCTGCAGGTATTGGAATTGGTAGCAAGGTGAGCTTGCTGGACCCCTACCATCTTTTGTACTGACTGGCTAGAAGGTGTCAGATAAACTTGAAGCCTTCCTCCCATCCCTTTCTGATGGCTATAAATGAACTGGAACATTCTTTTTCTCTCTTAGTTTTCTCCCACCACCTCAGAGCCACTTAGCTTCTGCAAAGGGGGAGGTGTTTGTTTCAAAAGGCCACAGTCAAAGTTGGTGGGCCAAAACTTTGACTTACCTTGTTTGTACATCAAGGCCTGTATAATTCTATGTATTTCATGTTACTTTCAAACAAATCCTTCAGTGTGTTTTCGCTTTAAACAACATGTATCAAAACCACTATGCACGCACAACTGATGAACTAATCACAGCACTGAAGCTAGACTGGATAAGCTTCTCCATTCATCCTGTCAATATATCTCAACCCTCACCTGCAACATCCCTGCTTTTTCAATTGTTAATATCACTTGAGCAAATCCTACCAATTGTGAAAATCTGTGTGATGGCTTTGCAATGTGTACAAACTGTATCATGATCAGTGGAACTGGAGTCGGAGGGAACAATTTCCTGGGGACTGGGATTGGTGGGGCATAAATGGAACAGGAGAGTTAGGCTGAAAGCAACTCAGCCACAAGGACAGAGCAGCACATAAAGTTTAAGAAAGATCTACTTGTTCCATTTAATCTCATTCAGCTTCCATCTTTACTGATGGAAAAATGGTGGTAGCTTCTGAGGGGTGAGTTCTGTGAAGTTCAGCAGCTGGCAGCGTGAGCCATGGAAGTTGGTCTGAAGCCCCGGATTTTGCAGACGCTAACCTAGCCCAGCCATGGAAGGAGGCATTTTGAGTTGTACTCAGACCAGGCCATGCAAGAAAAGACAACCAGCAGGAAAGTAAACCTCTTATTTTACCTGACTGGAGGCACAACACCTCCAGAAGTACGTGCAGTGAGACAGTAGCAAAGAAGAGCCAGGGAGCCAGGATTCCATCCCTATAGTGAGATGCATTAACCGTGGGAAACAGCATGAGCAGGTAAAGGAGAAGTGCCCCACACTATGACACCTTGCAAGGAATGTGACATTTTGAACCATTTTAGCAGTAAAAGGTCTCAGAAAGATTCAGTCAGACATCAAACAACAGTGAGACATCATGACTTTCCTTAAGAGTGCGAACATAGCAGGTTCAGGCTATCAGGACAGGAAAGCAATGAGGGACAATACCAGCCTCTGTGCCTGCAACAGTGTAATGCCCTATGCAATTTCAGCTGGGTAGTGGGGCCTCCTGCAATATAATTCCTTAAGATGAGATGGACTTGAACATACCCATTACAAACAGTAGGCAAAATCTAATAATGTAGAATGAGAGTATAATGCATCCTGTAGCAAATATGACCTCACAGTAACTAATGTGAAAAATAACACATACAACTGAAGTTTGTGGTGATGAATGGTGAGCACCACAGATCCTTCTTGGGGAATACAGCCATACCTGCCATGGATCAGATCAGGGTGCAGCATGATAATTTTATAGCTGTAGTGCAAGAAACAAAAGGAGGAGTACCATGAACAGCAGAGGCAAGTGTATGGGGATATTTCAAATGCAATTGGTGCCTCGAAGGAAAAATGCAACTGGAAGTAGATTCCACAGTGGAACCTGTATGATTACTATGGAAGAAAATTCCAATGGCACTATAATCCAACATGCAAGGAGCTTGGAAGCCTGCAGAACAGAGGGCATCATAGCACCTGTCGAGGTCAGTGATGATGGAGTATCCCATCAAGTTTGACAGATGAGCTACAGTCACTGATTGGGCTCACCTCAGGACCCACAAAGACCAATTTTGGACCTGCAGCCCTCCTGCAGGAGAAGACAATTGGAGACGGATGTGTGCTGCTTTTAGCTTTACACCTTACACATCTCTCCTTGATTGCAGCAATCTGTGAGCTCTCAAAGTCTTTCAGTCTCAGGTGGCAGAGCTGCTGCCATCAGGTTTTGTCATGGGGCGGCAGAGCTTTCCATGTGTTAAGGTCAAATTGCAAGATTGGATATTAGCCTTGAGAGTGTCTTTGTAACATTTTCTTGGTCTGCCTATAAAACAAGTTCCAGTCTGCAATTCTCCTTAAAAGACAGCCTGCAGTATTCTACTCTCAGACATGTCAACCACGTGACCACACCATCTCAGCTGTGCTCTCATGATAAAAGCTTCAATGCCCATTAAGTTGCAGCACTCAAGGATCTTGATATTTGGAACCAAAACTTGTCATAATTCCCATTATTTGCCATAGACATCATAGGTGGAATTGGTCAAAGCATTTTATGTGCGGTCAATAAATAGTCCATATAACACAGCCATAGAGTGTGGTGATCACAATGGCATGGTAAACATAAATTTTTGTTTGCAATCTGACACCTTGTTCATTCCAGAGATGACGCTGAAGTTTACTGAAGACATTGTTGATTTCCCCAATGCACTTCATAATATCATTCATTGCAACTCCTGAAACAACACTGCCTAGGTATCAAAATTTGTCAGCAACTGTCATGGCCAAGTTGCGGGCAGTTGGAACAGGAGTCGGGAGCCAGTTTGGGTCCGATACCAGGAGATCAGAGTCTAGCCGTAGGAGCAGGTAGTGCAAGGGAAGCAGTATGAGTCTGCTGAGAGGAGATGGCCAGAAAGATCATCATAGAATGGAGAGACAGAGAACCATGCGGAGGCCAACCCCACAGGAATGGAGTAGACTCCAGAGAGACAGTTTGCTAGATTTGAAGACAGGTAACAGGGATACAGAAAGGTCACTCCTGGTGTGGTCAGCTATTGATACCAAACCATCTCAAAGACTCTGTAACCAGCTGATTCAGTGGTAAAGACGAGACTCCCAGTTGGTGATGTGCTGGGAACCTCTGGCCAAAGGGGCACAGGGTGGTGGTGTGGGCATCAATTATTTGTTTTTAATGTTTATCTTAAAATGTTTGTAAAATAGGGAAGATGTATCATGATCAGTTGGAATGAAGTCAAAGGGCCCATGTTCCCTGGAGGGACACCAGTGGAACAGAGAACACAGTATGGAGGAAGTTAGGCTGGAAGCAACTTAGCCACATGGACAAAGCAGTGCACAGAGTTTAATAAAGTTCCACTTGTTTCATTTAACCTGAATCGCTCTTTGGGAATGAAACACAAATGGGGTCATGATGAGATTTACAAACACCTTTACACGTGTGACCTGAAATTTACAAACATTAAATATCGTGTGGTATAAAGCCAGATGCCAGGATTGGGCTGGTGCACAGCATCACTCGTCCAGCTGGAAGTGATGGAGGCATTGTGTCTCAAGACACTCAGCAGCTGCAATACCTTTAGAGTTAGACAGCGTGCCCCACATGTTTCCCTCCACATCCAGCTCCGCTGGCCATTGTTGGAAGGGAGAGGTCATGTCCCTTCCTCCCATTTCTAGAAGCTAGTACACTATTGGTATGCTAGCCATGCAAACTTGGCCCGGTGAGAATAACAATTCTTTGGCCTCACTTGACACTTTTCTTGCCATTCCTGAATGTGTGTGTCACTCTGAGTGTGCATACATGATAAAACAGCCTTACGCGGGGTGCACTTGAGGTCTCAAGCAGGAGGAGTGAAGTCTTAAAAATTTACTGAACACTTCCCAAAATGTTACTGAACAGTATCAGCAGTGGATGGAGGAGATTGGCAGGTCTATCCTAGTTGGGGGGTGGGTTTAAGGGCCAGAGTCGGGTGTGCTAAGGGGTGGGGGCCTGGCCTTAGCAGATCTGATCCAAAGCTACAAAGCTGAATTGCTAGGTGGGGTTTGCGCTTTTCTGCACCATCTCTCCTTAGTGCCTCCTAGTGGCTGGGCTGGACCCTTTGTTCCGGCCAGATCCCAGGGATTGAGCCAGCCCATCCTTGCACCCTCTCAGGCTTTGCTGGGAGACAACGTCTGATGTCAGGCTCCTGGGTGAGGCCTGCCCAGGCTGAGCGATAAAAAAGGCCTGGCTGTGGCAACCTTGTTCCCCAAGGCACCATCATTCCCTCCCGGGAACCAGCACCCCCAGACCTAGCTAGTCAGCATCTCCTCTCCCCCACAGCATCCCCAGAGCCAGCTCTAAATCCTCAGCATCTCCCCTCCCCCACGGGCAGCGTGCAGGGAGCCTGGGAGAGGCAACACCACCCCCACCAGCTAGCAGCAGTAGCAGCCCAAGATCCTGCACCGCTGCCTTTCTCTATGGGTGGGGAAGGAGACCTACCAGCTTGGCACTGTGCTGCTTCTGAGGCTGCTGCAGGAGCAGCAGCACCACCAGGTGGGGGACAACATTTTATCTAATGTATTGGAAGCAAGGAGGGGCACCCCACATCCTCACTATCTTGTTCAAATAATGCTCCTCATGGTCCTTCGGTGAGAAAAATATATTTTAAATTGGTTTAAAACACATTGTTGCTTACATAGGGTATATTTTAATGACTCAGTGAATAAAATCTAACACTCATAGATGAACAAATGTTTAATATTTATTAATACCTGCCAACAAAATCACTGTAATGCAAAATGGGCCCTTTTCAGGTGTGGTTTCTTGATTCCTGGTTGAAATAAATAATCTTTCACAACTCTTCAGCAATTATTTTGAATCACTCGGCATGTCACGAGACAGCAGCAATTTTGTGAAGAGTATCACTTTTTTGCTTAGCAGAAAATTACTTCTGTGATAGAATTTTGGTTAATCTTCCCTAAGTAGCCTCTCAAGAGAGTGACAAAATTGACAGTGAAAGTGTTAACATAATTAGCCTAATAAATTTAAGCAGAAGAAAGTCTAGCATTTCATATCCAAATGTTCTTTTCTATTCTTTAGGAATATCCTTAAATTCTTCACATGGACAGAGGCAGCTCGTGGATGGATTTCAAGACATCAATTCCTTAGATAACACTACTGTGTCTGAAGTCCCAAAGTAATCTGATATATGGCAGGGCTGGTCTACACTACACAGTTAGGTCGACATAAAGCAGTTTATGTCAAATTAACTATATCAGTGTCTACACTACAGCATTGCTCCTGCTGATGTAAGTGCCCTACTACACCACATAATAATGCCATCTCCACAAGAGGTATAAGGCTTATGTCGATGGAGTTAGGGTGATGCACTGTGTGTGTAGACACTGCATCCCTTACATCGGCTGTCTTGTCAATTTCACGGCAGGAGCCGTGAAATTGACAAGAAAGCCCAGCTGCTAGAGCCCTGCTGCCCCCCTGCTCCCCTGGAGGCTGGGCAGCCTGGGACCTGCTGCCAGCTGGGAGCTGAAGCCTGGGTGGCATCAGACACCGCTGCTGGCTGGGAGCTGGAGTGAGAAGCCTGAGTGCTCCCCCACCTCATCCCAGAGCTGGGCAGCTTTGTCATTTTTAGGCTGAAATTTACAAGGCTGCTCAGCTCCCCGGGGGAGAGCAGGTTGGGGGCCGTGGAAGCTGGACCCCATTCTCTGGGGACTAGAAGCCCCCGATGGCTTCCCCCAGCTCCCAGCAGGGAACCGGTAGGGCAGAACTCCCCAGAAGCTTTCCCAGAGGGGAATGGAGGAGGAAGAAGCCTCCAGGCAGCTTCCCCCCTGCTCCCTGCAGGGAATGGGGAGTGGAGTGGGTGGGCAACCCTCTGGGAGCCTGGGAGTCTGAGGGGCAGCCGAGCTTCTGGCAGGGAACTGCAAGCAGAGCTGAGAAATGGGACTCTCAGCTCCCCACACTGCCCCTCTTAGGTTGGTGGAAGCGCTCCTGGTGAGGACCCCCCTCACCCACCCGACCCAAGGAGGGTAGTATGGACATGCACCACTACAGTAACTACTGCGGTGACTGTAAGTTGACCTAATATAGGTTGACTTAGGTTTGTAGTGTAGACATACCCTGACTCTGTGTGGCGGGGCTCCAGTCCCAGTGCACCCAACAAACAACAAACTCAAATGCCCTGCCCAATACGTCTGGGATAGCTACTCAGATAAAAGCAGACTATCCACAACAAACCATACTATGTAGGGCTTATTTCCCAGGTCTGCCCAAGTAAACTCCGCAAGCTTCTGGGGGCAATGGGGTAAGGATCAGTTATCCAAATTTAGGTTGTTTGAGCTATGGGTTTCTGAGACACAGGCCCCCTAAAACTCATGTGACATCAAAATTTTACAGCTGTTTTAATGCTTTTTGTCGTCACAGCTCAAACTATGGCTCTGATCCTTCCCAAGCTGATGTCACTTATTTGGCTTTAATCTTACTGATGGCCACCATGCATTGCCCCTTTGAAGAAACAATATTTTTAAAGGTTTCAGAGTAGCAGCCGTGTTAGTCTGTATTCGCAAAAAGAAAAGGAGGGCTTGTGGCACCCTAGAGACAAATTTATCTGAGCATAAGCTTTCGTGAGCTACAGCTCACTTCATCAGATGCATTCAGTGGAAAATACAGTGGGGAGATTTATATACATAGAGAACATGAAACAATGGGTGTTACCATACACACTGTAAGGAGAGTGATCACTTAAGGTGAGCTATTACCAGCAGGAGAGCGGGGGGGTGTATGGTAACACGTAACCAGTAGCCAGGTGATTTGCCTCAACCTCCCACCCCGCCTTAAATGTCTCCCTCTTACTCTCACAGATATTGTGGCGCGCACAGCAAGCAGTAATAACAGTGGGAATATTGGTTTCGCTGAAGTCTAACTGAGTCAGTAAACTGCGCCAGCGCACTTTTAAACATCCAAATGCACATTCTACCACAATTTTGCACTTGCTCAGTCTGTAGTTGAACAGCTCCTGACTACTGTCCAGGCTGAATGTGTATGGCTTCATGAGCCATGGCATTAAGGGGTAGGCTGGGTCCCCAAGGATGACTATAGGCATTTCAACATCCCCACCGGTTATTTTCTGGTCTGGGAATAAAGTCCCTTCCTGCAGCTTTTGAAACAGACCAGAGTTCCTGAAGATGCGAGCGTCACGTACCTTTCCTGGCCATCCCACGTTGATGTTTGTGAAACGTCCCTTGTGATCCACCAGTGCTTGCATCACTATTGAAAAGTACCCCTTGTGGTTTATGTACTCGCCGGCTTGGTGCTCCGGTGCCAAGATAGGGATATGGGTTCCGTCTATGGCCCCACCACAGTTATGGAATCCCATTGCAGCAAAGCCATCCACTATGACCTGCACATTTCCCAGGGTCACTACCCTTGATATCAGCAGATCTTTGATTGCGTGGGCTACTTGCATCACAGCAGCCCCCACAGTAGATTTGCCCACTCCAAATTGATTCCCGACTGACTGGTAGCTGTCTGGCGTTGCAAGCTTCCACAGGGCTATTGCCACTCGCTTCTCAACTGTGAGGGCTACTCTCATCTTGGTACTCTGGCGCTTCAGGGCAGGGGAAAGCAAGTCACAAAGTTCCATGAAAGTGCCCTTATGTATGCAAAAGTTTCGCAGCCATTGGGAATCATCCCAGACCTGCAACACTATATGGTCCCACCAGTCTGTGCTTGTTTCCCGGGCCCAGAATCAGCGTTCCACAGCATGAACCTGCCCCATTAGCACCATGATGCCCACATTGCCAGGGCCTGTGCTTTGAGAGAAGTCTGTGTCCATGTCCACATCACTCTCGTCACCGCGCTGACGTCGCCTACTAGCTCGGTTTCGCTTTGACAGGTTCTGGTGCTGCATATACTGCTGGATAATGCGTGTGGTGTTTAATGTGCTCCTAATTGCCAAAGTGATCTGAGCGGGCTCCATGTTTGCCGTGGTATGGCGTCTGCACAGAAAAAAGGCACGGAACGAATGTCTGCCGTTGCTCTGACGGAGGGAGGGGCGACTGATGACATGGCTTACAGGGTTGGCTTACAGGGAATTAAAATCAACAAAGGGGATGGCTATACATCAAGGAGAAACAAAAACAACTGTCATACAGAATGACCCCCTCAAGGATTGAACTCAAAACCCTGGGTTTAGCAGGCCAATGCTCAACCCACTAAGCTATCCCTCCCTCTGTATCTCCATTAAAGTTTTCAAGGTGCCCCTGACAGACCTCACCAAAATGATTGTTGGCCGTTGATTTCACGGAGGGAGGGGGGAGCAAATGAATACAAAACAAATCTGGTCTATTTCTTGTTTTGATCCACTCCATCTATCTTTTACATCTTTGGCTGGCAGCAGACGGTGCAGTAGGACTGCAAGCCATCCACATCTCCTGCCTGCTCACCATAAGATGGTACAATAGGACTGCCTGCAGGGCTAAAGAGAATGACCTGGTCGAGTCACTCCTAATTTAGTCCCTGCACCCATGTCTGCCCAGGCGCTCCTGACCGACTTTACTGAGGCAGCCAGGAGCACCTCGGACACGATGACGATGGTTTTCAGGCCTATTGCACCGTCTGCTGCCACAAGGCAATGGGTTGCTGCTGCTGTGTAGCAATGCAGTACCGCATCTGCCAGCACCCAGGAGACATACGGTGACAGTGAGCTGAGCAGGTTCCAGGCTTGCCGTGGTATGGCATCTGCACAGGTAACTCAGGAATAAAGGCACGAAATGATTGTCTGCCGTTGCTTTCACGGAGGGAGGGAGAGAGGGAGGGCCTGATGACATGTACCCAGAACCACCCGCGACAATGTTTTTTGCCCCATCAGGCATTGGGATCTCAACCCAGAATTCCAATGGGTGGCAGAGACTGCGGGAACTGTGGGATAGCTACCCACAGTGCAACACTCCGGAAGTCGACACTAGCCTGGGTACTGTGGAAGCACTCCTCTGAGTTAATGCACTTAGAGCATTTTGTGTGGGGACACACACAATCGACTATATAAAAATGATTTCTAAAAAATAGACTTCTATAAATTCGACCTAATTTCGTAGTGTAGACAGACCCTAAGCTTATTACTTCTTGTCCTATCCTTGGTGGACATGGAGAACAATTGAGCATTGTCTTTATAACAAGCTTTTACATATTTGAAGACTTATGTCCCGCCCTCAACCTTCTCTAGACTAAAAATGCCCAGTTCTTTTAACCCTTCCTTATAGGTCATGTTTTCTAAACCTCTTATCATTTTTGTTAGTCTGTTTAAAGCTAAGCTTCTGTGTATGATCAGTACTCTCTGTGACCTTAATGGACATCGGATTCACACTGATGAAGAATTGTGACAAACTGACCCGAGACCACTGCTTGCTCTACATGGGTTGCACATGCTTGGGTGACCCTAAACATCTGACTACCAGAAGCCAGGAGTGGAAGACAGGGGCCATCGCTCCAAAATTGCCCTGGTCTATACATTCCCCCTGAAGCTCTGGAGACAAGACAGTGGGCAAGATGGATCATGCTCTGACCCAGTATGTCAGCTGTAATGTAGAGGTACAGAGTAACTCCCTAGGCTGCTCAATTGTTAGTCCATTAAAGCAGTTTTCCTGAGACATCAGTGACCTCCGTTTCAAACACTTGGGCGGTTTCCCTTTTGTTTAGTAGTTGCATGTGCAAAAAACATTTTATGCCTTGGTTTCATCACCCAAATGTACTTGAATTGGTCGGATACTTTTCAGAGAATGGGATAGTCTGCTTGGTCTACCTTTACGTGAGAAATTACATTGCTTTTTTAGTCATGGCACTGTAAACCAAGACAAATCCATGCTGATAAGAACTATGCATAATATTAAGAGAAAATAATATCTTGAGATAATTATTGAAATTCCATTACAGCTGTAACCAGCCAAAAGGTGTCTCAGACTTTTTAGAAGACAGATTCTATAACATTCCACAGCATAAATAAAGACATTGATAATATCCACCAGGGCAAAAAAAATCTGTCTGGTAGAATTTGAAGCTTTTTGTAGTGTGCTTTTAGCCTAAGGCTCTGTTCTGAGTTAATGTTTAGCACTTCCACACCTAATTTAGAGCTACATACGATCCTCTTCATCATGACATGCAATGAACCAAACTGGAATAATTTACGGCAGAAAAGGCTAGGCAATAACACTGTGCCATGCTCAAAAGTTCACATACCACAGTAATTTGGTGATATGAGAATCAGGGTAAGTAGATCCATTTAAGAACAAGTAAAATTATACAGTCCTTGATGGAGTTAATGCTGCTCCCAGAAGAATTATGTTAATTCATGATTTGCTTGAGCAGTGACTCTGGGAAAGGGCTTTAAGGCCCTGTTACAGCAGTGTGATTAAGAACATGTTTAGCTTTAAATATGGGCTTAAGTCTGGTTTTAAGCATATATGTAAATGATTTGCCAAATCAGGGCTCAAAGGCCACACATGGCTTACTTGAGTGCTGCATTGCCATATCCTCCACTTGTGCACAGCAACCCTGTGAGAACAATGAAAATAAGACCCCACTTATGCTAGGAAAATGACGTAGTGGTGTTAAAGATTCTTTCATTGCTAGAGTAAATGGTTTTGTTCCATTTATACACAAACTGTGATTGAGTACAATCTGCTTGCTCTCTTTTGTGTTGAAAATGGTTTTGTCCTGTGCACATTGGTAGGTAAGTTTCAGAGGAACAGCCGTGTTAGTCTGTATTCGCAAAAAGAAAAGGAGTACTTGTGGCACCTTAGAGACTAACCAATTTATTTGAGCATGAGCTTTCGTGAGCTACAGCTCACTTCATCAGATGCATACCGTGGAAATGATTTAACTGGGATTTGGTATGCTCGAAGCAGGACCAAATCCCAGTTAAATCATTTCCACGGTATGCATCTGATGAAGTGAGCTGTAGCTCACGAAAGCTCATGCTCAAATAAATTGGTTAGTCTCTAAGGTGCCACAAGTACTCCTTTTCTTTTTGCGAGCTCGAAGCAGGACCAAATCCCAGTTAAATCATTTCCACGGTATGCATCTGATGAAGTGAGCTGTAGCTCACGAAAGCTCATGCTCAAATAAATTGGTTAGTCTCTAAGGTGCCACAAGTACTCCTTTTCTTATTGGTAGGTAAGTTACTTTCAAGGTGAGTGCAGGAGAACCCCTTCTTGACAACTGCTGCAACCTTTGCAAAACAGATGAGCTGTAAGAGTCTCCAGCATATCTCAGTGAAAGTCCCTCAACATTACGGACTGACACTCCCATGCACCCACAGACTTCCTATGTCTGTTTTTAAGCTCTGCTCTTTTCTTATCCTAAGAGTGGAGAAGCAGGAGTTTATACATGCACAGACAGCATGTGCTGAAGACTCTTCAGGTTGCATATTTCCTGTGCTTCCTAGACAATATTGTAGTTATTCTGAAATAAAGGGGACAAAGTGACCCTCAGTCTCATCAAGTTTGTCTATTAATGT
The DNA here is from genome assembly GCF_965140235.1 of Caretta caretta. Classification (NCBI taxonomy): domain Eukaryota; kingdom Metazoa; phylum Chordata; order Testudines; family Cheloniidae; genus Caretta; species Caretta caretta. The sequence goes on along the minus strand of NC_134206.1, from coordinate 290,592,882 downwards.
TGTCTGATCATTTTATTGATAAAGGTATTCAGCTTCAAGAAAAGTAACACACCAGTTAAATGAGGGAAATGTAAAGAAATTGATGATATATCAAAATAACTTTCGTCAATACATAGCCTGTTTATATTCAAGGAAAAGAGAATACCTGGTGTCTAAAGATTAAGCATTTGATGCATTATTAAAGAGTTTTAATCACTGTTGAATATTTTCTTGGATGTATAACCGAACTACAGTTATTCTGGTTTTAGGGTAACAGTGTTCCACTTTGTTGGCTAACTGATCTAAATATCCTAATAGCAATAGCCCTAGCTGTTGAGTATTTGCACATTTGCAGAACCCTGTTCTGTCGTGTGTGGCAATCAATATAAACGAGATAAACTGTACAACAAACTTCCTGTAAATCTTACATAATATGCAAATACACACAGCCCTAGGAGCCAGTGTAATATAAAATATATACTGAAAACATTCATTCACAGTAAATATTACAAATCTGTTTCAAATAATTGGGTTGCATTCATTTTGCTAATAAAAATATTACAGTGTTGCCTAGTTTTATAGGCCCTTGATCTTGCAGAGATTTCCACACACACGCTTAATGCACTGTTAATTATCCTATAGCCTTCAATGAGACTCCAGATAGTTGTAGCTAAGCATGCACATACGTTTTTGTGCAATCAGATCCATAGTGTGCAAAGGAACTATATAAGCAGGGGGGATGGAATCCTTCTGCCATTTTCTACTACAAACCTGTTGCCAGGGCACAAAGCATCTGTGCAACGCCCCCAGCAGCTTCCCCTGCACGTCAGGTCTGTAGTAGCAGCATTTGTGGCGGGCTGCATTGCAAGTGGCATGTGGCCAGTAGAATTGCAAATCATGATGGATGGTGCATATAAGAGGCATGGGGAGGCTTAGCCTCCCCAAAATAAAAAAGGTTGGCCATGCAGGCGGCGAATGCCAGATGCGGGTCATCTCCCTTTGGCGGTGTGCTGCCAGTCAGTCTCCTTTGCGCCATGGGAGTAGGAGCACCGGCAGCTCCCTAGGAGTGTGGGGGGGGGGAGGGCACCAATGGATGGACTTTGGCCCTGCCCCCGACCCTCCCCTTAAGGGTGAGCGACAGGGGGGAAAAGGGTGGAGAGGGATGGGGGAGACCTTGGGGAAAAAGGCGGGGGGGGCAACCTGTTGAAAATGAAGTCAGTTTTGATTTGTGAGATAGCGAAAGTGCATCTAAAAATGGTTAACCTAGTTATGATTTATGCTCTTTAAAATGGTTTCCTTTTTATTTTCCGCTCCCCTGCGCTCTCCCCCTCCCCCCCGCCAAATTTATCAAATTAATTCACTCCTGAGGGGAAGCTTTGATCAGCAGATTTACTGGCTTTTTACCCCAAACCTTTTACATAGCAGTTTATAATGGAATTGGTGACAAAGCATAAATACAAGAGTGCTGACAGCTAGAGCGCCCAGTAAGGTTTCCCCTTCCTCTAGAAAAGCCACAGTGCATTCGTTAATTTGGTAGATGTGTTCTTGTTAGCGATTAGAGGATTTTTTGACTCCACAAATGAAGATAGAGTGTGCAGTGAAGCTCCAATCCTGCAATGAGCTCTACCAGGGCAGACCCTGGGGCTTACATGGAGCCCCACTGACTTCAGTGAGTCTCTGAATGGGAGCACGAGACTGCTGGCACAGAGGTCACTGTAGAAGAGGGATCTAGGTTTTTCAGTTTCTAGCCACAGACATTCTGAGTTATATGAGCGCAAAACCAAACCAAAACAAAGGTATGGTATAGTAACAGCACTTCTCCTCTCTCTGCCCCTCACAGAACACAAATGCAGTAGTGAACTGATTTTGCTGAGATTAATACATAAGATTCACCTCTGGGCTGAGATTAAGCATGGGAAATATCAGACCAAAATGAATTTGGTTTTGGAAGGTATGAGCAACTGAAAGGGAAGCAGTCATCTACTAATTATACATACTGAACACTTCTCTCTGATGGAGCATGTGCTTAACTTAAAACACCTGAGTAGTCTTCCCATTGAAGTCCATGGCACTATTCAGGTTCTTGGAGTTAAGCACACAGTTAGCGGGATCAGAGCCTACATGCACAGTAAAATATGTTCCTGATGAAAAAGGAAGATCCTTATATATGTGGAGGATATTGTGTGCATCTCAGATTAGTTCTGTATTTATTGTGCAGCCTGTGGTAATTTTCACCAATACACCGTCATGCTAACAGAAGTTAATACCTTCAGTCGGCTGGCATTAAAAGGCACATAGCTTGGTATTTGTAATTAGGTTTTTTTCTTGTAAAGTGTTCTGCCCCACCATCTTAACAACAATTTTAACTGATTTAAGTTCCTTGTTCCAAACATTATGGGAAAGTGTAATATCATCCAAAGTCTGCTTAAACCACTTAAAAACACGAACAAGTCCAGATAAACCAGTTTTGAGACTAAATGCAAAAGGAGGTTGGACTTGCAGTAACCTCAACTGATCAGAAAAAAGAAAAGGGAGGAAATTGCTAGCAGCTATTGTTTAATCTCCATGGAATGCAAGACATTTCTGACATGGATGTTGAGACTGAAAATGGCTTCTGGCTATTTTTATTCAATCACAATGAGAAGACTACAAAGGTGCAACTGAACTGGAAAAGTAAAAGCCTAAGGCACAGATTGTTTCCTTATGTTCAGTAATGGAAAAACTGCTAAGGTATATAAGCATCTGAGGTGTTGCTTGCAGTAAAAAAATTACGCTTTATTTTCCGCCATGATGTAGCTGCAATGGTGTTAAACATAGAGTGAGCACTACTGTAGACAGAGTTCAGGTGATTTTACTGTGTGTCATGGACACCTGCCCAGATCAAGCCTACGTGACAGTGTTACAAATGCCAGTCTCTTCTGCACTAGTGCTCCTACTGTTGCTGCCAGCAGTGGAGCTGCATCAGGGGGAGATTTCAAGAGAAAAATCGTGTAGATAAGGCCTCCCACTGTCTGATGTAGAAAAGAAGATGTTATACCAACACTTGAGAAACTTCTAGGAATGTTACATATGAGCTGCATGTGTTTAAAGCAACAGACGAAGCACACTCAAAGCTCAAGCTGGCTGGGCAATGGTTTTCCTCTCCCAGGAAACATTTAAATATGTCAAAAATGTTTTCCATCCCGAATCAGGATAAAAAGTCAAATCTCATAGTTGAAAAGTCATAACATTTTCACAAATCGACAATCCACATTTTTTTATTTGGGTCAATTGAAATGTTTTGGTTTTAACCTGAGACTTCTCAAGGGCTTAAAATTACACACATGCTTAAGTATTTTGCTGGATCCCAGGGCCTATGTCACAAAACTGAGGTAGCCCAGAGCCACATGCATGGCTGATATGTGACTACATAGTGCTGAGCACAGAAGAGGCAGGGCCAATCTTTGTGTAACCTGAAAACTTTGTTGTTAATAATGCTATGTTTTCTTCATAAAAGTCATATTTTAAAATGTTAAAAATAGTGTAGGGCCAAGAACTGACCCCAGCATGACCCCACTAGAAACATACATGCTCTATGATGATTCCCTGTTTACAATTATATTTTGAGATCTATAGGTTAGCCACTTTTTAATCCATTTCATGTGTGCCATATTGGTTTTGAATCATTCTACTTGCTTAATCAAAATGTTGTGTGGTACCAAGTCAAATGTCTTACAGGAGTCTCTTATATCAACATGATCACCTTATCAAACTTAGATCTTGTCAAACAAACTTGATATCTTTATTTGACAAGATTACATTTTCCATAAACCGGCATTGACTGAAATTAATTATATTGCCCTCCAAGTCAATGAACCAACTGATTGGATCAACAGAATGATGACAGAAAGCCAGGCAAAAGCCAGGCAAACTGCCAATCTGCATCCATCCTAAAGACCTGAAAAGAGGACTAAAGCACATACCATATCTCCTTCCAATCACTGGAGAAATATGGCTAAATCTAGCTAAAGCCCTTTTTTTTCAAAAATGGCTCTTGGCAAGTTAAGCTGGACATACAAAGCAGTTACTGGACAACTTTTTGGACCCTGCTTGTGCAACAGTAGCGGCTCAGAATGCCCTTTAGAATTACAGCCAGTCTAGTTAATATCAGCAGTGACATGTGAAGTCCTGGCAGGGCTGCCTGGGGTGGAGGTCACCGCAGATTATGTTCCAGTGTGGGGCTGGGGTGAAACAGTGAAAGCAACAATAGCTGTCAATGATCACAAATTGACTCCACTGCTAGAAGGAGCAAGAATGAATTAACCTCAAGTTGAACAAAAAAAGTGGCTTTTGACTAATTTGATTTGTATTTGACATCTGCTCCCAAATGAGGGAATACATCTGACTCGGAAGATGGCCTAGCACTTCTGGATATGCATAAGCAGCGTAACATGTAAGCAGTACAGCGCTTTGTGAATTATCTTGCAAAATTTCTGTCGTACTCAGCTGATGTGTATGTGAGGCGACTATATCTGAGAAGGATTCTATCAGAAATAGGAGTTGCAACATTGCAAAACAGTTGAACAGGTAAAAGCATTTTTTATCAAGGATCCATCTACAAAGACAATGAGGAGGCAACAGTGTAACGCAAGTGGGAAGAAGAGACAAGCCTGCTGCAGGAAAGGCAGCCTGTAGTTTTTGCATCCAGGTCTCTTTTGCTTACCGAACAGTGATATATGCAGGGAGAGGAGTACCTTGCTTTGGTATTCACATGCCAGAGGTTTGATCAGCATCGGCACAGTTGAGATGTGATCAATGTCAGTTCAGACCATAATCTTCAAGAAAACCTCTTAAGGACCTTCAACATATGCTGTTCAATTTAGAGAAATGTTATCTGAAGGTACACTACAAAAAAGGATCATAAATAAAAGGCTTCTGATCTAGAGAAGCACTACCTCAGAATCAGACAGTACAGACTTGCCAGGCCTCTGAGATGTTCAGTAAGTAGAGAGATTTTTACCAAAGAACTTCAGCTGTGCTGATTTCCTGTGTGTGTCAGATAAATATATACCCCAGATACAAAGACATACCCAGCAAGATGAAATTCTTAAGGAAAGATGAGGTTCCTGACAGCACGGGGAAACTAAGTTTTGGTCCTCTATTGCTGTCACTCCTTGTGGTCACCAGGCTTTCACCATGAGCTTTGCTGACTTCAGTCAGCGTGTCTTGTAAACCCCTCTGGAGGGTCGGCAGTCCTTTGCCCATACCTCTCATCTGATCCCGACTTCTTAAATTGTCCTACAATGTCGCATTGCCATTGCCAGGTTCCTGATGCAGGCCATGCAGCTCTGCAGCTGCCACCTCCTCCACAGCTCCCACCTGCCAGTTATTTAGTGAGTTAAAGCATCTACCCAGTCCCTTCCTCTGCCGGCTGCGCTGTGGGTCGGGATTGCTGGCACACCCACCTGCACAAGGAACCACTTGCACAGCAGTGGTGGTATAGTTAGCAGCTTTGGCTGCCGTGGCTGGGCCCAGCACAGCACGGCTCTCTCCCCTCAGGCAGCAGTGGGAGCAAAGGCAGGTTGGTTTGAAAGGGAGGCAGCAGGTGCCATGTAAGTAGCTTGCGTGGTGGCTGCAGGAGCTGCTGGTGGAGCCACGAGGGTCTGGGAGACAGCAGCACTGCCATGACCTGGGGGAGCAGATTGGCCAGGTGGTTTGGTCTGCCCTGGCCCAGCAGCAGCGACAGCAATGAGTGCTGTAGGCAGGCGGCAGCAGGTTGGTGTGAGGCACTGCGTGCCCTGCCGGGCCATCATGACAATGAAGTAGTAGTGTGGTGTTCAGACGTTGCTTGTAATTATTAGAATTGGGAGCACTGGCTGTTGGGAGTCTGAAAGGACAGGAAACAGGAAGGAGGGGGGAGGAGTTGAGAGGCTGGCAGAAAGCTACAGAGGGTGCAGCAGCAGCTTGGTAAAGAGGTTTCCACTTTGAAAATAAAGTCCTGTTGAAGCTTGTTAGTACCGTGTCTGGTTAATACAACATTTTGGTGATGAGGATGGATCTTCTGCCTCTGAACGCACCTGCACCCTTTCTACAAAGCCCAGGTGAGCCTCCAATTGCTTTTACTACCTGGATCCATATGTTTGAGACTTATCTGCTTGTAATCAGTGCTACAGAGATTTCTGAAGTAAGAAAGCATGCTCTGCTAATCCACTGCCTTGGAGCAGAAAGGCAGCATATATTTTACACTTTTCCCCTTGCAGATGATAAATATGAGACTGCACTCACTGCATTAAAGAATTTTTTTGTGCCAAAAGTGAATGTAGTAGCTAATCGCTACAGATTTCGCCAGCGTGAGCAGAAACCAGGGGAAACTATAATGCAGTATATTGCTTATCTGAGGAGTCTGATTGTAATTTGTGACTTTGGGAATATGGTAGATGAGATGATTACAGACCAGCTCATTGAGAAAACAACCATGCTTCATGTAAGAGAATGCTTACTTCTAGAGCCACAATTTACACTAGAAAAAGCAATAACCATTGCTACTCAGACTGAGTCAGCTACAGCTGAAGCCAAAATAATGGATACAGGAGGCTCAGGCCAGGCTGTGACTCCTTTGCAGAAAAGTTCACTACCACTGCAGACACATAACTGCAAGAGGAAAACTAATGAAAAACCACTGAATCAGCAAATTCAAAATACAATAAAAGCATGCTTTCGCTATGGATCCCCACAACACCTTGCAAGCTACACAGGATGTCTGGCAAAAGTAGCTCAGTGCAATCATTGCAAAAAGATTGGACATTTTGCTAAAGTATGTCGCAGTAGCCAGTTCAATCAACAGGTGCATGCAGTTACAATACCAGATGTTACTGTGGACAAAATCACTACTGCACATATTCCAGAACAGATAAAGTGCACTGTAAACATTTCCATCATACCCTTAGGCAAACCACACACTATTCAGCTAATGTTGGACACTGGCTCAGCAGTATCTAAACTATTCCATCTATCTGCATTACATTAAAGATGTGCCTCTTACTGAATCCAAACTTCACTTGGTGTGCTATTTGAAAAACCATATTCCAGTACATAGCTGCCTGCCAGCAATAGTTACTTTTGGTGATTGCTGTGTAACTGCAAAGTTCTACATTGTCCACAAAGGCACTCCTATCCTTGGCAGAGATTTATTGGCTGCTTTAAATCTCAGGGTAGTTAATGGACGAATTGATCTTCCTCAGCAAAGCACTCTTGCAGTACACACACCAGTTTCAGCTGGGACCCAACACCAGGCTGAGGAGAAACTCGGCTGAGCTTATGGGTTTTTGCATAAAGTTAAAATGCCAAATAATGTGATGCCTGTATGACAGAAGTTACGGCGCTTGCCATTTTCCGTCAGGGAAGCTGTTTCAGAGGAACTTAGAAAACTTGTTCAAAAGGACATTATTGAAGAGATCGACTCCTTGGAATGGGTTTCACCTATAGTAGTGATGCTGAAGAAGGGTGGAGGCATTCACCTTTGTGTGGACTTAAGGGAGCCAAATAAAGCTATTGTGATTGACAGCCATTCTCTTCCTCACATAGAAGAAGTATTTGCAGAACTCCGTGGAGCAAAGACGTTTTCTACTCTTGATTTGCAGAGCGCATACCACCAGGTTATGTTGCATGAAGATAGCAGAGACCTCACAGCATTTATTACACATGAGGGACTATTTCGTTTTAAACGTGTTCCATATGGTCTCACATCTGCCCCAAGTGCCTTTCAAAAAATGGTGTCATTGATTCTGAAGAATCAACATGGAATTCAGAGCTATCTGGATGATATTATTGTGTTTGGAAATACTTCTGAGGAGCATGACAATAATCTGCAGTCTGTACTAAACTGCATCAGCACAGCAGGCCTCCAGCTCAATAGGTCCAAATGCAAACTTATACAAACTGAGCTCTCCTTTCTGGGGCATACAATTTCACAGGCTGGACTAAAATCTGATCCAGATCATATCCTGGCAATTTCAAATGCTCCTCCCCCAACAGATTTGCAAACCTTACGTTCCTTCTTGGGTCTTACCTCCTGGTATGCAAAATTCATTCCCAATTATGCTTCTGTCATTGAACTGTTATGGGAATTACTATGGAGAAGTTCAACCTGAGTGTGGACAATGGATGCACAAGCTAGTTTCGAAACGGTGAAAGACTTGATTGTACGTAGTCCAGTACTTGCACTATTCAGTCCTGCATTGCCCACAATTGTAACTACTGATGTTTCTGATCATGGACTTGGGGCTGTTCTCACACAACTGCATGAGGACAACGCAGAAAGGACTGTTGCATTTGCTTCAAGGACACTAAGTAATGCTGACAGTCGAAAAAGAAGCACTTGCTTGTATCTGGGCTACTGAAAAATGGAGAACTCTACCTGTGGGGCCGCACATTCAAGTTACGCACAGACCACAGCCCTTTGATGACGCTGCTCACCATGAAGGGACTGGGAATAATGGTAGTCAATTTACTTCCCTGGAGTTTGAAACTTTTCTAGCACAGAGGAACATTTTACACAGAGGGTCATCCCTATATTACCCTTAAGCCAATGGGGAAATCGAATGGTTTAACAGAAGTTTGAAAGAGAGTTTGCAAACGGCTAAACTGGAAGGGCGATGGTGGATACCCTTCACTACTGATTTCTTGCAAGCATACACAACATGCCACAATGCAAAGATCACCCGCAGAGTTACTGCATGGGAAACATATGAATACTAAACTGAACTTTGCTGGATTGTTAAAGGCTCGACCTGATGTCCCAAATGAGGATGATGTGAGAAAAACAGTTGAACAGAACCAAGCAAAGTCTGGGGCTTTCACAGACAAGCAGCGGGATGCTAAGGAACCAAAGTTTGAGCGTGGTTCCTTCGTTAGAATACGAAAACCTGGAATTTTACGCAAAGGGGACCATAAATTCACAGCTCTTCTTAACATCATAGAGAAGAAGAGACCTTACACCTATCGACTTTCTGATGGGTGGGTATGGAATGCTTCTTATCTTGCACCTGCCTATGCACCAAGAGGAGATTATGCCAACACCCAGTCTGCATTGGATGACTTCACCGTAGTACCAACACAACAAGACATTACACTGGAACTGGGGCTTGAGAGACGGCCTGTCAGACCCAGACGACCACCTGTCTGGACTAGAGACTATGTTATGTAGTATCTACAGTGTTTTCAGTATAATATTTCTGCCAACAGTATAGTGTCTTGTTTCATATTTGTTCCTGTGGTTAGAACAATAATGTTTATTTTAATTGGGAGAGTTTCTTAAGAGAGGAGGGAATGTGGTGTTTAGATGTTGCTTGTAATTATTAGAATTGGGAGCACTGGCTGTTGGGAGTCTGAAAGGACAGGAAACAGGAAGGAGGGGGAAAGAGTTGAGAGGCTGGGACAAAACTACAGAGGGTGCAGCAGCAGCTTGGTAAAGAGGTTTCCACTTTGAAAATAAAGTCCTGTTGAAGCTTGTTAGTACCTTACCTGGTTGATACAACAAGTAGGAGTAGTCCAAGTTCCATGTAGAACTGGAGGAGGTCTCTTCCATGACATTCATCAACAAGATCCTCTTCTGCAAGGTGCAGCTGCCGGACCGGGGCAGTTTCCTGGCAGGTGTCTTGTTGCTCCTTGCAGCCCCCTCCCTCCCCTAAGCGCACTCCGATCCAGCCTACCCGTCCATCATTGTGTCCCTCGTTTTAAGGTGTGTTGTCCTTCATTTTAGAGTCCGGGGAGTTATGAGTTCATTTAGAGTTCAGAGGTATGCCTTTGACAGTGCTCCAAGTCAGGTACCTCTTAAATCCCTTCTCTCTCTTCCTCTTTCCCCAAAACCAGACTACAGCGAATTATCCCAAAAGAACTTATACTTGAATCTTAAAGAAAGCAGTTCAATTGGGAAGTTATCAAACCCAAAATAAAGAGTATAAAATCATATCAAGCCTAAGTCTGGATAACAGCATAGCTAGAAAAGGTAGAAATTCATATATGTAAGTGTATTCATAGAACAAACTAATCTTACTTTTTAGGTCTCCCCTGCCTGTCCGTCATAGTGCAGCAGCATCTCAGAGGCTCACGCTCAGATGGTGACCATTCCTATAATTAATTTCTCAGGTGCCCTGCCTATAACATGTCTAACAATCCTTGCAGTCATTTTGAATGAAATATCAGGTTTGACCAATACGTTGCCATATAAGCCACAGAGTCGTATGTTGTATTTGAATAACTACCATAGCGATTATGCAGATGGAATATCATAGGAAGGAAGGACGTTTCTCTTTATTTCCCCTACAATAATAGCATTGTACACTATAGTTAAAAAAAGACAAGTTAACCCCCGCCCTCCAAACTGTACTTATTCTCCCCTTTATTTTCTGTGGTGTGCTCTAGCATTCTGAAATCTCCTTTGATCCTGCTGCCTATAACATATTTTATTTGCGATCATCTTGGTCAAAATGAAACCTATTACATGTTAATGTTTTCTCCCTAAGGGGGTTTTGCATTCTCTTGCTGCCTTTTTAGACATGGATTAATCTCCTTTCATCACCTTGGAATGCAATAATCCTGTATTCCTCAGTAATAGCAGACTATATGAAAGAATTCTTGACGGACAATATCTGGTCTCAGGAACACCAGGTATATAGTTTTCAGAGTAACAGCCGTGTTAGTCTGTATTCGCAAAAAGAAAAGGAGTACTTGTGGCACCTTAGAGACTAACCAATTTATTTGAGCATAAGTATGCATCCGATGAAGTGAGCTGTAGCTCACGAAAGCTTATGCTCAAATAAATTGGTTAGTCTCTAAGGTGCCACAAGTACTCCTTTTCTTTTCAGGTATACAGTGGGTATTGTAGATCTGGTCTCAGGAATCTCAGGAACACCAGAGATATCATGAGGAAATTGGTGAGCAGAATGGAATCCTATATGAAGGACCAAGATTCATACTTAAAATTGTGAGACTTGAAATGTAGGCAATGGTGCACGCTAGTCATCTAGGCCACACTAGACATTCTCAAAGTATGGACCACTGGTGAGTCTTGCAGCACTAGCTGGTGGTCTGTGAAGAGCTGGCTGGTCACATGGTGCTGGCTCTCCTTGTATCCAGCTGCTAAATTGTGTTAAGACAGGTAAAATAATATTACTTTTCCTACTAAGCAACAGCTGTAGTTGCCACAAGGAAGTGGTACAATCATAGATGGGGGCAGGTGGTCTCCACAATTGGAATGGAGAAGAGAATGATCCATGAGACCATCTCAATAAAGTTGCAATTCACTCGAATGTTCAAGAACTTCTGATGTAGGCACTTGAAGCGCGTCTCTGCAAAGCATGAGATGTTTTTCTGGCCACATGCAGAGCTCAGAAATCAGACATTGTTCTCAGATACAACAGCAATGTGTGCCTTAAGTAGTCAGACTGTAAAACATGTAATGAATATTTAAGTAATCAGGTAACATTTCCCACTCAAAATTGGTATGGACTTATTTGCAGCAAAGAGGACAAGAAAATGCAAATGGGTTTTGGGGAGGCCAATCCTGTGCTACAGTTGGAGTGTCAACTACTGGTATGCCATGGTGTTCCCCAAAGAATGACAACTGATATCAGTTCACCAGGGATTAGTTTGTGCAGTTTCATAAAACATGAGAATCTGAGCACACAACCTCAGCAACATCTCACAGTCCATTTCATGGAAATGGAATCAGAAATCAAAGCTTAAGCAAAAGCTAGAGTACAAATTTATGGAAAAAGATTCTCAACTAGTGCACTACTTCAAAAAAAGGCACCAATAGCTGCCATACACAGAAACCAATGTCCAAGTGAACCATACACTGCTCCTAACAGCCAGCAAACTATTGCAGGCAAAGGATGTGGAAGGACCAGAAACCGCAATTTTCAGCATTCCCAAAGTGAAGGCATGTTATGATCCAGGAACCAAAGAATTACCAGCTTTTCAGATAGTGCAGGCTATAGGTGAATCCAGCTCTAAATGAACCAGGAGGGAGGAGAGCAGGCACTGGTCTACAAGTCACACTAAACTCATACCTTGTGGAGGTGGGTGGACAGTTATACTGACATTTCAGAATGGTCTTCTCACTGCCACTGAATCAACTGCTTCCCCTGCTCCCGAGCCAAAGAAGAAACCTGCAAGCGTGCAGAACAATGACACGTTGGAGGAGGTACCAGTGTCATTTCACCACACGTGTGATAATTCAAACATCAACAAAATTTAAGGAGCATGTAATGGATAGACAGTGAATGTTCAAAAGTAGAGGCACATTTTTGGTCCTTAGGACTTGATTCACCGCTGTGTTACTTCAGTTTAACTTCTAGGATCACTCAGAGGCAAATCAGGCCCTGATCTGGTAATGTATGGGCAGACTGCTGCAGAGCCCCATTGACTTCAGTTTGTTATAACTGATAAGTATGTGAAGCCAATGAAGTCATAGCCATGAAAAACTGATGAAAGAGGAGGATAATCAGACATGTTTTAACATTTACAATCCCACTGTGCAATAAGTCATTATTAGTGGAATCTACAATAGCCACTGTATACCACAGCAGCAGTGAAACACGAAACATTCCTAGGGCATCAACAAAGCTGATGTCCAAAAATGTTTTAGCATGATATAAGTGCTTCACCAGGTGAAACTGCAGTTTAGGAAAAAAAGAACACTATTAATTTCAGATCCATTCTAAACAGTAAAGTAAAAAACTGCCTGCCAGCTAATGTTATTTTCTCAAAATATAACTCTGTCCAGAGTAGCCTTATATTACTGAAAAATAAGCTACACAGGATCAGAGTGAAATTAATTTCATGGTTTCAAATCCATTCCTTAGAGACCTGGCACTGAAATGATAAGGCAGTGGTTCTCTAACTTTTTATTACACCAATCCTGTCATTAATCACATTCTGTGTCAGTTTAGGTGGCCCAGAATACCACTGTCTGAGAACCACTGCAATACAAATGTTTCCTTAAGCTAGCAAATTGACTTCTTTAAGACTAATATACCTTCTTCTGCCACTAGGGGTCACTTTCTCCACATTCTAGTGAAAGAGCACACTCGTTTAGCAAATTGAGTCACCATGAAATATTCACCTTTGTGTTTAATTTTTTAAGTCGTTTGCCATTTGTTTAATGGAAGCAAGCTGAAACCCTGCCATGGCTTACAAGCCTGAAAGCAGTGCTGTGTCACCAGATTCTTCTGGCTTTGTGGATAATGGTGGTATTCATATTTGCAATAAAGAAGTAGAAAATAAAGTTGAAAATGGCATTTAGTTCTGTGGGTTGAGAATTCAGATCACTAAACTCACATGATACATTATTTGAGGTCTTGATTATCTACAGTCTTAAATAGCTGATATTTTCTTATGAGTTGTTTTAAAGCACACACACATTTCAAAATTCCTAAATCCTACCACTTTTATTATTCCAGTTTTAATAATGCATGTTACATGCAGAGTGGTTGGATTAGCCTCTTGCTTCAAAGAGAAGGGGAGAAAATGAAATATGAGAGTAACAGACTCCAAAATAAATCAAAACATTATATATATAGTGACCATATTTCCCAAGGGGAAAACAGAACACCAATCAGGGTGAGCCCCAGCTGCTCATCCAAGGTGCCCCTCCCCCCAGACTCTCACTGGTCATTCGAACCCTGACGCCCCCCGCTTGAGGTTGTTGCTGGTCTCTGGAACCCTGCCTTCCCCCCATGCTCCCCGCCCCAGTCTAGCCTCCCCCCTGCATGGGGCCGGCATCTCTGCTCGCCCTCCCTGCACCTTCCTCAGCACTGCACCCCACTTTTTTGACAAAAGTGGGCATTTGTCCCATTTACTCTTGCCAACTTGATCAGTTGATATATACATATATATATATAAGTTGGGAGGGGTTGCAAGTGCTTCAGAGGATAGGATTAAAATTCAAAATGATCTGGACAAACTGAAGAAATGGTCTGAAGTAAATTGGATTAAATTCAATAAAACAATTGCAAAGTACTCCACTTAAGAAGGAACAATCAGTTGCACACATACAAAGCGGGAAATGACTGCCAAGGAAGGAGTACTGCGGAAAGGGATCTGGGGGTCATAGTGGATCACAAGCTAAATATGAATCAACAGTGTAACACTGTTGCAAAAAAAGCAAACGTCATTCTGGGATGTATTAGCAGGAGTGTTGTAAGCAAGACATGAGAAGTAATTCTTCTCCACTCTACTCCATGCTGATTAGACTTCAACTGGAGTATTGTGTCCAGTTCTGAGGGCCATATTTCAGGAAAGAGGTGGACAAATTAGAGAAAGTCCAGAGAAGAGCAACAAAAAATGATTAAAGGTCTAGAAACCATGACCTATGAGGTAAGATTGGAAAAATTGGGTTTGCTTAGTCTGGAAAAGAGAAGACTGAGAGGGGACATGATGACAATTGTCAAGTACATAAAAGGTTGTTACAAGGAGGAGGGAGAAAAATTGTTCTTCTTAACCTCTGAGGATAGGACAAGAAGCAATGGGCTTAAATTGCAGCAAGCGCGGTTTAGGTTGGACATTAGGAAAAACTTCCTAACTGTCAGAATGGTTAAGCACTGGGATAAATTGCCTAGGGAGGTTGTGGAATCTTCATCATTGGAGATTTTTAAGAGCAGGTTGTACAAACACCTGTCAGGGATGGTCTAGATAATACTTAGTCCTGCCATAAGTGCAGGGGACTGGACTAGATGACCTCTCGAGGTCCCTTCCAGTCCTACGATTCTATGATTCTATACCAGAGGTAGGCAAACTATGGCCCGCGGCCACATCCAGCCCGTGGGCCTGTCCTGCCTGGCCCCTGAGCTCCTGGCCCGGGAGGCTAGCCCCCAGCCCCTCCCCTGCTGTCCCCCCTTCCCCGCAGCCTCAGCTCACTGCTCCGCCAGCTCAACGCTCTGGGCAGTGAGCTCCCAGGGCAGCGCAGCTGCAGAGTCCAGCCTGACCTGGTGCTCTGTGCTGCATGGCACGGCTGCCACTCCTGGTGCAGCCATGCCGCCAGCCACCGGTGCTCCTGGCAGCGCAGTAAGGAGGCAGGGAGTGGGGGTTGGATAGAGGGCAGGGGAGTTCAGGGGTGGTGGTCGGGGGTGGGGTGTGGACAGGGGTCAGGACAGTCAGAGGGCAGGGAACAGGGTGGTTGAATGGGGGCAGAGGTCCTGGGGGGGCAGTCAGGAAGGAGAGGGGGGTTGGATGCGGTGGCAGGGGGCAGTCCGGGGCAGGTGGTCCGGGAGCAGTCAGGGGACAGGGAGAAGGAGTGGTTGGATATGGCAGGGGTCCCAGGGGGCCGTCAGGAAGGAGTGGGGGGTTGGATGAGGCGGCGGGGGGCTGTCAGGGAACAGGGAGGGGTGGATGGGGCAGGGGTCCCTGGGGGGGCTGTCAGGGGGAAAAAGCAGGGGGGGTCGGATGGGGGTAGGGGGCCAGGCCATGTCTAGCTGTTTGGGGAGGCACAGCCTCCCATAACCGGCCCTCCATACAATTTCAGAAACCCAATGTGGCCCTCAGGCCAAAAAGTTTGCCCACCCCTGTTCTATACGATAAAGTTTTCCTCCATTACACAAGAAAAAGCAAGCTCTTTATAGCCAAGTTTTGATATTTTCTTCCCAAAGCATTCTCTGTTCACCCTCCTTAAAACTCCTGCATATATTGACCTTCTTTCTCAAGCTTCTGCTGCTTCAAGTGTTGCTGATTGCAAATTATTGCCCTTGACTTTAATGTAACCACAACTGGGCTTGCTAAATTCTAATGGCTGATAGAAACTAGGAGGTAGCTGGTAGAGTCATTCTCTCTGAAACTAGCTATAGAGGGTCCTATCATTATTTTTCCACTTCAGGAAAGACAAGGAAAACCTCAACTAAGACTTTCTTTTATTGGGAGACAGTATTAGTTTCATTCCAAAGTTAGCTGAGGTGTAGTTACACTGTACCAATCAGTTCACCCCTTCATCGGGGAATTAAAAATAGTTTTCTCTCTGCTTCTGGGAAGAGTTTAGATAGAACATTGCAGCAATTTAGAGAAGGAAGAAAAATACTTAACTACCTGTCACACCCCACCAGTATCGCATTGACTTACATACACATGCCATGTGAAAGAGAATTCTCAAAGCAGAAGAACTAATGCTTGATGGGAAAACATCATCAGTCTCTTGAAGGTGGGAAAGAACAGAGCTCTCACGCTTTCCCTTGAGGAGCCCCATTCCCAAGGATCAGATGACAAGAAACCTCGTTCCCTGTTGCACAATTCCCAGAGAGCCTTCTTGTCCTAGTCATATAAAAAGCAGACTGAACCAAAACACTTCTAAACTAACTAACTGTGCTGTCACAACACATCAGCTAATTATTCTGGCTTTGCAGTGCTGATAACTACATGAAACGAAAATTTACTAGCCCCATACATTTATCACACTAGTGAAGATCCATCCTTCCCTGGGAAAATTGTTCCACTGTATGTATGCATGGCCAAAAATAACAGGTAAGGATTTTGACCCTGTGCCATATTTATCGGGTCTCTGCTTCACATTTACTTTAGTTATGCCACTCCTGAGGCAAAGACGCAAGGAAGCACACCTCAGTATGATTCTGTGGGGCACTGATGGGGAGTGATACAGAGCGGGTCTTGTCACAGCTTTTAAAAATGTGGGAGTGGGGGCACAGTGTGGCACTGGCCTTTCTCACTCAGAAACATCTCTTCTGCTTGATCTGTTTTCCCAGTGGATGTGTCCGATCTACTTGTGATGTCAAGAACTCAGTTTCCTTGGAGGGAAGCTTAGGGCATAGATCTGGAAAAAGCAACACACCTATGTAATACCTTCTTCTCTTTTCATACTGAGATCACTAGAGGTGGTAATGAGCTGGACAATTCTGACTTTTACTCTTTTTCACAACCTTTGAGGTTTTCAGAAGAAATTATCAATGAGGCAAAGAAAATGTTAGGAGAGTATTTAGAAGAGCTTGGCAACTTTTTATTTTAATTTAATAACAAGGTGAGTCTGATGATCCAAGTAAGAGTTGAGCACTCATAACTGCCATTCTAAATCAAACAGATGGAAAAAGCCAAGTCAAAGGGAATAGTAAGAACAACTGTAAAGTCAAATAGAAGGAGAATAAGGTCCAGTGGAAAGCTGAAAAGAAGAAAATGCAGATACAGTGAAGGAAGCCAGGAAGGAAGTTATCACTGCCATCAGTCAGGATGAACCCGTAATAAATGACGGCAAAGTTTCCACATTTCATCAGCAGACAAAACCAGCTGAATATTAGACAGAATAATCCTTCCAGCAGGCTTGGAATAGTTAAATAGTCTATTCTGGCCTCCACAAAAAGTTAATAGCTAGACATCACTAGATTTTTTGATGTGTTAGATATCAATAATATATAAAAGTACATGTCGTAAGCACTTACCTCTGTTACCATCACATGTGCCTCCCTGGTGTCCTTTTTTTTCTGCTTGAAACACAATATGATAGATTTTGGACTTCCAATATTTCCACTTACATGAAGAGGAAATATAAGGAGAGGAATATAGGGGGGGTGTAGGGGGGGTGAGAAAACCTGGATTTGTGCTGGAAATGGCCCAACTTGATTAACATACATATTGTAAGGAGAGTGATCACTTTAGATAAACTATTACCAGCAGGAGAGTGGGGTGGGAGGAGGTATTTTTTCATGCTTTGTATGTATATAATAAGATCTTCTACACTTTCCACAGTATGCATCCGATGAAGTGAGCTGTAGCTCACAAAAGCTTATGCTCAAATAAATTGATTAGTCTCTAAGGTGCCACAAGTACTCCTTTTCTTTTTGCGAATACAGGCTAACACGGCTGTTACTCTGAAGTTTGACAAAAGTCCTCCATCTTGCCTGCGGCGATAATATAAACAGATAACAGGGGAGCTGTAATCTCATTTAATAGTTTGAAGATAGTCATTTATTTTTTATCTTTCAAATCTGTACAATATTTTAGACAGTTTGGAAGAGTTTCCTTAACACGCATCTTGTATGGTCTCTAGCCAGAGTTCACTTTCCACATTGTCTCATGTGAAATTCCCCTGTAAGAAGCAGGGGCTCTGTCAAGCCCTCCGACCCTTTTTCCGCCACCCAACATCAATTCACTACATTCTAAATATACTGTTACTAGATCCTTCCTTACAGCCCGCTGAAAAGTTAAAGTTGTGGGAAGTTGTCTGCGGAAAGACAAATCTCTTTTACTGTGCTGAACTACTGCAGGTGCTAAATGCAATGAGGCAGGTTTAAAGGATTTTTCCGAGTCATCTCAGAGGAAGTGGTTATCTTGAATTTATGAATTGGTTACTCATAAATTAAATAGTGAATCATAATTTTCCCCACTTGCTAGATTGCTTAGCACTGAACTTGATGCTCTGATAGAATAGCACATACTTAACTGTAATGAGAGGCTTGTGGTGATCTTTTATTTTATTTCTGGGAGATGTTTCAGATCTCTGACCTGAGAATGAAGGACAATATCTGCATATCAGAAGTTATAATTAGGATAGTCAAGAAATACTTTTTAAGTTATTTTAAAAAGGCTGTTTCAAGCAAATCTAGGTTTCCCCCCAAAACTATTCAATTGGGAAAGAAGGCATCTAAAAGTCCCAAGACCTGGAGTGAAATTTACTCCCCCATTCCAAGATCCAATGCCATGCCAGCCAGCCAGCGATGAGAGTAGATGAAGGGGGTGGAATAACAGCATAGACAACATATCCAGAATTGATATGGCTGTGATTTTGTGGAGGGAGATAGGGGAGTAGTGGATCAAGATTTCCTGTTTATACAAGAAGGATCCTTTGATATGCTGTGCTCAGGACTGTGTCAGCAGGAGAGACATCCCAGACACCAGTGGTCTGTAGTTATCACCACCAAGCAACTTGTTTGCCTAAAGCAACTTATTCTCCAAACCTATCAGCTCTGGACCATGTTGGCACACTAGCATTGCTCAGGGTCTCAGGGACTCCCTCTGGCTACAGGCTCAGTGGTGAGCTGGAGCTGGTTCGCTAGAACCGGTTGTTAAATTTAGAAGCCCTTTTAGACCCAGTTGTCGTCCCATGAGGGACAACCGGTTCTAAAAGGGCTTCTAAATTTAACAACTGACCAAAAGTGGCACCTTAGGTGCCGACTCTGTGGGTGCTCCGGGGCTGGAGCACCCACGGGGAAAATTTGGTGGGTGCAGAGTACCCACCAGCAGCTCCCTGCCTCTCGCCACGCCCGGCCCCAGCTCACCTCCACTCCACTTCTGCCCCCGAGTTACGCGCTGCCCCGCTATGCTTCTCCACCCCCCCCACCCCGCTTCCCGCGAATCAGCTATTCGCGTGGGAAGCCGGGTGGGGCTGAGAAGCAAACGGCAGCTTCGCACTCAGGCTTAAGGAGGCAGAGGTGGAGCGGAGGTGAGCTGGGACGGGGGGGCACGAGGAGGGCCGCCCGCACCGCAGCAGGTAACCCGGGTGGGGGGAGGGCGCAGGGGAACCGGTCCCTGCTCCAGCTCACCTTTGCCTCCCTGGACCTGAGCACGAAGCCGCTTCTTGCTTCTCAGCCACCCCTCCGGCTTCCCATGCAAACAGCTGATTCGCGGGAAGCTGGGGGGGGCACGGAGAAGCAGATAGGGCGGTGCATTCAGGGGAGGAGGCGGAGGAGAGGTGAGGTGAGCTGGGGCCGGGCGTGGGGCGGGGAGCTGCCGGTGGGTGCTCTGCACCCACCAAATTTTCCCCGTGGGTGCTCCAGCCCTGGAGCACCCACGGAGTTGGCGCCTAAGGCGCCACTTTTGATGTGATCAGTGGGAGGAGTGGCTGCTCCCCCTGCTCCCTCCCAGCTATGCTCCCCCGCCCCTAGGAACCAGAGGGACCTGCCGGATGCTTCCTGGGAGCTGCCCCAGGTAAGCACCACTGGGACTCCCCACCTCGCCCCCCGGCAAGTCCCTCTGGCTCTTAGGGGTGGGGTGGGCACCCACTACGGTGGCCCATGAGACCCACCTGTCCGCTTCTGGGGGCAGTCAGGGGACAGAGGAGGGGGGTTGGATGGGGCAGGAGTCCCGGGGGGCAGGGGTGGGCCATGACCCCCTCATGGGGTGAGGAGGAAACAGGTTGTTAAGATTTTGGCAGCTCATCACGGGCCACAGGTTGGATAGCTTTGTCTGAACGGTCCTGAGCGTAAGGTAAAAAATAAGATTTAAAGTGCAGTTCTACTATGAAATGTGGCTGTGTAACAATGAGATTGGAGAAGGGAGGGAGCTCCATGTTTATTTTCTCTAACTGAGTCAATACCAGATTTGATTCATTGGCAAATAAAAAGATTTTTTCAATTGCCAGTTCTGAAAACCCAAACTGGGATCTGAAATTTAAGCATATTCCTTCCAATGCATGCATGACCACTACAATCTGAATTTAGTAGGGCTGTCAAGTGATTAAAAAATTGTGATTAATCGCATGACTAATCCCACAGTTAAACAATAATAGAATACCATTTATTTAAATATTTTGGATGTTTTCTACGTTTTCAAATATATTGATTTCAATTACCACACAGAATACAAAGTGTACAGTGCTCACTTTATTTTTTTATTACAAATATTTGTACTGTAAAAAACAAAAGAAATAGTATATTTCAATTCACCTAATACAAGTACTGTAGTGCAGTCTCTTTATCATGAAAGTTGAACTTACAAATGTAGAATTATGTACAAAAAATAACTGCATTCAAAAATAAAACAATGTAAAACTTTAGAACCTACAAGTCCACTCAGTTCTCCTTCTTGTTCAGCCAATCGCTCAGACAAACAAGTTTGGTTACATTTATGGGAGATAATGCTGCCTGCTTCTTGTTTACAGTGTCACCGGAAGTGAGAACAGGTGTTCGCATGGCATTGTTGTAGCTGGTGTCGCAAGATATTTACGTGGTAGATGAGCTAAAGATTCATATGCCCTTTCATGCTTCTACCACCATTCCAGAGGACATGCATCCATTCTGATGACGGGTTCTGCTCAACAATGATCCACAGTAGTGAGGACCAATGTATGTTCATTTTCACCATCTGAGTCAGATGCCACCAGCAGAAGGTTGATTTTTTTTTTGGGTGGTTTGGGTTCTGTAGTTTCCACATTGGAATGTTGCTCTTTTAAGACTCCTGGCTGCATACTCCACATTTCATCCCTCTCAGATTTTGAAAGGCACTTCAGATTCTTAAACCTTGGGTCCAGTGCTGTATCTATCTTTAGAAATCTCACATTGATGCCTTCTTTGCATTTTGTCAAATCTGCTGTGAAAGTGTTCTTAAAACAAACATATGCTGGGCAATCATCTGAGACTGTAATATCATGAAATACATGGCAGAATGCAGGTAAAACAGAAAAGGAGACATACAATTCTCCCCCAAGGAGTTCAGTCAAAAATTTAATTAACGCATTATTTTTTCAATGAGCATCATCAGCATGGAAGCATGTCCTCTGGAATGGTGGCCGAAGCTTGAAGGGACATATGAATGTTTTGCATATCTGGCACGGAAATACCCTGCAACACCAGCTACAAAAGTGCCGTGTGAACACCTGTTCTCACTTTCAGGTGACACTGTAAATAAGAAGCAGTCAGTATCTCCTGTAAATGTAAGCAAACTTGTTTGTCTTAGCAATTGGCTGAACAAGAAGTAGGACTAAATGGACTTGTAGGCTCTAAAGTTTTACATTGTTTTGTTTTTGAGTGCAGTTATGTAACAAAAAAATCTAAATTTGTAAGTTACACTTTCACGATAAAAAAATTGCACTACAGTACTTGTGTAAGGTGAATTGAAAAATACTATTTCTTTTGTTTATTATTTTTACAGTGCAAATATTTGTAAAAAATAATAATATAAAGTGAGCACTGTACACTTTGTATTCTATGTTGTAACAGAAGTCACTATATTTGAAAATGTAGAAAAAAATCCAAAAATATGTAATAAATTTCAATTGGTATTCTATTCTTTAACAGTGCAATTAATCAAGATTAATTTTTTAATTGCAGATAATTTTTTGAGTTAATTGTGTGAGTTAACTGTGATTAATCAACAGCCCTAGAATTTAGTTAGCAGTTCTGTTGATGATGTAGAAGACAGCATAGCATCCTGCTGCTCTTCCAAACGCATATTGTCTCAAGAACAATAACGAGAGCCAAAAAATAGCAAACCTTGTTTTTTTCTCTAATAATGTAAATTGTATGTATCATGGTAATATATAGTTCCTTATCTTTCACTTCTTCATTCTTATTCAAAGTCTGAGTTCAGTGGCTGAATGTAGCTTTTCTAGGATTTCCTTTAAAAATCATTTTGGCTTTCTAGATATTTAGATAACTACATCTAACGTAATCAAAGTGAGAAATCATGATTCATTACTTGACTTTTTTGAAAAGGGATTACCAGTTCATACACCCAATGTAATGTTTTTCTTTCTGGAAAACTGTAGGTGAAAGTGTTGGGGTCCTAGGGCATGGCCACTAGTTAAGTCGAGGGGATGGAAGACCATGAGTGTCAAGGAAGTCTCTTTGCTCTACCGACTGAGGTGCCCTTCTCAACCCCCCTTCACAGAATTCAGTCCTGGCTGGCCTGAGAAAGCCCTTGTACTCCCAAAATAATGCTGCAGCTGCAGATAGAGCTGTTTTGTGTAGGTTTTGCTGGCACCACATTAGGATAACGACAGGAATCAGCTACAAGGCCATAACCACTTATTTGCCTCATTAATCGCAAGGCTAAGCAGGCTGTCCTGTTGTTTTGAATTGCTAAAATGCTTGTTAAAGGTTGTCAGAAAAAGTATTGTTGTAATCCATATACGGCAAAGCAGTTTTACTTGGCTGATGTGTAATGCAATAGAGATAAGGAGTATAAAGGTATGTGACTCTGCCTGCTCGGTGTGCAGGATTTGAGATTCTTTTCTCCCTGTACCTTCTTTGGAGCTCCAAATAAACTTTTCTGCTTCTCCACCCCGTTGTGTTTATTGGGTGATGCACACCGGCAACGAACCCCTGCTGTTGCTTGCCTCTGGCACTGGGTGCTGGCAACATAAGGAAGACCTGTTCATCATTAATAATCAAATGATGAATGACAAAGATTTATAGCATCCAAATTAGTTCAGGTGTGAAGAGGATTTGTCCATCCTGCGCTACACAGACTGTGGGGGGAAAAAATTCTCAAAAAGCCACTACAGTAAGTTATCTTTGTTTTTTTCCTTTTCCACTTTTCTTCCTGAATGAAGCTGCAATTTGTAAGTGATCTCTCTCCTGCCATCCAGCTCCACCCTCTGACAAACAGAGGCTAGGGACACCATTCCTTAGTCATCCTGGCTAATAGCCATTAATGGACTTAACCTCCATGAATTTATCTAGTTCTCTTTTAAACCCTGTTATAGTCCTAGCCTTCACAACCTCCTCAGGCAAGGAGTTCCACAGGTTAACTGTGTGCTGTGTGAAGAAGAACTTCCTTTTATTTGTTTTTAACCTGCTGCCCATTACTTTCATTTGGTGGCCCCTAGTTCTTATCTTATTCACTTTCTCCACACCACTCATGGTTTTATATTCCTCTATCATATCCCCCCTTAGTCTCCTCTTTTCCAGGCTGACAAGTCCTAGTTTCTTTAATCTCTCCTCATATGGGACCCGTTCCAAACCCCTGATCATTTTAGTTGCCCTTCTCTGAACCTTTTCTAATGCCAATATATCTTTTTTGAGATGAGGAGACCACATCTGTAAGCAGTATTCAAGATGTGGGAGTACCATGGATTTATATAAGGGCAATAAGATATTCTCCATCTTATTCTCTATCCCTTTTTTAATGATTCCTAACATCCTGTTTGCTTTTTTGACTGCCGCTGCACACTGTGTGGACGTCTTCAGAGAACTATCCATGATGACTCCAAGATCTCTTTCCTGATTAGTTGTAGCTAAATTAGCCCCCATCATATTCTATGTATAGTTGGGGTTATTTTTTCCAATGTGCATTACTTTACATTTATCCACATTACATTTCATTTGCCATTTTGTTGCCCAATCACTTAGTTTTGTGAGATCTTTTTGAAGTTCTTCACAGTCTGCTTTGGTCTTAACTATCTTGAGGAGTTTAGTATTGTCTGCAAGGTTTGCCACCTCACTGTTTACCCCTTTCTCCAGATCATTTATGAATAAGTTGAATAGGATTGGTCCTAGGACTGACCCTTGGGGAACAGCACTAGTTATCCCTCTCCATTCTGAAAATTTACCATTTATTCCTACCAGTTGTTCCCTGCCTTTTAACCAGTTCTCAATCCACGAAAGGATCTTCCCTCTTATCCCATGACAACTTAATTTACAAAGAGCCTTTGGTGAGGGACCTTGACAAAGGTTTTCTGGAAATCTAAGTACACTATGTCCACTGGATCCCCCTTGTCCACATGTTTGTTGACCCCTTCAAAGAACTCTAATAGATAAGTCAACATGGTTGCAGTAAAGGGAAATCATGTCTTACTATTGCCCAACAATTTGTTCTTCTATGTGTCTGACAATTTTATTCTTTACTATTGTTTCAACAAATTTGCCCAGTACTGATGTTAGACTTACTGGTCTGTGATTGTCGGGATCACCTCTAGAGCCCTTTTTAAATATTGGCATTACATTAGCTATCTTCCCAGTCACTGGGTACAGAAGCTGATTTAAAGGACAGGTTACAAACAATAGTTAATAGTTCCACAGTTTCACATTTGAGTTCTTTCAGAACTCTTGGGTGAATGCCATCTGGTCCCGGTTACTGTTACTGTTAAATTTATCAATTAATTCCAAAACCTCCACTAATGACACTTCAATCTGTGACAATTCTCAGATTTGTCACCTACAAAGGACAGCTCAGGTTTGGGAATCTCCCTAACATCCTCAGCCATGAAGACTGAAGCAAAGAATTCATTTAGTTTCTCTGCAATGACTTTATCATCTTTAAGTACTCCTTTTGTTTCTCGATCGTCCAGGGGCCCCACTGGTTCTTTAGCAGGTTCCTGCTTCTGGTGTACTTAAAAACATTTCATTACCTTTTGAGTTTTTGGCTAGCTGTTCTACAGACTCCTTTTTGGCTTTTCTTATTACATTTTTACACTTAATTTGGCAGTGTTTATGCTCCTTTCTATTTACTTCGCTAGGATTTGACTTCCACTTTTTAAAAGATGACTTTTTATCTGACTGCTTATTTTACATGGTTGTTAAGCCACGGTGGCTCTTCTTTAGTTCTTTTATTGTGTTTTTTAATTTGGGGTGTACATTTAAGTTGGGCCTCTATTATGATGTCTTTGAAAAGTGTCCATGTAGCTTGCAGGAATTTCACTCTAGTCACTGTACCTTTTAATTTCTGTTTAACTAACCTCCTCATTTTTGCATAGTTCCCCTTTCTGAAATTAAATGCCACAGTGTTGGGCTGCTGAGGTGTTCTTCCCACCACAGGAATGTTAAATGTTATTATATTATGGTCACTATTTCCAAGCGGTTCTGTTATAGTTACCTCTTGGACCAGATCCTGCACTCCACTCTGGACTAGATCGAGAATTGCCTCTCCCCTTGTGGGTTCCTGTACCAGCTGCTCCAAGAAGCAGTCATTTAAAGTATAGAGAAATTTTGTCTCTGCATTTCGTCCTGAGGTGACATGTACACAGTCAATATGGGGATAATTGAAATCGCCCACTATTATTGAGTTCTTTATTTTAATAGCCTCTCTAATCTCCCTTAGCATTTCATAGTCACTATCACTGTCCTGGTCAGGTGGTCGATAATAGATCCCTACTGTTATATTCTTAATAGAGCATGGAATTACTATCCATAGAGATTCTATGGAACATGTGGATTCATTTAAGATTTTTACTTCATTTTGTCCTTCATTCTTTTTCAGTGTCTATGTCAGGGGTCTCAAAATCAATTTATCTTAGGGCCAGTGCCAGTCCTCCAATCCTCCCAGCAGGACAATAATGTCACTGAAGATGGTGTTCAGAAAAGAAAACGTTTATATTGTATTTTTTATTTTGAATTTCTTAGAAATAATAAAACTGTCCTACAACTTTATACAATTCTTCGCCTGCCAGAGAGTTTTTAGTGTTTGCCAGAAACCTGGCAACGCTTCAGTTCTGTCTGTTTGCTGATGTTTGGCCTCAGCGACTGAGCAGTTGAAACTTTCAGGATTGCAGCAAGGGGGGCATCAGATAGTTGTATTCGGTATTTTGACTTGTTTGTATTAATTGCGGAAAAAAGTGATGCTGCCTCCATGGCTGACTCTGCCCGGCAACTAGTGATGGTATCTCTGTCCCTATCCCCCAGCCAATGGGAGCTGTTGGGGGTGGCACCTGCAGCAGACATTGCCGGCAGCATGTCTGCCTCTGTCTCTCCTCCGCGGTCCACAGTGGGGAGGTTCTCGGGCCGCATATGGCCCGTGGGCCGGGACTTTAAGACCCCCTGGTCTATGTCTTCCCTAATTTTTCATCTTTTTAAATACTTCAACTTACAGCTTTGTGGGGGCCCCCAGATTCTAACCTCTTTACCCTTATCTGTAATTATGGGATGCTTTAACCAATTAACCCACCCCAAGATGAGGATTTACACCTACCTTAATCTCTGAGTTCATGATCAACTACAGTAGAGCGGTTATCAATAGAAGGGGGACCCCATAGTGCAGAACACAGACTACATAATGCTCTTTCTGTAATAATTACTTTTATTAGCAATGAAACAATCCCGTTATGGTCTCATCAGAATAAAGGGGCATCGGTGGCTTGCAGTCATCCTTTTACTTCACTCCAATCTGACTGACAGCCAAGGGCTAATCTGGTCCTCAGCAGTAGTTGGAGCAGCTCCAACTTGTGCCCCCTGGAACATCCCTAGGGACTCCTCTACACAAAGGGAATTCCCAGTTGCTCTTTTAGGGGTGAGGATCTGCTTTGATATGTTGAGAATTTGTAATACCAATTTAAACTGGCTCCTACTCTGAGTTATGCTAATGCACAAGCAGAGGGGATGTGAGCACAGAGAGCCTCTTGCAAACATAAGGACATTTTCTGGTAGGGTGACCAGATGTCCTGATTTTATAGGGACAGTCCAGATATTTGAGGCTTTTTTTTAATATGGTCTCCTATTATCTCCCATCCCCGTCTCAATTTTTCACACTTGCTATCTGGCAATCCTATTTTCTGGAGCACCCATGGAAGTTCTAGGGGTGGTCCTGGAGCCATTTCAGAAGAGAAAAACATGGCAGATCCACAAAGCAGTGAACCTTCCAGTTTAGCTGGAGAGATCCTGCAATTATTAGATTAGGCATTAAACTGGCAACATTAATGTTGTTTCCATGATACTAACAGTTTGTGCTGGATTTACTACAAGCAGAGGCTGCTTAAGACAATCTGCTGCCCTAGGCAAACCTTCAGTGTCACCACCACCCCATCTATCCCTAGAACAGAGGTTCTCAACTGGGGAGCATGCCCTATCAGATTTTCAGGGCTGGAGGTGCTGGTTTGTCGAGCCTTCTGGTGGTTTTGTTAGTTATGGTAGAAGTGTGGGAGCCAAGCACCAGGTTGCAGTGCTACTCAGGTTCCCCCCCCCCATTATGACAGAATGGTATCTGGGCCAAATTTCAGTGAGTGGAGTTGAGACCTGGCCCACAGAGTCACGGCGCCACTCAGGTTTGGCCTGTCTGGCCTTGCCAATCTAGGCAGAATCTGCTTCCCTAGGCCTCTGGCTAGTTTGCCCATAGTTAGAGTGGCTCCTGGACAAAAGTAATATAATTTCAAGGCATAATTTTGTTTTGTAGAGATGATCCAGCACTACAACAGTTTGCTGAAGCAAATCAGTGATCATTGGCCATGTCTACATATTATGGTTTGGAGAGATTAAAATAAATGTGAATGGGAGAAGCCTGCCCATGGACAAGACTCATATATATATACAACCAGTCTTCTCACTTAACTCTGGCAAGTGGCATTAATCTTACTCTTCATATTTACTGCACTCTGTACTTACCAGAACATTCTGAAAAGTGATTTCTGAGTCGAAGTAAAAAAATTTCCATTTTAAAACAGGAAGATTTACATTTGCATTCTGTCTACTGTCTGGGGGGAAGCACTTGCTACTTTATATCAGGGAACAAAGCTGTGTGGAATGAGCAGACAGAAATATCAAGAAAACTTGAGCTCTAATCCCAACTTCACCACTGATTCGGGCAAATCATTTAGGCCCAGATTTTCCAAAGGGACCTCTAATTTTGCATGTCTCAATTTTTGGCTGCCCAGCCCTAGACACCATGGCCTCCTTAATGGGAGCAGCAGGTGTTCATCATCTCTGAAAATCAGGCACAGGGTACCTAAAGTTGGGTGCTCAAAATCTGAGGTACTCAAAATTAGGACACTTTTAAATATGTGCTTTTGGCTCCCTGTCTTTAAAATGGGGATAATATTCCCTTACCAGCCTGACAGGGGGGCTTAAATGTAAAACACAGTATTTTTATTGTCTACAGGTATTAAAAAGCCAAGAGAAACCTTTGCCCTAAACTACGTCCCAGGGACACCAATTCTGAGACTAGAGGAATCAGACGTTGAAAATTATGTCATACTTGCATCCCAATTTCTCATTCAGGAATGTACTTGTAGATTCAGGCACATTTATCTCTCATTTACACAAAACAAATATGTAACTAAGTATTCCCAGGTGAAAATCATCTCTGGGCATTCATTTAAATATGTTTTATACAAAGCAGCCAAGTATTTCCATTTGGAAATTGCCTTAAGCAATTAATTTAGATATGATTCTCTGTATCATATCCCCTTACCTAGCCCCTACCCTGTCCCCCTTTTATATGTCGTGTTTTTAGCCTGCCATCTAAAGGGACTATCTATAAATTATCTGTGAGCGCAGCACAGAAAAAACTGCCATACCATGAAATTAGGGCAAATAAAATAAGGAGACCACTATTTCAAATACAGATGAGTATATATCTTTTATGTCTGCTTTTAAGTCAAACATTTTTTTAAATGGCCAATTCATTTAAATCTTTCCTTTTATACACACAACATGCCTTTACATTACTCAGTCTTTAGTTTGGACCAAAATGGAATTTTGGTATATCAGTATACTTTATATTTATGAAATGCACCTATCATATGTTCTAGGCACATGTACAAAACCACATAATTTAATACAACAAATTGACACTCGGAAGACTCCAGCAGTTTCTGCATCATCACCAATTCCATTTGGATCCCCTTAAGCTGTTCCTTCAAGCAAAAGCCTTTGTATCAGGGGGTGACGTTTTGGGGTTTATTCAGGCCAGTAAGGGGTTAGGCCACTGTCTTGTAACCCTGGGTTTCTTGTGGCTGTGCAGCTTTGGTCCCAAACTCTGACCTAAGCAGCCTGCCAGAAGTCCACAAACCTCATTGTGGCTTTGCCCAACCTGATTACTACTTGCAGACTGACCTCAGAACCCTTCCAGCCCTGAATTTTCCCCCAAATCAGCCTACTGCAGGAACAGTCCCTCTCACTAGACCTTAACAGACAAAATGTTAGGCTTGCTGCCTTTACAGAGACAGTAAAACACTCCAACCTGTCAGCTTTCTAGAAGCACCTTACTTTACTGAACATACACTGCGCTGATGATTTATAATGAAAGCCACACAAGTTTGTTAACAAAAGATTATGGATGAAGTAATACCAAGTAAAAGAGAGAAAGGCAGAGATGGCTACAGGCAAATAAAAGTGAAAACACACATCTAAAAGTCTTAAACTTAATCTAGCAAGATGCAGGCTTTGTTCAGGCTGATTTCTCTCAGTCACAGCTGCTTTCCAGCTTTTACTGGACAGCATGGTCAGGACCCATCATAGAGATCAAATCGCTTGGTTTCTTTGTCTCCTAAGGTAAAAGATAAAGATAGAGTGTCTCTTTGTTCCTTATATTCCCAAAGGGATGTCTTTGTTTTAGGACTTGTCTACGCTACAGAGTTTTGGCGATGCAAGTTACGCCAATGGACAGCCACTGCTATAATTAAACCACTGTTGCGTATCCACACTATGCTCCTTGTGTTGGTCCAGCGCATCCACAATAACAGCTCTTTCATCAACACAGAGAGCAGAGCAATCCGAACCATGGCCACTGGGAGGCATTGTTGAAACAACCTAAGATGTTGTTGAAATCAGAGAGGTCATGATTAAGTACTAATGCAGAGGGCCTGGGGTGGAAAATGAAAAGGTACAACTGAAGCAGAAGATGGTATGATTTAAGAGGGGTTCTGGGGCTGCTTTGCAATGGTCCAGATACCCCAACAGCCTATATCCCTCATGCACAAGCGCCAGGGCTGGGTGGGCCTTTGTTAGAGGAACAGACTGCTCATATACCTCTTGTTGTTGCTAACAAATTGTAACCTAACTGCATGTATACTATGGAGCAACCTACTGTCCTTTTGACAAACCCCACACCCCTTGAATTCCATAAAAACATTTTTCACACAGTTATTTTCAACTGACATTTTATTTTACAACACGGGCTGTTTTGTTCCCAAAACACGCTCTAACCGTTACTGTTTTTTCTTAGCAAGATTTTGTAATTTGCTGAACGAAAAAGATGTTCAACATTTCGCATTAAACATTTATCTGTTGGTTTGATTATTTCACCTAAAACGTTATTTGGGTCCTTGGCCTCTGTTACTTTGTCCACCAATTTTGCCCCTAGAGCTAAATGTTCCTGGGTTAAACAGAGGCACTGCAGCATGTATCCCAATGTGATGATGATATTTAACACAGTCTCCATACACAAACTACTGCTAATTTCTTTAATTTTACAGTTCACATCATTTAAAGACCAGTACACACAGTCGTGATGCCTCTGACCGGGGGCATCTATGGCGCACCTAGGACAATCCTCATTTTGTTTCTCTCTCAGGCAGTGCTTGATGATTCCGTGCACAGCCGCTCTCACAATTGCACGCATCACAGTTTTACAGTTATGAACTTGCACAGGCTTAATACCGAATTTCTCCCTCAACTTTATATAGTACATGCCTATAGAATAAGCATCCCCTGCTGTTTTGGCAGTCTGTTGAGCATCTGGTTTGGGGTCTGGGCAAAAACAGATCAGGCCCAATCCACTCGGCCCTTCGAAGCTGTCGGTGTCCAGAACCTCCAAGTCCTCTGAAGAACCATCACTCAGCTGCTGAAAAATAGACAGTAAGAAATACATGTAAGGCATCTTTGTACTTTTTCATAACATGATTCTAAAACCTTTTACACCGTGTATCAAGAGACCCCTTCTGCATGCATCTTTTAAAAACAACAAACAAATGAAATATGTCTCTATGCAGGCTTGATCCAAAAGGCTCTAGGCAACCGAGCATCCGTGACTCGCTCCCTGCCAAACCATCCCTTGAACATTCTTACATACAACATATCTGTGCCTCGTATCCGTACAGCCCTTTGTTTGATTTGCTTGGGTTTTCCTGGCTGGGGTCCGGAGTCTCAAACAAATCATGGCCCAGCGGTCTGGCCTCGTGTTTCTCCATTGCATCGTTCTTGCGGGTACAGGCATCATTAGCTAGCCCTGTTGCCCTGCTCCCATGATCCGTCTCAAACACTGTTTGCCACAAGGGTGTGTTTGTTTCTTTGGGTCCCATAGCAGTGGCCGTATAACATCTCTTCACGAAAGGGTTGGCTGCCGGTGTTGGCCAAGGCCTTCTAGGTGCAGCCGTCTTTAATCATCAGACCCATTTCATAGAATCATAGAATCATAGAATATCAGGGTTGGAAGGGACCTCAGGAGGTCATCTAGTCCAACCCCCTGCTCAAAGCAGGACCAATCCCCAATTAAATCATTTAAATAGAAGCTCCTCCTTACTTAGGGAGGGAAAGCAACGGCTGCCCTAAACTATTGGTTAAGCATATCATACAGCCTTTTTCAGTTTAGGAGTCGGCGCCTATGGTCAGCAGTCCTTGTTTAGAGCTTCCTTGTTAAAAATCCAGTCCAGAGAAATGAAGCAGGAAATGAAGACAAAATGGGGATGTCTCAGTTGCCTTTTTATATCCTCTGCCATGTGCATGGAAATTTACTGTCCCAAACAAAGCCCACAGTCCCTCTTTGTGGAAAGTTACTGGGCCAAGATGGAGTCTAGGTTCACATGAGCATATCACATGTCCTTACATGGCTTGACTCACAAGGGGTGGCCACTGGCCCTTTGGGGTCTGAGGCTTCCACTGGCAGACTTACTGGGACAAGTTTCTTCTATGACCCATTGTCAGAGTGAAGTATCCTTAATTGGCCATCAACACATAACTAGCCTTGATGAAAATCCTATCTCGTGGGCGTTACCCAGGAATATAACATATGTATAAAACACAAGTATATAGCCAATATTTGTAACTTTAGATACAAAGATGATACATGGATTTAACCAGAATAATTATATTTGATAGACTGTAACTTTTCCATTGACACCTTAGATGATATACTTTGTATAAGAGTTGTTGCAACTGGATAACAGTGATCATACCAACTATATAAATTGTCCGAACTCCACCTCATTGTGGTGGAGGAGTGTAGCATCTGAAGTAGGGGATTGCTCATCAGAGCTATGCCATCAGCAATGAAGGCTGGTCTCAAATATCGCCTTGGGCATTATGCAAGGTGGACAGGTCC
This sequence comes from Caretta caretta, assembly GCF_965140235.1. NCBI lineage: Eukaryota > Metazoa > Chordata > Testudines > Cheloniidae > Caretta > Caretta caretta. Next base: position 290,560,248 of record NC_134206.1, on the reverse strand, counting down.
AACGAGAACCCTGAAAATGATGGCTAACACAGTCAGCAAAGATGCAGGGCAGCAGGTGCGCCCACCTACCCAAGGTGAAGGAAGTCGCCAAGAAAGACTCAGCGACTTGGGACTCATAGTGTGAAGCCAGTACTGGTAGACCAGGAAAAGCTTTGTGTTACCGCACCTCTGTCTCATCCCAGTGGGACGAGGTGGGGGGCATGAATCAGAGTTCATGTCGCACTCCTTGTCAGTACCTGTCCCAAACTGAGGAACCTAGTGATCCAAGCAGTGGACCAAATTCGGTGATGAATCCTGGTCAGATGCCGCCTGAGGCATGTTGCGCATATGCTAAGAAGTGGGATGAGGTATTCTTTGGGACAATTGTTTGCTCTTGCTTTTGATCAACATGAATACTTTGTGCTCAGCACCAGGGTTAAAGCCACTGCTCTACTATCAGCTGCAAATGGCCTCCTGATGTCATCTTCCCCCATGCACTTGTGATGAGCTCACACTAAAGCCTCCCTGGGGATGTGTGTCCTCTGATGGCGGGCACAGGATACTGTGCCTGCAGGAGACTGTGACAATATATTCAATCATTGCTGGCATTTCTGCCAATCCATCAAAATTGCAACTGTGAATATTGCAACTCTTTACAGGCATGGTCATCAGGTTGCTGTCTCATGCAAAATGGACCATCTTGGCATGTCAATTGCAGGCCTAATGGGAAGCAAGGCTGATAGGTCATGGATGCCATAAGGTGGGAGATTCATTACTTCTGTATTCTGGTGGTCCCAACCACTTACATGGGGTAGCATTACTACTGCAAGGCAAGGCCAAGTCCTCCTTGATAACTTGGACCCCAGGGTCTTCTCAGCTACTTATTGCATGTCTTAAACATCAGCACGGTCACCTTGCTGTCATAGTAGTCTATCCGCCGACAGAGGAATCTGCTGATTTAGTCAAAGATCATTTCTGCGATCAACTGGAATCTCTAGTACACGTTGTCACTCCAGAGGGGATAATCTTGTGATGCTGGGTGACTTAAATGCAGTTACTGCCCCCATTACCTGACATGGACCAAGTTTTTGGTCATATCCTTTTAGTTTGACAAGGTGGGTGAGGGAATATCTTGTATTAGACTCTCTTCCCAAGTGCGACACTAGGGAGGGGCAGATCACATGAATGGTCACTTGCCCCTCCCCAGATGCCTTGGGGGAGGCACATTCCAGAGGGGGCAGGGGGAAGCTGTCCCTGTCCTGTCCTGCCCACCAGCTGTGCTCAGGTATGTGCCTGGATGAGAGTAGCCTGGCTGCCTGAGCTCCCTGGAGTCGCTCTGCCTGCCGCTGCTGGTGAGTAAGAAGGGGAGCTTCTTTCTTGCAGTGACAGGGCAAAATGGGAGGGCTCAGGGGAGGGAGGAAGGGGAGCAGAGAGGTGCTGCCTGGGACACTGGGGATGATCATCATGGGGATCATGGGGGAAGGGGGCAGGGAGGCAGCAGAGGCCAGGGCTGGGAGTCTGGGGTGGGGTGGGGCAAGGAAGGAGCCATCAGCCATGTTTGGGAGGGGGAGCAGCAGGGCCAGGGGCTAGCGATTGGGAGGGTGTTTGGGGGAGGCAAAACCCATGGGGGATGGGCGATTTCTGTGGGAGAGAGAGGTTTCTTGGCCTGGGTTCCTCTGGCCACACAATAAGCTGGATGGTAATCCCTGATGTGCTTTTAGCAATGCACAGGATTCCTTTAAAGCCATAAGGGTAGGAAACAGGTATTTTGCTGTAAAAAAGGCCCTGCTTGAGTTCCAGATGTTGCATGAGTGCAGAATCAGGCTCATATGTCATGAAAGGAAACCAAGCTTCTCCTATGATCTGGGCCAGCCTACTAGTAGCTGGTGAGCACTTAAAACTCCAGTGCATCCTCCAAATGTTTGTTGTGTGTTGATATGAAATTCAAAGTAGGGGGAGGATAGTCTTGTGGTTAAAACACTGGCTTCTCTTTATAAGACCTATATATTATTATTATTTTGGCACAGACTTCCTTTATGCAGGTTGCTTAATTTCTCTCTGCCTTAGTTTCCCTATTTGTAAAATGGGGATATATCTTAGCTAAGAAGGGCATGTGATGATGAACTTGTCTGTGAAACTTTGGAAGATTGTGCTGTAGAAGGACAAAGTATTTATTAAAATATTAGGGATGAGACTTGAAAGAATGGGTGCTTAAGTTAGGCACATAGGGCATTATCTTGCATCCCTGAACTCAAGGTTACCATTGCTGTTGATCTCAATAGGAACAGGATCAGAGCCCTAAATCCTTATTGAGGTTCCTAAGTAAGGGTATGTTTACACTACGAAATTAGGACGAATTTATAGAAGTCGGTTTTTTAGAAATCGGTTTTATATATTCGAGTGTGTGTGTCCCCACAGAAAATGCTCTAAGTGCATTAAGTGCATTAACTTGGCGGAGCGCTTCCACAGTACCGAGGCAAGCGTCGACTTCCGGAGCGTTGCACTGTGGGTAGCTATCCCACAGTTCCCGCAGTCTCCGCTGCCCATTGGAATTCTGGGTTGAGATCCCAATGCCTGATGGGGCTAAAACATTGTCGCGGGTGGTTCTGGGTACATATCGTCAGGCCCCCGTTCCCTCCCCCATGAAAGCAAGGGCAGACAATCATTTTGCGCCTTTTTTCCTGAGTTACCTGTGCAGACGCCATACCACGGCAAGCATGGAGCCCGCTCAGCTCACTTTGGCAATTAGGAGCACATTAACCACCACACGCATTATCCAGCAGTATATGCAGCACCAGAACATGGCAACGCGATACCGGGCGAGGAGGCGACGTCAGCGCGGTCCCGTGAGTGATCAGGACATGGACACAGATTTCTCTGAAAGCATGGGCCCTGCCAATGCATGCATCATGGTGCTAATGGGGCAGGTTCATGCTGTGGAACGCCGATTCTGGGCTCGGGAAACAAGCACAGACTGGTGGGACCGCATAGTGTTGCAGGTCTGGGACGATTCCCAGTGGCTGCGAAACTTTCGCATGCGTAGGGGCACTTTCATGGAACTTTGTGACTTGCTTTCCCCTGCCCTGAAGCGCATGAATACCAAGATGAGAGCAGCCCTCACAGTTGAGAAGCGAGTGGCGATAGCCCTGTGGAAGCTTGCAACGCCAGACAGCTACCGGTCAGTTGGGAATCAATTTGGAGTGGGCAAATCTACTGTGGGGGCTGCTGTGATGCAAGTAGCCCACGCAATCAAAGATCTGCTGATATCAAGGGTAGTGACCCTGGGAAATGTGCAGGTCATAGTGGATGGCTTTGCTGCAATGGGATTCCCTAACTGTGGTGGGGCTATAGACGGAACCCATATCCCTATCTTGGCACCGGAGCACCAAGCCGCCGAGTACATAAACCGCAAGGGGTACTTTTCGATAGTGCTGCAAGCTCTGGTGGATCACAAGGGACGTTTCACCAACATCAACGTGGGATGGCCGGGAAAGGTGCATGATGCTCGCATCTTCAGGAACTCTGGTCTGTTTCAAAAGCTGCAGGAAGGGACTTTATTCCCAGACCAGAAAATAACTGTTGGGGATGTTGAAATGCCTATATGTATCCTTGGGGACCCAGCCTACCCCTTAATGCCATGGCTCATGAAGCCGTACACAGGCAGCCTGGACAGTAGTCAGGAGCTGTTCAACTACAGGCTGAGCAAGTGCAGAATGGTGGTAGAATGTGCATTTGGACGTTTAAAGGCGCGCTGGCGCAGTTTACTGACTCGCTTAGACCTCAGCGAAACCAATATTCCCACTGTTATTACTGCTTGCTGTGTGCTCCACAATATCTGTGAGAGTAAGGGGGAGACGTTTATGGCGGGGTGGGAGGTTGAGGCAAATCGCCTAGCTGCTGGTTACGCACAGCCAGACACCAGGGCTGTTAGAAGAGTACAGGAGGGCGCGGTACGCATCAGAGAAGCTTTGAAAACCAATTTCATGACTGGCCAGGCTACGGTGTGAAAGTTCTGTTTGTTTCTCCTTGATGAAACCCCCCGCCCCTTGGTTCACTCTACTTCCCTGTAAGCTAACCACCCTCCCCTCCTCCCTTTAATCATTGCTTGCAGAGGCAATAAAGTCATTGCTGCTTCACAGTCATGCATTCGTTATTCATTCATCACACAAATAGGGAGATGACTACCAAGGTAGCCCAGGAGGGGTGGTGGAGGAGGGAAGGAAAATGCCACACAGCACTTTAAGCACAGCACTTTAAAAGTTTACAACTTTAAAATTTATTGAATGACAGCCTTCTTTTTTTTGGGCAATCCTCTGTGGTGGAGTGGCTGGTTGGCCGGAGGCCCCCCCACCGCGTTCTTGGGCGTCTGGGTGTGGAGACTATGGAACTTGGGGAGGAGGGCGGTTGGTTACAGAGGGGCAGCAGTGGCAGTCTGTGCTCCAGCTGCCTTTGCTGCAGCTCAACCATACACTGGAGCATACTGGTTTGGTCCTGCAGCAGCCTCAGCATTGAATCCTGCCTCCTCTCATCACGCTGCCGCCACATTTGAGCTTCAGCCCTGTCTTCAGCCCACCACTTACTCTCTTCAGCCCGCCACTTACTCTCTTCAGCCCTCCACCTCTCCTCCCGGTCATTTTGTGCTTTCCTGCACTCTGACATTATTTGCCTCCACGCATTCGTCTGTGCTCTGTCAGTGTGGGAGGACAGCATGAGCTCGGAGAACATTTCATCGCGAGTGCGTTTTTTTTTCTTTCTAAGCTTCACTAGCCTCTGGGAAGGAGAAGATCCTGTGATCATTGAAACACATGCAGCTGGTGGAGAAAAAAAAAGGGACAGTGGTATTTAAAAAGACACATTTTATAAAACAGTCGCTACACTCTTTCAGGGTAAACCTTGCTGTTAACATTACATACATAGCACATGTGCTTTCGTTACAAGGTCGCATTTTGCCTCCTCCCACCGCGTGAACGGATTTTGGTTGAATGCCAGCAAACATACACTGCAATGCTTTGTTCTACAGTGATTCCCGAGTACGTGTTACTGGCCTGGAGTGGTAAAGTGTCCTACCATGAAGGACGAAATAAGGCTGCCCTCCCCAGAAACCTTTTGCAAAGGCTTTAGGACTACATCTAGGAGAACCGCAAATGCCAGGGCAAAGTAATCCTTTCACATGCTTGTTTTTAAACCATGTATAGCATTTTAAAAGGTACACTCACCAGAGGTCCCTTCTCTGCCTGCTGAGTCCAGGAGGCAGCCTTGGGTGGGTTCGGGGGGTACTGGCTCCAGGTCTAGGGTGAGAAACAGTTCCTGGCTGTCGGGAAAACCGGTTTCTCCGCTTGCTTGCTGTGAGCTATCTACAACCTCCTCCTCCTCCTCATCTTCTTCGTCCCCAAAACCTACTTCCGTATTGCCTCCATCTCCATTGAAGGAGTCAAACAACACGGCTGGGGTAGTGGTGGCTGAACCCCCTAAAATGGCATGCAGCTCATCATAGAAGCGGCATGTTTGGGGCTCTGACCCAGAGCGGCTGTTCGCCTCTCTGGTTTTCTGGTAGGCTTGCCTCAGCTCCTTCAGTTTCACGCGGCACTGCTTCGGGTCCCTGTTATGGCCTCTGTCCTTCATGCCCTGGGAGATTTTCGCAAAGGTTTTGGCATTTCGAAAACTGGAACGGAGTTCTGATAGCACGGATTCCTCTCCCCAAACAGCGATCAGATCCCGTACCTCCCGTTCGGTCCATGCTGGAGCTCTTTTGCGATTCTGGGACTCCATCATGGTCACCTGTGCTGATGAGCTCTGCATGGTCACCTGCAGCTTGCCACACTGGCCAAACAGGAAATGAGATTCAAAAGTTCGCGGTTCTTTTCCTGTCTACCTGGCCAGTGCATCTGAGTTGAGAGTGCTGTCCAGAGCGGTCACAATGGAGCACTCTGGGATAGCTCCCGGAGGCCAATACCATCGAATTGTGTCCACAGTACCCCAAATTCAAGCCGGCAACGTCGATTTAAGCGCTAATCCACTTGTCAGGGGTGGAGTAAGGAAATCGATTTTAAGAGCCCTTTAAGTCGAAATAAAGGGCTTCATTGTGTGGACGGGTGCAGGTTTAAATCGATTTAACGCTGCTAAATTCGACCTAAAGTCCTAGTGTAGACCAGGGCTAAGTGGCCCAGTTTTTCACCCATCAGTTTCATTTTTGAAAAATTGGGTCATGTATTTTGGAGCCTAACTGGGGAACATATTTAAAGGGGTGGGGAGTCTTGGGCTGTATGTCTGGCGGTTATTGCCTTCTTTGAGGCAACAATTATTGCTCTTTGGGCATTTTAAAAAAATCTTCAACCAACACTTGTAGAACATTTAAGAGCAACTGTCATGCAAGGGTATGGAACTGAGGAACTGATATGTAAGCAATATCAAGGAACTTGGTGCAAGTTACTCATTCTTCCTTGGCTATGAATACATTTTGCATTTGAGTCATGCTTGCAAAATTGTTATGAAAATTTACCAGCGGAGGCACAAATTCTACTAACCTGAATTTACAATATTTTAATGAAAGCAATATTTTATTTGCTTGTTTCCCCCAAAAAATTTATTTACCATGCATGTGTGGAGTTTTGCAAGGCAGAATCAAGTCAGACTATGAAAAATGCTTCAGAAATGAGTGCTGATTAAGTTAGCAGTTCCAGAGTTTTGTGACTGATAATGTGGTACTCCCTAAATTAGTAGATTAGGGCCCAATCCTTCAAACATTTCTACACATGTGCAACATTATTTACACAAGAAGTCTTATTGAAATCAATTAGAGTAGTGATGTGGAATGCAGCTAATGTTGGTACGTTGACTACTTGTGTGAGTACTATTTGCAGTGTTTGTACAATATGGTTTCAATCAGAGGATCCAATTTTGCACTTAATGGAGGAATAAAATCTTTAGCAGAAGCTATGAAGAAGACTCTGCTGTCTTCCTCTTTAACTGCAATATAGCAAGGTTTCTCCTGAGAGAAGTAGCTACTTTGCTTTCATCACTACACTTAAGTGCCCTTACTACAACTCGATTAAATTGTATAAAGTAGGTACACTATCACATTTTGATCTAATATGTATTTAAACACCCATGTTTTAGCCAAGCTTTACACCGAAGATTTTTTTCACAATTCATGAAGTAATTTCATCTAGTCATATACCTACGTGCATTCTGTATTAACAGGAAAAGGAGCAGAATATTACTGCAGCCAGCTCAGGGAAGACCTCCACTCACTGTGCAGCCACAAGGGTTAAAAAGAGAACAAAATGTTAGGATTCATATGGAATGGAGAGTAAAATAATGCCAATGTATGCCCTCATCTGGAATATTACGTGCAGATCGGATAGGATAAGGATAAAGCAGAAATAGAGGGAGTTCAGGCATGGGTGCTGTGATTGATCCGAGAGGCATGGATAAACTCTGATATGTAAAGATATTGAAAAGACTGGCAGTTTTACTAGAGAGATGTGCTAGGATTTTCAGAAGAGCCCCAGGAGTTAGGTGCCCAACTCTCATTGAATTTCAGTGGAATTTCAGTGTCTAACTTTCCGAGGCTCCCTTGAAAATCCTAGCTCAGATGAATGAGAGGACCTGATAAATGTGTAGAAAACAATGAATGGTACAGGGAAGGTAGACTGATGAAGTGAGCTGTAGCTCACGAAAGCTCATGCTCAAATAAATTGGTTAGTCTCTAAGGTGCCACAAGTACTCCTTTTCTTTTTGAGAACTTCTGTTTACCCTGTCTCACACTGTGGGAACAAGGGGATATTAAGTGAAATCGAAAGGCAAATTCAAATCTTGTAAAGGGAACTATATTTTCACACAACGGAAAACTAGCCTGTGGAACTCACTGCAATCTTCACTGAGGTCAGAAACTGAGAAGGAGTCCAAAAACTATTAGACATTTATGGACACTAAGAATATCCAAGTTATAATAGTAATTATACATTAAAAGAAATACCCTGAGGAATTTTGGAAGGGATATAAACCCTTAACATGCTGTAGGGCATAAGCTAACCTACACTATTGGGAAATAGGAGTAAACTTTCCCTGGGGCACCGTACACCATAACTAGGGTTTCTTGAACTTTGTTCTGAAGCATCTGGTACTGGTCACTGTTGATGACAGATTACTGGAGTAGGTTGATCGCTGTTCTGATCCAGTCTGGTAATTTGGCAATTCCTATATTTCTGTGTTCCTGTTATTAGAAGCAAGTATGACAGATTTTTGGAGTCCATCTAGATTTAAAATTGAGGGTGTTCATATATATATGTATATTTAAAATAGCCATTAAATTAACCCTATTCAATATGAATTCTCTAGCCAATTTAAGCATTAAAAATAAAGGAAAACAAAATAAAAAAAATTAAAATCTTAGTAAACTAAGCAGCATCTGTTATTCATCTTGTTTAACTGCCATATTCACAATAAATCCTGAGTTGCTCTGTTTATATTACTGAATGCCGGAGGCAGGGTCAGAAAAGGTGGGTAAATATGCATTTATTTTGTGGATTTCTAATAGTGCACTACAGTGCTGCAGTTAATTCTATGTTACCAGCTGCCTCATCATTCACTTTATTTTTACTTTTTCTACAAATGAAATATTCCTTTTATTACAGGTCAAAAATTCGGGCGTTAACGGGATATTCATGGTTAACAGCAGACTACATCTTTCTATATAGTTCAAGTGCATTGCTCACTTTGAGCCTTTTAAGGTATGGGTCCTCAACCTCATTACAGGTTTCAGAGTAACAGCCATGTTAGTCTGTATTCGCAAAAAGAAAAGGAGTACTTGTGGCACCTTAGAGACTAACCAATTTATTTGAGCATGAGCTTTCGTGAGCTACAGCATCCGATGAAGTGAGCTGTAGCTCACGAAAGCTCATGCTCAAATAAATTGGTTAGTCTCTAAGGTGCCACAAGTACTCCTTTTCTTTTTGTGAACCTCATTACAGACTCACCCCACTAGTATGAAGAAATATAGGCCTATAATGTTTAACTATAGTTTGATGCGCTCTTGTGTTCTGTGTATGACAGAGCCATTGAGCTTCCTTATGCTACACAAAACAGTTCTGAGTACTTGAGTTCTCTTGTGCATCTAGCTATCCCTTCCAATTAACAGGAGGATAGACTGAACATGAGAGTTACTCCAGGCCTGAGCTCAACAGAACCTCCCAGTGTCTTGTTTGAGGGGCTCTAAAGAATAATTTTCCAGTCCTTGGTGGTGTTCCATGAACGTGTCAGCTTTATTTTGCTCTTGTGAAAGCATCTGTTATAGGGGTACAAATATGTGGTAATTGTTCCAACTTAAAAATAAACCATACAAATCCCCCCTCCTACTAACAGCAGGGTGTATCTCTGCAGACATTTTTCCACCAGATGTTCTTTAGGTGTTTCTATATCTGAGGGTGAACACGATTTCCCAAATAGGGAGAGACAGGAATAAATTATTTTTGCGTCCCCTGCTTGTGAATGGACCAGACCACTTGCAGGCGATTCTGGAAACATACTTTCTTCTGGGGTCTTTTTGCAGCACAAACTGCTTGATTGATAATGATTTGTCAAGTTTCCAGAATATATGAAAGATCTAAGGTTGGCTGTAGAGTAATATTTCCTGAAAGCTGGGTTGCAAAAGTGCTTACACTTTTTATTAAGATGGCCACCATCTAAGTCCTGCTTTACCCCAGACTTGTGACAGTCAGTCTGGAATTCCGTAGGAGGCCAGGAGTCCTGCATTCCTCTCCAGGTGGGCAGAAACTTAGGATCACAGCTAAAGGCACAATGTCAACTTGAAAAATCACATTTCTGTCTGAAAAATTTGTATAAACTAACAAGTAGGATTACGAAAACCAAGAGATTAGGGTGTGTGTGTGGGGGGGGGAGGAAAGAGTCTCCTCTACTTTTTTCTAGTTTGTTCAGTTTTTTGTCTTGATGGCACTTTGTGTATAGTCAGTTTCACAGTGTCCTGGTAAGGTCTGTTCAGGCTAAATTTGGACTGTGCTGCAAGTACCATGTATGGGGCAATGCAACACCACCACAACCTTAAAATGGTGCCCCTTTACTATCAGCAGGTTTCAGAGTAGCAGCCATGTTAGTCTGTATCCACAAAAAGAAAAGGAGTACTTGTGACACCTTAGAGACTAACACATTTATTTGAGCATAAGCTTTTGTGGGCTACAGCTCACTTAATCGGATGCATTCAGTGGAAAATACAGTGGGGAGATTTATATACACAGAGAACATGAAACAATGGATGTTACCATACACACTGTAAGGAGAGTGATCAGGTTAGGTGAGCTATTACCAGCGGGAGGGGAGGGGGGGGGGCAACAGGACCTTTTGTAACTATCAGCAGTTACTAGTCCCTCACCTCTCTCCCCAACAGAAGCTGGTCCAATAAAAGATATTCGCTCAACCACCTTATTTCTCTCTAATAGCTTGGGCCCAATAGCTTACAGCAAAGCTTTAAATAGCTTGTGAGCATGGGGTGGTGCTGCACTTTTACAGAGCAGGCCCAACAGCGGGCTAGGCCTTGTCTGTGAGCTGTAGCGAACAGGATACTCGCCTGCCAGCTTGGTTTCCTCCCTCACACTACTACAGCCCCTACTGTGGCCGCCATTGTGTAGATCAATGAAAGCCAGATCCCCCCCGCAAGGCCAGCAGCTTCCTCCCAAGGGAGGGCCTGGCACGCGGGGGCGGAGAGGAGAGAGGGACCCTATGCAGCTTCCAGTGCACTTATTGGAAAATCCGGGAGGTGGGCGGGTAGGACGGGGAAGCGCAGCCACCGTCTCACTACGCCCCCCCAAGGCGGGCAATACCACGGGGCGGGGGCAGTGACTGAGCCCTGACCCCCCCCCTCCGCGGAGGGGGAGTGGCTGGCGGGGCCGGCGCTGAAAGAGGCGGAAGGGCCTGGCCTGCTGGAGAAGAGGGAACAGGGCTCAGCGGCAGGACGTGCGGCCCCTCAGGGCGGGCGCGGCGGGTTGGCTGGGCGCGCCCAGGAGGCGGCGGCGCTGCGGGGAGGAAACATGGCCCTGGCCCGCGGGAGGACGCGGCCCGTGAGCGAGCTGTGGGGGGTGCTGCTGCCGGCGAAGGGCTTGGAGACGGAGGTGGAGGAGGAGCAGGACGACCCGGACCCGGCGGACCCCGACCCGCTCTTCTTGGACGCCTCCGAGCTGTGCAGCAGCGGGCGGGTGCTCCGGGCTTCCCTGCCCGCGCGCCGAAAGGGTGAGGAGCGGCGCGCCAGGGCAGGGAGACCCTCCCCGCGAGCCCGCCTCCCTCCTGCCTATGGGGGGCGGGACACGGCCCGCCTCGTCCCTTCACCCCCCACCCGCTCCCTCGTAGGCTTGAGTGTCGGGCAGTGCCTCTGAGGGGGCTGGCAGGGAGGGTTTTGTTGTGTATTTCGGTGACACATTTACCCAACTTTCCGCTGTTCCTCAGTGCCTGGAGTAAGCCAGCGGTGGGGCACTTTCCTTTCCCTCAGCCCAGTGTTTCCCCCCAGGAATTGAAATTGTGTGTGTGTGTGCTCAAAAAGATGGAGGGGGGTGGTTGAGGACTGATGAGGGGTGAGACCATTAGGGTGAAGGTGGGCTTTATGGCACCATAGTAAAAACTGAAAAATGTTTCATGACCATTTTATTAGATTTAACTCATGTTTTTAAATCCTCACACAAATGAAAGTTGGCTACACCTATAGCACCCACTATGATGTGCTATAGCTACATCCTTCTTGGTTTCTTGTAATTTTGCACAGCTCTGTTAATGAACTTCACAAATGCAGTGCATTCATTTTTGGTGGCTTCTCATGTGTCTGGTACTTCCAGTCCTTTGTGATAGGCTCATGGTCAGACAGAAGGTGACTTCTTTCAGAACACAGAATTCTATTCAATGAGGAAAAAAGAACGCTCAGCTGTTGTGACTGGGAGTAGCAAGAGATGAATTCCTACTTTCATCCCAGGAAACAGCACAAAAGTTGGGTCAAACCACTGGTGATGATAAGAAGTTGAAGTCCAATCTTCATTTGTTTGTCATATGATATTCCACTCTGCATTCAAATTCTCTGTTCTGTCCTGATAACTTGGCAACCCCATTGCAGGTAGTGCGTCACACTGTCAGTGTTTTATGAGACGGGCATCTGTAAAAGCTGCATAGAGGTTGAGTAGAATCCAGAAGTTGCTGTTGTAGAGATGTAAGAATCAATCTGTGTACTTTACGTTTTAAGCTGGCTTAACAAACACTTCTTGTCCTCTTCATTTAAGTGCCCTAATTAGTCAACTTCTGAACTGAAGTCTTTACTTTTTCCAGTACTTTTTTAATGGATCGCTCCCTGATTGAGCCAAGTTTAGCTCCACTGTTGGACAGAGATCTACTACTGTTGTAGCAGATGCCTGGATGGCATTGTTTAATGACCCAAGTGATTTCACAGTAGACCTACAAAGGAGAATGGCTATTGTCTTCTCTGAACTTAGTAGCAAAAGTAGTCCACTAGTGTCACCACTTAAATCTGTCCCATCTTGGTAGATACTTTCCAAAGCCAATAATAGTGGTTACAGTAATTTTAAGACAACAGCCAAGGATCACTCATGAAAACGCCAGCGGGTTTTCCCAAGTTGGACTAATTTGAACTTCAGTCCCAATGTATCTTCTATATTTTCCAAGACATTCAATCCTTTGGAACTCTTCCTGGAAAAAAAAAAAGTATAATGAACACACTAAATTTATAGCTTTTTAAGTGCCTTTTGAAGATTCTGCAGCTCATATTAGTTCTAGTTGGAATAGATGGCCTCTGCAGTGTGTATAGGAGAGATTAGAATTACACTTTTCTCTGAGCAAAGCTGGTACTTCATTATGACATTCAGAGAAGTTTGCAGTTCCATCAAATGCTTAAGCAGCCATCTCTTTGGGGTTCAATTTACAAGCATTCAACTCTTCTAAGATGTGGGTTGTCAGAGATGCAGCCAATGTGTCTTCTATAACCTGAACGTCTAGAAATTCATCTACTGGCCTACCACTGACATCAAGATAATGTACGCAGAGACTTAATACTTGGTCAGTGAAGATCCAGAGTTCAGAGGTGCTTTCTTTTCACATGAGTTCACCTCCCATCCTGGGAGGGTGTGGGAGAGAAGTCCTCTTGCTCATTCCTCGAGCTACTCATGCTGGCTGCTCACTCTGGCTACTGTTGTTTGTCGTGCCACTGTTCGCTCCACCTCTCCATTGCCGATGGCCCTGAGACATCACCTGCTACTGCTACCATCTGCTACTGTGACCTCGACGAGTTGGTCTCTTGAGGTTCCACCCAGCTTTCAGTGATTTCAGTTCTCAGTGGGGGAACCTCACAGTAAGTGCAGGCTGAGCTGTTTCCTCGACAGAAATGCTGTCCTGCAGCAGCTCTAAGCACTTAAAACTGATTATTAGTGAGTTCAGCTCTAGTGACCACTTAAAACAAAAGACTCTCTATGGAGCCTAATAAGCTCTATCTTTAAATAGGGGAGAGAGGCAGGTCAAATAGTGCCTGTGACTCTTAGGCACAACCCACATCACCAAGCAAAACCCATGTCTCCTCCCCCAGGCTCTGCCATCCAAACCCCTTGCTTAGTGAGTTCAGTTTAGTTGAGGGTGACCAGTGCTGAATATGTAATGAAAGAGGTGCTGGGGCTCAAGCAAGTGCTCATTCAGACCTTGCTTACAAATCATAATTTGAAATTATAATGTTGGCCAACATTGCCAAAATGAATGCGCTGACAGTGTCAGAAAAAACATCAGCTGTGTGAAGAAGCTAGTCTTTGTTCAGGCTTTTCAAACCTAGTATACTTTTTCAGGTAGAAGTATTTTATCTTACACTGAATAGGCTTCTAAAGTGTGTATTAATGTTTCAGTTTCAATTTCAATTCAAATTTCCTACCAAAGACTAAATTAGCAACACTGCTTGTAACTAGTTAACCACTGGGAGAGGGGGAGTGTTGGGGAAATTCAGGGAGGGTATACACCCCCACTGGGGGGGGGGTGTGTGTGCTGTAGGGAAATCTCTACCTCGGCCTGCCTCCCTCCCTCCCCCAAGGCTTCCCTGGCACTGGTTTCTCATGGCTCCTTTGCAGGGGCCTGCCCACGGTCCTGTGGCTTGTAAAGCTTTGCTTAGAGTACTGTATAGGAAACAGATGTTTTTAAAACTTGCATTAGCTAACTTTTGAAACCCACTTAACACCTAATATAGACATTGTTTAATACCTTTACAATCATATTAGCCCATCTGTAGTGGGGGTGGTTACACGCTCCTGCCCTGTGGGGCTTAAAAGTCAGCCCTGGGAGAGAGCTAGGGCTGAGGGCAAGAAAATCTAGGCTGATTGGGGAAATGGCTGCTGCTGGGCCTATAAAGGGGCTGCTAGGCTGAAGCTTAGCCAGTCTCTCTCTGCGTTCAGAGAGAGAAGGGCCTGGCTGCAGGGACCTGAGGGAGTACCTAGGTTGAGGGGGAAAGGCCAGGGGAGCTCTGGCCTGGAAACCCCTAGGCTGCATGGCCTAGATTAGGGCCTATTAGGTACTGGGGTTGCAAGGCGGCAGCCCATTGGTAGACAGAGGCAGCAGGTCCCACCCCCGCTTGCCGGTGATGAGTGGCTGGTACACTGCAGTCTGCCCTGGGGAGTGGGACTAAGCAATGACTGGCAGTAGCCAAGACTGAGACGAGGTGGGGTAGTGGGTGGGGGTTCCCCAGAGAGGGGAGACCCTCAGGGATTGTTGGGGTTTACTGCCAGGGGGCAGCACCCCAGTGGGAGGAGGCACCAGGTCCTAGGAGGGACCGGGCCCATTGGTAAGGCAGATCACCAGATGGCAGAGGGTGCTCCAGAGGCTGACAGTGCTCCAGAGGCTGACACGCTAATTCCCGCAGACGAGCAGGAGGAGGCACCGCCGGGTGAGTCCGCTCCATTACACCATCACAGTTTTAAAGGTGGTAAACTGTGTCAATCATAAAATCGTAGGACTGGAAGGGACTTCGAGAGGTCATCTAGTCCAGTGATTCTCAACCAGGGTACGCAGAGGTCTTCCAGGGGGTACATCAACTCATCTAGCTATTTGCCTAGTTTTACAACAGGCTATGTAAAAAGCACTAATGAAGTCAGCACAAATTAAAATTTCTTATAGACAATGACTTGTTTATACTGTTCTATGTACCGTACACCTGCTCTTAAAAAATCCCACAACTTCCCTAGGCAATATATTTCAGTGCTTAACCACCCCAACAGGAAGTTTTTCTTAATGTCCAGCCTAAACCGTGCTTGCTGTGACTTAAGCCCATTGCTTCTTGTCCTATCCTCTGAGGTTAAGGAGAACAGTGTTTCTCCTTGAAACAACCTTTTATGTACTTGAAAACTGTTATCATGTCCCCTCTCAGTCTTCTCTTCTCCAGCGCTAAACTAACCCAGTTTTTTCAATCTTACTTCATAGATCATGGTTTCTAGACCTTTAATAATTTTTGTTCTTTGGACTTTCTCCATTTTGTCCACATCTTTCCTGAAATGTGGCGCCCAGAACTGGGCACAATACTCCTGTTGGGGCCTAATGAGAGTGGAGAAGAATTACTTCTCATGTCTGTCTTGCAACACTCTTATTAGTACATCCTATAATAATTTTAGATTTCTTTGCAACAGTGTTACACTGTTGACTCACATTTGGCTTGTGACCCATTCTGACCACCAGATCCCTTTCCGCAGTACTCCTTCCTAGGCAGTCATTTCCCATTTTGTATGTGTGCAACTGATTGTTCCTTCCTAAGTGGAATACTTTGCATTTGTTCTTATTGAATTTCATCCAGTTTACTTCAGACCGTTTTTTCAGTTTATCCAGATCATTTTGAATTTTTATCCTATCCTCCAAAGCACTTGTAGCCCCTCCCAGCTTGGTATTGTCAGCATATTTTATAAGTTTGCTGTCTATTCCATTATCTAAATCATTTGATGAAGATCTTGAACAGAATCGGACCCAGAACTGATCCCTGCAGGACCCTCACTCAATATGCCCTTCCATCTTGATTGTGACCACGGATAAGTACTCTCTGGGAACAGTTTTCCAACCAGTTATGCACCCACACTATAGTAGTTCCATTTAGGAGCTAGGCGCTAAGTGGGGTTTCATATGTCAATTAACTTGGTCTAAAAGCCCTACATTTTTTTTCCTAGGCCACATCTGTGATACGGGTACTTTAGCAGCCAAGCTGCTGCACCATGGCTATGTCAGCATAACCTTGAGTGTAGATGTAGCTTACAGCAAAAGAAGGGATCTTTTCATCATTGGAAGAACATCACCTCTCCAAGAAGCAATTCTTCTGTCAACCTAGTTTTGTCTCCGCTGAAGTTTATGTTGACATAGGTATGGCACTTGGGGTGTGGTTTTTTTTCCACACAACTGAGTTATTTAGCTATGTCAATGTAAATTTGAGAATCGGGCTTGCTCTACATTTAAAACTGATATTGGCATAGGTATGTCGGTTAAGAATGTGATATATTTTTAACACCATAGCTGTATTGGTGAATAAGTACTGGTGCAGATGCATCTTATACTATCCTAAAACTGCATTAGCTGCTATAATTTATGTTGTCTCTCAGGGAATTGGTATAAGCTCTACTGGCAAAAGATAGAATCATAGAAATGAAGGGCTGGAAGGGACTTTGAAAGGCCATCAAGTCCAGTCCCCTTCACTGAGGCAGGACCAAATAAACCTAAACCATCCCTGACAGGTGTCTTTCCAAACTATTCTTAAAAATCTCCAAGATGGATACCACAGCCTTCCTTGAACTTAACTACCGTCGTAATTGGAAAGTTTTCCCTAATATGTAACCTAAATTTCCCTTGCTGCCCATTTAAGCCAGTTACTACTTCTCCTACCATCAGTGGACATGGAGATCAATTGATCACCGTCCTCCTTCTAACAGTCAGTAACATATTTGAAGACTGTTATCAGATCTCTCCTTAGTCTTCTTTTCTCAGGATTAAACATACCCATTTTTTTAACCTTTCGTCATAGGTCAGATTTTCTAAATCTTTTTATTATTTTTGTTGCTCTCCTCTAGACTCTCTCCAGTTTGTCCACATCTTTCCTAGTGTGTGGTGTCCAGAATTTGACACACTATTCCAGCTGAGGCCTCACCAGTGCTTAAGAGAGCAAGACTGTTTAACTCCTGTCTCTTACATAATACGTTCCTGTTAATACACCCAAGAATATTAACTCTTTTTGCAACTGGATTACATTGTTGATTTATATTCAATTTGTGATCCACTACATCCCAGTTTCTTTTTAGCAATACTACCACCTAGCCAGTTGTTCTTCATTTTATAGTTTTGCATTTGATTTTTCCTTTCTAAGTGAAGTACCTTGCGCTTGTCTTTATTGAATTTCATCTTGTTGATTTCAGACCAATTCTCCAGTTTCCAAGGTCATTTTGAATTCTAATCCTTTCCTCCAAAATGCTAGCAGTTCCTCTCAGCTTGGTGTCGTCTGCAAACTTTGTAAGCATACTCTCCACTCCGTTAGCCAGGTCATTAATGAAAATACTGAGTAGTACCCGACCCAAGACTGACCCCTGTGGGACCTCATGAGAGACCCCCCTTCCCTCCCCCCCCCCCCCCGTTTTGACAGTGAACCATTAATAACTACTCTTTAAGTATGGTCTTTTAACCAGTTGTCCACCCACCTTATAGTAACTTAATCTAAACTACGTTTCCCTAATTTGCTTATGAGAATGTCATGTGGTATTGGGTCAAAAGCCTTACTAAAAACCAAGATATAACATGTCTACTGCTTCCTCCCATCCATTAGGCCAGTAACCTTGTCAAATTAGGAAATGAGATTTGGTGTGGCATAATTTGTTCTTGACAAACCCATACTGGCTATTCCTTTTAACCCTATTATTCTCTGCCTGTATAAGTGTGTCTATACTAGGAGGGTTTGCCAGCATAATGTTTCTAGTTTTGATAAGGACTAAGTCAAGTTAGAAAAAACCTTTGCCATTTCTGTGGGGCTGAAGAGATAAGGAATTTGTGACTTGTTATGGCAATACTAAGTCATATTTGTTTATTGCCATTTGCTCATCCTGTGAGCTGTTTTGCAGTATGTGAAAATCTCACAAATTTTCCCATATCATTTATAAATACTCATTTATAACCAAATTATGGGAAATGTTCCTAATTCCTTCACTTGGCTCATTATTTTATGAGTTATTAAATATTTATCACACTTAAGTGTAGAGTTCAATGGCACCCTGACTTTTTTTTTTTTTTTTTGTTCCCTATTTGCTAAAGAGACATAGGTGACCAAATAGACATAGATGGCCACTAGACTAGTCCTTGCCTGTTTCAACTTTTTAGCTATTTAAATTATTTTAAAGCAGGGAACTGAATGTCCTGTATGAGCTCCTGGTAGAATCTATGCTTTAAAAGCATAGGCCCCAGTTCTACTCTATTACATCAGTCCAGCTATATAGAAATTGGCCCACAGTGTGATAGGTCTTCAACTTTACCAGCACCCAGGAGCACAGACTTAAATGTTTTCCTGGCTCCTTATATGTTTCTTCCACATATATGGTTTTCATTGCCTGAAACTTCAGATTAGTATATACATTAGAAGATTTATTAAGACATTAGACTGAAATAACTACCAAAGAACAACTACTTCTGTTGTACCCTGAAATTCTGCTGAGCTGCTAGCTAGTCAGTCTGGCCTGGTGTACGTTTAAAAGTTAGGTCAACATAGCTACTTTGGTCGGGGTCGGATAATTACATCCCTGACCAGTGTAGCTATGCTGATTTACCCCCAGTGCAGACACAGCTATGTCAATGAAAGAATGCTTCAGTCAGTGTAGCTACCATTCCTTGGGAAGGTGGTGAGCATACTCTAGCGGAAAAACCTTTGTGTTCCCTATGCCTGCTCTATGGGTTTATGCTGGCATAGCTATGGCAAAGTAGCTATGCCAGTATAGTCTCTATAGAATAGACCTAGTCTCTAGGTGAGAATGTCTAATACCTGACCATTGGCTGAGTCTGCCAAGTTTGCTTCTTGATTTTTCTGAACCAGATTATCCAAAAGTTTTGGATTTTCCCTGAGACTTTACAATAATTTAGTTTCTACTGTATTATATTTTTTAAGTTCTTACTGTTTCAATTGGAATAAAAAATGTGTAGCTTACTGGCTATATGGAGCCTGCCTGATGTGTATTGCAAAGATAGTGTGTTCAAATCCAGTTATGATTGTACTTTTATTACACACTTTGTTCTCACTTGATTAGTGTGATTATCAATTAATTCTTGTCACTTTTGTAACAAAAATAAAATGTGAAAATAGTAGAGTTAAGCTGTATTCTCTTTCCCTGACCTCTTTCTACTTGTCTGTCTTTCCTTAGATTGTGAGCTTCTCAGAGCTGGGACTGTCTCTGCTTTGAATGTTTGGAAAGTACTACCATAAACTAATAACAAAGCTTATATTAAAGTGTATACAGCTATAATATAGCAAGGGGTTGCATGTCTTTTATTGCAATCAAAATGTCCAAGAACTCAATGATTTTGGACAAAATATTGTCATTTTTTTTAAATAATGAAGTTAAAATTAGTTTTAAGCATATCGCCAAAAACATAAACTGTAATTGATTTAAATAGTGCAAAATCTGACTATTAGTAAGCAGCTTTAACTGCTCATACAAATAATTCATACCACAAAAATTATTTGATGTATTGTTGACTTCAGCCACCTACAGGAACATAAGCATGATTTTTAAATTGATTATTTGATTATGTCTGAGGTGTCTTTTTTTTTTTTTTAAACTTACTACTGTTAAAAGCAATATTACATCTGAAAATTTTTAAAATTTTTTTGGTTTGTTTGCTTTTACTTAGCGAATTTGTTATGCAAAATGCAATAAAGTTTTAAACAAATTGTACTTTTAAAATTTCAGTTATAATACAGGATGAAAGATCCCAAAAGACGTATGAAGTGGTTGGATGTTTTCCATTGGTTGGCCCTTGGTGGAAAGTTAATGTTAAAGTTAAATTGGTGGAATCAAAGTACTTTGTGCAAGGATATCCGTCATACTTCTTACGAACTGATATAGGGGAAAACCAAAACGCAATTTTTTCACTCTTTTTTAAAGAGTGTTGTGTTCCTGACTATTTTATAGAGGAGTTTTTTAAGTGTTTTTCTGAGAGATCTTCCCTGAACTTCAGAAACCTTGAAGAAAAACTTAATCAGTTTCAAGAGTCGAAATTAAATCTTCAGAAAGGGAACAAATCTATTGAGACGAAAAATTTTGATATTTTTTATTATATTATGCAATCATGTAAGTATAACTTATATATTATTGGATTATAAAAATAACAGAGTTATGCTTTTAAGATTTTTATTCATGCTAATGTGCTGGTAGAGCATGTTTGTAAATCAGTATTGATCCTGCAAAGATTTTTTCCTGAGCACATAAAGGGGACTACTCCCTTGCTTGTAGTTAAGCATATATGCAAGTCTTTGCATGACCTGGGTCTTATACCATATAGATGGAACAGGAATCAGTTGGAGGGGGAAAAAAGGAATAGTAGAACGCACTTAAATGAAGATCTGTTAAGAGTTAACTTCCATTTCACTCAAAAGTCCTGGCAGTTCTGCTTAACTTGACATTTGATTGAACTAAAGATGGGATGATGTTTCAGGTTACCAGATTTTATATATATATATATATATATATATATAATACTGTGAATGTTGTGTACATATCAGGGCAGGTAGACTTGACTACGAATGTGAAACTGACTATATACATAATTCTGTCAAATGCACAATTTAATCAAAGTAAAAAAATATTTTTTTAATCTATTTTAGTAATCTTACTCGTATCAGTAGTATATAAAAGCTTTTTCAGACAGAAAACTAAAGAACCAGTTTTGTTTACGTTTTTTGGAATAAAGCCTAAGCTAAGTAATTGAATTGCCTTCTGCGAACACTTTTTGTGTATTAATAAATACTTTCTTGGTTTGTGATGAATATATAGTTACAGGAAAGACTGTTTTGGTAGCTTTGAGTTTCCCATTGATAATGGAGTTCCTGCCAAGACTTCTACCACGTCATTTTTGCAATATTATGAAGGCGGTGAGCTGGCATAAAGTGACCAAACAGAGCAGCAAAAGTGATGAAAAAAAAAACGTTTCTCCTGAAGATGAGACACTGCCAAAATTAGATGAGATGTTAAAAAATGAGCCATGGAAACTTGGATTCAGCAGGGTAAGTAACATGAATTAATTGCATTTTGATCATCATAGAATTCAGTAATATTTGCTCAAACTATGACCCTTGGTTATTTGAATGGAGGCTGATTCTGAATGTTTGTTTTTGAAGAGAGAGAATTTTTCTCTCCAACACCATCCTGGGCAGCTGCACTAAACGGAAACCTTCTGGATATGTCTGCAGTACTTGTAGCGGGGCTCGCACCAGTGCACTAAAAATACCTGTGTAGATGTTGCAGTTGTGGGGAAGAATCCTAGAATATCAGGGTTGGAAGGGACCTCAGGAGGTCATCTAGTCCAACCCCCTGCTCAAAGCAGGACCAATCCCCAATTTTTGCCCTAGATCCCTAAATGGCCCCCTCAAGGATTGAACTCTCAACCGTGGGTTTAACACGACAATGCTCAAACCACTGAGCTATCCCTCCCCCCATGTGGGCTTCAGAGCCTGAGCTTCAGCCTGAGGCACAACATTGAAGCACTGTCCATGCTGCTTTAGTACTCTAGTGCCAGCATAAGTCTGTGGATCCCAGGCTGTAATGCTTGCTTCCAGATGCAGTGTAGACATACCCACTGGGTCCAGGAATACCTTATCTATCCTTGTTAGTATTCTTCCTAATCACTGTGCAACTGTTTCTAATCTAATTTAAATATAAAGCAATTATTCAGTTTCTTGGTATACTGCATGGAAGAAATGGAAGTTGCTTTCCAGTTGGGTGAACATGGGGAGTTTCAAATAAAAGATACCGAGCTCCTCAAGATAATCTTGGTTTCCCACTGCAGTAAGGCACAGTGAGGCTGAGTAAAGGTGCTGTGACAACCATAGTTAAGAGTTTATTGTTAATGTAGATTTCCATGTACATATCTATATAATAAGACTCTGAAGCCTAAAATGTCTGAGTCAGTGTGAAGAGATGGAAATAGCTACAAGTGTGGAAGAGAGCTCTTTTAGTTTAGAATAGTATTTGTTTAACCTTTTTTTTTCATTTGCAGACCCCTAAAACATTTGAAATGGAGGTACAGACCCCTTTGGAAATCTTACACATAGTTTGCAGACCCCCTAGGGGTCTGCAGCCCACAGGTTGAAAACCACTACTTTATGATAATGACAACTTTTCGCGGACCCTATAGACATAATTCGCAGACCCCCAGAGATTCCTTGATCACAGGTTGAAAGCCATTGGTTTAGAATATCACCAGATTCAATCATCACTGGAATTCATGGTCTGTTAACTTAAACTGGATTGCATCAGCCATTTCTGGCTCTTATGAATTACGTGCCTTTATGAATTATACCTGTGTGATAGCATGGGCTTTCAGCTACTAGTATTGCATACTAACTTACTCTACTTTATATTCTGGCTTCTTAAGCATTCTCCATATAGTCACATTAGCAATTCTTCTTAAGTCAGTATATTTTAGATGTGAATCATTTCTCTGTAGTTTGAGTTTTGTAGCTTACTTCCCATTATAAGCAGAGCTGGCTGGGAAACCAGATTTCAGTTCTGCAAAAATTTGAGTTTTCAGAAAAACTTAATCTAGAATTTGTCATAAATATGAAGGGAAGGGTAACAACCTTCCTGTAATACAGTACTATAAAATCTCTCCTGGCCAGAGGCACAAAATCCTTTTACCTGTAAAAGGTTAAGAAGCTCAGGTAACCTGGCTGGCACCTGACCAAAAGGACCAATAAGGGGACAAGATACTTTCAAATCTTGGGGGGAGGGAAAGGTTTTGGTCTGTCTGTTCTGTGTGCTTGCTTGACTCAGATCAAGGAAGCAAGCAATCCAACTCCATTAGAATTAGTAAGTACTAGCTAGGGAATGCGTTAGCTTATTTTTTGTTTTGGCTTGTGATTTTTTTTTCTCTGTGCTGAGAGGAACGTGTATTCCTGGTTTTCTTTTTGTAACTTTAAAGTTTGGCCCAGAAGGAAATCCTCTGTTTTTGAATCTGATTGCCCTGTAAGATTATCTTCCATTCTAATTTTATAGAAGTGCTTCTTTTACCTTTTTCTTTCTAATAAAGTTCTGTTTCTTTTAGAATCTGATTGGTGTGTGTTCGTGTTTTTTTGTTTTTTTTTGTTTTTAGTGTCCTAAAAAAACCAACGGTTGGTCTGTGCTAATCTTGTTTGTTCTCAAGCCTCCCCAGGAAAGTGGGTGTGAGAGCTTGGGAGGATATTAGGGGGTAGTAAGAACTCCAAGTGGTCCTTTCCTTGAGTTTGTCTAAGTCACTTGGTGGTGGCAGCGTTACCAAATCCAAGGTACAAGGGAGAATTTGTGCCTTGGGGAGTTTTTAACCTAAGCTGGTAGAAATAAGCTTAGGGGGTCTCTCATGCAGGTCCCCATGTTTGTACCCTAGAGTTCAGAGTGGGGAGGGAACCCCTGACAAGAATCCTAACAAAAGTTAGAAAAAATTGGAAGTATTCATGGAACTGAAATCTTACAATTTTTCTTTTTAAAAACACTAAAATGTGGTATATTTCATTTTGGAAACACTCTCTAGGATTCCCAGCTGCCTCCCTTGTGGTTTGCAGGGAGTCAGGGACCAGGGGTGGGCAAACTTTTTGGCCCAAGGGCCACATCGGGGTGAGAAACTGTATGGAGGGCTGGGTAGGGAAGGCTGTGCACATGTCCCCAAACAGCCTGGCCCCTGCCCCCTATCCGATCCCTCCCACTTCCTGCCCTCTGACTGCCCCTCTCAGAACCCCCCACCGCTCCCCGAACCTCTGCCCTATGGGACTCCCTGCCCCTTATCCAACGCCCCGGCCCCCTTACCATGCTGCTCAGAGCAGCATGTCTGGCAGCCGTGCCGCCCAGCCAGAGCTAGACACGCCACCGCTCTGCCCTGCAAGAGCGTGCAGCCCCGCAGCCCAGAGCACTGCCCGTGTGGTGGCGTGGCTGTGGGGGAGGGGGAGTGGCTGGGGCTAGCCTCCCTGGCTCAGAGGCTCCCACGGGCTGTAGTTTGCCCACCTCTGTCAGGGACCCTGGATGCTGTTGACTGAAATTTACATTGTGATTCTTGTTAGTTTCACTGAATAGCTGCAGTGAAACTGACCAGACTCTTGTTGTCATGTCAGTAGTTATCTTCTCCAGCACCAGATTCCTGGAAGTCAGGCAGCTTGGGTTACCTATTAGCCTGAAAGCCTTGGGGTTCTTGACTCTGAGGCAGTCCACATTGCAGGCTGACCCAGAGTGGCAGACCCTTGAAGCCCAGATCCCCAGCAGCCCACCAGACATGCTGCAGGACAGCTGGGGGTGTGAACTGCTAGGAAATGCTTCAGTTTCAAAATCTGGCTGGATGATAGGTTTCCATCAGAAATTTGTCAGAATCAAACTTTCTGTAAAACATTTTAATCAAGTCTGCAAGTTTAGACAAAGTTTTGCTGGAATTTTTCCAACCAGCTTTAATTTGTGGTTAGTCCAACTCAAAGAGTTAACAAAGTTAGCCTGTGTATTTGCCTTTTTAGCACAGTGGGGGCTGTATCCTTATTTGGGCACTACCATGTTATAACTAGTTAAAATAATAAATACTATGTTGGTGTGTTTATGTAGTCCATTACATATGTTTCAGCAGCAAATAATTATAGATTTAAAAGGGGGGAATAAAAGCTTCCAGGTTCAGAAA
This sequence comes from Caretta caretta, assembly GCF_965140235.1. NCBI lineage: Eukaryota > Metazoa > Chordata > Testudines > Cheloniidae > Caretta > Caretta caretta. Next base: position 290,535,384 of record NC_134206.1, on the reverse strand, counting down.
AAAATATGCATATTTTAATACCTGTGTGTGTATATATTTGGTGATTTAAAGAGACAAACTGTAATGCTGAATGACTAGTGCAAGGGCAGGTCTAAAAGAGAATGTTTCACCTGTTTGTTTAATGGTGTAGTTTTAAAACTGATCTAGCTAAACCAGTATAAATGGATATGTGGGCACTTCAGTTTAAGATGGGCATATTTTGGTTCACTTTAAATTGATTAGGAATTGGTTTAAGTTTAAACTGAAGCAAGCTCCTCTTAAACCACAGTGAAAGTGTTCTCACAGAAGTTTGCAGTGGCTTAGGGTATGTCTAAGCTAGAAATGCTGCAGATACACCATGTTCGTGTAGACGCTTACTACAGCTATGGAAACAGTTCTTCTGTTGCTGTAGTAGATCTGCTTCTCTGAGAGGCAAAAGCTTTTGTTGACCTAGCAATGTCTACACTGGTGCTAAGGATGTTGGCCCTACCACTTTTTTGTCAGTAAAACTTTTGTCCATCGGAGTGAGGGGGGGGGAAAAACACACCCACAATGGACGTACGTTTCACTGACAAAAGTGCCAGTATGGACAGCGCTATGTTGGCGGGAGACGGCCTCCCGCTGACATAGCTGCTGTCGCTTGTTGAGAGTGGCTTAATTATGCTGACAGGAGAGCGTGTGCGTGCTCTCTCTCTCCCCCATTGGCATAGAGCAGCTACATGGGGAAACCTTGCAGCTGCCGTAGTACAGCTTTGCCGCTGTAAGGTCTGTAGTGTAGACATCGTCTTAGTTTGGCTTAACCATGTTGCACAGGGTATGAAAATTTTCATAACCTTGAGTGATATAGTTGAGCCAACCTAACTTTGTACTGTAGACCAGGTCATAGTTAAATGTATGTAACTATGCAACTATTCTGTCTACACAAAGCCTAAGAAAGTTAATGTGATAATGATGAATGACTTATACGTAAATTGGGAATCAGCAGGATACCTAAACTGTGCATTTCCAGACTTCCTGAAGGCTAAGATTTCTTTAAAGATGTAGACTTTTTCTTAAACGAACTCTTGTGAAACAGTTTCAACTTTTTAATACTTAATTGTTTGTTTTTTTTAATGTGAATTTGGTATCGAGAGATCAATACAGTATTGGCTTGGTATTCAGTTGACATAACATTATGGTATTGTAAATTTGCTATTTAAAAGAAATAGGCCAGCACTAAACTACAAGAAATAAAATAATTCTGGAAGGGACGATGGTAATGAGAAACAAAGGATTTTTTAAAATTTTTTTTTTTTTACAGTCTTTACCATTATTTTTCATCTGTTAGTAGCTTTTTCTCAGTCTCCTCTCTTTTGACTGCAGCTCCACTAAATCTGTTTAATTGCATGTCATTGAACAGACTCTGCAGAGCTGGTGTGTACATGTCAGGAATCAATGGAGCAGTCACCTTGACATTTTACTGTGGAGATATGATCTTAATTTTCTTTTTAAATTTAATTTACTACTGTTCCCTTTTAAAAATTTTTCCAGGTAACTTTATAATATGCTTTTAGAACGCTTTTATATGTAAAATAATTTGAGAGGTCAATGCTTACTTTTTTGTGGGGGGGTGTTTACAAAGATCTCAAAACGGAAACAATTTGATTCTCGATCACTGTTTTACCATTGTCTAGTCTGTAATTTCAAAATGGCTGTTTTGTGAACTCTTTCTTACAGGCTATTGGTCCTTAAAGTGAAGTCAGCTTTTGCAATGAGGATATGACTTATTAGGATGTCCAGTCCCATTTGAGTGCAAATAAAATAATCCCAAAGTTTATAAGTAATCCACTTTTCCTAAATCTTTGTGTGCTCTATAAGAAGAAAGGGAAAAATATTAAAGCAATAGATGTAAGCCCACCGAAAGGAAGGAAAATGGCAAAGTAGGATGAAATGGTTTTAATTCACAATCAATATATTGCAGCAAATGAGATCTTATTTGCATGTGTGCTATAATGTGTACACATGCACTCAAATATTATCACATGTATCGTATTATTCTGTAGCAGTTTGCTCTTTTATTCGGCTTGGTGATAGTTTGGGTAGAATACAGATTTGATACAAGCCTCTTTTCTAGTACCCAATTTCTGTTAGTAATTTTTTTGTACAATGGTTCAGTTTTCTACAACAAAATGACAGATGGGATTGATCAAGCCCCCTCTTGCTTTGAAATTCCTTGCTTTGTTTGGTTTGAGAAGGTAGTATAGCTAGAACTTGTTAAAATTTACGTATTGTCTATACTTCATATCTTCTGAATTATAAATTTGTATTTATTGACAAAAGCATTAGTTCTGCAGTTACATACCAATATCTTGTGGAATAATTTAAACTTTTTTCCCTTTTTGGTGGGAAGATAACCTACACGGAACTGAACCTTTCCAATTGTGAGGCAACTTGGGAAGCCTTCTGTCAGTGTGATCATCTCCTTGGGAAGATTCCTGAATTGCAGAAGAATGCATTAATAATATACAATAAGCTCAAGCAAAGATGTAGAGAAATGGGGCATACCTATGAAGAACAAGACATTTTGACCTCTTTGGTTTCTAAAGATATGTCCATTGAACATGCCTGGCAATCCTTGAAATTTATGAAAGATGAGAAGATAGTGACCGGTGAGAAGAAACTGGTATTTCTTTCTCATCTTTACAAATCTGAAAAAGACATTGCACTTTCTGTAAATCATCTAATGACCAATGACCCATGGCAGTTACGTGTTGATGTGAGAGAAGTACTTAATGTTAAAGATACCACCAAATCAAAAGCAAATGGAGATATTAAAATAAATAATACTCAGCCTCCTGAAACAGAGCAAGTGGAGGGCAATAATGCCCCAGATATACAAAACAGTGACCGTGATTTTCTTCATAATGAACAGGTATCGGACATAGAAACTACAAGTGAAGCAGAAGTGGACCCAGATCAAATGAAAGCTGTGGAAATGATTTGTTCTAATCCAGTGACAATCATAAGTGGAAAAGGGGGTTGTGGGAAGACTACTGTAGTTAGCTGCCTTTTTCAGTATTTAAAGCAGGTGGAAAAAGAAGTGGCAAGTGCTTGTAATGATTTTGAAAAGGACCTGGATGCATCTGCTGAATGGCATACCTTTAATCATTTTTGTCAGGAAAACATTTGCACAAAAAACTTTTTAAATGTTTTACTTACTGCACCTACAGGAAGAGCAGCTAGCCTGCTGAATGAGAAAACTGAGCTTCCTGCTTACACTCTCCATCAGGTATATAATATTTGTGCATTCTCTCTCCACAGATCTTTTAGTATAGTCCTTATTTTGTTCAATAATCAGATTGCTAACTGAACCTCTTATAAATCTTTTAACTGTTCATAATAGTGTTTAAGCACAGCTTGTCCACATTTAAGAATCAACCTTGTTTTTCAAAAGTTTACAAGTCCGACTTTTTATATCATGTCAGCTGCAATTTTTGGTCGCCTTTTGTTTTAAATGTGTGTTACGGTACCTTCTAGAGGCATAAAAATGATGAGGGGCTTTCAAATGGCTTTTGTCACCAATTCCATATATCCTGAAAAGTCCATAGTATTTAAAATTAAGGGCAAAATTCTGTCTTGACATCTGTGTGGCAGATCTCTCTCCAGTGCCCAAAATACACCAAAATCCCATGGATATTAAGAGAGATGGATTCCCCATGTGTGTAATATTTTCCTATTTATTGTAGGTTTTTAAATTGGGCTTGACAAAGATCAGGCACAACACAAACTTTGCCTCCAGCAAATACACTGTTAGTCTACCAATCACCTTTCTTATCAAGAAAATAGATGCTCTTTGCCCAAAAGGATAGCAGACTCTGTTATATCAGACCAGTGCAATAAGTGAATTACATAGTTGAGGATCTTCCACTTCATGTGCCCTTCCACTAGTCTCCAACTTTCAAATCTAGAAATTATAAAGAGAGAGCCAGCTGACCTCCTTTTGTTTTAGGGCTCTATATTTGAGGATGTTCTTGTATATGCCTCTGTATAAACAGTTTTAGTTGATTCTTCTCTGCTAAAAATGTGCTCTGGAGGTGTGCACGTGATTATTGGAGAGTAGGATTGAACCTTTTGAACCTGTAATGATTCAGTTTCATCATGTAAACTGAGATGATGGCTGTAGTACATACAGCATGGAAGATCCCACATTTTACTTGTTATAAGGAAGTTATTTAAATTTGATAACTTCAGTTGTTTCTTGAATGGAAGTTAAATTATTTATTTTGATTGGTTTCTAGGTCATCTACAGTTTTTATTCATGGAGGTTAAAAGACGGACAAATGCCGTGGAAGTTTTCTACTGTGACAGTTCTGGTTGTGGATGAAGGGAGCTTAGTACCTGTACAAACGCTTAGTTCAGTTTTAAAATTGCTGTGTGACCACGCTCAACTTGCCAAGCTTATTATTCTTGGTAAGTGAAGAGCAATAGTGTAAATTTAGTATAATTTGAAAATTATTTCCTGAGTTATGCAATATGTGAGAGAACTTGCTGTGTGTTGTGTGTTTTATAAAGCGTAGTAGTTTGAAAATAATTAGTGGAAAGAAATCCAGTAGAGGTATGATATGATCACAGGTAAACTGATGAGGCTGTAATCTCTAGGGCCACCTGAAAGGCATGTTCTGTTTCATAGATTTTGCTACTCTTGCCATAAAATCATAGATGAGATGGAAAATAATTACATCCTCCAGCCTACCACCCTGCCAGTGCAGGATTATTCTCTATTGTCTATCTCCTAGTGTTTTGTCTGGTTCTAAAAGTATTCGATAATGAGGCTTTCACCACTTACTTTCCTTTAGATTTTTCAACAACCAAAATAACACATCTTGTTGTTAGTAAGTTTTTTCCCTCAGTTCTTTAACACCGCTTGAAAGAGAATGTTGACAGCATATGAACTCGACAGAAGAAAAGTAAAATATTTGATTTTTAAGGTAGTTCAGCCAGTCAGATCCGGAACTAACTTGTTTTTAATCTAACAAATAGAACAAAGTAGCATGAAAAGAAATTAGGATTTTGTACTCCTGTGCCCACTTTTGGAGATCACATTTTTGTCCCACCAAAACAAATGCCGTGATTTAAATGTATAAATTCCCATAGACAAGTCTGATTTAGTGTTGACATTCACCATACAGAAGAGACTTAACAGGATGGCATGTCATCAAGTACTAGTGGCTTTTTGAATTGGGAATATAGAACATGCTCTGAACAATGATTTTAATGTATTATATACTGAAGGGAATACAATTAGAACTATGCAACAACCTGATTCAAAGAAATTCCATTTTGGGATTCTTGGAGAGAAGCATAATTTCGCATAATTTGTATTGAGCAGGCATGTGATAACTCTGTCTTATATTATAATGGAGGTCAAGTGCATATTTCTTTTCACTACTGTATTTTTGGAATATTTCCCACAGATACTATGTTCACTGTTACCACTGATCACAAATGCTATTAATCTCTCTCCTCTTTAGGTGATATTAGACAGTTACCCAGCATTGACCCTGGCAACATGCTCGCTGATATTTTTGAGGGTCTAAAATCTAGAGGCTGGTCTGTGGAACTGAGAACTAATCACAGAGCTGAGTCTCAGCTAATTGTAGACAATGCCACAAGGTAGGAATTTTTTTGTATATGCTAGAGGAATTTTTTTATGGAAGTCCTTTTTATTTAGTCTGCAAAATGGTAGTGGCACTGAGACATACAATAGAATTATGTGACTCAGTGTTTCTGTTGCAGATCTCTTACATTCATAAACCTATAACTCTGGAAAAGAAATTACAGCTGAAATATGCACACCGAGGAGCAATTTGAACAAAAACATTGAGTAAAGTGCGCAAAGTTTTTTTTGAATGATAAAAGATGCATATTAAATAAAAAGAACCCACCAAAATTGGAGACTTTCTTGTTCACTCTTTATAAATATAACATTTGGTCACACTGATGTCAGTGAGACTATTCATGTGAGTTAGTGTTTGCAGGCCCTGATCCTGTGAACATTTAGGCACATGAGTAGTCACAGTGCCATGTTAGGGGGCTTATTCCTTCACCCACTTACTTCCCTGGTCCTTCTCGCATGAACAGAGAGCAACAATACCCAAAGTCCAAAGGTGCAAACAATTCGATGTTTATTGGGGTGAACTTCCAGCAAGCATGATTCCAGTTTCCTTCCTTAGTATCCTCCTTCCCAACTCTGACACCACAGAGCCTTACACCTGTGTCCCTGTTCCCATTCCTGCCCTTAGCCAAACATTATTCCAATTTCCTTACCCCCATTCCCTGTTCCCATTTCCCCCTTTAGCAAAACATGATTCCAGTTTCCGCACCCCCATTCCCTGTTCTCATCTCCCCCACCCACACACCCATGCCCTCCCTCATTGACTACAGATTATATAAAGAAAAGGAGTACTTGTAGCACCTTAGAGACTAACCAATTTATTTGAGCATGAGCTTTCGTGAGCTATATACAGATTATATAGTAGAACTTGAGTTCTGCTTAGCTATACCTTAACCAATCATTTTCCTGAAATTTAACTAACCAATCCTAACATATTGTAACATGATTATGTAACCAATTATATCCCACCACCTTAATTAGTTTACACCCAGCAAAATTAATTATACAGCAGACAGGAACAATCACAGAACCAGACAGAGATTATACAGACAAACAATAGCAAAGTGAAGGAGTACTTGTGGCACCTTAGAGACTAACCAATTTATTTGAGCATGAGCTTCCGTGAGCTACAGCTCACTCCTCTGAAACCTGTCAATAGCAAAGTGGGAACTATAATGACAAGACAATACAGAAGTGAGGATTTCACATCCCAGCTATTGATAAGTGAGTTCTTTCCAGACAGGATGCTATCAAACTAAGTTTCCTTTTACATTTTCTAGGCACTTCCCTTTCTCTGGAGGTGATAGGAATACAATCCTGTCATGATAGTGCCTAACAGCCCAATAGCACCTTATTTCAATGTGACTAGTTTGGAATGTGAGGATGTGACCGTTCGCTTCCCAGCTTATGGCTGCCTCTGTTGCTTAGCCAAAGGCCTTAGCCTAAGAACAGGGCCTCAGACTGTCACAGTAAGAAAAGGCCCTTACACCAGCAGACACTGGTTTTGATTCTTTCTTTTATGCCTCTATAACTAGCCAAGTGATAAGAATACACCTAAATTCTTAGAGTATAGGCCTTTACAGACAGACCTGAAGATCTATATCCTAACACTCCACCCCTTTTTTCTTTTTCTTTTGGGATCCTCCTGCCCAGGTACCCCTGGAAAAGCATAGGACATATGGCGACACATTTCCTGATAGGGCCAGGCATCAAGGTGGAAGGTGTTGATATTCCATCTGTCCCACTGCCCCTTGTGTAGTATAGTGCCCTGCACCTTCTCTCATACGGGCATACCACACCTATTCCAATTAGTGTTCCAGACTTCCCATTGTAGCAGGCCCGAGAAGGTTGGGTCCGGGTTGTCTAGTACACTGTAGGGTTTGGAGGGCTTACTACATTACCTATAGATTATCTCCATATGCAACGTAACATAAGTACAGTTAACAATACAAAATCCACAGCAACACTGAGTCCTGACCACTGCAGTATGGTCCAACATCCGAGACACCCCCAAAACACTGCCTCTCCTCCTTCGACGAAGTCACGATCTTATGTGTCCAGTTGCTGGTAGTTGCAACAAGCTGCTCCTGCAAGTTTTGCATGCTTTTGTCCATATCATAAGTCCATTGAATGTTCACAGAGAAATGGGATATTGTCCAAACCAGCTTGACCACTTGGTATGGAATCAGGCAGTATGCCCTGGTTTGATTATTCACAGCAATAAGATTCACAGATCCATTTGTGCACCAAAGTCCAGACAACAGCATGTAAATGTGTGTAGTTTGGTTATGGGCTGGTATAATTGTGCCCCCAGTAGTATGTACATTCCCAGCAAAACACCTTATACACAGTACACCTAATTGTCCACCCCTAGCATAGGCTATTGATCTTGCTCCTCTATAGTCACAGGAGAGGGGCACATCCAAACATCTTCTATTGATTTACACTATTTTACACACCCCTCCATTGATTCCCAGTGAGCTCCTCCCCTCCTCATTAGTTCCATAGGGCTTGTGGGGGCCACCTTAGTTGCCATTCCATTTCCAGATACCACGGTAGCTATTACACAGGTGCTGGCCTCCTAGTTGAGCATTTTGCATTCCCATACACATCCCCCCCCCCCCCCCCCCCAAGGTCAGCCTTTTGAAGCCATCCCCCACCCACATCATGAGGTTTTCTGTTCATTAAAACACAACAATGCTAGCAACAAGACAAACGCCACAAAACCTAGATCCATGGTATTCTGAGTTATTCTTCCGCTGGCGCCAGCTTGCTTGTAGAGTGTCTGAAAAAGAAAAGAAAAACAATTTCCACTGTCCTGGTGGGGACAGACTATTGCATAATAATAATAATAATAATAATACCAACTTTCTTTTACAAATTTCCTTGCTAATAGCAGGGAAAACAGAAGAATTACTTCCAGGCTGTCCTTATTTTGTTCTATAATCAGGCTAGTGAATTACCCCACTCACTGGTCATTTATGAAATTCATGAGGTGGTGTACCTCAGTTTCCCCTCTTGTACAACAGGCCATGTTTGCAATAGTTTCTCTGCTGTACCAAGCTTTAAGTTTATTCTCGGGTAATAGCTGAGACACAGCTTCAGATTTTAGCACTGTATGCACACACACACACACACCCCTTAAGGTTAACCTGTCCCCCTTATTTTCAGGCTTGACTTGTTTTTTTCACCTCCCTTTCCTGGAGGGCCTTAATCTGAGTCTTCCAGTAGCTTGTTTGCTGACCAGTTGTATTCGTTATTTGCAGCTCCTTTGTGCCCATCAGCTAAGTAATTTTCATTTACACAGAGGCTTACTAGCTTGCTTCTGGATCCAAAGCGGTTAGCCGTTTAGAGAGTGTCTTAAAAGGGAAACATTCCACTTCCACTAGCGTTCTGATTACTTTCCACTTTCATCTCCTGCTCCAAAACAAACAGATCTGAAAAAGAAAGCACAACCTATTGTGGCTCCTTTTGGAGCCCTATATGGATTTTAATGAAGTACCATGTTTTATTTGCATTTCTTTTACCCCTTCTCCAATATACACTGCACATGTCCTGGGAAAGTGCACATTCCTTCCATATAGTTTAACCTCCATAACATTATATTAGCCATATTAATTTTACACAAGGTGTAACTGCCTCCCCCATGCCCACAGAGTTTTCATGCACACCCACCAAAGCAACAATCTAATCCCCCAGAGCCATCCCAAGGCTCAGTGTTCCCATCATTCCTCCCCTTTTCCTTTTCTTTTACCTGTGCGCACACACACAATTCTCTTTTGCCTAACATCCCTTGCACTGTGATTATTCTTTTTACACAACTGTACCTCGATTACACCTTGTACAACTAGAGACAACCAGGAGCAGCCAAGTTAAGTTCCAATAGAAACCCCTTACATCCTTTAGTGATTTTGATTACATTACCCAATAGTCAAATAATTTTGATCAGATTCTCGCTGCCTGCTGCCTGCAGCAGTCCCTTATAGACCCTAACATGCCATGGGCCTTGATTCTGCAAACTGCTCTGTGCAGGGGGACCCCTCTATCCTCATGAGCAGCTTGCAGAGTGAAGGTTTTGTTTGCAACTAGTTTTGACTTGCTGTATAAAATTTGATAAACATGGTCAGTACACTTGTCTTTATTCTGACCTTTCATTTGCAATTACACCTTTATCATGGATTTGTGGTAAACTACCATTTATAAACAGGGTGGATAAAATCAATGACTTAAAAAGAAAAAACTTTCAAATTTAATTGAAAGACATTTGTCATCTTAAAATAAACCTGTTTACAAATGAAATTTGCAGTGATGACAACCTACGATCAGGCCTAAATTTATTATCTGTTAAAATAATTTAATTAAAATAATATGTTGTAGCACTCAACCCTCCTCAAATGTTAATGGGTTACAGGTTGCCTGCTCTTTTAACTATATACAGAATTGGGGCAGGGAAACATCTTTAACTTTCAATTCATGCTTTATTAATATGCCACAGGGTATTGCAGTAAGTATCTGTTATTTCTAGTCTTTACAAATGGAGTGAATAAGGTTGCCAACCCTCCCGGTTTTGCCATGAGTCTCCTGGAATCGGGCTCTATCTCCTGGAGTCTACTGCAGCCAAACTGGGAGATTTTAGGCTGCTAAAAGTCTGGCGACGCAGCGGGGGCCCAGGGCTAAGGCTGCCTGCCTGCCCTGGCCCTGCGCTGCTCCCGGAAGGGGCCAGCATGTTCCTGTGGCCCCTGAGGGGGGGCAGGGGTCCCCAAGTGCTGACTCCACAGCTTTCATTGGCCAGGAACTGTGGGCAATGGGAGCTGCAGGGGCAGCCGCATAGGGGCCGCAGGGACATGCTGCCCGCTTCTGGGAGTGGCGTGCGGATGGGGTAGTGTGTGGAGCCTCCTGGCCCCGCTTATTTCTGGCAGCTCCCAGTTGGTGGTGCAGCGGGCCTAGGCAGTCTCCGCTCCCATTGGCCGTAGTTCCTGGCCAATGGGATCTGTGGAATTGGCGCTCAGGGCATGGGCAGTGCGCAGGGCAGGGACATGCCAGCCACTTCTGGGAGCAGCGCAGGGCCAGTGCAACCAGGAGCTGCCTGCACCCCAACCCCTTGCTCCAGCCCCGAGTCCCCTCCTGCACCCAAACTTCCTCCCAGAGATCGCACCCCTCACTCCCTTCAGCACCCCAATCACCTGACCCAGCTCTGAGCTCCCTTCTGGACCCTGCACCCCACACCATCTCCTGCACCCCAAACCTCTGCCCCAGGCTCAGCTGAGCCCCTTCCCACATTCCAACCCCCTCGGCTCCAGCACAGAACCCACATCCCCTACCACACTCCAAACCTCTGCCCGAGGTGGGTGGGAGAGAGCGAGCAATAGAGGGAGATGGGATGGAGTGAGCAGGGCAGGTCCTCGGAGAAGGGGTGAGGCAAAGGGCAGGGGCGGGGCAAGAGCATTTGGGTTTGTGTGATCAGATGGAAACCCAAGGAGCGAATGCTGGTAGTTACATTTTTTCCAAATATCAGTACTTTCAGTTTTTGTTGTGAAGAAAAGCTTTTCCTTTACTACTTTTGGTTTCAGTTAGCTAGCAGGTGCAAAGACAATATTTTCTTTATTTGGTCTAGCTAATTCAAAGTTGAAAAACTGACTGGGAATAAAAAAACCAATGGAAGAGGAAACCAACCTTGTCTTTTCTAATCTATGAATAAAAAACATGTGAGAATGAGCTCTACTAATTCTACAAATGTGAAGTTGATAGGGCTAGATTTTGAAAGGTATTTAGGCACTTTAACATGCAGATAGGGGACTAGAGAGATTTTCAAAAGCACCTGAAGTTAGGCTCCCAGAGGGATTTTCAGAAGTGTCTATCTGCATCTTTAGGGACCTAAATATCTTTATGCAGGGTTCACGTTTTGTATCTTGTGCGGGCTAAGCTTATTGCACTCATCAGGGGCTTTTGGCATCCCTCCATTGTAGCCCACAAGCTGTTTGTGTGCCACTTTTGCACTCCCCTCTTTCAGGAAATCCTTGCAACTTCTCCACCATAGCTGGGGCTCTGTGGCCCTTTCCCCCTATGCCTGGGCTCTGTCTCTCCCTGTCACATGCCAGGATCCTCCAATTTCCTCCTCTCACTACAAGGGTCTTTGTGCCTCATTCCCTCCTCCTTCACATACCAGGGTCTCCCTTTCTTCCCCCCCCCCCCCCATGCTAGGGGCTGTGTGCATGCCCCCACCATTCTGCTCGTCTTCTATTGCCTGAATTTAGGTGTCAACATGTTAAACTCTGTTGGGAGAATGTGCAGAGAGAAGTTGAGTATTGTTATGCTGGAAAGCTTTAATGGTGCCATCAACCAGTTCTTTGAGTTATAGACAGTTGCAGAGGTGCTTGAAGCAGGGGCTATGCTCACCAGATGGCAAGAGCTCCATGTGTCATCTTATTTTTTCCCCTTTCAGTTTTCCAATTTTCCAAAAATCGATAGGATTATTGCATATTATGCCTAGAATATTCACTGAAATTTTCGAATTGATCCATATGTGGCATTCAAAAGTTAATACTTTACAGACAGACAGCAAGAAGTGCTATTGAGTTGATAAGGCATAGACAAGTTTTTGGCTCAAAAATGGCCCCTGTTGACCACAAACAGTCAATTCACTAATTACAGTTAATTCCTCCTTTGTATAATCAGTTATATTTTGAATTTAAAACTGTTTTGGTAAACCTTTTTTTCTGATGTATCCAGCAACTTTTATCCAGCAACAGTTTTTCTTTAACTAATAACCATTTTAAAATGCTGTTTTTGTGCATTTTTAATTCTAATGTCCATTCAAATGCAGAATGACACAAATCCCAAGTAAAAAAATTATCCTATAGCAAATAAGACATTTGTCGTTCACCATTTTCTAACATAAGAAATTTAAAAATTAAGAATCTGAGTAATTGTACATTGAGATGTATAATTGCTTAAATAAATACACTATATCTTCCTGGTTAACAAAAATAAGTGCCAAATGTAGTATAAAAAGGGTATATATATTTACCGTAGAACATTAGAAATACGAATACCTCAGGAATGGAGGTTGTTTGTAACTCTGAATATGACATTATGGTGGTTCTTTCAAAAGTTTACAACTGAGCATTCACTAATACAGCTTTGAAACTTTACTATGCAAAAGAAAAATGCTGCCTTCCCCCCCCCCCCCCTTTTTATTTTTACATGTAACACAGTACTACACTGTATTTGCTTTTTTTGGGTCTTGTCTGCTGCTACCTGATTGTGTACTTCCTGTTCCAAATGAGGTATGTAGTTGCCTGGTCAGTTTGTAACTCTGAGGGTCTACTGGAGTGGCAAATCAGTGTTTTATTTGTTATACCAAGCAATGAGAATGACCTCTTCTTTAGGAAAGTAATTAAAAAGTTCAAATATAAAACAAGATTAAAATCGATTATTTAAATGCAGATTTCCTGCTTGCTGATTTACAACACTTTTTTAAATATTAAATCAATCCATCCTAATGATAAATGCAACAAATGGCAACTTCTAAGAATTGACTAAAATACAACTAATATTTAGGTTATTAGACCCATGTAACCATATCTTTCTGCTTAAGTATAAGTTTTTTCTTTAATTTTTTCCCTTAAGACTCAACATTTAATATTGACAGGTTTCAGAGTAACAGCCGTGTTAGTCTGTATTCGCCAAAAAAAAAAAGGAGTACTTGTGGCACCTTAGAGACTAACCAATTTATTTGAGCATAAGCTTTCGTGAGCTACAGCTCACTTCATCGGATGCATACTGTGGAAAGTACAGAAGATCTTTTTATACACACAAAGCATGAAAAAAATGGGTGTTTACCACTACAAAAGGTTTTCTCTCCCCCTACCCCACTCTCCTGCTGGTAATAGCTTATCTAAAGTGATCACTCTCCTTACAATGTGTATGATAATCAAGGTGGGCCATTTCCAGCACAAATCTAGGGTTTAACAAGAACGTCTGGGGGGAGGGGGTAGGAAAAAACAAGGGGAAATAGGTTACCTTGCATAATGACTTAGCCACTCCCAGTCTCTATTCAAGCCTAAGTTAATTGTATCCAAGGAAATGGCCCAACTTGATTATCATACACACTGTAAGGAGAGTGATCACTTTAGATAAGCTATTACCAGCAGGAGAGTGAGGTGGGGGGAGAGAGAACCTTTTGTAGTGGTAAACACCCATTTTTTCATGCTTTTGTGTGTATAAAAAGATCTTCTGTACTTTCCACAGTATGTATCCAATGAAGTAAGCTGTAGCTCACGAAAGCTTATGCTCAGATAAATTGGTTAGTCTCTAAGGTGCCACAAGTACTCCTTTTTGCGAACATTTAATATTGTCATTCATTTTATTGACTTAGGCTCTGAACAGGTGAATACTTTAAGCTTCTGCGTAACTTTCAGCAAACAAGTAATCCTGTTGATTTCAGTGTGACTACTCATGTTCTTAAAATAAAGAACATGCCTAAGTGTTTGAAAAATTGAGGTCTTGGGGCCCTGTCATGCAAGGGGTTGAGTGTCCTCTTCACTCTTTGACTTTAACAGTTCAGGGCACTCTGAAACTTTCAGGACTGGGCCCTTATAGAGAATCAAGTGCTGTAGCCAGTTATTCACAAAATTTACCGCTGCCAATTAGAGTGTTTTCTTCTGTAGTATTCTGAATTCCCCCACCAGGACACTATCTGGTTACTAAATAACAATTGCAGCATTGCAGGATTTAGAAATTAAAGAAATACTAATACTTTACTGTGATTTTTAGTTATGATCAAAAGCTTTTTCATTGTCTATATTGGGGTAGTCAATAGGTGGACCTCAGGCCAAATCCAGACAGCTGGACGCTTTTGAATGGACCACAAAATCTTTTTATTTACTTATTGTTATAATTGTTGTTTTTATATTATTTTTCTCTGGAGTCTGGACCTTGACTATACCTTGACCAAGAAATTTGAATCTTGACAAAAAAAATAATTGATTACCATTTGTCTATATTTTATAGAGGTTAAAGGAGATATCCATAAAATTGTATAAGTAAACTTAACTGTGATGCAAAAGGTGGAGATGCACAGCTAGAATGCTTTAGTATTAAACTATTTTTCTTTTTCTTTTGTGGTTAAGAATCTCTCAGCGAAAATTCCCAGAGTTTGACTCAGTGATCAAAGTCTGTGATTGGAGTGAAACGTTGACAATGCCAAGCCCCGAGAAGAAATTTATTTATGTTGTTTTGCCTTCTGGACATGGTGCTCACTGTATGTTTGTATACTCAGTTAACAATTTGTTAATATTGCAAAAACTCTCATTTTCTCCTTTTGCAAAGTGTAACATATTTAACTGACATAAAATCAGTTTTATGTACTATATTACAGGAATGAACCATTTCAGTAAATTTGAATTAGTCTAAATTATATGAAATTAGATTTTCAGTTATTTATCTTCTGACTTACGAGCTTACCCTTCAGGAATTAAATGCATGTACAGCAGTTTAAAAAAACCCAATTAAATGGATAAATAGTTATTTATATCAAATTACTGTAAGGGATACCGTGGCACCAGGTAGTTGTGATGGGAATGGTGCAGAAGGCTCTATAGCTTAAGACCACTGTTTTCAAAAGTTTATCACTATTATCAGGAGCCAATTTGAGAGAACTTTAAATGAGGCTGGATTTCTAGAGGATAGGTGCTTGATCTGACAGCACCATGGGTTAGTTTTTTTTGGGGAGCTGGTGGCAAGGCCATCAACTCTAGATTTTGCTTCCATCCTGTTTTGTCAACAGCGTTCGTTTTTTTATTTTTAGGGTCTTTTGTTTGTTAACCTTTGAAATATTTTACATATAGCAAAATACAACTGTAGTGATAACACTTGTGGTTTGTTTTGGGTTTCTTTTTAAAGACATCCTAACCCCACCCCCAAATATAATATGGGGAAAGGAAAGTAATTGTCACGGTGTTAATGTGTTCCAGTTTCTTAAGAAACTTATTCAGTGGACAGAACACTTACATTTATTTTCATATGGGCTATGTTACAAAGTTCAAACGTCTAGTTTTAGGGCTTTTTTTTTTTTCCAAAATGTAATACTTAAATCCCCAATAAACTGTCCAGTCAAAGGATAACTCCAGAGGTTTCTTTTCTTTTAATGGGGGGAATATATTGTAAAAAGCCATGTAGCCTAGGGGAGCAAGAGGTTTTTCCCATGTCTTTTTCAGCACCATCGTCCCCCAGATTTGAGATATGGGACATCTGCATTGCTTGCCACAATTGTTATTTTATTTATTTATTTTTGTTTAAATGAAGCTTCCTATTTCAGGTAACCAAAATTTAGCACACTGGGGAATTGAAGCAGGTTAAATAAGCAAATTCTGTTTTCATATTGAATTGTATTCTTTTCTCTTAAATTATTTATTGTTCTACACACTTAATTTTCTTTGTCCATTATCAGATTTGCAAACTGCCATAAAAACTTTACTTGAAAAAGGACCTGGACTACAAGATGCCAAACAATCACAGTTCATTGCTTTCAGAAGGTATCAAAGCATGTATGCAGACTTTGAAAGAACTCTTGCTAGCATCTTTGTTCTAAAAACGGAGTAAAAGAGACTGGAGGTGGTACTGGCGAAAATAGGCCACTTATCTTCTCTCTCTGGCTTAGATTTATTTTTTTAATATGGAATGTTGATAGCTTAGTTTTCTACTGCTAATTTATGTGGTTCCTTTTGCACTATGTACTTTGCCAGAAACTATCCACATGGATGTTCATGTTCATCCTGGGGACAAGTAGCTCTCTGCTCAGGGTGCTTTGAGGACATCAACATTTCACATGCCAGTAGTACCAATCGAGTGATAACAAGCTGTCTTTCAGACTTGAATTGGAATAGCGTTCCTTATTCAGTTTCTGACTCCCAGCTTGTACCTTTGACCAGCTTTATAAGCTAATTAAGACGATTCTTGGTCTTCTAAATTCCTTATGATCTATTTTTCTTCACAATCTAGTCTCATGTTAACGTTGTTAAGCTGTTCTAGTGCCAAGCAAATAATAATTCTCTACAAGCTTAATTGTCTCTTACGCACCCATATCTCAGTTTTTCAATTGTCCATATTACATTACAAAATATTTGTCATTTTGTAATTTTAATTTTCCAAATAATTACTGGAGTATTCATTGTACCACACAAGGTAATCTACAGTGGGAATGCTGTTGCAAGGGGTCATGGCCTTATTTGTCTTTTCAGCCAGGTCTGTTGCTCCTAAGATTAGTTCATTGCCTGTGCACATTTCTTCAGATTGCAATTGCATTTTTACTTATTTCCAGACTGCGTTAGTATCTAGGTGGCTGGTAATTTAAAAGCCCCCTCCAACCTCCAAAACTTTTTGCCTAGTGCAAATGAGACACAAAATCAATAGTTGAGAGGCTCTATTTCTGACTTTGCCTCAGATTTTTTGTGTGACATTGTGCTAGTTATTTTATCTCCAAAAATGGGATAATATCTGCCTGACTCTCACAGGAGTGCTTTGAAGCTAAATTGATTATTTGTAAAATGCTTTGCGATCCTCTAATGTAAACCATGTAATAAGAGAAATTGTTGATCTAATATTCAATAGAAACCAAGCCTGCAGCATTAAATTGTAAAGAAAATTGATCTTCTGGTGCTTTTCTTGGGGGAGGGGCAGAATTTGGAGTTGTAAAAACCCCAAATTCTAAAACATTAGTAGTGATTTCTGGATATTTTACCTATATTTTATTTATATTGTGAACACGAAGTGGCTCTGAAGTTGTTTGTTTTTAATTTCTCTGGTCAGCTTTGAAGAGGATCTTTCAGAATATTTATCATCAGACCTGAGTCCTCTAAATTCTACCACACTGTTATTGATTAAGCTCCATTTAAATGTACTATTTAGCAGATCTTGTGGGAACATAATCTGCAATGACAAGATTTTAAGAGTTCTTAAGACCTCCAAGTTTCCAGAAAAGAAACATGAAAATGCTGGACTCCTTTTAGTTCCAAAGAGTCTATGGACAGACAAGCACTAATACCTGAATATACTAATTCTTGTTTTGCTGTGCCATCTTGGAAGCAAACCCAGTTTACCTAGGTATACTTTTTGCAAGCTGCTTGCCTTACTACTTCTGGAATTAAAATAAAACAAAACTGTTCTTTTTGCAGCAGCATCTTCTGAACTACCTCTGAATTCAAATGCTTTTTGTAATGGTCAGTAGAAGATTGTCATTGCTAAATACGTGTCCTCTTTCAGTTTGAACACACTTGTTTCTAGATAAATGTCCATTATTTTTTGTACATGCCTTCTGTTGGTAACATTGTGCCTCTTTCATGTTTGTAGGCAAGATTGTGATCTAATAAATGAACTCTGTTGTCAGCACTATTCAAAACATTTAACCAGGTAAGACAATGTTTTGAGTCTAAAGGTTTATAGTGTGTATACATTTGCCTTTTCTCCCTTCATCTTATTTTATGTTTTAAAATTGTTTCATGCAAGGGGCCAACATTCTAAATACACTAAATGAAAATATTTTAAACTTGAAAAATTGTTTTTTGTACAATGCGTTGTTTGGCATGTCCTCTAATTGCCACCTGAACAGCCAGCAGAAAGGTTCCGTGACATTTCTGGAAGTTTGATGAAAACCCTTGGGTCTTGGCTAGTGATCCTCTCTCTCGTTAAAAGAGGTGTTAATGTCCTAAAGTCAAGTTTTTTGTGAGCTGTTGCTGAGCATTAAAGTTGACCAGCAAACAATTATTTAAAAAAAAATTGAGTTACAGCTATTTTTTGGTGCTGTGACAGGACATGCCTATCATACTCCTGCCTCTTCCACAAACGCAGACCACTTTGAGACCTTCTTATTGATAACGTTGGCATATACTTTATTTACAGTGTCTGTCCTTCCACCAATACAGATCAGTGCATTGACACCTTTGCACTGTTTTCCAGCTTTCTGGCCTCTGTCCTGACAAGGGTTGGATTGAAGTGCCTCTACTCAGAGAACTCCCCTAGAAGGCTCCCCTAGCCGCTTCTCTCTCTCCTTTCCTCTTCCAGAACCTTTTTCTTGTGCTCTTACCAGGTACACCTGTGACCAATGAGGCCCTCCTTGAGGAAACCTAATTGGTGCTAACAGCGATGAGAGTGCTGAAGCAAGGTCCACCAGGGTATAAATTTAGACTACAGATTGAAGGGTAGTATATAGTTTTATCTCCTGTTGGTATAAGTGAGAGAGAGGACTGAATAAATTGCTTGGGTAGATTATGATCTCTGTGTAGTAACCAAATTTCTAAGTATTGTTCGTCCAGTATCTTATTGTCCCTGCTTATCACCCAATGGGAAAATTTGCTCACCTTCAGGATGATTCCTGTTCCTGCTCATTGTCCCTCTGCCTCCCAAACCAACTATCTTCTCCCATTACTTGCCTTTCTTCTCTGTGCATTTCTCTCCCAAAGGCAAGTCCCTTCCACTCCCTTCTCTATGCAAGTTGCTAAAATGATCAGTTGCAAAATAGTCAAGACTTCAGCATTAACCCTTCAGTGAGATAGGAGAGTTCTTACCTCTTGGAGCCATCACTTCAGATGGTCCTTTCATAGAGTCAGGAAGCCCATCTATGTTTATATTTAGAAGATTATCTTCACAATTACGAAGGCTAGCAATTTTATTTTTAAATGAAAGCTTAGTGTGCATATCTGAATTGGTCATATGAGCCACACAAATACGTTGAGTGAATTGCAAGTAAATATTTGTTTTGTTTCATTTTTTTCCCGCCTCTCCTGATTCAGAAACCATAAAAATCGAATGGTGTTCCAATGTGATGACAAAATTTGTTCCACGAGAAATGCCTATCTCAAGGACCTTCTTCCAAAAAATAGCACAGCTTGCACAAGGGAAAGTGACTCTCAGAATCCTAATCAATGTGAATGCAGAGGGTGCTGTGGAAGAAAAGCCTTCCTGAGTGGACAAAAGCTACCTTGTGATCTTGGGGGCAGTGCTGAGGATGACAGACGACTGTGCAATGGAGAAATATTTTTCATAACAGATGTATGTATTCTTTTGAAAGATTAATAATTAATTGTTAGGATTTACACAAAATATCTGGCTACAGTCTTCATTGAGGCACAGTTCCTTTAGCCCACAGTATACATTTGACATCACAACATGCTCATGTGATTCAGCATTCTTGTCACAAAAAAGAACTAGAATTGCAATAGCAGAGATTTTGGCAGAATGTTGTGGGGAAACTTCTTCAGCACCTGGCCTGACTTGTCCAGTGCTATGAACCCCTTGCTGTTATGAGTTTCTTTCAAATGTGAGTGTCTGGGTTGTTTGTTTTTTTTTTTTTTTAATTGCAGTAAATATGGTATTATCTTTAGGACAAACACTTGGTTAAAAACCTGAGAACTGGCTTCTCCCTCTTGGGTTTGAGGGAAATGCTGAGGAAGGAGGGTTTATGGCTGCCGGGTAGTGGGACCAGGTAGGCCAGGGAGTCATTTCACAACAATTCAGGGGCGGGGAGGGACAAAGTTGCATCAGCATCCCCATTTTCACTTTTCAGCTGAGGCCACTGTTGCTTGTGAGGGGGTCAGAGGGTGGTCCCATCCCAGAAGAGGATGAGGAGATGGTAGGCTGGTTCTGTCCTCAGGAATATGGGCATGGGGTAGTCCTCACCAATGGCTAGGGGCTTAGCTCATTCTGCACTCAGCTCCAGATGCTGTTGTGGCTTCCTATATAGCTGGTGCTGCCAACATGAGAATTAGGAACCTTGGCCTGGCCCTGCCCAGCCTGCCCCACAGTGGCCCCTGCAGGCCTGGGGTAGATACTGCAATACTGGCTGGAAAGGGGATATGAGAAATTTGGGAAGGGGCAATTGGTCCCCCACCAATGAGGCCCCTGCAGGTAGGGACAGCAGTCAGAAACCAGATCTTCTGGGGACTAGTAGCTAAGAAGCAGGAGTGGAGACAAACTTGAATAAAGGACAGCAAGTTATTTCCTTACAGGGTGTTTGTTTTGAAATAGGGGAGGAGTCAACTGAGACTTCTATCATCACATATGCTTTCTTTGAATTAAGCCTGTTGTGCAGTTGTTGTTGAAAGAACTGGGTCAGTTAATGATTCCATAGCTACAGCCTTTTAAACTGTGTACATGTTGATCTGATTTCTACTACAACCTAGTCATGAAGTCTCCTCACATGCTGGTTCTATAGGATGTAGAAGTCAATAGGTGTCGTTTATTGACCATCAGCAGCACGTATGGCTCCAAATTCACTGTGGTGTATGAGGCACTGAGGAGAGAGTGTCAAATAAGGCATGCATGGGCCAGAACTATTCACACATTTCAGGTAAGAACTGTAATTCAGCACAGTTATGTCAACCAGTAAAAAGCCTGACTGCAGTGTTGCTCTGTAATTTCATGGGAAGATTTGGTTTTATGTCCCTTAAGACATAAAGTCCTTAAAGATAACATAGGAACAACTTTGGGGTGTGAGGGAAGGAAGTGGTGTGACACTGGCTCTTTGGTTTACCCTCCCACTGGGATTAGCTGAGTAGCTTTACAGTAAGTCTGAATGAAGGCACTGATTGATCCAATGGAAATTAACTTACTATCCAGTAATACTTAAAAAAATAAAAATGTTACATAAGTTGACTAGTCTAAATCAAATTCCATCATAGACATCCAGTATTGTGAAGCATTAGTTACTCCATTTTCTGCAGGCAAGTGGGATGTGTGAATGTAGTTGACTTGTTTTGTTGTTGTGGACATGGAAATTGAAACAAACTTGAGAGGCCACTGCCATTCCTATGAGAAACTAAAACTTTGAGAATTTAGGCAAAGAAGAATCTCCTTCATTTACAGACTTGTTCAGAATCCTGCCTTCTAGTCCAACTTTGTCTACACACTAGTATGCACCTATGTAAGTAACTTCATGCCCATCCTTCCATAGTTAACTGATGGTACTTCTCTAGTAAGCCCTTGTTTCTTGTTACTTTTAATTTGTTAAGAGTTCTTAAAAAATCTCTGTGTGTGTTTCAGGGTTCAGAGGAAAAAACAATTGTCTATGTAGTCGGGAATGCAGGCCCACAGCACTGGCAGCATGTATACACAGCTGTGACAAGAGGACGCTGCCGGGTCTATATTGTGGCTGAACCGACTCAACTCAGGAAAGCAGTTTCTACAAAGAGCTTTCCCAGAAAAACTCGCTTACAACAACGTTTAAAAGAGACCTTTGCAGAAACGAGCGACTTTCCAGAACAAATGTCATCTCACCTAAAGGGTTGTTGGCAAAGTCAAGGGCATGATGTTCAACCTGGTCCTATTTCAGTAACTGAGGATATTCCCCTCTCTTCTGTACCTGTTGAAGATGACTTCATTAAAGCAGAAGAGTCTGTAGGTCTTAATGACATACAAACTAATAATGGACAGTGGAGTACTGCTGAACTGGCCAGTGCAGGTAGTGAGAGTCCAGTTAAATCAAATCGATGTAAAAGACAAGGCAGTTTTACAGATCGTTTTGAAAGTCCTTCAAAACTTACCATGGTAAGAAACCCTTTAAAGAGCATTTAAAATAAAACTTTTGCATAGAGCTGGTTGAGAATTCTTCAACTAAACATTTTGGCAGAAAATGCAGTTTCATCAAAACCAAAACTTTTGGGGGGAATGTATCAGTTTAATTACTCTTTTGTTGGGAAAGTTTCCTCAGGTCTCACATATGGAATGAATGAGAGGATGAAGCTTGTCAGAGTAATTAATGGTTACTGTTTGAACTAGTTATGATCTTAGAAGTAATATTTGATTGATTGTTGATCGCACTGGCTCTTTGACTTGCTCAAAATTGATGGCTATAAACAACAACAAAAATTGTAGGGGCTGACCTGCTGTGCAAAAACTACATTATTAATATAAACTGTGCCATTTCTTTTATACACATTAAATTCTACTAAAGTCTCTCCTGGGGTTTGCCACTTGTGTATTAGTTTAGAAATTATTTTCAAAAAACACCTCTGTCATCAATGGAAATCTTTTTATGAAAATGATCCTTGTTGCATAGTAACATTTTACTATATTTTAAGTGCTATTTGCAGGCCTCATCACTCTCTCCCTGTTTGTTTGACAGGTAAATGTAGAAGACTCGCCCCTTGGATCAAACAGACTTCAGAATCTGACTTTGAGGAGCCCAACTCCCAAGCAGCTTTTTGGACCTTAACAATCAAGTACATTAATTAATATGACACTTAAATATGTTATACAACTCCCAATAAGGTATTGGAACAGAGAAATTCTGGAGGATCGGTCTTAATTTTTAAAATACTGTGCAAGTTTTTTTAGGAGCATCGTTTTTAATATGGACTTTTTATATTCAGAATTTAATTTGTGTTTAGCATAAGATATGGCCAACTTTTTCTTGAATGCTAAGATGTCTGTATATTTTTTTTATTGTAGTTGAACAAATGTCTTTTAATAGACGCTTTGAGGTCCTAAAGATCTGTTCTTCAGAAGAAGGGAATTTCTTGGCCCATAGTATTTAAGCCTATATAAATTGTTGATGCAACACAAAGTATTATGGTTTGATAGTGGCAGTCAGTTCATACCCATGTTAAGTCTTTAGTCAAAATGCATGGTATTACTTATTATGTGTATTTTTCTTCTGTAACCATGTCCTCTACATAACTTCATAGAAGTTTGGGTGTGACAAATAGGTACTAACTAGCATGTTGCCACCATACAGGATTATGAAGTTGAGTCAGATCTTGCTCTGAACAGATTGTAATGAAAAATAGGGCTTTTAAAGTGTGGTCAAGTGCCAAATGTGAATTCCTTTTACTATCCTGGATAATTACTTCGCTTGATAGTCAAGTTTTAAATTTGCACAATTAATATATACTGATATTTGGATGGCTTATATTTGCCTAGCACAGTGGGGTCCTGGTTCATGATTGGGACTCCTACGTTCTGGAATAATACTTTGCATATTTCATCATAGATTATTTAAAATCCCAATATTTAGCTAAAGAGGCTTGCATTTCTTGACCTAGATACACTTGTGGTAGAAATACTTTCAAAAAACTGAAAAAAGATCCTGAAATGTGATTATCTCTGCAATAGTTTGTAAATATACTATTTTTTCCTGTTGTCTAATACATACAAATACCATCTCGTTGTTAAGAATATTGTCTTCAAATCACTGTTTATTCCATTTTATACAGTTTTTTCCATACAAATATTTGCAAGTTTGAGTTCCCAAAATCCATACATAGACGATAAATATCATGCTATTAAAGTATTAAATTTGTACAAAAATACTTTACAGTTTAATACTTTATTTGTTACAAATAAAAATACATATTTAAGTGACTCATGAACTTTGTTTTTACATGATTTGGGGTTAAATTTCATATTGACTGATCTTCTGGCAGTGCTGAAACATGAATGAAACATTACGCTTGTGTGTGCACGGCAGGTAAGCTTTTTCATATAAAGGAAAACAGCATGGGGGGATAGTCTTCCTAAACAATTTATATTGACCCAAAACAAATCTGGTTGTAAGATAGATATGAAGACTCTACAATTAATATACAAATTCAGTATCTTTATATTCACCAAATAACAATAATTACCGATGACAACTTGAATACTGGAACAAATCAAAGCAGCTGCTGGTGAACATTAAAAGCAACTGGCAGTATTTTATTGCTTCAAGGGGGGTGGGCAGGAAAGAATTTGTCATATATTTGTAAAATGTATTTACAATTCCAATTTCTAAAAACTTGTAAGGGTAAATATGAAAATGCTGAAAAAGCCTTTTTTAAATAGACTTCATAAATCTATTAGTAACCCTCAAGAAACTGTTTTATTAGTAAGTAAAGATTTAGATTTGTATGTCCTTGTATGAATCATTCTCATTTAAATGGATTTTACATCAGTCCTCCATTGCTACTAGTAGTTAATATAATATAAACATTTCCACTTGACTTTTTTTAAAAAAAATCCTTTAATTTGATTTAAATAACTCGTTTAATTTTTATTCAGTAATCCTTCATCAGAAGTTTCCCACTACCTAAAACGTCTCTGCTTGAAATGAATCTTACAGTTCCAAGACACATCCTGTCTAGTACTTCCATTGCATAGGGAATAACGTAACTTCTAATAAAATTGTAGCGCAGTTGGGCAGTAAATTTTACCATGCCACCCTGCAGCTTCCTACGTGCATCTTTGCTAAAACACTTGAACAGCACTTAGTGTGATGGCTGCACCCCTCATGCTGCAGCACAACCAGTAGAACAATGGTTCACAACACATGACTCTAACCGTATTGGGGCAGCATACCCCTATCTCATGATCCCCTCACTCAGTAGCCAGCTAGCTTTATTAAAAAAACCAAAATCCAGACACCTGTGGAAAAAGACTAATCCTAGTTTTTCTGCTCAAAAACTAATGATGCGGTTAAGACAGGAAGGAGCAATTCAGTCTCTTTTAAAGGTCTCCCTTCCTGCTACTTCAGGAAAAAAAAAAAAGTAAGGCCATTAGCCATTTTCTTTACTCAATATCATGATGACTTCTCTGACATCAGGCTTAGTTGGGAATGGCACTACTCAGTGGCCATCACATTAAAAACCAAACTCAGTTTTTAAAGTAATCCATGAAGTAACACAAGCCTTGAGAGGGATAGTTAGACCCTCTGTGCTTTTTAATGCCACATGACATCTGTGCCTCAAGTGTCACAGAAATCTGAAAAGGGGATTTAGCACCATATATTGTCTTTCTTTTCTGAGTGTCCCACTAAAATAACTTGTTGCTATATTGTGTTTGTAGGTTCTCGTGTCTCCACACTAGCAGTATGTCCGGTTTGTTGAAGGAAGGCATTATTTTGGTCATTCCATTCCCCACCTGCTAAAGTTTGTTGATCTGAGGTCATCTTCTGAGAGGCCAGTGGGTTTCTGCTAATAACCAGTTCCAGTTTATTGCCAGATTCTGCTATAAGAGGCACAACTAGACAGCAGTCAAAATCTCTGGTACGAACATGATTTACCTGAAAGATTTAAAGTGTTGGTTTAATTTTATTACTGTTTTAGATGTAGAAAAGAAAGCAACATAACACAAGTATCTAAGAAACACAGATGTTATCTAAAATATGACTGGAATATGTTAGTGGCCCTCTACATAAAGTACACAAAACACAGTATGGTTTAAGGAGAACAGAAAACTTTTTTTCTAATTGATAATCATGTCCTAGCATTAACTGCAATATGGTAAATATTGAATAAATATGACTTATTTTTCACTTGCACTAAGTTCACTAATATAAATCTAACAGATGATTTATAACATTTCAGTCCTCTTAAGCAGGTTTTCCCAGAATTGTGTTTGTTGAATACATAAAATATTTATATTGAAAGTGGTCAGAGAGAGAAGTTTAAAAAAAAATTTCCAACCCATTTTAGACTCTAGTTTCAAAAGAAATGTTTGTAGTAAGTTCTGCTTATGTGGTAGTTGATATCTGGTGAGAGCAGGGACTGCACTGATCAGGTCAGTGACTGACTACTCGTTCCTAGAAAACATACAGCAATATCTCAAGAACAGTGAGCACCACAAACTGAGGAGGAACATACCACAGGAAAGTTGGAAATTTCTGCTCAGTAGTGAGCATTTGTTACTCCCTGGGGGAATTCTGTACCACTGTGCATGTGCAGAATTTATGTCCCCTTCAGATTTCTTTGCTTCCCTGGAGAAAAATGACTTTGATGGGGAAGCAAAGGGAAGCCACCAAAGTGGTCATGTGACCTACCCCAGCAGTATGTTTCAGGTGCCCAGGGCAGCCAGCAGAGAGGTAAACCACTGTGGGGTAGGGGTGGGATTGGGGAAGGCCCATCAGATGGCTCCTAACCTGTGACGGTCAGCTGCTTGTCCAGAGGTGAGCAGATCGAGGGACGTGATCGTCCCCCTCTATTCGACATTGGTGAGGCCTCATCTGGAGTACTGTGTCCAGTTTTGGGCCCCACACTACAAGAAGGATGTGGATAAATTGGAAAGAGTCCAGCGAAGGGCAACAAAAATGATTAGGGGTCTGGAACACATGACTTATGAGGAGAGGCTGAGGGAACTGGGATTCTTTAGTCTGCAGAAGAGAAGAATGAGGGGGGATTTGATAGCTGCTTTCAACTACCTGAGAGGTGGTTCCAGAGAGGATGGTTCTAGACTATTCTCAGTGGTAGAAGAGGACAGGACAAGGAGTAATGGTCTCAAGTTGCAGTGGGGGAGGTTTAGGTTGGATGTTAGGAAAAATTTTTCACTAGGAGGGTGGTGAAACACTGGAATGCGTTACCTAGGGAGGTGGTAGAATCTCCTTCCTTAGAAGTTTTTAAGGTCAGGCTTGACAAAGCCCTGGCTGGGATGATTTAATTAGGGATTGGTCCTGCTTTTGAGCAGGGGATTGGACTAGATGACCTCCTGAAGTCCCTTCCAACCCTGATATCCTATGAAACTACAGCCCACGGGACTGTCCTGCCCAGCCGCTGAGCTCCGGTGGGGGAGGCTGGCCCCTCCCCCGCAGTCTGAGGGTGCAGTGCTGCCAGCGCTCTGGCCCACTGCTCTGGCCAGGCAGGGCAGCTGGCTCTGGCATGGAAAGGGGGTGGGGGGGGCAGGCTGTTTGGGGGGCACAGCCTTCCCTACCCAGCCCTCCATATAGTCTTGCAACCCCAATGTGGCCCTCAGGCCAAAAAGCTTGTTCACCCCTGTGCTAGTCCCAGTTGGGCTGGGGAGGATGGGACTTCCTCTTCCCCTGCATAGCAGCTGGGGCCAGATCAGACCCATCCCCAGATTTCTCCCCCAGGTGTGTGTGTGTGTGTGGGGGAAGAGTTTGAAGAGCTTCCTGCACCCATCACTCCTTAACTGCAGGTACAGGGAGCTGCTCCCTCATCTGCCCAACCCCATGGCATACAGAACCCCTCCTGCCAAACCTCACCCCCCGCCCACATTCAGAACCCTCCCAATGAGCCCCTCTTCCCCTGGACTACCCTGATGAGTCACCGAGCCCTAACCAGCTGCACCTGGATCCCCACTCCTACAGCATCTGGCCCACCACACCCCGACCCCCCCCACCTCCAGCTGAGCCCCAACCACATTCACCTGGATCCCCCACCATGCAGAGTCCCATTGTCATTGCATCCAGAACCCCCCAACAAGTCCCTGTGCATCCAGATCCCCTCCACCCCCCAGATCCCCCACTGAGCTGCCCACACCTGGACCCCCCCGCCCACACTAAGCCCCTCCACACTCGGATCCTTCCTGCCCACACCTGGCGCACCTGACACAGAGGGGCAGGGCCTTGTGGTGTTTCTGGGGTGGCCTTGTCATTGCGCTGTGTCAGGGTTGATTAACAAGAGGTGATTCAGGGTTATTACTGAAGTATACAAAAACATGGTTCACCTCACTGCTGAGTCTGTGTCCCGGGGGTGGGGGGAACTGCACAGTCATCTCCCATCTCTGTGCAGCCAGTGGCCTGTGCTGCCCAATGCCATGCTGGTGCCTCCATTTATTTGACAAAATTTGCAGAATTTTAAAATATGGTGCGCAGAATGCCCTCAGGAGTAATTGGTACACCACCTTGGTATTTTGAAGTATCTGGCTTTATAGAAACGCTAGCTTAGATATTTTTAGAGTTTAAAATGTATTGGTACAAACTTTTCTCACCTGGATGTCTGTCTGATTTCCGTTAACTACTATGATGCGGGATAACTGAGAGACACGATATTGTACCAGTAAATATATTTAAAACTCTAAGAAGTTGCACTTATTTTCTAGAGCGTGGTATAAACAGAATACGGGTAATATGGTCATTCCAAACTAGTGACAATAAAACATTATACTCTATTATACTATCACATGTACATTTTATATATAAATCCCATACTACACTTTCCACATACACCTTTTACAAAGTAAACTGTGTACAAAGTATGGATAGTGTTACCTGTAAAAGTCTGTCATATGGCTTCAAACCACCTAGATCCCCAGGTCCAGCTGGTCTGATGTTTTTAACATATACGCCTTTTTCCAACAAACCATCTGAGACACTGAATCCAAAGTCCTCTACGTCTGACTCCTTGTACAAAGTTACCTGTTGAAATAATTTAGAGATAACAAAAGCAAACGATTTTTCCGCATTTCTGTACTGCTGCATACTGTCACAGGTTTTTCTCTCAATGTTTATTTCATACTAGAATGATCATTTGCCTATTATTTTGCATTTCTAATTTGGAATGTCATTTGTGAAGACTTCTTTGGTAAAACTGTTAGGAGAATATTAATGTTTTTGTATACTTCAGTAATAATCCTGAATCACCTCTTCTTAATCAACTTTTTTACCCTGACTTAGCCTTTTTCTTTTTGTTTCTCTCATCTTATTCTCTGATTGCCCAGATCATTAGATACATGAATTAGAATGCTTTGCTAATCAGTTTTTGTTATGTACTCAGCACCTTTAAGATGTAGTACTTGGGTGTTGGCTAAATAAATGTGTGGTGTCATTTGTTTTGATAGTTTTTAACTATCCCTCTATTATTAACTTCAAGAAATTGAGTGTGAGTGATTAATGGTTCGAGTTAAAAGTTCGAGTTCTCCCTGACCGAGGAGGGGAAAACAGTGGCAAGAGCCGCCTTACAGGCAGCTTCTGGATGCAGCTGATTCTGCAGCCAGACCTATGGCCACAGCAGTGACCGTGCACAGAAGCTCATGGTTGCCGTTGTCAGGTTTTCCCCAAGAGGTACAACAAACCCTCCAAGATCTCCCTTTTGAAGGGTCCATGCTCTTTTGGGAGCAAACCAATGCTAGGCTCCATGGACTTAAGGACTTTGTGACCTTGAAATCCCAGGGGCCATATACTTCAGCAGTATCCAGGAAGAATTACAGGCCCCAGCAGATTGTCTGTCTGTTACTTTGCCCAGCCAGCCAGGACCAGCAGAGGCAGAAAACAGGCATAGATCTCCTTCGCCGGCCTCAGCAGGGCCGATGCACATCGCCTCCAGACTCTCAGCTTGAAACACTCATTTTGATTAGATGCTTGAGGTCGACATCTCAATCCTCACAATATCAAATCCATTTACTCAGTTTTCAAACCATCTGTCCCACTTCTTCAGTGCCTGCACCCACATTACTTCAGACTGTTGGGTTCTTAGCTCAATAAAAGTGGGATATACCTTCCAGTTTTTGTCTACCCCGCCTTACCCTCTTCCCCCCAGACCCTTTTCATGAGCAAATGAAAGGAGGTCCAATCCCTCCTTCAGGTGGGAGCCATAGAAGAGATTCCACATCACTATTCCCATTACTTCCTAATCCCGAAACCCAAGGATGTTCTCAGATGTATTCTAGATCTGTGTGGTTTCAACCACTATCTCAAGAACTTAAAATTGCACATGGTCTCCCTAGCTTCCATCATTCCCTCCTAGATCTGGAGGATTGGAATGCTGACCTCAATTTAAAGGATGCATACTTCCACATATCAATTTTCCAAGGCCAGAGAAGGTTTCTAAGATTTGTCGTGAACCAGGTACGTTACCAGTTTGCAGTGCTCCCATTTGGCCTGTTGGCTACCTCACAGGTTTTCACCAAATGTTTCAGCTTTTCTCAGGAAACAGGGAGTGTATATCTTCCAGTACCTCAACGACTGGCTAGTCAAAGGCCAGTCCAGAGCTTAGGTGGAATCCAACATCCATCTCATCCAATTGACCTTCTTGGCTCTAGGCCTACTGATAAACACACAGAAATCCACCCTTATCTCAGTGCAGAGGACAGAGTTCATAGGTGTGGATTTCGACTCCATCCAGGCTTCTGGAAGACCAATTTTGGGCAATTCAGTCTTGATAAGATCCCTTCACACTCATCCAATCACAACAGCTCGAAAATGTCTGAGTCTTCTGGGTCACATGGCGTCATGCACTTACACGGTTTAACACGCGAGACTGCGTCTCAGACCTCTCCAAGCCTGGCTGGACACAGTATGTTTACCTTTGTGGCATCATCTGGACTGGTGTTCACCATCCCTGCTCAAGTCCCCAGTTCACTGACTTGGTGGCTGAACCACCGTGTGGTCTGTGTGATAATGCCCTTTTTGCGGCCCCCAACCATCGATGTCTCTAGTCTCTGACGTGTCAGCGCTGGGTTGGAGAGCCCAATTAGGGTCCTTCAGGACTCAGCTCCTCTGGGGACCATAGATCTTATCTCTTGATATCAATGTCAGAGAGCTCAGGGCAGTCCATCCTCTTAGACTGCTCCTGCTGCCACTACACTCGGACCTGATCTCCCACGATCACAGTTGGTACTCCACCTGAACCTCCGCTCTCTTCATTTGACAGCCTGTAAGCTCCATAGCTGAATCTTGAGGAGCAAGTTTGCTCGGAGCAAGTCTGTAGAGTCCTGCTAGGCGGTAGAAAACCACTTACCTTGCAAAATGGAAGTGATTCTCCATCTTGTCCTCCCAGTGCGGAGTTCTGCCCAGGCAATCCTCATTGCAATTCATATTGGAGTATCTTTTGCTTCTGAAATAACAGGGTTTGGTTGTGTCTTCAGTCACCTAGCAGCCATTTCAGCATTCCATCCCTGGGTTGACAACCAGTCTGTCTTTTTGCACAAGATGGTTATCTGTTTTCTTAAAAGGCCTGGAGAGATTAGACCACCAGGTAAGCAAGTCGATTCCTCTCTGGAACTTAAATCTCATCTTGTGAAAACTTACTGGTTCGCTGTTCGAGCTTCTGGCAATATGCTCATTAGTGCAGCTCTCCTGGAAAGCGGCCGCCTTAGTGGCCATCACCTGGGCCAGAAGCGTTTTGGAGATCTGTGCCCTCACATCGGAACCCCCGTAAGTGATCTTCTTCAAGGATATGGTGCAGTCAAGCAGTCTTTCTACCAGCTGCAAGTGAACAAAGAGGAACAGCACCTACACTCCGTGGATGTTAGATGTGTCCTGGCATTCTGCATACAAAGAACCAAACTGTTTTGCAGATCAACCCATTTCCTTCCCATCTCCACCCAGAGGATTTCACCCTGGATTACATCATGCATGTTACAAGCCGGCCGGTGTTCCGCCTCCAGCTAACCTGACTGCTCATTCCACAAGATCGCAAGCCTCCTTGGCCACCTTCCTAGCTCAAGTCCTTATTCAGTACATCTACAGGGCAGTAACCTGGTCTTTGGTGCACAGATTCTCGATGCACTATGCCATCACATAGCAGGCCAGAAATGATGCCAATTTCAGCCACACAGTCTTGCAGTCAGCTTCTTCTTGAATTCCAAACCCACCTCCCATATAACTGCTTGGGAGTAGACTACACTGGAATGGACATACGCAAGCACTCGAAGACAAACTGTTACAAACCTTTCTGTAACTGTTGTTCTTTTAGATGTGTTGCACAGACCCACCCTCTGTCCCCTCTTATTGGAGTCAGACAATAAGAAACTGAGGGGGGTGCAGGGTCGGC